>NC_091466.1:61530275-62146525 GCF_027789765.1 Dendropsophus ebraccatus
ATGTGATTAATGCTACTTGTAGCATTTATTTTGCTCTTTAGTGTTTGGTTATTCCTAAATGTTCTATACATATATATATATTTTTTTTTATTAAATCAATTTTATTTTATTAAATCAATCCCTGCAATATACCCCAGAAAAAAATTAATAAGGAAAAAAAAAAGGTGTCAATAAAAGTGCCCAATGACAAGAGGGTTAAGTGGAAACCCCCCAACAGCTGTCACAGAGCAAAGATTCATAAAGTGACTTAATTTCATTCCCGACTGTCTAAGTAATAATATGCTGCGAGGCATCCAGAAAAAAATAAAACATTCATTAGCTAAATACGGGATAATCTGGATGACAACATTGTGTTTTTTTATATTTTTTTCAGGATTTCTATTTTCTTTGGTGTTTTTGGTTTCTAATGGTTTTCTCTGTTAAAGACTGGGCAGAAGAGATTGGGGAGGGGGGGGGGGGGGATAAAGGATTTGTAGCATGCAAAGTATATTACGTCATTCCTGCGGAAACATCAGTGAGCTAGACTCCCAGCTTCCCACCAAAGAGCTAGTGCAAGAGTCTACCACACATCATCAGGTCTATCACCCCCTATACTGGTTATATAGAGAATATATATTATTCCAGGGCATGATCCTTTCTATCACAGCCTAGTCTGAAATCAGGTCTGTCGCCTCCTAGACTGGATATACTGTATATAGAGTATATAGCCCTACAGATATTATCAGGTCTATGCCGGATATATAGAGAATATCGAGTCTTCTAGACATCACCCGCTAGACTGGATATGAATATATATATATATATCTTAGCCTTCCAGACATCATCAGATCTAATACCCCCTAGATTGGATATATAGAGATATATACCTGTAGATATATAGATATATATATATATATATATATATCTACAATACCATTGCAGGTATCCATCCTGGATATATAGAGAATATAGGCTACGTTCACATACAGTATTTCTGTTAGTCTATTGGTCAGTATTTTTTAACCAAAATCAGGAGTGGGACCGATGGGGCAAAATTATAATGCAAAGATTTGCACAGCTTCTGTATTTTCAACCCACTCCTCGTTTTAGTTGAAAAAATATTTCTGTCAGTCATTTGGTCGTTCTAAGTGTGAACATAGCCATATAGTTCTTCCAGACATCCTCAGGTCTATCACCCATATACTGTACTGGATATATAGAATCTTGCAGGCATGAGCATTTCTATCAGCAACCCCCCCCCCCCCCATTCTGGATATATAGAGAATGTAGTCTTCCAGACATCATCAGGTCTATCCCCCCATATTCCGTGTATATAGAGTATATATATTCTTGCAGGCATGATCATTGCTATCAGACCCCCCCCATCCCCATTCTGCATATATAGAGAACGTACAGTCTTCCAGATATCGTCAGGTATACCCCCCTCCCCCCATATACTGGATATACAGAGTATACAGCCTTTCAGACATCTTTAGATCCATCACCCCTCCCATATTACATATATAGAGAATATATAGTCTTGCAAACGTGATAAGTTTGGTCGCCCCCCTAGTCTGGATATATATAGAAAATATAGAGAGCTTTCAAGACATGATCAGCTCTTTCAACCCCTAGTTTGTATATATAGAGAATATAGAGAGTCTTCCAGACATTATTGAGTATCTCAACTCCCTATAAAGAGAACATATAAAGAATATGTCTTCCAGACGTGATTAGGTCTATAACGCTATATACTCGATATATAGAGAATAAAGAGAGTCTTTCAGACATGATTGGGTCTATAACCCCATATACTGGATATATATAGTCTTCCTGACATGATTGGGTCTATAACCCTATATACTGTTTATATAGAGTATATACAGAGTCTTCAAGACATGATCAGGTCTATAACCCCATATACTGCATATATAGAGTATACACAGAGTCTTCCAGACATGATTAGGTCTATCATTCCCTAGTCTGGATATATAGAAAATATAGAGTCTTCCAGACATCATCAGATCTATCACCCCCCCCCCCCCCTCCAATTCTGCATAGAGAATATAGAGTCTTCCAGACATCAGATCTATCACCCCCCCTCCAATTCTGCATAAATAGAGAATATAGAGTCTTCCAGACATCAGGTCTATCACCCCCCCTCCAATTCTGCATAAATAGAGAATATAGAGTCTTCCAGACATCAATACTTCTAACACCACCAAGATTCAGAGAATATATAGTCTTCCAGATATCATCTGCTCTATCGCCCTCTAGACTGTATACATGTATATATAATAAGAGAGAAAGAGGGTGTATATAGTCTTCCAGATATCATCAGTTCTACCAACCCCTTGACTGGGTATGTAGATAGTATACAGAGAGTCTTCCAGACATCACCAGTCTTCCCAACACCTAGACTGAATATATATTATACTGAATATGTTTTGTTACCGAGTAACTAAAATAAGAGGTAAAAGTATCAATAGTTGCTGCTTATCCGTCAACAGGTTCAGCAGATACGACCATGGTGTATAAGATGGACAAAAGAATGGTCATGATTAGTCTTATTTTAGGCCCAAATGTCTTTCATAAATGTTACAATGTTGCATCAGATCTAAACAGTCAAGTATCATCACCACATTCATGCTTAAAAATAATACTAAGGCGGCGCGGGATAATCCCCCAAATTATGATGTGCCATTTAGTAGTGTGTCCTACAGAGAGATGTAGCAGAGCTGAATCTGTCGTGCATAAATAATACCTGCAGTCCTATGGAAACAATTCAAATGTGCCCAATGACAAGCTCTCTGCTGCATCTGTATGTAATAGGCAATGACGATGTAGAACAGACACGTATAAAGGAATGGCACCGTACAATGTAAATGTGCCGACAATCTATATGCTATGTAGCGAAACCCCTAATACAGCTATATCTGCTAAGCTGTCAGAACAAGACCAGATCCTCACCCATTCCATCCACTGCATAGTTCCCTGCCGCCAATAGCTTTTATTGAGTAATTTGGACTATGTTTTCTAAACACTGATTTCCTATAATATTGGAGTGCATTTAATACAACCTCATGTATAATGCAAGAAATGCTATTTCATTTTCAGCTGTTAAACAGCAAATTCAATTTGGCTGAGCGCTTGTCTGCCAGATATATTACCTTATTAAATTTCGGCGATACCACCCCCCCCCCCATGTTATTTTTTTTTATCTGCCTATGCTGTGGATTTCCATTCTGCTATTGAAATTCAGATACACACACACAGACCCATTGATACATCTCTATGTATCCGTCAATGCGCGTTACGGACCACTGTCCATCCCATGGGTTCACACCTTACACCTGACATTGTATAAACTGACTTAAAAATTCCCTTCTAAATGAACTACTCCATTATCTGCAAAGCAAGTCAAAGCTTCATCTGTAAAAAAATAGGGAAGGGGGTGAAAGCCAATCAAAATGTCACACGTGACAATAAAGAAGTCAGACGTTCAGACTGAAAATACTGTCAAATATTAATAATAGGAAAATCTCAAATGCTTTGAAAAAAAATAAAAAATCTGCCTAACAATGAGGCATAGGGAAATGAGCAGCAAAGTCATTGAATGAGATCCTGTGCGCTGACGGAGGGTGGCCTCCTTAAAACAATGTTTTGTCTGGTAGAAGATGAACGCCAAACATTTGCATCTCTTTATCTGATTTCTATTTGCAAACACTGGCAGCGAAATTTGGTCAAAACAGACGTCTGCTGAACTTTGTCATTTGCATGACACTTAGTACTGGAAGTCGTTTCCAAACCCAATTCTGCCTATCTGATAAATGGCGTCTCGTGATGAGTGAGATCTGGTGTCATTAGAATGCATTTTGCGAGGACATACCGTAGATGTGCACAGTGAGGTTCGGCCTAGTGCCTTATTACGATTTATTTCCCATTAAATGATATAATTATCTGAGTGACCTTTAACACGACAGGGAGACACCATTGCCAACTGCAGAATGTATAACAGGTTTCCTAACAGGTTACCCCTGTATCGTAATACAAATTCTTACCTGTTCAATTTTGTAAACAGAAATTTTGCCGCCTACCATATTCTCTACTAATACATTACATAGGATAAACCGTAAAAAAAATCAGCACGGCTACAATCTGAATCCTGCCTTTTTATCGAAAATCCGATGTAGCAGAGCAGAGTTTGTTAGAATCGGCTCAGAAGCGTTACTATACGTTCGTATAGGACGGGGAAAATAAAAAAATTCAACCCTCACGATGCAAATTCAGCTCTGCTGCATCTTCAAACAAAATAGGTACTGCAGCATACCTCTAAGAGTAACACAAGTGCAATGAACAAAATAATGACTGGCTAGGACAGCCACCGTTCAGCTAGCCAACAAAGCAAGGATGAGAGACGCAATATCAACTGCCTGTCAATCAATGACAATCCGCTCCTCGTCAGACCCGGGTCCTTACCTGGATAAAAATCTTTGGATTTGGACAGCTTGATTGTGGCTCCCGTCTCTTTCTGTAGCTGGACGATGGTCTGCCCACCCTTTCCTATGATAGATCCGGCTGCGTAACTAGGAATGAGGACCTTTAGGAAAAACTGGCCGTCTTCTGCAAAGGACATAAAAGAGAGAGGGGGGGGAATAATAAAAATCAAGTTAGTCTATGTGTCAATGAGAAAAGCAAGCAAAGTCAATGGCAAAAAATACACATAGGCAAATACATCAATCTGTAATCCCAGTTTAAACAAGACTAAGCTACAGTTCAACCTGTGATGGCGAGAAAATACAAGGCAAAGGATGAGAGGGTGCAAATAATAAAAGGAAGCAATGGGACATGAACATACGTGTGCAGAAGAAGCATCGAAAAATCTCTCCAGAAATGTGTACTCTCAACGAACCTATTCCAAAGTCTCACCTCCGAACAGCATGTTTAATTTGTAAGCATTAAGAGGTTGCCAAGAAAAAAAAAAAAACCTTAGTGTAATGTGGAATGACTTCCACGCTAATCCCAATGTATTTCTTTAGCTTCTTTCAATCTCTCATGATCCTCCTATAAGCTTATTAATTAAAGCACTTTAAGCAGATTTCCCCCCCCCCTTATTTCAAAGCGATCTACAGCTTAAATCACAGATATCATGGGTGCCGCACAGGTCATCGGATACAATCACATGTAACCCAATGCAGAATGGAAAAAAAACTGAAAAAAAAAATAATCAAAATTAAAAAATAAAAATTAAAAATAAAAAAAATGAGAAAATAAAAAAAAAGGCAAAAAGGTGGAAGACGAGAATGAATGAAATGACAGGAAATGTGGTATGTTTAAATTTTTTTAATATATAACAAGTCACTGACTTTGCATAACCTCAACATGTTCCAGTAAATATATATCCCTGTACAGTTTATGATAAAAGTGCAGGTCCATGTGTGATTCCTGTGCTGGGAGCATACATCCAAGCCAAGAAAAAAAAACCCACTGATCTTCCTTGCAATTCCTCAGCAAATGCATTCACCTCTGCATCGTTGCATTGTTATGCCTCCAATAGAAATGAACGTGAAGATGCTGGGACACATCACCAGGATGCAGAAGAAGCACCCCCCAGCTCCTGTGAGCTGAGCCTCTCTCTCTCTCTCCCCCCCTCCCCCAAGCTCACAATTAATGATTGGGGGGATAAAAAAAAAGGCACACAGTATTATTCCAAAAAATCCAGGCACTTCAGAATGGGAAGGTTTGACTTGCTAAATAAAAGGATGCCCAGAAACAATGAGAGGGGACCGAGAGGTGCAGCCACTGATGTGCAGCTGACTGGTCTGGTCCCTGCCTCCTCCATGCATCTTCCAGCACTGAGAATTAACCTCTTAGTTCCTGGAGTAGTGTGAGAGATTGCAGTCTTCGTACCCCTCCATCAGCGGCGGGGTGATTCCCGCTTAAACCCATAAACCAGCTTCCTATACGGCCACCCTGACACACATTTCGAGAAACCAGAGCGCTGCTAATCTTTCTGTGAACCCCCAAAACCATAAGGGGCGTATGCCTGCAGTGTCTGAATGCAAAGTCTATTGAAATAAGCACATAGAATGGGTTGTAGATGTGAGACACAAAAAAAAACAATAATAACAGAAGAAGACGCCATTTTAGCCGCAGATTACAATGTAAACGTTGGGGTGAGGAGCCCCGATATGTACCGTAGACCCACAATGTGATGGATATATTGGGGGTACATTCAAGGCCAGGGAAAGCGAGAAGCTGTCTCAATAACTATAGTCCATCCCCTTGCAGAGCAGCAGCCGGTGCACTCACCTCCAGTGTTGGTCCTCTTCGTGCTTCCAGCCTCCGGTGGGGCTTCCAAGGGTCTTTTCCTTGAGTCTGGGGGGTCTAGATCTATGGGGACCCCGCTGTGGGTCCCGTTTTGCTGGATGGGAGCTGCCGCCATCATGTTTGTGGGCTGCAGCAAGCAGAGAGCAGAGGGGGACACAAGGGGGGACCACAGCCTGGGGAAGGAGGGGAATAATGGGGGACCCCACTACCTGCACTGCAAGCACTGCAAAGGGGGAGCCCCCTGGTGCACCTCCAAAAAATACAGACACAGCAATACAAGGGAGAGGGGAAACAGAGACGGAGAAGAGCAACACAAAATAAATAAATAAAAGAGAAGCCAGGAGGGGGAGGAAAGGGATGGAGAGAGAGAGAGAGGGAGAGAAAGAGAGAGAAAAGAGGGGGAGGAGTGCAGAACGGTGGGGGTGGCAAGGAAAGTGTGCAGGGAAAAGGAGAAGGGGGTGATAGAGAAGGATTGGGGAATGAGAGAAAGATAAAGGAGGGAGGGAAGCAGAGAGGTAGCAAGCAGAAAATAAAGCAAGATGGCTGGGACTGAGAAACACAGAGAAGAGGGGAGGGTGCAGAGTGATGGGGAGGGAAGGGGTGTGTGGAGGAAAAGGGGATGAAGAAGGGCTGAGGAGGAAAGAAAGGAGCGAGAGCGAGATGTGTATGTGTGTGAGAGAAGAGTGGTGCTGATCGCAGCCTCTGACTTGTTTCCTTGCTTTCTCTCCTCCTCCTCCTCTCTCTTTTGTTTCCTAATAATCCCCCTGCCTGCTGCTCGCACTGGCTCTCTGGTGGCTGCTGCTGCCGCCGCTGCTCTCGGTGATACAGCGCTCTGTCCTCTCCTGGCTGCTGCCCTCAGAAGTGTCTGTGTATATTAAGGATGCTCTAGCACATCCCCAGCCCAGCATCCCACACAAAGGCTCTCTGCTACCTACACCTACCTATATAGGTCAGCTCTGCTAGCATGGACTCCAGGCACTCTTCAGCTTGGATTCTTTGGCGAGATGACATTGTGATTTAACACGTTACATGCCAGATGGCTCTGGGGGAAAAATGAGAAGGAAATGTTATTAATCTAAATCTGTTTAACCAAGGATATATCAGAAAACACACCGATACACAACTAGAAAGCAGGTATTATTTTTAACTGAATAACACAGCAGAAGATGAAGGGATCAAAGGCAGATTTATATATATATATATATATATATATATATATATATATATATATATATACTCCTTTTATATCACACCACTTTAGGATTAAATACAGTAAATACTGTGAATAACAAAGTTCTACTATAATCATTAATGCATTTATGGGTACTTTCAGCAAAACCAACTGTACAGCGCTACAGAATATGATGGTGCTGTATAAAGATCATCAATTATTACTACTTTTCGAATGTCATTTTTGCACTACGTCACAGTTAAGGTAAGCGAATGGAGTCGCGCTGCAACCCATAAGTGGTCACGACCTGAGAGACTATCAGGACTATCATCTCGGATGGATTCTTTGTGACTGTTGTGGTCACTTTAGGCCCCATTACTGCCCGGTTCACACAGTGATTTCTGGATGTGGCCAAAATTGCAGTGTAGTCGCAGGCTGATGCTATAGCCAGTGGCTGACCCACTGATGGCTGGATGTAGACTGGAAAGGAATGATCTTTCCTATCCGGTATTGTACCCCACCACGATAAGTGGCACCTATTACCTGTAAGCTGCTTAAGTGCAACTGCCACGGCATACCGTATATAGATATAGTATATGGGCACATACCCTATATAAATATAGTATATATGCACATACCGTATATAGATATAGTATATCGGCACATACTGTATATAGATATAGTATATAGGCCACATACCGTATATAGATATAGTATATCGGCACATACTGTATATAGATATAGTATATAGGCCACATACCGTATATAGATATAGTATATGGGCACATACCGTATATACATATAGTATATGGGCACATACTGTATATACATATAGTATATGGGCACATACTGTATATACATATAGTATATAGGCACATACTGTATATACATATAGTATATAGGTGCATACTGTATATATAGTATATGGGCACATACTGTACATAGATATAGTATATAGGCACATATTGTATATATAGTATATGGGCACATACCATATATAGATATAGCATATGGGCACGTGCTGTATATATAGTATATGGGTGCATATTGTATATATGGTATATGTGTGTATACCGTATATACATATAGTATATGGGTGCATACTGTATATATAGTATATGGGCACATACTGTATATGGGCACATGCTGTATATATAGTATATGGGTGCATATTGTATATATAGTATATGGGCACATACCGTATATGGGCACATACAGTATATAGAATATATGGGTACATACTGTATATATAGTATATGGGCACATACTGTATATATAGTTTATAGCAGAATATAGTATATAGATATAGTATAAGGGCACATACCATATATATAGTATATGAGGGTATATAGATTGATATAAAATAATATACATAGTATGATTTCTAATATGTTTGGCTATGAGGCTGCACCCTAATATACAATGGCATAAGAGCATCACGTGACCAGATGTATATAGTAACCTATGTGCTGCCTTGTCTCTATAGAGCAGTCATACAGTATATATGTATACACACACAGTACAGGGAGGCAGAGGCTGCGGGAGCGCTGCTGCAGCACAGGAGATCATACATAACATGCTGGATCCCATAAGGCATAAGGACCTTTGCTGACGTCACGGTCACATGACCGGCCCCATGACTGGGAGGAGACAAGCTGCTGATTACAATGCAGCCCTCTCCCCGTCAGTCTTCCTGTGTCACTGGCGTCAGGTGGATCTCCTACCTTGACTGCTCGTTTTTCATCAGTGCTGGCTCCTCTTTACTATTCTCCCGCCATCATTGTGAACGGAAGGCATTTACATTGTGGTGTGACGTAATTTCTCTCAGGGGAGAAGAGGCCCATAGCAACCAATCACGCTTCAGCTTTCATTTTATATCCTCTGTGAGCTTAGCAAGCTGCGAGCTGATTGGTTGCTCTGAGCAAAGCACGTGTACACTGAGTGATCACGGCAGACAAGGGCCGTATCACGTGACCCTTGCTATACTACTGATAACTATTACTTATCATAGAGGGTGTATGTCAGGATGGAAACATTGGGGGAGATTTATCAAACATGGTGTAAAGTGAAACTGTCTCAGTTGCCCCTAGCAACCAATCAGATTTCACTTTTCATTCCTCACAGACTCTTTGGAAAATGAAAGGTGGAATCTGATTGGTTGCTAGGGGCAACTGAGCCAGTTTCACTTTCCACCATGTTTGATAAATCTTCCCTATATACTGCTGTATAGTGTAGCGTATGCAAAATATATACCCTAGCCCGAAAAGATATAGGTAGAGATGAGCGAACCTGGAGCATGCTCGAGTCGATCCGAACCCGAACTTTCGGCATTTGATTAGCGGTGGCTGCTGAAGTTGGATAAAGCCCTAAGGCTATGTGGAAAACATGGATATAGTCATTGGCTGTCTCCATGTTTTCCAGACAACCTTAGAGCTTTATCCAAGTTCTGCAGCCCCAGCTAATCAAATACCGAACAATCGGGTTCGGCTCAACCCGAACCCGGTTCGCTCATCTGTAGATATAGGCCATGCTGGGTTCTTGAGTTGCCAAGGCAGCAAGTTCCTTAGTCGTGTTAAGGGTGCGTTCACACCTACAGGATCCGCATCAGATTTGATGGTGCAGATTTGATGCTGTGTTCAGTTAATTAACGGGGTTGTATCACAAAGAAAACTAGATCTATACTGATGCGTTGCGTTCAATAATACATATTTCCAAGTATTTATAAAAAATTTATCGTTTGAGACGTAAAGGGGGAAATTTATCAAGGGCTTTGCACCTAATTTTTGGTGAATAATTGGATTTTTTAACCATTTTTGCATAAAAATTTGCATAATCCGGGATTTGCACCCATTTTATCATTTGAGCCTTTTTAATAAATCGCAACAACTGGTGCAGGCCTACGTCTGGTCAGTACCAGGTGATTTTTACATGACAATGCGACCTAAATCACACGCAATGTATTGGAACAAAATAAACACCATCCCACATTAGAATAATCGCACACATTAAACTCTTTAGTAAATGTCCCCCACAGATTCAATAAAGTATGGGACTACCTGCAAAGGAGGAGGGTTGTATACAGTATGGAGGAACAACTACAGAGGGGCGAGGGGGAGGTATACAGTATGGGGGGTTCTTACTGTGGGGGCTGGGGGTATGTATTATACTGTATAGGGAAAGAACTACAGAGGGGGGGGGGGGAGTGAGGTATAAAGTAGGACAAGATACTAGAAAATACTACTAATAAAGAAGTATAAAGTGGGGAGGTAGTTATAGGGTCCTATTAGACTAAGCTATTTTTAAAGCGACTCTGTACCCACAGTCTGACTCCCCCAAACCGCTTGTACCGTCGGATAGCTGCTTTTAATCCAAGATCTGTCTTGGGGTCCGTTTGGCAGGTGATTGTCCTAAAAAACAACTTTTAAACTTGCAGCCCTGAGTCAAACGGCCGTGCCTTATAGTATCTGTGCCCTACCTTTGCACCACCCCTCCGCCCCCCCCCACCCTCTTCATCATTAGGAATGCCCCTAGAACATTTTCTCCTGTCTGAACATTGCACAGGTGTCTTAACGATCCAGCCCATGTTCAGTATTCACACAGCTGATAAATAGGAGAGAATCTGCCTGGAGCATTCCTAATAATGAGGAGGGTGGTGAGGAAGGACGGAGAGAGAGGTGGTGCCAACCTTATGTATACACAACCTAGGCCACGGCCGTTGGGCACAGGGCTGCCAGTTTAAAAGTAGTTTTTTAGGACAATAACTGCATCACCTGCCGAACGGACCCCAGGACAGATCTTGGATTAAAAGCAGCTATCTGACAGTACAAGCAGTTTGGGGGGGGGGGGGGGGTCAGATTCTGGGTACAGAGTCCCTTTAGGGATAATCTATCGCAAACTAGATTGTTTATTGTTAACCTGAAATCGTTTACCATAGTAAACAGAACGATAGTCGCAAGTTACGTTTTTTACAACGATTATCACTGCATTTGTTTGCTCCACCTGATCTCAGTAAAAGAAGGAACGACTTGGAATTATGCTGCGTTTACACAGAGCGATAATTCGTCCGATCGTACAATTACCAATATCGAAAGAACAATGTTTTTTCTTAGAACAATCAGCGTTCAGACGGAACGATATATTCTACGGAAAAATTGTTTTGCGATCGCTTAAGCCTATCTCGCACATAGGTAAAATCGGTGAACGACTGTTTACACGGAACGATCTGCGTTTTTTTTGCGAGCGACTAACATCGATTTTAGAACATGTAAGATCAAAATGAACGATTTCTTGCTCGTCGCTTGATCGTTTGCTGCGTTTACACGTACGATTATCGTTCGAATTCGATCGTTATTCGCAAATTCGCACAATAATCCTTCCGTGTAAATGCAGCATTACACTGAACGATTAGTGAACGAATGCGGAATTACAGCGAACGAAGGTGGAATTGCAGCGAATGATTAGCAATGTTTTTAGGGTCAGATCAACAACAGATTGTTGCCGATAATCGCTTAATCAATCGGTGCCAATTATTTAACAAATGATTTAACGATTTTTTTGCATGATAATCGTCCCGTGTAATGGGACCTATACAGTATGGGGGGGCCTTACTGCAGTGGTGGGATGTATTATACAGTATGGGGGAACAACTACAAAGGGGGAGGAAGGTATACAGTATGGAGGCCTAACTATTATTATTTATTTATTTACAGAGTGCCCTTAATTCCAGAGCGCTATAAAAGTGATAACAAACAGGAACGAGATCAAAACACATTACAAAAAGGTAAATGGTAGACTGGTACATGAAGAAGAACCCTTCCTGCAAGGGCTTAAAGCAGGCATGTCCAAACTTTTTTCGAAGAGTGCCAAATTTGATGACGTGAACATGTGCGAGGGCCGACCATTTTACATGCTACATGCTATATGCTTTATAACACAGGCAGATAATAGCAAGCTGGATACCTGGGGGGCCGTAAAAGTTCGGAACGCGGGCCGCAAATGGCCCTCCAGCCGGACTTTGGACATGCCTTGCTTAAAGGGAACCTGTCAGCCGGGATGCCGTGGCGGAACCCGCCCGACACCCCAGTGGAGCCCAGCACAGGTAACCATCCCACAGAGTCCTGCTGCTGGATCCGGTCCCTGGGCGGAGAAATCACGACCCGAAGCGGAGCGCGCTCCTTATGCAAATCAGGAGAGATTAGTCCAATGTCCATAGAAAATGACGTCGGAGTCATCTCTCCTTCTACAGTGTAGGGGATACTGTGTTTCTACGAAGACTTACTCTGAAAATAAGCCCTAGTACTTTTTATGAGAAATAAATCATATAAGACCCTGTCTGATTTTCTGAGAAACAATGTATTAGTACTGGTAGTTGGGTTTTCACTTCACATGAAAGCAAAGGGGATTCTGGGAAAGTGTGTGCTCTGTTGCATGGCAACTGCAGGGTCAAGAGTTATAGAGGAAACCAGGAAGTGATCAGATACATAGGGGAGAAAAATAGTACAGGCATGGAAGTTGCTTTATTAAAACAGCATATTTGTGCTCCCTAACATACAAGTAAATATATATATATATATATATATATATATATATATATATATATGTATGTATGGTACACATCTGATTTTACCTTCTTTGCTTCATTTTAACTCCTTTAAAGCGAATCTGTACCGGCATGTAGTCGCCCCCAAACCTCTGGCAAACCAAACTGCTGGTGGTAGACGTCTTCATGCCGTGTCTGCTTCAGGGTATGGCCTTCCTCCTGGTGCCGGTATTTTGAAGAAAAACTACTTTTACTGCGGCGGGGCAGGGAGTCAATGTGGCACTTCACTTTCATCCTGCCCATCTTTCATTCAAAGATGAACAAAACCTCAAGAGTTGAAATGTTGCTACTAGAGATGAGAGAACCTCGAGCATGCTGGAGTCGATCCAAACCCGATCGTTCGGCATTTGATTAGCGGCGGCTGCTGAACTTGGATAAAGCCCTAAGGCTATGTGGAAATCATGGGTATAGTCATTGGCTGTATCCATGTTTTCCAGACAACCTTAGAGCTTTATCCAAGTTCAGCAGCCTCAGCTAATCAAATGCCGAAAGTTCGGGTTCTGATCGACTCAAACCCGGTTCGCTCATCTCTAGTTGCTACGTATGTTGCCATGTTGGAATAAGAGAACCTTTTTCACTTGGGACCGCCTCTGGGATGCTGTTGCCTTTTGCTTGGACTATATCTGTTTTGGCCCACTGAGACAGGTAACTATGTGCATCCTATGTTTTTTACGATTTTTCTGAATCTGAATATGACCGGATGGTCTGTTTAAAAGGAGTGTGATAGTAATTTTTTTATGCAACTCCTTTAAGGCCACAGCATTTGCACATTATATGGCTTTGCCCCCACATCAGTGGTTTGCAGCTTCAAGTGTCACTGTCGTTATAACGTTCAAAGTCTAAATCAACAGTAGATGTGATGTAATGCAAGTTTGCAGTGTACATTCTTTATCTTTTTTGTTGTTATCATGCTGTAAAACAAAGCTGAACTTACCAGAAATCCAGGTCCAGTCTCCTGAAAGCAGATTTTCTGATTTGTGCTGGCTCAGTGTGTCCATCAGTCACATGACGGCCTTCTCTAAAGCGCTCAGATGGCCTGGGAAATACAGGACTTCCTGTTTTCTGACTCTTTGAGAAATAAGAGTCAGAAAACAGGAAGTGCCGTGTTTTTCATGACTAAAACTAAAAAACTAAAAAATAAATAATGAATGTAAATTGCAAACTTACTTTATAACACATCTACTGTTGATTTAGATTTTAAAAGTTATAACGACAGTGACAATTTAAATTCTTTTTATTTTACAGGTACAGTTTAAAATCTGTAAACATCAATAAGCGGCACTACAAAAAGCACTAGGCCGGTTACAAACATTAGAGGGGGATTTGCAACTTTTTACACCATCCTCATCACTTATTAGAAAGTAGGCAGGGCATAGTGTAAAGGACACATGGCCTACTGTATCCACTGCAATTATTATCTATTATGCCAGGAAACGTCATCCTGTAATTTTAAGCTATTTTTTTTAGCTATTTTTACTCTTGGGTCCCTCTTATTGCAATTTTTACAATTTTTGTTTTGTTTTTTTCCTTAAAGGGGTTGGCCAATTTATACTAAAATAGTTCAGTGTACAGTATTAGTAAGTGTACTCACTGCACTTACTAACAGCAGCTCCCTGTGTACCCCATACAGCTAAAATCAGGCTCCACTCCTCCAGGCTGTGCTGCCCTGCTTTGTGGTGAGTCTGTCCATAAGATGGCTGACATGGGGGAGCATGTAACCATACCCCGCCCCCCAGTGTCCACCAGTGAGCCTGTGTATGGCTATGGTGAATACTGGGGAGCGGGCCTCCATGTCGACCATCTTATGAACAGACTTACCTCAAAGCAGGGCAGCACAGGGAACTGCTGTCAGTAAGTGCTGTGAGTACACTTACTAATACTGTACACTGAGCAATTTTACTATAAAGTGGCCAACCTAAAGTGGTTGTCCCAGCTGCAACACTTTTAAAGTGGTTGTCCCAGCACTGTGACCCCATCTCACTTCCTGGTCCTGACGGGGGGTTTGGGGATCGGTCGCAGTGGTGCTTAGATGAATCAAGGCGTGGACAGTCCCACTAAAAGTAAACCAGATGGTATGGCATCTTGCTGCCACATGCTGTGATGTCTGTCATAGTGTCCCAACAGTGCCCCCCCCCCCATCACTCTTCCTTCTCTGTGCTTCACAGTTGGAACCAGACATGTAGAACCACCTTTTCTTCATCTCACAAGATATGGCAGAACCAAAAATCTCAGACAAAGTACAGCTTTCTATAGGTCCAATGTTTATTCTCCTTGTGATTTTTGGCCCAAGAAATTCTCTTCTTCTTGTTTTTGTTCCTTTCTAGTGGCTTCTTTGCACCACTTAACCATAAACCCATCATTCTTGCCTTGTCCCTTCTGAACAGTTGAGGTTGAGATTAGAGATGAGCGAACCTCGGGCATGCTCGAGTCGATCCGAACCCGATCGTTCGGCATTTGATTAGCTGTGGCTGCTGAAGTTGGATAAAGCCCTAAGGCTATGTAGATATAGTCATTGGCTATATCCATGTTTTCCAGACAACCTTAGAGCTTTATCCAACTTCAGCAGCCACCGCTAATCAAACGTTGAACAATCGGGTTCGGATGGACTCAAGCATGCTCGAGGTTCACTCATCTCTAGTTGACATGTGTCTGGTATTTGATCTCTGAAGCCTTTCTGTGGGCTCTAATTTGAAGTGCTGGTGATTTATGGTTGGTAATTCTAATGAACTTATCCTCTACGGCAAAGGTTACTCTTCATGGACTGTTGTTTCGGTTTTCTAAGTTGAGTGATCCTTGCCGTATTTTATAGCAAAATGGGGCTACTGGGGAAAATGGAACTTCCTAGATGCTGTGGCCAATAGAAGTGATCTTTAGGGCTGATCACTGATATTATTTAAATAAAAATTTTGGCAAATTTAACATCGGAGCATGTTTATCGCCAAGCCACTTATCGCAGTAGCCAATGGCTGCACGGCTTACTGGCAAACTGCATTGTCATTGGCCACTTCATACGTGTGTTTTTTTCTGTATGTGGCTTCCGTAACACCTGGCTCATATTGTGTGTGTGTGTGTGTGGGGGGGGGGGGATATGGGCTTGATGTTTGTACTCATCTATAATGTGTTAAAAAAAACTCTTTAAAAAGTAAATTGCACCTCTCCCTCCTGTTGCAGACTGATACGTGATGCCCAAATCAGCGATTTCTTGGTTTTTCGAAGCCTTTTATAAATTAAAGAATTATCTTTGTTGGTGGCTACAGGAAGTGTCTGTACCAGTCTTTAAAAATTTATTGATGGAGACTTATGAATACTGATGTACGGTGTAAGTGGTGTGTAAGTATTTCTCCCCCAGTGCAGCAGTCAACACATTTATCAAAAGGGCGCACATCCCGCCGCATGATAAATGTGGTGCGGAGAAGAAAGAAAACCAGGTCTTACTTAGCATTGTGTATCCATAGCAGATGAGTTTGTACTTTGCGTCACTCTGAAGCCCGTCACATTCCCCCATTACAGTCTCACGTGCCAGTGAAAGTGGCAAAGAAACATCGTAGAATTTTTTTTTTTTGTATTTGCATCAAAAAAGCCTAATTACATAGATATATCCCACTGTAATGAATGTATACAAATGCTGGATATTTACTCTAGAAAAAACACATATATTATTTTCCCCGTAACCATCTGTGTATCTTAAAGGGAATGTCAGACAAAAACATTTTCCCATGTGATTATACTTTAGGGAGTCCTTAATAAATAATTAAGTCTAATAAATAATGTTTTCAAGCGAAAAGCTGGCTAGGCAGCCCGTAAATGAAAAGCAGTACACTGTACCTCTAGAGGTGGCCACGCTGGTTCTTTATCCAACGGTGTAGGAAAGGACGTCCATCTTTCATGTAGAGCACTTAGGTTCATGGTATTGTTCAGGGCTTCCATTAGGGTTTACATTTTCAAAAATTTTCAATGACATAAATAGTGCAGTCTGCAGCACTTTATTCTCATCCGAAATATCTGAACCTTAACAGGCCTCAATAAAGTAATTGGGGTCCATTAGAGTTCTACTCAGAGAGAGCTGGATGCAGAATTGCATTATAGTAGGGGCTGCTGCACTGTTTAGTGGTTCATAGACCTAGCCCAGTTAGATGTTCATGTGCTGAGATGTAGCAGAGAGCCATGGTGTAAGAGGGGCTGCACCAGTTGGGACTACAAAAAGGCCACAGTCCCAAGTAGAGAAACAGATCGGTGATCTCAGGGAGACCAGCCAAACGATAACACTGCCGGTTAGGCCGCTCAATGCAGTGAAATCCTACATGCATTGCTTCCTGGGGAAATCACTGCACTGCACTGAGCGTTTTCACTAGCAACCGGCAGTGTTATTGTTTGTCTGGTCACCCTGAGATCAGTGATCTGTTTCTCTTATGGCATTACTAGGCATTGCTCCCACCTAGCCAGAATCCTGCTCCACACTGATGAGGGGCAACACCCTGAAACAGCTTTATGTGAATGGATACCTGGCCTTGGTTTTTCCCTTGTCATTACATTGAATTATAGGGCCACTTAATATGGTGGTTTTGGTGGTTTCTCTACAGGAGCCACCTCTTGGCTGGGTCCTTCCCGGAGGGATATCTGGCTAGTCCTGTGTTTTGAGACTCTTAAATGAGGCACAGTTCCAAGTGGTTATTGTTGTGGTGAGCAGAAAAGAGACTGGAGTGGGTAAAGAGAGCCTCCGCATGTAGGTTTGTTTGATTTTGCTTTTTTTACTTGTTCAATAAGACCTGTATGAACTAATCACATGCCTCTATACTACTACATAATTCTCTGCTAGGCCTTACAATTAAATGGTTTCGGGTGGGTACGCTGCTACAGCCACTGACTGGCTGGGCGGGCCTGACATGTCACCACCTGGGTCCCCTCTCAGACCAGGAAGCTGCCAGGGGCCCGGGAACCAGAGCAGAGGACAGCGGTGCCAGATTCAGGGAGGTAGGTGCATGTTGATATGTTCAGCCAGCTCTTCCCTGGCTCTTTAAAAAAAAAAAAAAAAAAGGCAGACACCGGACTTCTCCTTTAAGGTCACCATACATCTTAACTTATAAAGTCGGTGAACCACCCCCCCCTCCCCCCCGATGGGCTACGACAACTGTCTAAAGTTTATGTTGGCCTCCATCTCTACCAACAAATCATGATGTCGGCGGAGAGAATGGTTGGATTTTCATTGCCTGACGCTCTTGTTCTTGAAGAAATAAACTGAGACTAGAACTTTCTGGCTGCAGCTTACCCCTCATAATATATAATACATTTATGCTTGGCTGTGCCGGACGTTTATGCTCATGGGGAGGTCGGGAGAGATAACTGTCAGCCGAATGAACATTTAGTCGATAGTTATTGAAAAAGTATTGCCACCTTGTATAGGGTTCCACGTAGGGATGGTCCAAACCGAGTTCGGTTCGGGCTTGTACGAACCCGAACTCTCGGTAATGATTCCCGCTGTCTGCCCGCTCCGTGCAGCGGGCGGATCCAGCGGGAGGACCGCCTGGAAAACTGGGATACAGCCATAGCCATAGGCTGTATCCCAGTTTTCCAGGCGGTCCTCCCGCTGTATCCACCCGTTCCACGGAGCGAGCAGACGGCGGGAATCTGATGCTGAGCGTTCGGGTTCATACGAACCCGAACGTCGGAGGGTTCGGACCATCCCTAGTTCCACGCCTTCATTCGACATGCTCACATCTACATGTTGGATACATATGGGCAATGTTCATAAGCAGCAGAACTGACTGCAGATTACTGTGTAACAGAACATGCTGGATTTGCATTACACTGTAGTTTGCTGAGGCTTTTCAGTATGGTAATGCTAATTCAGTGCAAACGCAGCTCAGCTAATGTTGGTGTCAGTTGTATAATGGTGTAGTAGGAATGCAGGCAACACAATAGGAACCCACTCTGGCTTGCAGGGTCAAAGAGCACTCCATTATTCCACTCTTTTCCCAATGGCATTGTACCATCTTGATCTGCTCCTCCTCCCTGATACCTAACTGTTACTAGGAGTAACATACCAATAAGGGAAGTGCAAACACACTTGAAGAATAGTTATAGCAGTATAATTTTTTTCCACTGTTTTAGACAAGTATAATATGGTATGAATTAAAGGAAATCTGTCGCCATGAAAATGCTATCTAAGCTATCGCATCATGTTATAGAACAGAAGGAGCTGAGTGAATTGATATATAATTTTATGGGAAAAGATTCAGTATAGCTTGTAATTTATTGATTGAAATCTGATATTTCCATGCCAAAGAGTCCAGTCCATTGAGTGACCCCGCCCACTGGACTCCTTACACAGAATGAGCAAGGATTTCAATCAACAAGTTACAAGTAATACAGATTCTTTTCCCACAAAGATATATATCAATCTGCTCAGTTCTTCCTGCTCTATAACACGATGGTGATAGATTAGATAGCGTTATCTTGGTGACAGGTTCCCTTTAACTACTTAAATCCCTGGTCTTCCACTAGTTTATTAGTAAAAAAAGCAATATAGATTCTAATACTACAATCAGTTTGGATCAGGACTTGCATTTTAGTATGGACTCAAAAATGCACTGCGATTACAACTAGCATAGTCACTTTACAAGTCGTCAACGTGGAGCCTCCACCTTGCGCTAAATTATTAGCCAATGTGAAGTGCGACAGACGAGTAGAGAAACACATGTATCAATGAACTGAAGAACCTACAACAGTAGTAGCATTTCCTTCAGTTTCCCTTGGAGCCTCTTTTCTGCCGAGTATATACTTAATACTTTGCAGTGTTAGGTTTTAAAGGAGACCTGTCACCCCCCGTGCAGGGGTAAAGACCGCCTGACCCCCCCCCCCCCCCGGCTACCCTTATACTTACCCCTTCTCTCCAAGTCCCGCGCCTGGAGGCGGTCCCGGGACGGAGATATCCCCGTCGGACGCCCGGCGCGCGCGCTCAAGAGATGAGTCTGACGCCCATAGAGAATCACAGCTCGGACTCATCGTCGGACTCATCTCTGCAGCGTGCGCGCACGGATTCCGGCGGGGATATCTCCGTCCCGGGACCGGCTCCAGGCGTGGGACTGGGAGAGTAGGGGTAAGTATAAGAGTCTCTAGCGGGGGGGGATTCGGGCGCCCTTCACCCCGACACGGGGGGGGGGGGGGTGACAGGTTCCCTTCAAGCTTTTACCCCCACTATATTTTTTGACTGCATGCACTTCTACTTGTTGCTCTTTTTTCTTAAAGGGAATCTGTCAGGTTCATACCAGGTACAGAGCTGCAGGCACAGGCAGATAGGTAATAGGGAGATAAAGCAAGTGATGCTTTTGTGGAGTTTTATGGAGTTATAAAACTCCATTTTTCCTCAGAAGCTGAAGTGCCACAGTTATCTGCTTGTTGTATTTTCCTTGGAAGCTGAAGAGCCACACCGGTCTGCAGCTCCACCTGTTCGGGACCTGAGAGATTCCCTTTAATAAAGGCTCAGAGGAACTGAAAGGTCACACAAAACCCATAGAGATCAAAAAATCATTTGAAAACATTTTTTTTCCCCAACAGTATCCCTTTAAGTAACTTGCTGGAAGGACTAATTATGATAATACATGCACGCCTATACAGAAGGTTTACAATGACATTGAATGATGTATAACGTATACATATATAAGCAAGGCTTTTGTGAGAAAAGTTCTATTTCCTGCAAAATCACAGCATCTCTAAATTTTACAAATCATTGGGTGGTCCCAGGGCCGTATTTACCACCAAACTTTTATGGTCCAGTGCCTAGGGCGGCACCATCAGGCAAAAAAGAAAAATGTCTATATTTTTACAGTGCCTATTGAAGAGGGATGCACCAGCGCAAATTTTCAGGAGGGGGCTGGGGGTTGGCAGTCACATTGGCTCATATTTACAATCATTGGCCATTGGTTTTAATGGACAAATCACACAATGATTAACAGAAACCCTCCAAATCATCCGTTCAGGTGACTTTTATCTGAGGACTGTTGGCAGCTTATGGTGGTAGCTTAACGCTAAGCGCCCTAGAGGTTACACTTGTCTCGGCTCGACAGGACTTCAGTAAAATGTCAGTCTACTCCTTTTCATTATCATAGTAAAGCTCCAGGCTAAAACTCCAACAGTGATTTAGAAGCGAGCAGGTGGAGACCTTCACCATACCTAGATTTTAAAAGGCTGGAGTTTTTAGGTCTTTTTAAAGCAGTTTGCCCATTTTTGTGTTTTGCTTAATATTTAATATATTTTTTTTGTTGTTTTTTTACAGCAGTAAATGACTACAGATGGTAGATTATATATTGCAGTGTTGGGAGGGGGGAGGAGGCGAGGCAACGGACAAAACTGCCTCCCGTCCCTCCTCAAATCTCTCCTGCTGCTTCATTGTCCCATTTTATTTATTTTTTAGTGTCATGCTCAGGGGGTGGCCAGCCGAAGTAGTTACATGCTTCACTGCTGAAAAAAAAGGACAAAGATCCAAATTCAACCTGTTTATCATTGTCATTATGCGAATACGACACCAGTGAAAGTGGAATAAAAAATCTCAGTGAGCCATCTGCCGGGTTAAAACCAAAAACTTCTTTACTCAGTTGACAGTAGGATTACGGTAGTTGTGTCCACTGTTACAGAATTGTGTAGTGGTCCCCAATGTCCATCTAACACTGTGGATAACCATGCACATGTGTTAAAATGAAAGGCAGAAGCACTTAGCCCCTTCATTTTTTGATCATCTCTCTATTGCATTCAAGATCCCATCCGTTGCCCCATAGAATGAAATGGGGTACAGCCTTGGACCTATGGGTTATTGTCAGGACTGGCAAGCACAGACAGGACAGAGACAGTGGGCCCTTGATCTGAACCCACCCACTGACCCTACCTACTTGCCTCGGTCGACCCTAAACGGTCGCGGACAACCATGAAGGCGTTCCCTACGCTGCGTACGTGAACAGAACAAGACGGACAGACAAACACAATATGGAATAGTAAAACAATCCGGGTCAAACCACACGGGCAACGCAGTACACAATCAGTAACACAAGGGATAGTCAAAAGTCAGGCGGAGGTCAGAATACGAGTAAGTCAGGCAGAAGGAATTAGGACGGGTTCGCAGGAATAGGACAAGGGGAGCTGGGATCAGAATGAACCTAATAGCCAGCGATTAGAGGCTGGCTCTGACTTACTATTATACTGGATCAGGAGCCCGGCCCAAAGGCTGATTGGTCCGGCCTCCTGAATCCAGAAACAATTCAGCTGCAGCACTGCAGGCTGAGTGGCAGAGCGATCCGTCACTCAGCCTGCATTGAAGCTGCCCAGCTGAGTGCCGGCCGGCAGTCACGTGACCACGGCATCCCTGGTTGTCAGGGACGCCGTCGGGTCTCCGTGACGTCACTCGGCTCCGGCGGGCGGAGTGACGGCACGCTCCTGAGCTTGCCGCTGGAGACAGACGTCGCTGGAGCCCGGAAAGGTAAGTTCCTGACAGTTATTCAGTATATTTGGCATCTGGTATGGATACTCTAGATCAATATACCCTTCATGCAATGTTTTTTGATCTGGCCCCTGCAAGTCAGTGTACAAATATAGCGGATGAATGGGATTGTACTTCTCACTAGTGGAGGAAAATAGCAAGGCAGTAGATTGTATGTTCTACTTTTGATTGCTCTTTGGATCTATGGCTTTGATAGGATCGCTTTTAGATAGTAATAACCTGAAGAAAAACAACAAGATGGCATCTTCTCCTTCACCGACTGTATCTGACTTAACTGTTGACTGATCCACTGTAGTCTCTACCAACACTAGTAGACCAAAACCAATGTATAGTCTTTACCAACACTAGTGGACCAATCCAGTGTACAGTCTTTACGAATCCTAGTTGACCAATCCAATGTACAGTCTCTACCAGCACTAGTGTACCAATTTAATGTACAGTCTTTACAAACACTAGTGGACCAAACTCTACCTCTCACAGTCTCTACCAACACTGGAGGACTAATCCAATGTACATTCTCTACCAACACTAGTGGACCGATCCAATGTAAAGTCTCTACCAACACTAGTGGACCAACCCAATCTACAGTCTTTACCAACACTAGTGGAGCAAACCAGTGTACAGTCTCTATCAGCACTAGTGTACCAATCCAATGTACAGTCTTTACCAACACTAGTGGACCAATCTCTACCTTTCACTGTCTCTACCAACACTGGTGGACCAATTCAATGTACAGTCTCTACCAACACTAGTGAACCAACCCAATAAAAGTCTGTACCAACATTAGTGGACCGATCCAATGTACAGTATCTTCCAACACTGGTGGACCAATCCAATGCACAGTCTCTGCTTACAATTGTGGAGCGATCCAACTTAGCAGCACATGGACCTCCTGTGTCCCCAGTGCCATTTCCCATAAGGGACTGCATTATATGTCTAAAAATATCCCTAAAAAGTACCCAGAAATACCCCAGATACAAATCTTACTAAAACAAAAATCTATTAAAACCAATTTATTGGAACAATTCCTAAATAACAAGCCCCTCCCCTATACATATTCAGACTAGACAGGTTAAAAAAATGTAAGGGTGGAGAATCAGGTGTCAATTTAATTAAATACACGCAAATCCAATAATCCTAGTAAAGCCTGGTCGAAAAAGTCATAAGGGAGATCTGTTAAGACATCTTAAGACCTAAAGAGTGATTAGGACATGAAGAAGTAAATTGGGGAGGAAATGAGTTACCTAATAATAACTACACACAATGTTGTATAATTGTGTGTGGTCTCCATACTGACCTATTGAAGGAAGGCCACTATAGGCCTCATGTACCTCCCCCTCACCTTCCAAACGTTTGACTTTTTTTAATTTGTCTAGTGTGTATTTGATAGTCATGGGTTTGTTTTTTTTATTAAATGGTATCATAACATTTATATTTTACCCCTTTAAGACCAACTTAACTTGTTTTTTACTACTGTTTTTTACCACTTTTTAAAAATTAAAACTTTTTTTAATCAATATGCTTAAAAACAGGAATAAGTGAATTTACCTTGGTTCCCATTGTTCTAACAAAATTTCCCCCTGAAGTTTTGGTTGGTATCTGAATAATATCAGGGGAGATAACTGTCAGAACTATTGTTCAGAAGATAGTTATTGAGGTGTTCGGGAACACCAAGGTTACAGGCTCTGGGATTCCCGTCATAATGAGGGGAATCTCTGCTCTAAACGGGCAGCTGAGGCAGAGAGCTACAGCTGTGTCCATGTTTTCCAGGCATTTTCCAGGCAATCAGAGGGTGATATCCTCCCTCTGCATGGAACAGGCAGCCTGAGGGATAAGAGCACATATCAGTTTTGCTTTGTACTAAGTAAAACAAATCTAGTTTGCTATTGTCTAATTTTTATTTATACTCTTTTATTTGAAAAATGGGAAGACGGCTGATTCGAACTTTTATCACGGGAGGAATCTTTTTATATTTTAAAAAACATTTTGTATTTCATACACACTTTTTAAGTCCCCCTAGGGAACTTTCGTAAGCCATAGCATTACATTGATTTAGTAGATCGGTGCACCGCTAGGAGAGTCTGACTTACCCAGTCTCTATAAGCAGAATTACTTCAGCCGACAGGGTGGGTAAGTAAAAGCTTCCGGTTGCTGTATTAACTGATAGGAAACCTGACAGGTGTGGGACCTGTCATATTGAAATTAAATGCCACAGACACTATTGATTGACATAAGCAACATTGCTGATGTCAGTCATTAGCAGCAGACGCTCACTGTGTCCAGGTTAAAACATTTAACTGGCATGCCAAACAAAAAAATACATTAAAAAGAAACCCAAATTGCTGTTGTATCTACCATATTTTCCGGCGTATAAGGAGACTGGGCATATAAGACGACCCGTGACTTTTAAGAAGATTGTCAGGGGTTCGCCTTATATGCCAGAAATGTTAACTGCAGCTAAATAAAAAAAAAAAAAAAACAACTTAACTTACCTAGGGGCAGGTCCTGGCCTCCGCGCGCCTCCCGTACCGTTCCTGGTGCAGGCGGTGTGATGTACACTACCGGAGACGAAGATCGACGAACCTCTCCCGGGCAGCCGAGCGTCTCATCGGAGAAGCTAGGAGACGCTCGGTTGCCGGGAGAGCTTCGGGAGAACGAGAGGCTTCGGGAACTTCCGGCGCCTCTCTCATTCTCCCAAAGTTCTTCCAGCAGCCAAGCGTCTCCGAGCCTCTCCGATGAGGCGCTTGGCTGCCCGGGAGAGGTTCGGTGATCTCCGGCGCAGGTAGTGTATTTCACACTGCTTGCGCCGGTAACGGTACAGGAGGCGCGCCGATGCCGGGTGCGGTCCCCAGGTGAGTTAAATGTTTGGGTTTTTTATAGTGGTCGCCCCATATGGTGGGGATGGGGCCATTTTTTAGCCCTCCCCACCATATGGGGCGACCATACCCGGCGTATAAGAAGACCCCTGACTTCTAAAAAGATTTTTCAGGGTTAAAAAGTCATCTTATACGCCGGAAATTCGGTACCCAAAAATGGTAAGAATAAAACCACAGCTCCTCCCGCAAAAAGGTTTGTAACTACAGCTATCCAGGAACCTCTGTTATAAAATACATCTGCATCTATCACCCTTTAAGTGACATCCATTTAATCCCACCTCAGGGACCCCAGCCTAGAGCATCATTGGTCACTAGAGTTTACTATCGAGCTCATTAGATTGAAAGTGCTGCCTGCTGCTAATCACAAGTCTAGGAGATTCATTTATATTGGAGAAGACTGGAGAGATTGCTCTTTGTGACAGTTTTATATAGGTTAAGATGAGCACTAGATGCTCATTTGCTGTATACTATAGTTATTTATTGCAATTCCATTAATGCAAAGCTTATCTTCTAAAATATATACGTACATAATAAGGTGCCAAGAATGTTAGTAAGATATACACCGATCAGCCCTAACATTTTAGGTGTAGTAATACAATGAAAAAAATAAAAAAAATGGCTGCAAAAGGTGAACATAGCCGTTAAGGCTGGGTTTACATTCATCCATTGATCCAGCGGCATTTCCCTCCGGCGCAGTAGAAAAGCACTGGAGGGAAACGCATGTTTGAACTGATCCCATTCATTTGAATGGGACAGTTTAAAGCATCCGGCTTGCTAATAGTGATGATGGATCGCCGGACATGTTGTACATCAGAACATGTCTTGCAGTGTTCTGTCATATGGCCTGCCTGTTGATGGAAAAAAAGATCAAAAGCCAGATGTCAATGGATGCCTTTTTTGGCATCAGTTGTGTTCAGTTTCTGAAAAAAAACTAAAACGGATTAAACTGATCAATGTAAACCCATCCAACAGCCGAGCATCCATGGATCAGACATGGTTTTGCCTCACATCCCACAGATGCTTGATTGGATTGAGACCTGGACATTTTGGAGGCCAGGTCAACATCTTGAACTTTTTTGTCATTTTCCTCGAACCATTCCAGAACAATTCTTTCAGTGTGGTAATATTGCTGAAAGAGACCACTGCCATTGCAGAATACAATTGGGCTGGGCTTGATGTGACGCATTCAGAAGTTTATTAAGACAAAAGCAGAAACATAGGCATAATGGAAGCAAAAAGACTATAAGATAGAGCTCTACACGGGGAAGGTGGATTCTCTGGACCACCACAGGGCAACCAAGTGGCGGTATTGCGCATGGATGGCTCTAGAATTGGCAAAACTGAAAGAGTTGCAACCGAAAGGAACTTGGTCAGTAGACCAAGAGCACTGAACACTCGGCATGGCACAGCAGGGAATTTAGTCACATAGTACTTGGCATGAAGACAGACAATGGATTTGGCACATCAAGATGCTGGACCCCAGATTTGGCATGCTGGCAGACATTGGGCTTGGCACAGCACGATGCTGGACACACTGGACTTGATACTTGACGTGGCCCACCAGGATGCTGGACATGCCGAACTTGCTATACCAAGGTGCTGGACATACTGATCTTGGCAGAAAGTGGAACACTTCACAGTGACAGACTTGGCTCACCAATATGCAGGACAGACAGCTGACTTGGCTTAGCAGGAATACAGGATTCAAAGGAAGAGGCAGAAGCAGAACCAAAAAAAAAACATTAAAGAGGACCTGTCACCCCCCGTGCCGGGGTGACAGGCTCCCGACCCCCGTTAGAGCCCCCTATACTCACGTGATCCCGCCGGGTCCCGCTTCCTGAGCCGGTCGGGTCACGGAGATATCAGCGCCCGAAGCCCGGCGCACGTGCTGACAGGAGAGTCCAATGCCCATAGAGAATGACGGAGCTTTCGGACTCCCTATTCATTCTCTAGTTCGCTCATTTCTAGTAAAGAACTCTGGCTGCGGCTTATCTCTCCCAAAACAAAGGGGTTGAGCAGTGGTTCTCCATCATGCTCAATCCCTGTGTCCACCGACATCATCCCCCCATACGCCTTTATAATGTCGACCGAAACCAGTGCGAGTGGTGGGTGCGGCTGACAAAAGTATAAGGTGTATAGGACCCTTTACAGTGTAATAAATATTAAGATAAAAGTATAAGGTGTATAGGAACTTTTACAGTGCAATAAATAGTAACATAAATTAAAATACAATTTCCCTTAAAAAAAGTTGTTTGATATTACTATATTTTTACATTGAAGAATATTGACCCACTTAAATCACTGCCGATGCATCCAGATCTGTTATTAGGTATTAGAGCATTAGGTATAGGTATTATCACCCTATTCTGTATATACAAAACCAGTAAAAAGCGATTGTACAGTAAAATCCATCTTTTCATCTCCCTACAGCCCCCTGCTGGCTCAGTGTCTGCAGAAAGTATTTCTAACCAGACACTGTACAATCTAATCTGAAGTGGAGGAAAACAACATAGACTGCCAATAAGACATAGTCTGTATGCAACATATTATTCTTCATGATGTACCTGCACAATTGCCTAATATTATAGACAGGACTACCGTATTTTTCGCTTTATAAGACGCACCTGATGATAAGACGCACCCAAGTTTTAAAGCAGGAAAAGTGGGAAAAAGCTGTTCGGTGCCATACTACAGTAGTAGTAGAGCAGTATTGGGGGTAGTAGTAGAGCAGTATTGGGGGTAGTAGTAGTAGAGCAATATTGGGGGTAGTAGTAGAGCAGTATTGGGGTAGTAATAGTAGAGCAGTATTGGGGGTAGTAGTAGTAGAGCAGTATTGGGGGTAGTAGTAGTAGAGCAGTATTGGGGGTAGTAATAGTAGAGCAGTATTGGGGGTAGTAGTAGAGCAGTATTGGGGGGTAGTAGTAGTAGAGCAGTATTGGGGGTAGTAGTAGAGCAGTATTGGGGGTAGTAATAGTAGAGCAGTATTGGGGGTAGTAGTAGAGCAGTATTGGGGGTAGTAGTAGTAGAGCAGTATTGGGGGTAGTAGTAGTAGAGCAGTATTGGGGGTAGTAGTAGTAGAGCAGTATTGGGGGTAGTAGTAGAGCAGTATTAGGGGGTAGTAGTAGTAGAGCAGTATTGGGGGAGGTAGTAGAGCAGTATTGGGGGTAGTAGTAGTAGAGCAGTATTGGGGGTAGTAGTAGTAGTAGAGCAGTATTGGGGGTAGTAGTAGAGCAGTATTGGGGGTAGTAGTAGTAGAGCAGTATTGTGGGGTAGTAATAGTAGAGCAGTATTGGGGGTAGTAGTAGAGCAGTATTGGGGGTAGTAGTAGTAGAGCAGTATTGGGGGTAGTAGTAGAGCAGCATTGGGGGTAGTAGTAGTAGAGCAGTATTGGGGGTAGTAGTAGTAGAGCAGTATTAGGGGGTAGTAGTAGTAGAGCAGTATTGGGGGTAGTAGAGGAGCAGCATTGGGGGTAGTAGTAGAGCAGTATTAGGGGGTAGTAGTAGTAGAGCAGTATTGGGGGAAGTAGTAGAGCAGTATTGGGGGTAGTAGTAGTAGAGAAGTATTGGGGGTAGTAGTAGTAGAGCAGTATTGGGGGTAGTAGTAGAGCAGTATTAATAGTATTGGGGGTGGACCTCCGGGTGCGGGCTGCAGTGACGCTCACTGCATGGGACCTGTAGTTCCCCTCCTGTATACCTGGCAGCCTGCATCAGTGGGGTCATGATGGGCCTCCGGGTGCGGGCTGGTGGCGGGCGGCGGACCTCTGAATGTAGGCTGGGGGCGGGCTGCAGACCACTGGGCGCGACCATGTATGTAGGTAGGCAGGGTGCGATGGGGATGGT
This sequence comes from Dendropsophus ebraccatus, assembly GCF_027789765.1. NCBI lineage: Eukaryota > Metazoa > Chordata > Amphibia > Anura > Hylidae > Dendropsophus > Dendropsophus ebraccatus. The sequence goes on from NC_091466.1 coordinate 61,559,557, forward strand.
CCGCTGGAGGAGAGCAGCAGCGGGGGGCGGCCGTCTGGCGGGTGCGAGGGTCGGCCGGGCGGCCAGGGAGAGCTGCAGGACAGGAAGGAGGGACGAGGAAGGGAACTTTCCCCCACACTAGGGAGAGCGTCCACAGCGGCATGCCGGCATTTGGGCCCGGCATGTTCGCTTTATAAGACGCACTGAGTTTTTCCCCCCACTTCGCTCTTATAAAAATACGGTAATATTCACAAAGGGAAAGGTTTATTAAACATGGTGTAAAGTGAAACTGGCTCAGTTGCCCCTAGCAACCAATCAGATTCCACCTTTCATTCCTCACAGACTCTTTGGAAAATGAAAGGTGGAATCTGATTGGTTGCTAGGGGCAACTGAGCCAGTTTCACTTTACACCATGTTTGATAAATCTCCCCCAAGATAATCAAAAGGCCAAGACACATTTTGGCTTTCTACAGGGAGGTGGGCTTACCATGGCTGAACCCTGTTCCAGATAGATCTAGAGTGAGGGTCCTATTACAAAGAGTGATAATCGGCCCAATTTTGCTCTGTGTAATAGAGACAATGATTAGCCGATGAAATGATCATAGGCTAGTCGTTTCTATAGGTCCAGACCTAAAATTATCGGATGCCGACCGTGTAATAGCAATGCACGGCCGACAGCTGATGATTGAACAAACAGCTAATACATTACCTGCCCATGTTCCTTGTGATCTCCTACGCTCTGCATGCTTCCCGGTCTGTGGCTGCAGCTTAAGAGCGGCCTGTCTGAGCTGATAGGCCGCTCTGAAGCTGCAGGACCAGGAAACGTGCAGAGTGCAGGAGAAGACCGGGAGCGTGGACAGGTAATGTATTAACTGTATGGGCAGGAGGTGCACAGACATCGCTAACGATGTCCGTGCAGCCTTTGCTTTACGATTATCGGATGTGTAAGAGGCCCAGTAAACGAGCGCTGATCCAGCAGATTTGTGCTTGTTTACAATGAGCGCTCGTGTAACAGTACCCTAACTTATTTTATTTACTTATTTTATTAATGACCCTGTTAGATGGGCCTTTGCACACTCTAAATGAGGGTGATCATTTGATCCCAAAGATCGATACCTATTTAGAGAGCCTATTACACTGGGCAATGTACAGCCGCATCAGTAGTGTTCACAGGTTCCTACTTTATGTAAGTGGTCCAGAAAGGTGAAACTATACACCATACGTATTTGCTTTCAGCCATATGAATGAGGTCTGCATGCAGCTGCCGGGACGCCTGCTGGGCCTCACTTGTGTAGAGGATTAATAACCCAATCGTAAAGCTAAATAGCCCCAATTGTCCATAGTTCATCAAGTTTCAAAAACAAGCAGAATCCAGATCTTCTGTAACATTGACTAACACCCTGTCTGACGTTGTAAGAGGGTCATCTGCCCTCACTTTTAAGACATCAGTCCATCACTCCTAATGAATTGCCAAATCAATACATTAACCAAGGCTCAAAACAACGTCCATTCTGCTGAAGAAGCAATCCTCTGATGACGTCATATGTTCTTTGACTTGTGTCCATAAACAAGTTAAATGTTCACGTTGGCTGTTGTTTTCGCTTCCCTCAGGCTGTGTCTGTGTCAGCTTCACCCGATATGCCCATGATGGTTAAGGGCCCCCAGATTATTACTATTGTAAAAGTACTGTAATCCACAACTAAATGCCACAAGAACAGTAGTTGTAGTATGTACTGCCACTAGGATGATCGGCCCACAATTTCAGCACTATGCACGACTCTCTATAGCACAGTCATTGAACTCAGCACCCTCCAGCTTTTGCAAAACTACAATTTCCATCATGCCTGGACAGCCAAATGCCTATTGTATAAAACAGAAAAGTTAGGCTATGTTAAAGAGGTTGTCTCGGGAGCAGAAAAGGTCTTCACCACCAGTGCTCTCGGAGCAGAAAAGGTCTTCTCCACCAGTGCTCTTGTAGCAGAAAAGGTCTTCTCCACCAGTGCTCTTGTAGCAGAAAAGGTCTTCTCCACCAGTGCTCTCGGAGCAGAAAAGGTCTTCTCCACCAGTGCTCTTGGAGCAGAAAAGGTCTTCTCCACCAGTGCTCTTGGAGCAGAAAAGGTCTTCTCCACCAGTGCTTTCGAAGCAGAAAAGGTCTTCTCCACCAGTGCTTTCGAAGCAGAAAAGGTCTTCTCCACCAGTGCTCTCGGAGCAGAAAAGGTTTTCTCCACCAGTGCTTTCGAAGCAGAAAAGGTCTTCTCCACCAGTGCTCTTGGAGCAGAAAAGCTCTTCTCCACCATTGCTCTCGGAGCAGAAAAGGTCTTCTCCACCAGTGCTCTTGGAGCAGAAAAGCTCTTCTCCACCAGTGATCTCTGCTCCACCAGTGCTCACTTCCATTTTTTTCCTGTCTCGGAATGATACCTTCTCAGGGGTGGGGGGGGGGGGGGGGGCAGCTGCCAGTCACGGTCATCACCAGCTGCAAAATGTTGCCGGAACATCATAAAACCATTGGTGATGTTTTTGTCCACACGTGGTGATCACGACTCATCTTGGAAGTGGAGAAGGCGGAAGTACCATGGAGCAGAACCGATAGAACTTTTTTGCTCCACAGACAACCCCTTTATAATTTGGTGTGAATGGAGAGGCAGATTTGAAATCCTTTTTGTGGTAGCCAGGACATGGATCAGCCCAACTGGATGGAGTTATCCCTATCCAAAACTGTAGTCATCAGCGAAGCTTCAGCTCCATTTATTGTGTAGTGGGGCATGCATTGGCCACATTAAGGTCCCCATACAACTCAGACTTAACTCATCTGTACCCGTTGATTGTTTGGGGCTCTCCCGAACATCCATCGATAGATCATGCCAATGTGATGGAAAAATCACTGTCCAACCCTTTTGGTCAGAAAGAGAGAAGCTGCAGGGAGGGCTCTCTGCCATGGTTTACCCCTCCCTATAGAGAGTACAGGAGCACTTGGCCGTTCCAAACGTTCCTGTGTCGGGTGAGATAACTGATGGCTGAACAATTGGACGTTAGGTATTGAAGGTTATTGTTAGTGATTGTGAGCAGAGCTATAGGAACCGGGCATGACCACTACACCATAACTGGAGCCGAGGCTTCTGGATACATATAAAAAGGTCAGATACCTAAATAATCCAATAGCTTGTTGAATTGATGACGTTTTTCTGGTAAAGCATATTGATGGCTTCTCCTTAGCAGAGGTGATAAGTATGTGATTTATGGGAATATGACCCTAGAGACCCCCACCATTCCGCAGCATAGAGGGGCAGCGGTGCTCCCGGGAGGCATATTTAATGAGATTTAGCCTCAGTTTTTAATGTGAGTCCCATTCCTCATTGAGCATACTCGTAGTGTTTTTGCCTTGTTTGCTCCTTTTACCATTTACACCCCGTTTTATCGACTATGTTTTTATGACCGCGCATTAATTATTTTTGGAAGAATGGAAGTAATCAATGTATATTATCACATGTCTGCCTGTTATTTATGTCTATCCGTCCTTCCATAATTTATTGTTGGAGTTACATCAAGACTCTGATATTTTTTAATGTATCTGTCTTCGTTTATATACACCACATTATTTATTTCCTATTGCAGATACTCACTTTATCCCTGATAGCGCTATAAGCCAATAGCAAAGCCTGTCCCTTCTCTTTTACTTCTAATACTAGTTCTACTCTACAAGGACACTCAACAAAATAACGTTATTCAACCTGTTCAGTTCAGCAGCTGATACAGTGTCGCTATGATTGTATACATACCTGCACAGTCATTGTGTTAGCTTTGTTTTGATTGTTGGTATTCCTGGGGCTAACTATCGGTATTTGCTTTGTTCCTTATTAATATAATATTTCAATTGAGGACACTCGTGTAACTCTCAGAATTCATCACTGATAGACTATGGGAGGAAATTCTTATAGAAAAGTGCATTAAAGGGTCAAAAAAAATTCAGATCAACTGGTGTCATAAAGTTATATAGATGTAATGTACTTTTATTTAAAATTTCCCATACTTACCAGCTGCTGTATGTCCTTCAGAAAGTGGTGTATTCTTTCCAGTCTGACACCGTGCTCTCTGCTGCCACCTCTGTCCTTGACAGGAACTGTCCAGAGCGCAGCTTTGGGAGTTGGGTTGTGACATCACCATTTTATCCAGGAAGTGACATCACCATGTTATCCAGGAAGTGACATCACCATGTTATCCAGGAAGTGAAGCCTTGGTGCAGCACTTTATAAGCATTTCCAGTAATAAGTGTATATTGGTGATTTGTATAACTTTTGGGGGGCAATACAATACTTTAATAAAATTTTCGCCGGACTTCTCCTTTGAGATTGGTTAGCAGCCATAATGCTTTAGAAGAAATACTGCTGCCCCCTCACTCCATCCTTTGTCTTAGGATTTGACCCCTTGGCTTTTATAAAGGCTCTAAGAAAACAAAGGTAAAACATCTAAATACAAGTCTATCTTTCAAGCCATTTTATGCCAGTACAGATGTGAGCACAGGTATTAGATCACAATTGTATTGTATGTAACATAGAGCCAGAGGGGGCAGAGCCTGACGCAGCCGTCTGTATCCAGTCTCCTGCACCATGCAGTGCTGACATTATTATGTTATCTGGTCGTACTCTCACAAGCGAATTGCTGTTAGGACAGCTGGGGGAGCGTCACTATTATAGGCAGAACATTGTGTCCTGCAGTAAACTTCTATACCAAGTCAGACTTATGTAAAAATATAAAGCCCCTATGTTGTAACAGAAAGTGAACAGACCATGACAAGCTTGCTACTGGGCTCCAGTTTCTCCACGTTCTGGTGTCATCACAACCCGGTGGGAAGTGCCAGTGCAGCCAGTCAGTGACTGCAGCAGTGTCTTGCCCCGGTCACTGACTGGCTAAGCGGGCATTCCTGAGTCCTGATGCTATAGGAGCAGGAAATCCAGGGGCCAAAAGGGGTCCATGAGCACTGCGGGGGCAGGGGGACAGGTAAGTAGAGCATCTATATTATGTTCCTGCACCGCCTGTCTGGAGCCGATTTGTCATCTTGACCAAAGTTCTCCTTTAATGCAACCAATGAAAAGTATATACACCGAGTTTTGTTTCCAAAAAATATGGACAGGTAAAATGCAACTTTAAAGGGGTACTCTGGGCGGGGGTTATTTTTAGGGTATGGCCGGAGAAGGGGTGGAAATAGAGGCCGCAGGACACTTAACTCCCCGGTTCGAGCACCAGGTCCCGGATCGCGACGCCCCATTCTCCCGTCCACGCACCGCTTCCTGGTCTGAGCTGCGGCTTGAGATGTGACGTCTCAAGGCAGCTTCAGCGGTCGTAGCGGAGTCCCGCCTCTGCAGCTGAATAGCTGAGCTGCCTTGAGACCGGCACTGGAACCGGGAAAATAAGTTACCGGTGGCCTCTATTTCCACCCCTTCCCCCACCATACCCTAAAAATAACCCCCGCCCGGAGTACCCCTTTAACTCCTTTGCGCACTACGACGTACGGCCCTTCTCTATACTGGGTAGTATAGAAAATTGACTGTGGCATTTTAAGGGTGTTTAGATGCATTCTCTGGTAGCCCAGTGGCCAGATTGACTCGCCACAATGTGATCCTTTATACTTAGTGGTCAGGGCCTCTTCTGTGTCCCTGTGCGGTCCTTGAATCCTTGAATCACTTCTGGCTGTCCTCAGAATACAGATTATGCTTTCCTATCAGTACCATCTTTACAAAAAGATTGTGGCATTCTCAGTGCCCCTTACTCTATAGTCCCTGAAAGAACTTTACAGCACCCTCACTTTTTCCTTAGTTTTTTTTCCAACATGTTTTCCCTCATCTGTCAACAGTTCCTCAGGGGATAAAAGACTTTAATAAGATATGTGAAAATAAATAATTGATCTATCCAGCAATAACTACTGACATAAAATCATTGTAGAAAACTCGAAGGCTTTGCGTTGGCTTTGGAACTGTCTTGCTACTTCCGCTTTGGAACCATCTTGCTAAAGACACTTGAAAGACAGTAGAACAATACAAGTACTAATTGATATAAAATGTTACCTTGCTCTCTCGGGGGTCCTCCTGTCACATCTTTGGGTCTTTCTGAGACAATTTTTAATTCTGTGGTTTCCTGAAAATCCTAAAGTTTAAAGGGAACCCATCACCATAAAAAATGCTACCTAAGCTTTCAGCATCATATTATAGAGCAGAAAGAGTTATATATATATATATCTTTATGGGAAAAGATTCAGAATAACTTGTAATTTATTGATTGAAATCTCTGATGTGTCCATGCTAAAGAGTCCAGTCCATTGAGTGACCCCACCCACTGGACTCCAATGAGCAGGGATCTCAATCAACAAGTTACAAGTTGTACATAATCTTTTTTTCTACAAAGTTATATATCATTTTGCTCAGCTCTTCCTGCTCTATAACAAGATGGGGATAGAAGAAGTTAGTTAGTAGAAGAAGAAGTTCCCTTTAAGACAAGTGAAGCATCTGAGCTCTCCAAACAAACATATGTAGGTGAGTTATTTGAAACATGGATTATAATAGGGATCATTTTGTATTACAATGTCTGTTGTGCTTTCTAGTCCATCATAGAACATGAACCTTTTCCATTTTTTTTCCTTTTGCGGACTGGGAAGGACATTCGGACTCCCTGGAGACTTTTTTCTCTAATTTAATGTAGTTTATCTCCATTTAAGAGGATACATTGATGATTATCAATTCACATCTGCCCAGGGATATTTAATGTGATTTTCATGCACTCAGATTAAAACATCACCTGTAGCAATGTCGGTTCTTTGATGTCAACAGGTCATATCAGGAAACACACAATTTTTTTTTAAGGAAACAAACAGAAATAAATGTAAATATATATATATATATATATATATATATATATATATATATATATATATATATATACATACATATATATATATATATATATATATATATATATATTGTAATCAGGTTAAGAAAAAAAGTACACACTATAACAAAACTGACATAACATCATTCATCATTGGTTTAGTATGATTACAACAATACCAAATTTGTGTACGTAAACTTAAATGGAAATTCCAGTATTAGAAAATTTATTTTAAAACTATCATCCCAAGATATATACCTACTAATGCACTGTAATCTTTATATTTTCTCAACCCCTGACTGGAAGAGATCTCAAGAGATCTGGCTGGGTCTTGTCTCTAAATTCTAGCCATGCTCCTTGAGTGATGTCATCACCTCTGACCAGCCCTTTCAGCCTACATCATCATTACCGAATATATATATACATATGTATAATATATGTATCTTGAGACATATATATGTATCTTTGGACATTAGGAAAGAATGCTTTCATGTGCTGAACAATGCCACAAGCAGAAGAGCAGGCAGTGAATACAGCAGTTTTTGCAGACTTGTTGCATAGATAGATAGTCTGCTGTGTAGAGTATTGTTCTGTAGGAGCTCTGGGTAGGAAGCTGGCAGGAGTGGCTGAGGGAAACCAATGCATTCTGGAAATTGTAGTAATGGACAACTGCTCATCCAGGAAAGACAATGATTATCTGACATAGGAAGAGACACAAAATAAATAGATTTTTTTTTTATTATTTTAGAATTGGAGCAGACAGGTAAACAATACAGATGAACGAACTTCAAGCAAACTTGATCTCTCTGCATTTGATTACCAGTGGCTGAGAAAGTTGGATGCAGCCTTAAGGCTGACTATTGCTGTATCCATGTTTTCCAGGACTCCCTAGGGCTGCATCCAACTTATTCAGCCATCAGTAATCAAATGCAGATGCATTTGGGTTCAGACATTCCCGACTATACTCGAGATTTGATCATCTATTGTAAACAAACCAATGTATTACTCCAGGTATTTCTTTTTACCTGTCATTAGAATACCCCATTTGAATATCTTTATCATGTTCTGACCCCTATTAATAACCTATAATTTTATTGTCTATGGAGATTTGGGCTGCTCAATTTATACTTTTTTTTTTTTTGGGGGGGGGGGGGACATTTTGGGGCAGATGTTACTTTATAATCACTTTTATTCAGGTATGTGATGTCAACCAACATTTGTAATTATGGTTTTTTTTTTTTAAATAATTTGTAATGTGTCAGCTGCCTATAGCAGCCAGCCTTCACTGTATATGGTGCATTTTTTGATATGTATGCTACTTTTTTTTACTCTATTGAAATGTACATGTTACTTGCACTCTTATCTTGCTTGAGAAAGTTTACAGTCTGTAGACGAAACATGTTGCATATGTACTAATAAAAATTTTATCGAACATTCCTCTGAGCCTTGAAATCTTCGTCCGAACTGCACTAACGGGAAAAAAAAAAAACGAAATTCAAACTTATTTATATATGGTACAGGATCCCTGAGCTATGCTTTCCTACTTGACCCATGACTTACAATAACATCATGGATCAGGAAGTGGTTAAAGATGTAATAATTTCTTGTCAAGATTTTAGACTGGTGGAAGACTCACTAACCAATGTCAATACTCCGAAGACTCTGCAATCATACTTTCCTTAGTGAAGAACCTTAATAAAAGCGATGGAACAAATGGAAAAAGATATGTCTTCCATTAAAATGAAGAAATCCAAGACTATGATTGAAGTAAAGATTAAAAACCATAGAGTAGAGGGTGAGAAGACATAGAAATAGAAGACAGTTCTAGCAATTACCGTATCTATAACAAAGAGTGTAACAGGTAAAAGTCTGACTGACTGGTACTTGAGGACAAGGATTAAGAAGATCTTCAAAAGATCTCCCACTGTAATGATGTGGCGGAGAAAATCAGATCTGGTATTTCCAGTCTTCATTGAAAGTCTGGAGAGTAATAAAAAACAAGAGAAGTATTGATGCCTATGAACTTTGGTCGGAGAAAAACTTCTGAGAATACCATCGATGGAAGGAAAACAAACAAGTAGATCCTTGACCAAACCTTCCCCTCGATGCTACTAGGATGAAAAATAAAGCTCTAATTCACTCAGATTACGCGAAGTCCCAACTCACTGAGAAGAACAAGTATGTTTTGAAGAAGAGGAAAAATAAGACATCAACCAAGAGCAAGATGGATGGATATCAAGAGAGAAGTCATAAAACGAAAAATCTGGAGAGAACATTTCCGCTTATTTCTAAGTGATGGGATGTGATATAAATACAGAATAACTCACAGCTCTTGTTACCAAAATGATATGGTTTTTTTCCATGAAATTTGTAATTTTTTTAAATTCAACAAATATTTTCTTTTGAAACCGGGACAAAAATTTGTAAAAATTTATATCCTCTTAAGTCTAAAGACATTGTTATAACTCATTTACCTGGTCAGGTTCCAGCCTCTAAGGAGCAATGTTCTGCAGCTGTCAATGCTCTAGGCTTGCGACCACACCCAGGTAAACGTTCTGCTAGTTTTTTTGGGTGGCAGGTGAAAAACCACTCTGGGTGCGGGGGGGTTGGGAGGGATCACAAGGGCCAATAGTAAAGCCAGGAGCCTGCACTGTGGGGGCACCCCATATAAACTTACTGCTATCAACCAGTGCTGCCTGTGATTGTCATACTGCGGCTCATTAGCATTCCTTCCGCCTATTGTTCTCCTGGTTTTCTCTGAGCTTCTGCTTGTACTTCTGGTTGTTCTCTTGCCTTACAATCTTGTACCTCGTTGCCCTCTTGGCTCGACCTGGCTAGATCACCTGATTGCTTCCTGTTTGTCTTCTGTGTTAATCGTCCTCCATCTTTGCTGTGCACTTACTCAGTGTAGGTTTTTTTGCCCAGTTGTCGCTTGCGGCAAGTCCGTCAAGTAGCCAGGGCTCACTCCTTCCCTCTGCTGTGACAGACATAGCCAGATTTTCTTATATGAACAAGTATACTTACAGAACATTCTCATAGGGCTGCCTAGAAGATCTGTTGTATACCACAGTATCACGTATGTTATTAAGGTCCCTATAAATTTAAAGTGGTAGGGGAAATTATAAAACTTTGTAATGCATGTTATGTATGTGAATGGCCCCCTTCCTGTGTTCCCCGACCCCCGCCCGTGTACCCGGAAGTGTAGTGCAGTATACATACCTGATCCGTGTCGACCGTCCCCGTCTGTATTCTTGTCAAAGACGTCATCTTCAGGAGGGCGGCCGACCCGCTCCTGCCATCCCTCATACCGGCCCCCCTCTGCCGCGTCATAACTGTGCTCAGCCGCGATTGGCTGAGCACAGTTATGCTCAGCCAATCGCGGCTGAGCAGCTTATGACACGGCCGCCAAAAGGCCCGGCAAGCTGTCTAATGGAATCTTGTTCCTACACGACAATACTTCTGCTCACACTGCACAAGCGAACATGGCAAAACTGGTTGAGCTAGGCATCCAGCTGGTTGCTCACCCAACTTATTCAACAGATCTAGCTCTGTCTGACTATCATCTGTTTCCAAACTTGAAGGAACACCTCAAGAGAACCAAATTTCACACCATTTCTGATGCCATGGCTGCTACAGATGACAGGTTTGCGGGCACAACCGAAATCCTTTTTTTTTTTGCAAGGTTTGCAGAACTTTACAGGTTTACAGAATACCGATGTAAGAAGTGTGCTGACATCAGTGGAGATTATATGGAATAAGTGTAGTTTCATCTTCCTATCTCGTTTCTTTCTGGGTGAAGCCAGAGAACTATCAGCTGCCTTTCATATTATAGGACTTACTAACAGAATAAAGGTGACATCAATTTAATTGTGAAGCCCAAAGCATTAAAAAAAAAAAAAAAGCTCCCCCAAAGTGGCAATTTTACTTTTTTATGTTTAGTTTTTCAGTATATATGTTAAGAATGAAGTTGCCTTACAAAGTTCAGCAAAAGTCCAGCAAAATTCACATGGCTCTGTAGATAACATATAACAATTATGGCTCTTAGAAAGCAAGGATGAAAAAATAGAAACACAAAAATAAAAATTGGCCTTCAAGGGGTTAAAGTAGTGACTTTACTTTCATACAGGCCTGTCCCGCCATCATTAGTTTAGTGATAGAAAGCGTTATCTACTTAAAGTGACACTGTCACCTCCTTTTTGCATTTTTGCATCTCTACACAGGTGTAAAGGGTAAATTTAGCGTTTTTCATACCTTATTTCATATCATACATCATGGTGTTTGTTCAAGTAAAAAGTGTCCTTTTATCAACTGGAGATTGTATTAAGTGGGCGTGGCCTCACGGCATTAGTGCCACTTAATCCATATACTTACCACTTCCACAAAGTCCCGGTCCCTGACCCGGTCCCGCCACTGAGCAATCCCCGTTCGAAGCCATGCGCATGCTCAAAAGAGTCCGACGCCGATAGAGAATGACGGCTCATTCATTCTCTATGGACGTCAGACCCATCTCTGGTGAGCGCGCGCGGCTTCGGACGATGATCATTCTGCGGCGGGACCGGGTCCAGGAACAGGACTTTGTGGAAGCGGTAAGTGTATGGGTCTGCACCGGGGGGTCTGCCGGGCACTGCCCAGGCACGGGGGGTGACAGGTTCTCTTTAAGCAGTATTATGTATGCAGCTGAGACATTTAGACACTTTGAACCATGTTTATTTATATCAGTCAAGCATGATAGAAGATCAGTACAAGTTTGGGAATGTTCAACATCTGGAGTTGGTGAATAGTTTCTCAATATAGGCATCGGGAATGCTGATCATTATAAACAATAACAACAAAACACATTGTAATACATCATGTAACACCCTCCAGACAACAATGGATTGGAAGAAAATCATTGCACACAAAGATAATAACTCCAAGCTGGCTGCTGTGAAGATCAAGCTTTACTCTGAAAACAATGGGCTGGTCACCCCAGAGCCGAGACCGCAGCGTAATTGAAAGTGCAGGTGTTTATAGGAAACAGAAAAAGCCTTAGACAAAATAAAAACAACTTAGAAGAAAAGCTGTAATAAAGGTTTGACACCGTGATTGGCTGAGCCGGGAGCAGGATAAGAGTGGAGGCTGACAGAACAAGATCACGCATGGGGAGGGGGGCAGGGGGGGGATTCTGTCAGTAGGTTTACGCTGCCCTATCTAGTGATAGAGAAGCTGAACAGAATGATGGTATCACTAACATTGTTCTGTGCAGCAGATTCAGAGGACTCTGCCTACTGCAAACTAGTCCTCTCCATTATATTTGTGTGCATAGTAGTCCTTGATATTTATGAGCACCAGCTCCCTCTGCACACTGACTGCTGATTGACAGTTGTCTGTCTATGCTGTTTATATAGACTGCGTATAGGCAGACAGCTGTCAATCAACGGATGGAGGGTGGAGAAATTGGTGAGGCACAAAGCCTATTCTCCTACATATTAGGAGAACGGCTGAACAGAATGATGTAAATAATACACCGACCTGTTCAGCATTGCTGTCACTAGTTTACGCTGCCCTCATTTAAGGCGGCATAAACCTAGCGACAGATTTCCTTTTCACATTCCTGATCTCATACAGTAAACGGTGTAAGCACAAAAATATGGGCATTATATATCACTGTTGCATCCTGGTGTTTTTTATATTCTCAATTTATTCCTCATCACAGCTGCACAGAGGTTGGTACCCAGCTTTCCCGGGTCGCCATATCTGTATGGGTCCCCAATTCTTTTATATACTATGTTATGCTAAAACTGCGAAACTATAGGCAGATTTAGCTTTCAAGGTCCCGGGAAAGCTGGGTTAAAAAAATGAACATTCAAACTACCTAGATAAATCTCTGTTGATCAAGGCAGATTAGCCTTTTGGGAACCCAGGAGAGCTGGGTAACACACATTGGCTAACACTATCTATATAGAAAGTGTGTATAACTCCACAAGACTTGGAATCCATCATGTGTGTCCCATTTGCCTTTACTATCAGTAAAAACTCTCAACTGCCATGGCAGTATTGACATTCAGGCACCTGGGAAAGCCGGGTGACACTTTCTGTAGACCTACAGTGGATGCCACAATAAGTATAAACTAACAGTTCTACCAATACTATATAGAATACTTACATACACATAAAGGTGTTATGTGTCCTAAACAACTAGGGCACTAGTATTGAAGTGGATAGGCTTTATTCCCCCATCCTTTCCCTGAATTTCCAGTTTTGATGGTAAGGTCAAAGAGACATATCAGCTGGTCCTCTGCTGAAGATGGAATGAGGAGGTATTTCTTTGGCGGGCAGATGTCTAGTTTTATGACTTCGCAATATATGAGGGACTCCCAACTCCCAAGCAAAATGAATTAAACCAAAGAACGCAAAATAAAGACACAACATATTGTAATCAGGTGTCAAATGGTCTCAATTTTATTTAAAATCACACTGAAAACAAAGGCCCCCCAAACTCACAAAGAGTCCTCCTCCAGCACTCAGGCGAGGAAAAACCCCCTGTGGAGGAAACCTCGAGGGAGCCATGACTGGAGAGTTGTCCCTTCCCTGGACTTAGAGGGTAATAACAATCTTAACATAGTTAATGAATTTGTACATTTTATCTGAGTTACAGACAATTACAACAAAAAATAGACTATAAATCTACAGCGGATGTGAGAGAGATCTGACCGCCATATCTGTCACCTTATTAATAGCTGGGTGGCAGTATCTCTTTTCCTTTACAGATCCAGGTCCACCTCTCAAGAGGGTGGAGACTCAGTTATAGGGGTAGTCTAAAGCTGACAACCCCCTTTCCCCTGCTAGACCATCCAAATTACATCTAGGGTGGAGGAGAGTAAAGTAGTCAAGTTCAAGGTCCTCTGGAGCATCCAAGATAGCACTGATCCAGGCTGCAAAGCTTTCTTTTATGGAACCTTCTTTATGACATAAGAGATTGTCCTCACAGTTCACGGTTGCTATGGTTACTACAGTCTCAAGGAGCTCCTTGACAAAGATGGACGCCAAAACGCGTGTCAGAGTACGTGACCATGGGGACTCTATACGGGTAATGATAGTACAGTTGCCTGTATATAGCATTAGGTTTTACATTGTCATGTATTTGTTAGTACATTCGCACTAGGCACTTTAATCTCATAAGGTGAGAGCCTGTGATGCTTTACATGCAATAGCCAGTATTTTTCATTGGCAGCTATACCGCATTTATTATACACTGTTTACAAATCTTGCTGCTCTATATTTATACATTGTTTGTCCCACGTCACTTTTTTTTTTTATCTGTGCTGTTTTTTTTGTTCTTTTTCTCCTTATCTATGCTTTTATTCAATAAAGATTTATAGTACATTGTTATTTTTGGTAGCTTGGTATTTTTTGGTAAATGAGTGTTGCATTACATAGTTTTAGGTCTCCTCTGTGCCCCCATAGAAGACTTATGTCGCCCTGTGTCCCCCATATGGTACTTATGTCCCCCTGTGACCCTAAGTAGTTAGGTCCCCTCTGTGCATTTATATAGTAGTTATGTCCCCTCTCTGGCCCATTTTGTATTTAGGCCCTCTCTGTCCACCTATACAGTAGATAGGCCCACTGTGCATTTATATAGTAGCTAGGCCCCCAGTAGGTAGTATTCCATCCCCCTTTAGCTCTGTTACTCATCCATCCCAACTTTGCCCCCCCCCCCCCCCCAAGCAGTCTGGCGGCTGGCGCTTTGTGTGACCGCACTAGTCAAACATAGCTAAGGCCGCCCACATGCAGATTTGCTGGGGTTTGGTACCTAACATTAATGACAATTTTGCCCTGAAATTTACCCTGAAAACCCATTTAATATGTATGTTCCTGAAAAGTTATAACTACATAGACATGTAATAATACACAGTATCTACTGAGTATTTCCCATTGTTGCTTCCACACCCTTTTCTACACTTGCGAGATGTCATTCTGTTCCGATTTCTCATAAGAAATTCACGTAGCTCTGTGTCCTTCATTTCATGTTCTCCCACAATCCCTTGCAGGCCCTTCCTCCGCCAGCAATCTGTGTGCTGCATCATATATTTCCCATTTCTTTCCAACTTCATTATCTTTTTGATGACCTAGTAATTTCCTCTTACATCTTTTATCTTTTTGTTTATATATTTTTTGCTGAGTTCTTCACTTTCCCCTCTTACTATAAACCGGTGGCTCTTTTTACAAATTACACAAGAATGGATTTAATGGGATATTCCGTTTTTATTGACTATATCCTAGTGTTTAAGCTATATTAAATTTACCAGTGCGGGCAAGATAATCTGATTTGGGGTTTTTATGACATTTTTAAGGAGTTTCATTTTTTTATTTTTTTCTGGACTCGATAGATACAGAGATATGAGGAGTATATCCAAACTGTGCAACAACTTCTGCAGTTTCTAGTGGCACAAATAGGATGCAGGGACATAAATTCAATAGGGTTATGTGTGTATTTATAGGTCTGGTCCAGACAGCATAGGCCGCTGAGGCTTTTAAAGTGTCATTGTGTATTTATCCAGTTGTTGCACATAAAAGTGACCAGGAAGAATAAAATACTAAATATTACAGACAAAATAAAATCTAGCAGCATTCTTGGTTATATGGAGAAAGGTACTGTGTCTTATTATACTGTTATGTAGCATTATGGCACAATGATGTCATGGGTATATTGTTTGACCAGTGATTACCACTTTGTTATTGTACAATTATTGGTAGGAACATTTTATAAATTCCCGATCTCTCTGGGATAGTAATAAGGCTTGAGAAAGACCCATCGCTAAGGATGGAAAGCCTCATTGGAGGGGGTGCTAAATCTACCTAGAACCTACCTTAACCCAGCGCCGAGGAGGAAAATGTGTTTTTTTTTCTTTCTACCTCCTGGGCTCTCTAAAAAAAAAAAAAAAAATCCCAAGGGTTTACTCCACACTCATCTGATACTGAAGACTTAGGGTCCTATTCCATGGGCCGATGGGGGCCCGATCAATGATGTAAATGAGCCTCGATCGGTGCTCGTTTACTGGGCCTATTACACGGCCCGATAATCGTTTAGCGAGGGCTGCAGGTAAATCGTTACTGATGTCCTTGCAGCCCTTGTTCAAACACCATACATTACCTACACATGTTGCAGGGCTTCTCCTGCGCTCCTTCTTCCTTCCGGTCCCGTGCGCAGCAGCAGCATCATCTTCAGTGTGGCCTGTCTGAGCTGACAGACCGCTCAGCCAATCACTGGCCGCGGCAGTCCTGGCCAGTAATTGGCCGAGCGGTCTGTCAGCTAAGACAGACCGTACTAAAGTTGCTGCTGCATGCGGGACCCGGAGGAAGAAGCAGCGCAGGAGGAGCCTTGCAACATGTGTAGGTAATGTATGGTGTTTGAACAAGGGCTGCAAGGACATCAGTAACAATTTCCCTGCAGCCCTCGCTAAACGATTATCGGGCCGTGGAATAGGCTGATCTAGCAGATTACATTATTGATCGGGCCCCCATCGGCCTGTGGAACCTGTAACATGTGTAGGTAATGTATGGTGCTTGTGAGATCGTCGGTCGTCCGCCGCGCATTGCTATTCCACGCAGCAATGCGCAGTGGGTGCTTGATGATTTTTGATTTGAACCTAAATAAACGATCAGCTGATGACGCAATCTTCCGCTGATCGTTGTCTCTATTCCACTGAACGATTATCGGCCGAATTAGGCCGATTCGGCCAATTATCGCTCTGTGGGATAGGCCTCTTACCCTTATCATATATTATAAGGTAGTCTATCTAACATAAAGGGGAGCCAATCAAAGATGAACGAGGAAGACAGCCTGTTACTGGCTAAGCGGATAGTTCCTGTGGAGCCATGATGCTACAGGAGCTTTGATAAATAGGAGACCAGTGGGGATCCATAAAAGGTAAGTATAACTTTTATATTATGTTTTCACCATCCCCTTGCCTGCCTTCATTTTTTAAATTTTGCATGGACTACCCCTTTAACTCACATGTATCAATCAACTCTTTAAAAGGTTTTCCAGGAAAAATGAATACTTGGCCAGGCTGTTGGGGCTGTGAGGGACATACTCACCTGTCCCGTTCCCCTGTCGTTGCTGGATCCTGGGCCCCCCATTTTGCACTACTTCCTGTGTTTTCAGAACATCCAATGATGTTGCACTCCCATAGGACCCGGCCGCTTAGTATAGAGTCTATGCTGAGGGGTCATTTCCAGCGGGAATGCAATGTCATTGGATGTTCTGAAAACATAGGAAGCGGTGCAGATAAACAGAGATATATGAACCAGTGTCCGTACACGTGATTTTAAGAAACTTTGTAATTGGGTTTTCTTAAGCAAATATGCAATTATCTGCATTCAAAAAGACTTTCCCCAGGTCCCCCCCCCCTCCCTCTTTCTCACCCACTGCTCATTATCAGGAAATCTCGACTCTTTTACATCGGTCATGCCCTATCTGTTCTATGGAGAAGGGAGGAGGGAGATTAGTCGGCAGCAGAGAGCAGAGAATGGCAGACTTCAAGTAATCTTTTATCCCAGCTATTTAACTCTTCAGATGCTGCTAGCTGCTATGTCAATGCTGATAGCGGCATCTAGGCATGTCATTTGGGGTTTAGGGGTCCAATTATGCTACCTGCAAGGCAATCATGAGTTGCCAAGCAGTTGTCATCTCAGCCTTTACCAGGCCTCCTTGACTACCATAACTGATCTGATAAGACAGCCTGTCATAGGCAGATTTATGATCTCAGAAATCAGTGTATTGCATATGGATTTTAGTGAACTGTATGAGAAATCAGATGATCTCATAGTAAGGTCCCCCTGAAGGACTATTAAAAAAAAGTTTAAAAAAATATATGTAAAAAATCTACATGTCGTAGAAACTCAAATTGCCCCTTCGTGTTAAAAAAAAGAAAGAAATCAAAAATAATAATAGTAATAAATACATTTGGTATCGCTGCATGCAGAAATGTCCACACTACTAAAATTACAACATTAGGCCATGTTCAGACCTTGTAAGAGACCAGTCTCAGAAAAGATCATCCCAGCCGGTACTGCACTACCGGACGGATGATCTTTAGCGCCGCTTAGTTCTGATGCGTGCGCATCTGTGCGCCTCTGCATCAGAACTCTCCACTGCACACTATGGAGTATGCGGCCGCAGCTGCTCTCTCCATAGTGTGCACTGACAGGGTTTTCTGCGGCCGCTATTCAATGAATAGCGGCCTCAGAAAACTGACATGTCACTTTCTTGCGGCGTCCCTAGGGATCCCGGACGGAGTGTATACCATGGGGGACATGTATGAAAAGGCGAATGTGCCTTTTTTTGGCGCAGATGGGGCAGATCGGTGTCAAAATATTCGCAAAGGGTATTTTTGTGAATATTTTGTTCGCATCTGCCCCATGTGCGCCACCTTCGCCATCAGGGCGGAGAGGGGGCGCGGCCTCTGCCTGCGCCGCATTTATAATTTTTCCAGTAAGCTGGCTTAGGTTCCAAAATCTTCACATGGACGGGCTCCGTGCGATCGGGATTTATGTAGAGTCAATGTGCCTGTACATAAATCCCCTGAGCTCCGGAGCTGCGGGGACATTTGTAAGCCTGGCATAAAAAACACCAGACTTCAAAAATGTCCCTCTATGTGTAAACACTCCGGCCGGGATTCCATAGGCGTCAACGCCACGTATATTTTCGGCCATAGTTTTACGAAAATATACGTAGTGGGAACATAGCCTTATTACAGATCTTGCACATTGAATTATTAAAAAATAAAAAGCCCGAATTTCTAATTTCTGGTCACACCACATTCCAGATTAAAAACTGATCGAAAAATCCCACTTATCCTAATAAAAAACCATAGATCACAGTGCAAAAAAATGACCCCTCGCACAGCTGTATAGACAAAACAATGAAAGTGAGTATGACATATCCCCCTCTAAATCATCGGCTCATTTTCAAAATCAGGCTACAAAATCTCTCGAGACCATTTTACATAATTCACCGATACCTAATATAGTCTTCTAGTGTCGACCAAAGTTGGACAGTCCTGAACCCTGAAGGTATATTTAGCTTTTGTACCCCCCTATTAGAGAAAGTCGAGTGTCCCTGTACGAATGTGAAGGAAGGATTAATTGTTTACCTACAGGAGGTAAGGTGAGGCAAATAGGCTATAAATTAGACTACCGGGGAGTCATCTTCTATGTAGCATGTTCTCTGTTTGACACTGACAACTGCCTATTGTTTGAAAAAGCACTTTCTCCTTCTCCATAACAAAGGGGAGTAGGATGGGACTGCATGGCTGCTGACAGATAAATCTACACCACTGTACGAATATGACTTTTTTTTCCTTTTCACATGGAAAAAGTAATAGAAAGCTTGAATAGGTTACCTGTGTTGAATGGGATTAGTAGACTTTAATGCAGTGGTAGGAAACCTTGGCTCTCCAGCTGTTGCAAAACTACAACGCCCATCATGCCTGGACAGCCTTTGGCTGTCCAGGCATGATGGGAGTTGTAGTTTTGCAACAGCTGGAGAGCCAAGGTTCCCTACCCTTGCTTTAGTGTTTGGGTAATACAAATGATAGTTCATGTTTTAGCCTACATTTGCACGTCTGTCACACTGACCACACTACCAATGTGTATCTGTAGTGCTCCCGGCTTCACGGAGCACTACATTGGTATTTCAATAGTGCCGTCAAAAAAAAACAACTGACAGGTCTTCTAGTGGGGGCCCGAGGAGATGTCATGTGATTGTTAAACGTGAATGTTTATGTTTATTGCTCGTTTAAAAACTGATTGAGCAGGAAAGGGCAGGTGGCTGAGCGTCGCCTCTTTGTCTGGCAAAGCCCTATGCCTTGTCGTGTTTGTTCATCGCTATCTGTGCGCCCGCATTATAGCAAAATGGGAGCACGAGGACATGCGTCCATTGAACCAATTTCAATTCAGTTTAGTGTATTTGGGTCTGGGGGCGTTATATCTCTCGTCCCATTCATTTCCTATTGGGGCAGCAACATCTGCTTTTTCATTGGGTCTCTCAGCTAGGTCTATACAACGACTAAGGAGATGGGAGTCCACTTGCTATTAGAAGTACATACGGCCTACTTCATTTGAAACTAACTGTATAGTCTTTAGCAGGTCTGGTGGCATGGATCCTCGGCCATTTGTTTGTTTTCCGGGCTGAACATAGAGCTACCAGCCGGTGTTAAACTGCAAACGTATCATTGCCGGCCGAATCGGCTTCCGCATATTGGATGGGAGTTGGAGAACAAAGGTGGGACGGATTGTAGAATCACCTGCTCTTTATCTCCACTCAAGCTCCGCCTCCGGATGTTATTGTGATCCGTCTCGACGGCAATGACATTGGCAAGGTGGGTACTATTGATTTACTCTTCTTAATGAAGCGCACAATGGTGATGGTTCAAGGTATGTTTTTTTCCACTAGTCTGGTGTTCTCTGAAATCATCCCCCTTTTATTGTGGCTGACCTCGGTGGACCTGCGATTCTGGACCTGTTTGTGGTTTGTAAGTTATTTATGTTCAAAAAAAATATTTAATACATTTAGGCCGGAACCTACGTTTAAGTCCACAAGGTTTCTTTCTGTATTTATTTATTTATTTAGTTGGTTAAATTGGTTATGATCTATTCCTTCATTGTTAACCCCGGACCATAAGGAGGGGTTTAGATGAGGGAATGAACAGTGTAGGAAGGGTTAACTGGGTTAAGTTTGGTGGATTTTACCTCAGGGAGAGTTGGCAGGAATTGGTTGTAGGTTGGCCAGTATCGGTATTGGCCAGGTCGGTATCCATGGGAGAGAGGTTGAGGGGTCTCACATGGATACAGGCTTCGGATTGGTTAATATAGGAAGGATGGGGATTGGTGGATTGTCAGCCTATAGGATGTGGGTTACTGGGCTAGAGTGTCATAGGGGCTCCCTCAGAGATGACTAGGCATAGGGGGAGACCTAGGAGAAGAAGGGGTTATGAGGTATTATAAGGGGTTACTTACAGGCAAACTGGGTTACTCTGCCTGAGGTAATCTAGGAGCTAACAGGAGGAGAAAAGCTGTGGCTCACTCTGCATGATGCGCTTAATTTGGTGCATTTGGGGTAAGGCCGTTCTTCAAAGAAAGGCGCTATCATTACATTCTGACTGGTTGGTATTATAAGAGTTCTGGGCTAGAAGATCTAGACTAGGGATGGTCCGAACCTGTTTCGGTTCGGGTTCGTAGGAACCCGAACTCTCTGCAATGATTCCCGCTGCCTGGCAGCTCCGTCGAGAGCGTGGATACAGCGGGAGGACCGCCTGGAAAACTGGGATACAGCCATAGCCATAGGCTGTATCCCAGTTTTCCAGGCGGTCCTCCCGCTGTATCCACCCTCTGCACGGAGTGGGCAAACAGCGGGAATCTAATGCTGAGCGTTCGGAAGATTCGGACCATCCCTAATCTAGACCTGTTTGTGGTTTTTAATTTTTATAAAAAATATATTAATAAAGTTATTTATGTTTTTTAAGAATATATAATAAATCTAGGCCGGAGCCTATGTTTAACTCTACAAGGTTTCTTTGTGTATTTATTTATTTACTTGGTTTAATTGGGTATGATCTATTCCATCACTGACCCTTGTTGATCGGTGGGATTAGTAGACTTTTTGTTTACGCCTATTGGGGCCGTAAGGCTATATAAATATTTCTGCTAGTGCAATTCTTTCCATAAGGACCTATGACAGATCCTATTATAACGCAATGGGGTCCATTATGTAATAGACCCAGCAATACACTGTACTTTCCATTACTGATGCCGCAATGCAAACATGAGCAGAACCCTAATCCCACGTAATGGATTCTGTTGACATATTTGGCTTTTAGCAAAAAAAAAAAAAAAAAAAATTACAAACACAAAAAGAAAATTGAGTAGACAGATGCTTTATATAGATTCGGGGATAGTGCTATATCCGTGGATTCCGTTATTATAACCATATCTAAAGAAAATACTAAAACACTGATGTAGACTGATATCTTTATGGCCGTCAGGTGTCCAATCAGTTTATACATTAAAACAACAAAAACACAACTGCAGCCCTAGCTTCATTTCCATACCACAGCTGCACACAGTATGGCCAGCTTTCTCTAAATCCAATTAACCTACCAGCAGGTTACAGAGCCCTGATTGTTCCATTTGCCTAAAGTGTCTGATGTAACTTACATTTTATATAATCTTCACTCTCCAGTGTCTTTGTTAGATTGCATAACCTTTAAAGGGGTACTTCAGAGGAAAGAAATAGTTTTAAAATCAACCGGTTTCATAAATTTATACAGATTTGTAAAATCTTAATTTTTCCTTTACTTAGCTGCTGTATGTCCTGCAGGAAGTGGTGTATTCTTTCCAGTCTGACACAGTGCTCTCTGCTGCCACCTCTGTCCATGTCAGAAACTGTCCAGAGCAGGAGAGGTTTTCTATAAGGATTTGCTACTGCTCTGGACAGTTCCTGACATGGACAGAGGTGGCAACAGAGAGAACTGAAGATAGAGGAATGGAGATTTCTTTGTAGAACATTAATAGACCATAGTTAGGCAGGCTTGGTCTGTCACCCGGATTTCAGGGCCCCACATCTCAAATTTGTGGGGGGCAGAGCAGTCGGACCCCACATAGTTTGTCAAGAAGGGAATACCTCTTGATATGTCATGAATGTCACCTTTGGCATCCCTGACTTTCCATGTGTGTCGGCATTCAGGCATAGAATGAATTGAGAGGTTATGGGAATTAGAAAGCTAGTGTTAGGTTGGGACAGAAGGACATAAGACAGGTGGGGCCCTGCACTGGTACCTGTCCCACTGTCCCTGCCTGCTTAGCGATATCTTCCCTAGGCGGCAGCGGGTAACTCGGCGACAGTCTCTAACCTATATGAGAGTAATACAAAGACAAAGACATAACAAACAAACACAATAAACTCAGAGTAGTCTAGCCAGGTCAGAAACTATTGGTCACAGTGGTACAAAATCAGTAGAAAAAAACGTCAGAAAGAGAGGCCAAAGTCAGAGAAACCAGGGAGTATGTAACCAGGATACAAACTCCCCAGATGTGGCTACAACAAAGATGATGCTGTAGCAATCGTTTACCAGGGATGCCGTCGGGAGGAGAAGGAGGCTTGTCGCTAGAGATGAGCGAACCGTCGGACTTTTGGTCCAACGGCATCTTTGCTCAATTACAATGCCTGGGATGCCTGCGATGCTCCCGGGAATCTGCGGGCAGGATCTTCCAGGGAATTCAAGATCTTGAATTTCCTGGAAGATCCTGCCCGCAGATTCCCGGGAGCGCAACTATGCACCCGGGATCACAGGCATCGCAATGGAGCGAGCGGCTTTCGGACTGAAAGTCCGAAAGTTCCGATTCCGCTCATCTCTACTTGTCGCAAGCTCTGGCAATGCCAGGAGCCAAGCATGATGGCCGGCTCCTGACAGCTAGCTAACCATAGCCACTCGGCAGTTATTATAGAAGTGAAAGAAGGGAGCAGCACACATGTGCGCCCACCTCTCCATTCATTCTCTTCCTGTATGAAATGATCATTTAACCAGACAAGTAAGGGGAGAGCTATTCTTCACATTAGTGCTGGTCCAAGGGACAAGGCCCACAGTCATTAGACAATTTGGGGGACATTTGGGGTCTTAAATTAGGCCCCACCCCCAATTACCCCACTAGATTCACTAAGAGGTGTACAGATCTTAGTGAAACTGGCCTGACCTGGACCTGCCGCACGGCGGGCACAGAAATCTACAACTGGTCCTGAGCAGGTGTAGATTTCTGCCATGACGTAAATCATGTTAAATCAGGTGCGGGCAGAGGCTATGCCCCCTCCCCGCCTTGCCGTGCCCTTTCCTGGCATACGCTAGGGAGAAGTGGTGAATTTTCTCCTTCTCGCTGACCTACACCAGTGGCGCAGATTTAATAAATGTCCCTTTTTGAGTATATTTTGTTAGTATTTCATAGATGTATAAGGTGGCAATACCTCTTTAACTCTACAAAGTTAATTTTGAAAAACATTTGACTCAAATATAGAATGTAAAATCTTACCGGATGAGTTAGGTGAACATTATAATGATAAAAGTAGCTACATTTACCAAAATGACTCCCATTTCTTGCCTTTTTTTTATCCCAGTGGCCTTTTCACAGCAATAATAATTTAGCTTTTAGTCATTGTTAGTTACGCACGTCAGCTTACATTCTTACAAATACAGTTTTGTAAAATAGGATAAAATAAAAATACTTATTGTAAAAAAAAATCCTTATTTAAAAAGGACTTGTAGTTAGTAGGAAAATAGTTCTTTCTATAATTTTGTAGCCTTTTGTATAAGGTTGATATTATCATGGTATGGTTACGTGACTTGGTATGGTTACGGGGTTGTTGGGGGGGGGGGGGGGGGGGGAGAAGACAGCTAAAGCTTGCTGCACTCGGCAATGAAAGTTTTTCACCCACCTCTTAAGATGTGGAACCTCTACATCAGATACACTGCGCAGCTATGGAAAACTTGTGGTGCCATAGTTTCGCTTATTCATGATGAGCGGGACTTAGATCCACCCCTCCATGTCTCAGAATGGTCTCAGCAGAATGAGGCAGAAGGAGTGCGGAGCAGGTGGGAAGCAGCACGTCATATGACTTTAAAAAGGTATTCCAGGAAAATTAACTTAGGAGATCGCAGGGGTCCGACCTCTGTAGCCCCTGCCGATCTCCATATTGGCCCCAGCTTCTGTATTATGAAGAGAGCTGTGGGTACGGCACGTGACCCGCCGCTCTATTCATTCCTATGTGGCAAACAAAAAGAGCAGATTACAGCACTCTTACGGTGTACTCAGCTCTTTCCGTCACTCCATAGGAATGAGTAGAGCCAGGGGTCACAAAGGCTGGACCCCGTGCTATCTCCTACCTTTGCACTATCCTGTGGATAGGGGAAAAGTAAATTTTCCTGGAATACCCCTTTAAGGATAAAGTCACATGT
This sequence comes from Dendropsophus ebraccatus, assembly GCF_027789765.1. Taxonomy (NCBI): domain Eukaryota; kingdom Metazoa; phylum Chordata; class Amphibia; order Anura; family Hylidae; genus Dendropsophus; species Dendropsophus ebraccatus. Next base: position 61,584,399 of record NC_091466.1, read on the forward strand.
GAAATTTTTCCTGTAGATTTTCAAAGCCAAATCCAAGGGTGCAGTTTGTGTGTGGTATTGCTGTGTTTTTCTGTTGTTATTCCCATGTCCTTCATTTTACAGGCCCATGCCGGTAACGGGGAAATGTTTGAATGTCCAGGACACTGTAATGATAGAGCTGCATATCTGCTTCACTGCAGAACCACGGAGATTCAAACATTTTCCCCGATCCTGCCACAATATTGTTACATCATACCGGGCGGAGAAACACTCCATTACAGGATGTGGGAATAAGTCCTTAGGGTATGTTCACACTGAGCAAATACGGCGGATCTCTCCGCCGCGGAATCCCGCCGTGCTCAGTGTCCCATTGTCAGTGAATGACAGGGTGCCTGCTCCCTTCTTTAATCGGAGAGTGGCGGCTAGGGAGGAGTGCATGCTCTCCCATAGTTGGGCTACGGGACATCGAGACGGCGAGATTCCTCGGCGGAAAGTTCCACCGTGGAATTCCGCCTGTTTTACTCAGTGTGAACATACCCTAATCCTGGATGACCACTTCAATTGCTGGTAAATGCAAAATGATCGCAGAGGCTTGTAAATGATTATTCTGTACAGACTACTAATGTAAGAGGTCCCACTGGTGGATGCCAACCCTGCTTGTCAGAGGAGGGAAATGGACCCAGTTGTCCTCTGATAAGTTGGGAAAAACCATAAATAGAGTGAATTGTCGACTTCCATGAGAAATCATTGTCTAATGTAGAGATGCGCTGAAGTGCTGAAGATACTACATATAGTAACGACTGGAGTCATGGATCCATTGTACCACCATTAGCGATGAGGTAAGCCGCACCAAGGAGCGAAGTCTAAGGTGCCGCTGGTCTTCACCAGTGCCCACCGCAAGGTGAAACAGACTTGCTACGGCAGGTGATCCCCAGGTTGCTACCTCTGGCTTGGCTTGCTAGTGGCAGTGGAAGAGGTGCAACTGGAGACAGGCAGGCAGGCTTGAACACAGTAGGACTTATGGCTGGAACCAGAACAGCAGTCATGGACAGGAACCACAGATAGCTGGGGGCAGGAATCACAGCGATATAACTAGGGTCAGGCCAAGTCGGAATTTATAGGGAGGTGTTTAGTGCACTTAACCAATTAGAGCTGTACTATCCCTTTAAATTCCACATAGCTGGCACATGCGCCCTTGGAGGCGTGGGGGGGGGGGGCGTGCCGGCGAGCAGGGAAGCAAGAAGGAGTGCGGCAAAGTGGTTAGGCGCCATGGGTGGTTGAAGAGATGGCAGCACTGGGACCCTGCACGTGGGCTCCAGGGTCTACCACAGAAGTCAGACTCAGGGAGCAGGCGTGGCAGGGACTGGGGGTACAGGCCGCCAACCCGAATGTAGCATATGATGAGGAAGATGTATCTGTATAGTCTGAAGGAAAGAAGGTAAAGGGGGACATCATTGAAACCTTTAAATACGTTAAAGGACTATGGGGGAGATTTATCAAAGGGTGTAAAATTTAGACTGGTGCAAACTGCCCACAGCAACCAATCACAGCTCAGCTTTAGGCAGTGCTGAAAGGAAAGCTGAGCTGTGATTGGTTGTTGTTTTACACCCTTTGATAAATCTCCCCCATAGTCCATAGTTCTGTAGGGAAGTGTTTTTAGAAAAAAAATGAATTCAAGAACAAGAGGACACAGTGAGAGGTTAGTTGGGGAAAGATCAGAAGCAACGTGAAAAAATATTACCTTACTAAAAGAGTAGTAGATGCTTGGAACAAACGTCCAGCAGATGTGGTTGGTAAATCTACAATAACTGAATGTAAACTTGCCTGGGATAAACATATATCTATCCTAAGAGAATAAGAAGGGAAATATTCAAAGGGCCGACTAGATGGACCAGGGGGTCTTTTTCTGCCAACAATCTTCTATGTTTCTATGTTGATTATACATGGGAGAATTCATCACTGCAGAGCTATGCCTTCACCTAACCGGTCGTCTCTTCATTGATCTCCCACGATGGGGGACATTCTGTAACGAAGACATCTGAGCTTTGAAGCGTTTTGCCCTCATACACATAGATTGCCTTCTTTGCATTTAATCAATAATCATTTGAATCAAAAAAGCTTCAGCTGTTTCTTTCATTTAAGAATGAAAAACAAGAACGGGGGTCACATCCATACATCACTGGGGTAGAAGCCGTAAACCCTTCACAGCAGTATTTCCCAACTTTTTTTTTTTTCTTTACGGGTAAAGTGCAAACACGTTTCTTTGACTTTTTGTACAACTTTTTTTTTTTCTATTTTCTATTGCTGATTTTTTCCAAACATGATTTTCTTTTGTAGTGTTACATGGTCCTATACAGTAATAGTTACAGCCTAACAAAAGGTTAACTAAAGCACAAGAACTCCTACACCCTATCAGCAGATGGTACGTTATCACTTGTTAATTATTGCCGACCCTTTCTTGTGGAGGAGGTGTGAGGAATAGGTCAGGTTTATCCCCAGATTTATACCATTTCTTTAATGTAATGGCTTAGACATATGTACAGTAGCTACTATATTACTGAGACCTCAGCGCCTCCTTTTCTGACACATATCATTTTGTTGGTAGAGTAGATGTTATCGTAATAGTAGTAGTAATAGTAGTGCTGCACAATAACAGCAGGCTTCTTTCTGTTCATTCTCAGCAGTGAGACCCCGACTGATCAAAACTTTTGACATGTCCCTGTAAGGCCCCATTCACACGTCAGTATGTTTTCAAGGATGAACTTCGTGATCTCCAAATTTTTATCCACAATCCGCAAAAAGTCATCCGTATTGTGCTCCATATTTTGCGGATCCACAAATTAAGGCCGGGTTCACACATTGTAAGACTCAGGCCGTTCTGTGACCAGTGAAGATCATCCTGATCGGTACTGCAGTACCGGCCGGATTAACTTCTTTTCTGATGAAGTGGGATGCGGACACATCTGTGTGTGCCCACATCCCAATTCACTATTGCACACAATGGAGAGTGCGGCCGGTGCCACATTTTACCTAGCCTGCTCTGCCAGTCTTATGCGGGCGCTATTCCATGAATAGCGGCCTCACAAAACTGACATGTTGGTTTTTCGTGCTGCCGGTTGGAATCCCCAGGATTCCTCTAACTTCTATGGCAATGTATCTTTTGTATTAATCACAGCCGTTGTTGCAAATCGGCAACAACGGTCGTGATTAATGCAAAAGATACGTTATGAACATAGCCTAAAGGTGGAAAGGCAAAAATGAGCTTCTATTGGGGTGTTCCAGTGAGGGATTAGCTTCCCATGATGCAATAGAGGTAGCCGGACCTTCTGCTTCCCCACAGATGCTGTCATGACTTCAGCATCGATCAATGCAGTACGTATGTACTGCTTTGATTCCTATGAGCAATCATTGTATTGCTCATATAAGTCCCCTAGGAAGACTACAAAAGTGTATTAAAAAAAATAAATAAATACTGACTAGGAACATGTATAACATATAAATAACATGTCAGTTTTATCACTCGCCATAAACGCTATAACCATTCTAAAAATGAGACTAATAGATTTTAGAGAATAATAGATTTTATAGTCCTCATATGGGTCTGTCGCTGGAAAAAGGAAGGCGCTATAGGTTTTTAAACGCGAGGAGGTTTTGTCTGTCATTAACCCTTTGGAGACCGGGCCAATTTTCATTTTTGCGCTTTCGTTTTTTCCTCCTTGTGCCTAAAAGGCCATAGCACTTGCATTTTTTCACCTACAGACCCACATGTACCCTTACTTTTTGCGCCACTAATTGTACGTTGCAATGACGGACTTAATTTTGCATTAAATATGTTGTTAAATCAGAAAAGAATTGTGTGGTAAATTTTAAAAAATTAAAACCTTAAAAAAATTTTTTTTTGTACCATGATCTATACTTACTATGGGTACCCTGCTTGCTTATATGCTTTTTATTACAATTTTTCTGGATTTGATGCGACCAAAAAGCACAATTTTGCACTTCGTTTTTTTTTTTTTGCGCTTGGAATGGGATAATTTAATAGTTATGTTTATTTTTATTTATAAAATGGGAAAAGGGGGGTGATGAAGACGTTTAAAAGGGGAGGGGCTTTTTTAATAAAAAATATATTTTTTTACACACTAACTTGAAATCCCCCTGGGGGACTTCTAGTATAACTATATTGATCCCTCATTGAGATCTATGTAGTACAGATATTTACTGCATAGATCAATGAGATCGGTGTTCTATTGCTCTTGGCTGCTGCAGCCAAGAGCAATAGATTGCTGAGCCGGGATCAGTACCATTACAGCCCTGATCCCTGGGCGGACCAGATGGAGGGACCACTCCTCTGTGAACGCATCTCAGGGGCGGGGCAATCAGGGTGAAGTCGCCGCACGGCCCCCCTCTTAACTTTTCTAGCAGTGTCAGGGTGTACATTTACGCGTTTATTCCAGGGGTTGGTTAATTTATCACACACACATATATATATATATATATATATATATATATAGTTTATTTTTTTAACTTATTTCTTCTATAACTGGAGGAAGGACACTGTCAGGGCTGTGCTTTGTCTAGTTATACTCAGAATGGTCATGTGACCAGTCATCTAGAGATCACATGACCCCTTGAAGCTATAAAACGCCTTAATGATCACCCTTATGGTGCGTTTACACAGGCAGATTTATCTAACAGATTCTGGAAGCCAAAGCCAGGAATGGATTTAAAAAGAGGAGAAATCTCAGTCTTTCTTTTATGACCCGTTCCCTGTTTATAGTCTGTTCCTGGCTTTGGCTTAAAAAATCTGTCAGATAAATCTGTCTGTGTAAACGCACCACAATTAACACAAATCACTGGTTATTTAGAGGTGTAAATATGACAAAAAATTGAATATAAAACAGATAAAGGCAGCAAAGCTGGAGGAAGAGACTCATTGTCAAAAGGTAAAACTAACCCTTAAATGTTCTCCAATTATATAAACTGTTAAAAGGTTAATACTTTAAATCAATTAAGGTAATCAGGGAGGAATTATAGCGGAAGATGAGTAAAAAGTGAATATATTAAACTTTTTTTTCTCTCCACAGTATTCACAGAGGAAAATGAAATGTCAGTGAAAATGCAGAGACAAGGTAAACTCTGCACTACATGTCACCTGTCTAACCCAGGAAGGAGTGCAGAGATGCCCAAAAATAATTCAGATAGACAAATCTTAACGGGAACCTGTCACCCCCCGTGCCGGGGTGAAGGCCGCCCGACCCCCTGCTAGAGCCCCGGATACTTACCCCATCTTGCCAAGTCCCATTTCTGGAGCTGGTCCGGGATGGAGATATCCCCGTCTGAAGCCCGGTGTGCGCGCTGCTGAGATAAGTCCGACGCCCATAGAGAATGACGGCTGGAGCTCGACCCAGGAGCCGTCATTCTCTATGGGCGTCGGACTTATCTTAGCAGCGCGCACGCCGGATGACAGGTTCCCTTAAAGGAACAGACGTCATTCACCTCCATGATCTAAGGGAATTAAGGTAATGGACATACCCTTATTTGTAATATTTAAAGGGGTACTCCAGAGAAATGTTTTTCCAATCAACTAGTGTCAGAAAGTTTTAGAGATTTGTGATTTACTTCTGTTTAAAAATCTCAAGTCTTCCAGTACTAATCAGCTTCTGTATGTCCTGCAGGAAGTGGTGTTTTCTGTTTACTCTGACACAGTGCTCTCTGATGCCATCTCTGTCCATGTCAGGAACTGTCCAGAGCAGAAGAGGTTTTCTGTTGGGATTTGCTACTGCTCTGGACAGTTCCTGACATGGACAGAGATGTCAGCAGAGAGCACTGTGTGAGACTGGAAAGAATACACCACTTCCTGCAGGACATGCAGCAGAGGATAAGTACTGGAAGGCTTTGATTTTTTAACAAAAGTAATTTACAAATTGATTGTATTTTTAGTTGATTTAAAATATTTTTCCCTCCGGTGTTCCCCTTTAAGGGCTCTTTAGTAACGGTCTGTACTGTAGGGCCGGCACTTAGCAAATATAGTGCCAATATTCAAAAAAGGGTAAAAAATAAAAAGTGGGAAACTATAAGCCCAGGATCAGCATGAGTTTATGAGGGATTGGTCCTGCTGACTAACCTGATCAGCCCCTATGAGAAGATAAGCTCAAGACTGGGTCGGACTACTCACTGGATGTCATATATCTTGATTTTTTTAATGCATTTGATGATGATTCTAGGGCTGGGGGAAAATATGTGTGAGGGACTGGCTCAGTCTTAGGAAACAGTATAAATGGTACAGTATATAGTGCACTCTGGGTCACTGTTATTAGTGAGGACCACAGGGGGCAGTATTGAGCACTGTTCTCTTTAATATATGTATTAAAGGAATTGTAGAGGGATTGCACAGTAATGTGCTGTGCTAATGTGTGTGCTAAGATTAGAGCAGGGCTCCGAGAACAAACATTTAGTTTAAGGGGTTGTCCAGCAAAAATCTTTTTCTTTCAAATCAACTGGTGTCAGAAAAGTTATATAGATTTGTAATGTACTTTAATTAAAAAATCTCAAGTCTTCCCATACTTATTAGCTGCTGTATGTCCTGCAGGAAATGTTGTTTTATTCTCAGTCTGACACACTGCTCTCTGCTGACATCTCTGGCCGGGACAGGAACTGTCCAGAGTAGTACAGGTTTTCTCTTGGAATTCATAGAAAACTGAGACAGAGTTCCTGTCTCGACCAGAGTTGGCAGCAGAGAGCACTGTGTCAGACTGAAAATAAAACATTTCCTGCAGGACATACAGCAGCTGATAAGTATGGGAAGACGTGAGATTTTTTTAATAGAAGTAAATTACAAATCTATATAACTTTCTGATATCAGTTGATTTGAAAGAAAAAGATTTTCGCTGGACAACTCCTTTGAACATGTTGGAGTCAGGTCACCTCTACTAAATTCCTGGAGTCACAATACATTCAGAAGGGTGCACGTGTCCTATGGTGGTTAGCCATTGATTCACAAGGAAGACAGTGGAGATTATGGTTCCGGCACTCCAAAATTGGTAAAATCCCTAACATCCCTGAAATGTCTAACATTGAGATGTTTACCTTACAGGGTTAAACCACTGATAGCGCTCACTTTTAGACTTGTATATAGTACTTTTTCATTGGTTGTCATTGATTTTAAACATGTATTTGTATCTAGACCCATTAGATCATGAATAACCAAGCATGCGCAAAACGCATTGATCTTATGAGACAACGCAAGTTGTACTACTATTTTTAGGGTGGTATTACACGGAATGATTATTGTTCGAAAAATCGTTAAATCGTTCGCATTTGAACGATAATTATTTAGTGTAATAGCAGGCAACGATTAAACGACCAACGAGAAATCGTTGATCGTTTAATAGGATCCGGACCTATTTTTATCGTTTGATCGTTTGCTCATTGTTCGCAAATCGTTCGCACATCGTTCGGTGGAATAAGAATTCGCAATAGCGACGACTAAACGACCGCAAGAACGATCATAAATAACGATCATCGTTTCGTGTACTTGGGCGAACGATTTCGGGTCGTTTGCCTTAGCGGTCGTTTAAGATTGTTTATCGTTAGTCGTCGGAAAATTGCTTGGTGTAATAGTACCCTAAGGTACTATTTGACCTTAACCCCATAAGGTCAAAGCCAATTTTAACTTTTGCGCTTTTGCTTTTTCCACTTTATGTTTAATAGGCCATTACGCTTGCATTTTTTCAACTAGAGACCCATATGAGCCCTTTTTTTTGCCACACCAATTGTAATTTACAATGGCAGACTTTATTTTCCCATAAAATATGCTGAAAAACCAGAAAAAAATAATTTGCACTGTCAAATTGAAAAAAAGGAGTTTGTTTTCATTTCAGGGAGTTTTGCGTTTACGCCGTTCGCCCTATGGTGAAACTGACATGTTATCTATGTTCCTCAAGTCAGTACGATTACAACGATATGTATTGCTTGTATTACTTTTACTTTATTTGATGGCTTTTAAAAAATTAAAACCTTTTAAAAAACTAAATGGGTTAAAAAATGCTCAATTTCCATCCTTATAACGCTTTTATTTTTTGGTCTATGGGGCTGTGTGAGATGTCATTTTTTGCGCCATGATGTGTACTTTCTACCATTACCTTGTTTTTGTATATGCCACTTTTTGATCAATTTTTATTACATTTTTTCTGGATTTGATGCGACCAACAATGTGCAGTTTTGCACTTTGGTGGGTTTTTGCGCTTACGCCGTTTATTGTGCGAAATCAGGAATGCGATAATTTAATAGTTCGGGCGATTATGCATGCGGCGATACCAAATATGTATATTTATTTGTTTATTTTTTTTATAAAATGGGAAAAGGGGGGGGGGGGATTTGGACTTTTATTAGGGGTGGGGATTTTTTATTAATAATAAAAAAACATTTTTACTTTTTTTTTTTTTTTTTTTTTACTTTAAGTAGAAATCAGTGATACATTGCTCTGGCCTGCTGCAGACCTGGGCAGAAGAACGGATCTCCCCCCCTGCAATGTGATCCATCCCACTAGACACCAGGGATACTAGGAGCATAGCATTTGAATGCAGCTGTCAAAACTAATGCCATGTAATTGCACGTTGCTGCTGCATACCAGTACAGCACATGATGATGATGATGATGATGATGAAGTATCCACGAGAAAGATCTGATACAGAAATAGATCTGGTCTTCGCTGTGGGTGGCGTCCTCACAAATGAGCAATGTCTAACATTCGAAAGCTAGCACTCAGCCTAATGTCATGTGCAGATTACTATTCCCGGGTCACATTTCCTGTTTCTACAACTTAGTAAATACAATTCTGACCTCTACTCATTTATTAACCCCTATAGACTGGATTCACACAGTGGAGAATTGACTGCTGAGTGTCCAACATGCTGACTGCATTGTGCAAGGTGTATTTACTATAACAAAAAAAAAAAAACATAAAATAATTCACATCTCTGATTTTTTGTATAGCTTGTACTAAAAACGTGAACTGAAATTTCTCTTTTTCATTAGTAAATTTATTGGGAAAACATACATAATGTACCCTAATAGTAATTGGCATGTACCTGCCAAAGAGGATAAAAAAAATAGTGCATTAGAAATAGTAAATTCCCACAGTATGTTGGTCAGTATTTGGAGCTCATTTTTTACAAATGCAGAATTGCAATTGACACAGGATTCAACTATGTTGAAAATACATAACCTATTTATCTGTCTGTATGCACACATGGGGAAGGAGATCCTGTACTGTCTATGGTGTCTGCACATACAGAGGAGGAGATCCTGCACTGTCTATGGTGTCTGCACACAGAGTAAGAGATCCTGCACTGTCTATGGTGTCTGCACACAGAGTAAGAGATCCTACATTGTCTACAGTGTCTTTACTTAGAGGAGGAGATCCTTCACTGTCTATTGTGTCTGTACACAGAGGAGATCCTGCACTGTCTATGGTGTCTGTACACAGAAGAGGAGATCCTGCACTGTCTATGGTGTCTGTACACAGAGGAGGAGATTCTGCACTGTCTATGGTGTCTGTACACAGAGGAGGGGATTCTGCACTGTCTATGGTGTCTGTACACAGAGGAAGAGATTCTGCACTGTCTATGGTGTCTGTAGACATAGAGGAGGTCCTGCAATGTCTATAGTGTCTGTACACAGAGGAGGAGATCCTGCACTGTCTATGGTGTCTGTACACAGAGGAGATCCTGCACTGTCTATGGTGTCTGTACACAGAGGAGATCCTGCACTGTCTATGGTGTCTGTACACAGAAGAGGAGATCCTGCACTGTCTATGGTGTCTGTACACAGAGGAGGAGATTCTGCACTGTCTATGGTGTCTGTACACAGAGGAGGAGATTCTGCACTGTCTATGGTGTCTGTACACAGAGGAAGAGATTCTGCACTGTCTATGGTGTCTGTACACAGAGGAGGGGATTCTGCACTGTCTATGGTGTCTGTACACAGAGGAAGAGATTCTGCACTGTCTATGGTGTCTGTATACAGAAGAGGAGATCCTGCACTGTCTATGGTGTCTGTAGACATAGAGGAGGAGATCCTGCAATGTGTATGGTGTCTGTACACAGAGGAAGAGATCCTGCACTGTCTATGGTGTCTGTATACAGAAGAGGAGATCCTGCACTGTCTATGGTGTCTGTAGACATAGAGGAGGCCCTGCAATGTCTACAGTGTCTGTACACAGAGGAGGAGATCCTGCACTGTCTATGGTGTCTGTATACAGAGGAGGAGATCCTGCACTGTCTATTGTGTCTATACAGAGGAGGAGATCCTGCACTGTCTATGGTGTCTGTATACAGAGGAGGAGATCCTGCACTGTCTATGGTGTCTGTACACAGAGGAGGAGATCCTGCACTGTCTATGGTGTCTGTATACAGAGGAGGAGATCCTGCACTGTCTATGGTGTCTGTACACAGAGGAGGAGATCCTGCACTGTCTATGGTGTCTGTATACAGAGGAGGAGATCCTGCACTGTCTATGGTGTCTGTACACAGAGGAGGAGATCCTGCACTGTCTATGGTGTCTGTACACAGAGGAGGAGATCCTGCACTGTCTATGGTGTCTGTACACAGAGGAGGAGATCCTGCACTGTCTATGGTGTCTGTATACAGAGGAGGACATGTTCTGTGTATGTTTCTTATGAAAAGAAACTTTCATCTCTTTCTTCAAAGCTGTATTTCCTAATGGCCTGAAAAAACATATTGCTCCTACAAAGGAGTCTAGAGAGGTTTTTTTTACCTGTTCCTTAGTGCTCCATGAGATGACTGGGATGGAGTTCACTAACAAGTTATGTTTAAGGGGTTAAGAATAGGAAATCAAGAAAATATGAATGAACTGCAACTACCATACACAGCCTGTGGGAAAGCGAGGCACTGTCCGTGCTGTTACTTAAAGGGGTACTCCAACGACTTATTTTTTTTATTTTGCTAATATATTGCTTTAATTAAATTATATTACTTTATAATATAACTTCTTTAAAATAAATGTATTATTTTTTATCAACCGTTCACCTTCCATTGACTGGCAGCAGTAAGGGGAGACATGGCCCCCTCTGCTGCCACCACTATTTGTGTGGGGAACTGCAGGGCTGTCTAAGCCCTGCAGTTCCTGATTCCCTGCTATTATCTAGCTCTGCTGCACATCACTATATAGAGCTAAGTCCCATTCCAGTGAGTACTGTGATTATCACCGCTCACTCAGCTACAACCACTAATAATAATTGCATTTTATTATTTTTCAAGTACCCCTTTGAGCTGTATCCCCTGCTATGAGGACAGGTGACAGATTCAATAAGTATGTGAGCATTTAACCACTTGCTGACCGCTCATACACATAGACTTTTAAACATGTCACAGGGATATGTGAAACATTTGAATCGGTCAAGAAGCAGCATGCGGGAGCGCATTTTACTCTCTGGCTCGTAGCCATCTGCATCCAGCTTCACTATACAACCATAGTCTATAGGGCCATCCAGTGACATTGTACAGGGATCACTGCCACATCATTCTCCCCCCTCATTCTAATGATAGTCGTGGGTCGCAGCACTGAGACCCTGACTGATCCAAACTTTTTGACATGACCCTGTGACATGTTAAAACTTTTTGACAAATGAGAGGGACACTTCAAATGTCGGGGCATGCTACAGCTTACTCTGTTACTTATCCGCTGTTGCATCTCCACAGAGTTCCAAACTTTGCATTATTTTGCAAATTAGTTTCTATGGTTGAGCTTTTAACCCATATAGCATCATGAACAACCCCAGTTGTTGGCTGGACATGCCAATATTGGACTAGTGGAATTGTGCTTTTTTTAAAAATTAGGTACCTTTTGTAAGTTTTGACAGAGGGGGTTAGCAGTATTGGGCTTGGCACCTTATTTCCAGCGAAGGGTAATATATGGTATAGCATACAAAGTTAGGCTGGGTTCACACTACGTATATTTCAGTCGGTATTGTGGTCCTCATATTGCAACCAAAACCTGGAGTGGATTAAAAACACAGAAAGGATCTGTCCACACAATGGTGAAATTGAGTGGATGGCCGCCATATAACAGTAAATAACGGCCATTATTTCAATATAACAGCCGTTGTTTTAAAATAACAGCAAATATTTGCCATTAAATGGCGGCCATCCACTCAATTTCACCATTGTGTGAACAGAGCCTTTCTGTGTTTTTAATCCACAGAATATGAGGACCACAATACTGATTGAAATATACGTAGTGTGAACCCAGCCTTAAAGGAGAATTCCAGCCGGGTCCAATTTGTTCAAAACGCCCGGGGAGTAGAGATGATCGAACAGTGGAAAATCTTAGGTTCTATAGAACTCGAACCTTGTTGAACCTTCTGCATTTGATTCCCAATGCCGTCCCGGTCCGTGGGGAAGGAGGAGACAGCCAGGGTACCGCCTGGAATTCCGGGATACAGCCTATTACCTAGGCTGAATCCCGGAATTCCAGGCGGTACCCAAGCTGTCTTCTCCTTCCCCACGGACCGGGACGTCATCCGATATCAAATGCGGAAGGTTCGAGTTCTATAGAACTTAAGATTTTCCGCTGTTCGAACATCTCCACCGGGGAAGGGATGGGTGAAAAAAATAACATCCACTTACCTCTCCAGTATTGCTTCCTGCACACTGATTCCTGTTCCAATCCTTGTTGTCCAAGCGCTTGTCCTGGTCTTGAAAAGGAATTTTGAACGTGACATGGCAGGCGTGCTCATCCATTCAGTAGTGATGTCCTGCATCTACCGCTGAATGACTGAGTGGGCCTGCCATGTCACATCCCAAGTCCCGTCTCAGACCTGGAAGCGGCCAGACACTTGGGACTGCAACGGAAGTATGTGGATGGTAACACTGGAGTCTGGGAGGTAAGTGGATATTATTTTTTTTTACCCATCCCCCTCCCTGGGCGTTTTGAAAAAATGGATCCCTGACAGAGTTCTCCTTTGTATGCTTCCAACATCAGTGCCCAACCTTCCATACATTTTTGGTGCAGTTTTTAGTCAAACCCAGGAGTGGATTCTGTACAGAGAAAAACTATAAAGAAATACATGCAATACCACTAAAAGTGTTTTGCATGAACAGAGGCTAAAAGAGATCTAAAGTAGCCTCCAACATATCCTGTTTGTAGTCCAGTTCTTTGATTCTAAAAAATGTCAAATCAATTAGTTTAGAAAAAAAAATCAGCTTGGCACTGAAATACTTTCGACCTGGCAGAGAAGCCCACCCCCAAGCTATACAGTGTATGTCCGTTGTTAAAGTATTGATCAGTTATGGACTCATTGCTAAGATCCCTCCTTCTGCAACGAGTCAGATCAAGTGGTAAGCTAGTGGATACCCCAACTGACCCCAACCGGTGGGTTCTTTCACTATGATCGGATCATGTATGCCTCCAGTAGATGGATGTAGATACTCTTTCTTTTGGTGGCTAAAACCCCCTAGTCTTGTTTTAAGGCTCTTTAATGGGTCAACCTGCTGATACAAACACCAATACTTCTATCAGCAGGCTAACCTACCATCCCCCAAGAAGGGATTTCCCATGAAAAATTCAGCTTGAATTATTCATAGAACTTTCCAACCACCATACGCGAATGGATTTCTTCTTTTTCCCTATCTTGACTCTGTGTGATCTATTATTATTTTCCTAAAAAGGTCGGACATTGACATGTAGAGAAGTTACCTCGGAGGGGAGCTAAAAACATGGCTGAACCGGACTAACAATAGCCTGAATAATCAAGACAACTCAATGCTTCGCATTGCTTATGGATGACTATTCCTCTCCGATAGGGTGGAATGCTCGTGGACTCTTTTACTGAAATGATTCAATCAATATAATACAGTTTCATCTTAGCATGACAATTGTCCCTAGCTGGTGCTGTGTCATTTTACGTTGAGACTCTTTGACTCGGAATAAGTTAACCTTAGCTGGTCATCTGGTACTGGGATCAGCGAAAGTGCTCCCTCCCATAGACTGAAACAGTTATTCTACAGAGAATCCTCATCTCATTTACAGGTTAGACAGTAGCTGCATATTGAGATTCTCTTCCTGCAAATCATGTCTTTATTATAACCGTCGTAGGTAACACACACCTTTCCGCTATTATCTCAGGTGGTGTCTGTAGTAATCCTGCACTGCTCTATCCACCCCCGCTGCCCTCTCTACAGTGATGCTAGCTATTCTCTCTCTTGAATAGCTTCAAAATTGCTCACAGCAATCAACGACAACTGAGCCATCACTAAAGAACTTCTTTTCATCTCCAAGTTCCAATTTAGATCAGTCATTAAAGTGGGGAAGGATCACTCGGGGACTCTTTTTTTTTTTTCTACTTTCCAAAAAAAAATATTTTTTTTTGCTAGCTTTTCCAAGAATTAGTGGGGCAGGGCATCCAAAACAAACGTATACACAAAACCAGACAGAGTGTTAGTAACTGCATTCCAGTTCACAGTCCATGATGCTTAAAGGGATATTCCGGGGAAAATTAACTTTTCCCCTATCCAAAGCATAAGGGAAAAGTATAAGATCATGGTGGGTCCAACCTCTTAACCCCCTCCCCCCCCGGGGTATCGGACCCCGTCCGGCTCTGTTATGAATAGAGCCCCGGGTCAGCACGTGACCCGCAGCTCTATTCATTCCTATGGAGTGTCAGAAAGAGCTGAGTACGCCTGAAGAGCGCTGTACTCGGCTCTTTCCGTCGCTCCATAGAAATGAATAGAGCCACAGGTTGCGCGCCGACCTGGGGCTCTATTCATAACAGTGGCAGGCGGGGTCCGATGCAGAGATCGTCGGGTGGTTCAGGGGTCGGACCCCCTGCGATGTCCTACTTTTCCACTATCCTGCAGTTGGGAAAAAGTAAATTTTTCCCCGGAATACCCCTTTAAGGTGGAGACTAGTGTTAAGCGAAGAGGCCAAACTGTGCGGGTTCGGCAACGTTCTCCAAACCTGAATGGTCAGCATTTGACTCTTCAGGGCTGCAGAAGTCTGATGGAGTCCTGGAAAACCATAGGTTGTATCCATGTTTTCCAGGACTCTCTGGTCAAATGCAGAGCGTTCCGGTTTGGAGAGCAGTTCGGCCTCTCTGCTCAACACTAGCGGAGACGAGTTATGTAAAGCGTTATTGTGATGCTCAACATACAACCAGTGTGTTTGCCAAGTTTAACAGTTGTATATTAAAAATATCTATAATAAATAACATCTACTAAAGATCAAACTGAAAAGCCCATTAGGGTTCTTTGTATACTTTGCAGGATATATCAATATTTTAATAACACCAAAGCAATATGCTAACTAATTCAAGCATAGATTTATTGATCTATTTCACTACGTGCATTAACACGGCTGTTATAAGCTTTTGTGCTAAGGCCGAAACACAGGACCAATAAATCTATCCTGCATTTCTTATTTCACATGTGGATTAGTGTGTTTGATACTTTAGCATATATTCTAGATTGTAAGGCTATGTTCCCACTACGTACTGGTAAGCACTAGAGATGAGCGAACCGGGTTCGGGTTTGAGTCGATCCGAACCTGATCGTTGGGCATTTGATTAGCTGGGGCTGCTGAACTTGGATAAAGCTCTAAGGTTGTCTGGAAAACATGGATATAGCCAATGACTATATCCATGTTTTCCACATAGCCTTAGGGCTTTATCCAACTTCAGCAGCCCCCGCTAATCAAATGCCGAAAGTTCGGGTTCAGATCGACTCGAGCATGCTCCAGGTTCGCTCATCTCTAGTAAGCACTAACAACGGCCATTGTTGTAAAACAGCGTCCGGAATTAATTTTCATGATCATTAATCCTGGCTGTTGTTATCACTTATCAATACCAAGTGGGAATAAAGATAACAGCAAGGTGCTAGGCTCTAGAACTGTCACCTATAGCAGTCACCTTCCTTATAATGGCTTCCTGTACTCAGATGCCCCTATGCTTTAATTGTAGAGATAAACTTACTCGGACCAGGCGAGTAAAAAAGAGAGTGTTCCTCCTAGGGGGCAAGCGCAGTAGACCACCAGATTTCCCAAAATCAAAAACAAATCCATGTGAAACCAGGTTACGAAGACATAGAGGCGACAGATCAAGCCGTCAAAAACAAATCCATGTGAAACCAGGAGGCGACAGATCAAGCCGTTTTTACAAAAACACAACAGTTTTGATCAATAAAAAATGCTTGATCGGTGAAGTCACCTCTGTGTCCTCGCGGTCTGGTGAGCTCCTGCGCTTGCCCATAGGAGAAATGCTCTCTTCTACTCACCTGGAGAGTTCATCTCACATAACGCCTCGGATTATTCCGGTGGTGAACCATCCGCAAGCTGCGGCGGCCGTACTTTACATTGTAGTCAATGATTAATTGAATTGCGGGCACACCCAACAATATGGCCATATATTTTGGCTAACACATATGTACAGAAAAAACTCACACTGTTCTGTGTTGGCAAAGAATCACTGGTAGTGATTTCTGACCGCCTTAAAATTAGTCACCAGTCAACCAAATCGTATGCCTTAAGGAAATGACAAGTCAGGACGCAAAACTGCTTTGGGCTGCAACTCCCTCCATATGTTAACCTGATGCCTTAAAGTAGTTGTCCGAATAAATTCATAATTTGCTATGCTGCAGAGGACATGGCGGTGATGTATACTTACCTGTCCTGCTACACCATCGCTGCAGAAGCCCTGGCAGCCCATTCTCCGCATTTCAGCAACCTACGCTGATGTGCTGCTTCCACTGGAAATGGCCGCTCGGCATAGACAGTATACAGTTAGGGCCAGAAATATTTGGACAGTGACACAATTTTCGTGAGTTGGGCTCTGCATGCCACCGCATTGGATTTGAAATAAAACCTCTACAACAGAATTCAAGTGCAGATTGTAACGTTTAATTTGAAGGGTTGAACAAAAATATCTGATAGAAAATGGACAAATAAACATAACCCAAACAAAATATATATTTTTTTCAATATTTTGTTGCGAATCCTTTGGAGGCAATCACTGCCTTAAGTCTGGAACCCATGGACATCACCAAACGCTGGGTTTCCTCCTCCTTAATGCTTTGCCAGGCCTTTACAGCCGCAGCCTTCAGGTCTTGCTTGTTTGTGGGTCCTTCCGTCTTAAGTCTGGATCTGAGCAAGTGAAATGCATGCTCAATTGGGTTAAGATCTGGTGATTGACTTGGCCATTGCAGAATTTTCCACTTTTTTGCACTCATGAACTCCTGGGTAGCTTTGGCTGTATGCTTGGGGTCATTGTCCATCTGTACTATGAAGCGCCGTCCGATCAACTTTGCAGCATTTGGCTGAATCTGGGGTGAAAGTATATCCCGGTACACTTCAGAATTCATCCGGCTACTCTTGTATGCTGTTATGTCATCAATAAACACAAGTGACCCAGTGCCATTGAAAGCCATGCATGCCCATGCCATCACGTTGCCTCCACCATGTTTTACAGAGGATGTGGTGTGCCTTGAATCATGTGCCGTTCCCTTTCCTTTTCCAAACTTTTTTCTTCCCATCATTCTGGTACAGGTTGATCTTTGTCTCATCTGTCCATAGAATACTTTTCCAGAACTGAGCTGGCTTCTTGAGGTGTTTTTACGGAAAATGTAACTCTGGCCTGTCTATTTTTGGAATTGATGAATGGTTTGCATCTAGATGTGAACCCTTTGTATTAACTTTCATGGAGTCTCTCTTTACTGTTGACTTAGAGACAGATACACCTACTTCCCTGAGAGTGTTCTGGACTTCAGTTGATGTTGTGAACGGGGTTCTTCTTCACCAAAGAAAGTATGCGGCGATCATCCACCACTGTTGTCTTCCGTGGACGCCCAGGCCTTTTTGAGCTCCCAAGCTCACCAGTCAATTCCTTTTTTCTCAGAATATACCTGACTGTTGATTTTGCTCCTCCAAGCATGTCTGCTTTCTCTCTGATGGATTTTTTCTTTTTTTTCAGCCTCAGGATGTTCTGCTTCACCTCAATTGAGAGTTCCTTTGACCGCATGTTGTCTGGTCACAGCAACAGCTTCCAAATGCAAAACCACACACCTGGAATCAACCCCAGACCTTTTAATTACTTCATTGATTACAGGTTAACGAGGGAGACGCCTTCAGAGTTAATTGCAGCCCTTAGAGTCCATTGTCCAATTACTTTTGGTCCCTTGAAAAAGAGGAGACTATGCATTACAGAGCTATGATTTCTAAACCCTTTCTCCGATTTGGATGTGGAAACTCTCATATTGCAGCTGGGAGTGTGCACTTTCAGCCCATATTATATATATATATATATATATATATATATATATATATATAAAATTGTATTTCTGAACATGTTTTTTGTAAACAGCTAAAATAACAAAACTTGTGTCACTGTCCAAATATTTCTGGCCCTAACTGTATTTTCTTTGTATTTGCATTCCAATTCCACCCAACAAAGTCCCGGACTGGAAGCCATCTTTCATAGGTGCTTGGCTTGCTCAGTAGGAGATTCTCTGCACTGTCCCCTTCCAGACCATCTAAGATACTAAAATACTTATATACATCTTTAGAGGATCCACTCCGCAATTTCATCCGCTTTGATTTTTAAAATGAAATCTAAAATTTTGTTCACCCGAACTTTCCTGATCCATGAATAGTTTGTGATATAATTATTATAAGGACATACACACTAACAGCACAGAACAGCTGCAATCATAGACAATTTTCTTGGTTAGCTTATGATTTTCTATAATAATGTTTGCCAGAATAAAAAAAGGGAAAGTGAAGATGCTAAAGCATTAGTAGGAAGGCAAAGAAATGGAAAAAAAATCTAAAAATAAACAAGCAAAGACTCGGATAATGAGTTTGACATCTACCATCTGATAATGGGTTAGAACTGCGATAACCTCAAACTTCTGTTTTCGTAGAATATTGGCATTTACTACTACGGCTCCAACAATCAGGCTCTATGGCAACCATACTGAATGCATAATGGACGCTTACAACATTTTACGTTAAAGTTAATTCTCCTGTGTCCCTACAGTCATAAGACTAACCATGTGTGGGTTCAGCCAATCTCACTGCATGGCATATAGATTATAGGAAGGCTTGATGTTAGACCCATGTTAGGCCTTATTCACGCGTTCCGCATTGCAAATCAGCCAAAACGTACTTGAGTTATTGCCCACTGGTTTCAATTGGGCTATTCACATAATTGGTAAATTACAAGTTCACAATCTGATCCGCAAAAAAATAAAATAAAGGACATGGTCCCAGTGTGGACCCGTTTTCTTTTTTTTTTTTATGGATTTACGAATAGAAGTCAATGGGATCCGCTATTTTTTTAATGGACTGTAACCTTTCAGCATCCTTATCGTTGTCAAAAAAAATTATTACCGTATTTTCCGACGTATAACACGACTGGGCGCATAAGACGACCCCTGAATTTTTAGAAGATTTTCAGGGGTTTGTCTTATACGTCGGAAAATGTTAACCCCTGTTTGACTGCAGAAGGGTTTACTTGCTGGAGCCCTGCTGTGGTCAGGTAGGGGTTAACTGAAGTTGAAGAAAAAAAACAACAACAATCAACTCACCTTTCATCCGTTCCCAATAGCCACGCGTCTCCCGTCATGTTCCCGGCGCAGGCAGTGTGATGCACACTGTCTGCGCCAGGGGTCTCCAAAGCTCTCCCGGCAGCCAAGTGTCTTATCGAGCTTCAGGAGAATGACAGAGGCCTTGAGGACTTCTGGCACCTCTGCCATTCTCCCAAAGCTCTCCTGGCAGGCAAGCGTCTCCGAACTTCTCCAATAAGACACTCGGCTGCTGGGAGAGCTTCAGGGACTTCCAGCGCAGGCAGTGTCTCTGCATCACACTGCCTGCGTCGGAAACGGGACGGAAGACACACGGCTGCCAGAAACGGGTGACAGGTGAGTAGAATTTTATTTTATTTTTTTATAGTGGTCGCCACATACGGTGTGGATGCGGCCATTTTTGAGCCGTATGCGGCGACCATACCCGGCACATAAGACGACCCCCGACTTCTGAGAAGGTTTTTTGGGGTTAAAAAGTCATCTTATATGCTGGAAAATACGGTTCTGGTTAATTTTTTTTTAAACTGAGGCCCTCGGTTATTCAATAATAGAAGACAAAGTATTGTTTTTAAAAATGTAACAGACAACAAGGTATTTGTATCGTACTATACATGGACGTAGCGTTAACCCGAGGTTCTCTAATATTAGCAGAGGAAATTATTCTTAGGCTTCTTTCTCAGTCCATACAGAGCAATCTAACGATTGATAAATATATTTATATTAGTCAGCTCCATATGGAGTTCTTATCTGCTGGACCTTTGGAGCCCATAATGGTATCACAGACTGAACCCACGGATGGATCCTCTGGTAGTATATTGGGCCGGTGTGGCTGTGCCAGTTACTTTAAGAAAACTTCTTGCTCTGTTGTCAAGACCGATGTCACCACCTACATAATCTGTCGGTCGTTGTTTGGGGGGGACGTGCATACACGCTAGACTGGCGAGACTGACAATAGTCTAAAGTATATGGGAACCTTTTTTGCCAGATCAAATAATCCTTTCTACTGGTGGTCTATCTATTTTTTTTATAGTGCAGTGGGAAAAGCACTTTGATGCCCGCTTGTGCCAAGATTCAGTGTCCAATCACACCACACCTAGCTTCATAAGACAATGTTATGTCAAATTTTGCAGCACTCCAACATTTCTATCTGAGTGCATTCATTTTTGTCAATGAGTGTATATAATGCAAACATAAGCATACATGACCCCCAATGGAAGCCCCCAGTTTGGGACAGCAATACCTTTAGTTAGTTATATCTGCGATATCAGCCTTCTATTCTACCTGTATTAATTTGCCTGAATTACAGATACTGTGTATCACATCACTAAGGTGTTGTAAATTATGTCAGCACCTCCTAAATAAATGGTAATTACTATAGATGAGATGCCCTAAGCAATATGTGACATTCACTAGCAAATATAAAGGCTGCTTTATTGCTGAAAATCATCTGGGAGTAGTCAAATAAAGAATCTGAAGGTTAAATGGATATATGGAAGGACACACTTGTCTTCTGCCCTAAATACAGATACTGCGTGTAGCAATGGACATGCTTAAGTCTGTCTTCTGTATTGTGTTATTTCCTTTTGGGGTTCTGTTTTTTGTTTTTTTTTACCAATAAAGGTACAGTCAGTGCTATGTTTGTTGTTAAAAATACTGGAACCTCAATGAAAACTTAACATCATTTGAATGTGTACGGATCTGACTTCTGGTTTGGTGGAGGAGGGATAATGCTAGTTATGGGTTGTGACAGGGAAGGGAAATCTTAAAGGGTTTATGCACATAAGAGTGAAAAAATTATTTGCTAGCTGGTCTTACTCACAAAGTCCCCCTGAGTATTTTGAGCCGTCTCCTGTCTTTCTAGCTGCTGCCATGCCTAAGTTATAAGTTTTTCCTAAAAGCCGTTCTATATCCAAAATAGGAAACTACATTTCCCATCATGCATCTCCCTGATTGGTCCATTTGTGAACTCGCACCCTTAGCTTTCTTTCCTGCCCACTGCTGTCATTACTATTGCACAGTAAACACAGGACATTTTTTTCTCACTGATTTTGCATCCCATCACCCCTATATGTATTCCATACTAGCTGATGGTGTAGCAGAGCTGAGGTGCACATGGTGTAGCTGTGTGCAGCATAACGGGCATCTGTTTACTGGGGGTGGGGGTGTAGTGTAGGTTTAGATCTCTGCTTGCTGAATGTGAATGAAAACATTCTAGTTCCATCCAGACTCTAAGAACATCTATAACACTTACAATATACAGAGCAAAAACTGAAACATATGCCTGCATTCACTGACAGCAAGCAGAGCTTGCAGAACTATACCTTTTCATATTACAGAAACCTAGGCTCAGGGACACATGTAAGTCTATAGAAGCAGCACAGGTGCATGGAGATGATGCAGATAACATCTCCTGGGGATTGAGTTACCAAGTCAATAGACAGCTAACCCAACCCCCAGAGAGGAGATCACATGTCTTGTGACTACAAAGGGAGGGGAGAAGAGGGAGCCGAGGGTGGTCAGAGTGGACCCAGAGTAGAGAATTTTAGACCTTTAGAACGGATAAGAATGAGAAAAAAAACAGGCAAAGGGTGCAAGATAGGTTATACATGTATATTAGACATAGGGTGGTATTGGGAAGGGGGATTGTTTACAATATTGTTTTTGTTACCCGGATAACCCCTTTAATGCTTTAGTGTAGCATAAAATTTTGAAGAATTAGCTTCAACCTTTTTCTGTTCAAGCATGACTGCAAGGTCTATAAAGGCATGGAGGGAATGTGGAAGAACTTGACTTGCCGGCACAGAGCTCTGACCTCCAACACCTTTGGGATGAACTAGAATTGAGATTGTGATCTTGAAAGTCTTCTCAGCAGATTGGAAGCTGTTATTTGCAAAGGAGGAGCAACTCCATATTACTAGGTAAAGCGCTTGGTAATGTTTGGTGGTCCCATAAAGGGTGAGGGGAGTGCAGGCTGTGGCAGCCATGCAGGTGCCGTGGACACTCTATTCATTGCAGGGATGACTGTGTGTCTATTTTTAGGATCATTGGTGGTCCCATTGGCCTGAATTAGTGCAATCAGCTTGTTCTAACAAGGTAAAATGGGAATACCCCTTTAAATCATGATTCATAACAGTTATAATTCTTTTCATCATAGACAGTTGGCATTACCCAGATATATACTCTTACTGGAGATGAGCCCAACTTGAGCATGCCCAAGTCCAATTATTCGGCATTTGATTACCGATGGCTGAAGAAGTTGGATGCAGCTCTAGAGAGTCTGACAAAACATGAATAAAGCCTATAGCTGTACCCATGTTTTCCAAGACTCCCTAGGGCTACATCCAACTTTTTTAGCCATTGGTAATCAAATGCCGAATGATCGGCCTCTTCTCTGTAACTTCTAATGGTAGGAAAATCCCTTTAAATTCAACATGAAAAAATTTAGTGATCCCAGGATTGACTCTGGTTATGATCATCTGGTCAGCCTATATCTAGGGCATTACATATTACAAGAAAATCTTACTTTTGCTAATTTTGGGGTATATGTCACATAAGTGCCTAAGTACATTTATCGGGATGTGCGGAGAGTTATAATATTTGCAGTAGACCTACACTGCAGAACAGAAAAAGACAATCTAATATATAATCCATCTGTAAAAGCCCATTGTACCTGAAATCTGTGGGCTTAGTGCTCTTTGGAGCCGAGATGTATTATCGTTTAGACATTGAGCGGCCGTGACAAGACGTTTGACTTTTGATGCTGACCTTTGGATGGAAGCTTACAGCCTTCACTGATTAAAGTGTTCTTCTGGCCTTGTCAATCATCTGACAATAAAATCATCTCTCGGAATTAAGTGCCTCCTGATTTTTGCCAATGAGTGTTTTGTTATACTAATCAGAGTCATTGTTGATGATCACATAAAGTCACATGTACATTAGATTAATCTCCTCTTTAGCCACTGATCTGAATAATATGCCTGACCTCAATGAATAACAAAAAGGGTGCTGGGCAGTGGTCATGCAATCCCTAGCAGCATGTTATCTAAGAGGAATGCACTGCATAAAGGGGTTGGTTGTCCTACATAAAATACTGTGTTTCCCCCAAAATACAACAATGCCTTATATTAATTTTTGATCCCAAAGAGGCACTATGTCTTATTGTCAGGGGATGTCTTATGTCTCTCCCTGGCTCCAGCCCTGGCTCTCTCCCCTGCTTTCAACCCAGCTCTCCTTCCGGCCTTCTTCCCTGATTCTCCTCCTGGCCTTTTTCCCTGGCTCCCCTCCCTGCCTCCCCCCCCCCCCCCGGCTCTCCTCCCAGCCTTCCCCCAGCTCTCATCCTTTTCCTGGCTCTTCTCCCGGCCCTTCCCCTGGCTCTCCTCCTGGCTTTTTTTCCCGGCTCTCCTCCCTGCCTTTTTCCCCAACTTTCCTCCCTGCCTTTTTCCCCGACTCTACTCCCGACCTTCCCCCGGCTCTCCTCCCCGCCTTTTTCCCTGGCTCTCCTCCTGGACTTTTTCCCTGGCTCTCCTCCCTGCCTTTTTCCCCAACTCTCCTCCCCGCCTTTTTCCCCGACACTCCTCCTGACCTTCCCCTGGCTCTTCTCCCGGCCTTTTTCCCCAGCTCTCCTCCCGGCCTTTTTCCCCGACTCTCCTTTCTGCCTTCCTTCCTGGCTCTCCTCCCTGGCTCTCCTCCCGGCCTCTTCCTGGCTCTCCTCCCGGCCCTTCCCCTGGCTCTCCTCCCGGCCCTTCCCCTGGCTCTCCTCCCGGCCCTTCCCCTGGCTCTCCTCCCGGCCCTTCCCCTGGCTCTCCTCCCGGCCCTTCCCCTGGCTCTCCTCCCGGCCCTTCCCCTGGCTCTCCTCCCGGCCTTCCCCTGACTCTCCTCCCAGCGTTATCCCAGCTCTCCCCACTGCCTTCCCATGGCTCTGCCCACGGCCCTCCACCTGGCTCTTCCCAGCATACTCCCCAATTTCCTGTAGGAGCTGCAGCATGGGGCACGACGTCGGGTCATGAGGCGATGGGAGGTGCAGCGTCGAGGCAACAGGACGTGCAGAAGAACGTGTGGGCCATGAACCAGTATGCCTGCGGTTCCGGCAGTCATGGTCCATGAGGGGATTAGGTGAGTCGCAGGGGTGGGAGGGTGTCGTCCGGTTAGTAGCCTTACTTTCGGGGGGTGCCTTAGTTTCGGGGGATGCCTTATTTTAGGCTAGTTGGTAGGCTAATTGGGGTGTCTTATTTTAGGAGGATGTCTTATTTTTGGGGAAATACAGTATTAATCTATGCTGCCGTGGGGGACTTAACAGTGCCATATACTTCCCTGTTCCACAGCTGCCGGTTTGCAGGCTTTCCTCTGTCCGTCACAACATCCACTGACGTGCCGTTCCCACAGGAATGGCTGCTCGGCATAGACAGTATAATGCTGTCTGTGAGAGAGTTTTCTAGGCATGCTCTGTGACTTGTGCAGAGGTTATCGAAGAAGAAGCTGAGCACCAGCCATCATCTATTGTGAACGACTCGATCCTGTCTTATCTATATAACAGTGTCACCTTTCACTGTAATCCTACTTGTGATGATAAGGAGGAAACCGCTGAAAAGTGGACAGGATAATAAGTCTCAGTTTATTGTTAGGCTCAATAGCCAGAATAAAGACTGCTAGATTTCAGGATTGTTTTATAATAGTAAAATAATAAAAAATAGAAAAAACATCACAGAATATTCTTCAAAGTGATTCTAGCACTAACTTGCACATAGAGATTTTTTAGTACAAGCCGATCGTCAGGGTCACACTAAACCTAAAGATGTCCCACTTATTAAAATCTGAGGTCCGTTTCTTGAGATATATCGGAAATTCCAAATATGCAACCTAATAAATATGCAAATGACCAAATGAATGACGTCGCCCTTAGCCTTTTGAATATACCAAGTGCACCAGACTAGGTCATTAGCTTGGAATTTAGGCAGATCTCAGGGACCAGACCTCAAATTTCCAGAAGCGGGCCATCGCTGGATTCAGATCGGTGCCAACAATCTGCTTATACTCCATATGTGCAAGGTTAGTGCTACATATTTCACCTGATTTAAAAAGTGTCATTTTCTTACCCCTTTAAATTTTAAACAGGAACTATCAGCAGGTTAGACAAATCTAACTTGCTGAAAGCCCCTATAGTGCTGGGGACGCTGAGGAGGAAGGTATGTGTCTTCCACCTCTGCGCTGGTCTCGTGCTGTAAGTCAGGGTAAACTCGCTTTGGAGCACCCTTTGGAGCACTGCCCCATCCTCCAGCCTACCCCATCAATTGATAATCATTAGACGGAGCGGGCCGGATGATGCGGCAGTGCTCCTAAGGGTGCTCCGAAGCGGACTTTACCTTAACAGTGTGGAACTGGTGCCGAGGAGGAAGGTAACACACATACCTTCATCTAACCTGCAGACAGTTCCCCTTTAAAATCTGTCAACCCAAGGACACTACTAGGTGGATAAATCTACTTACACTTTAACATGGCTATGTATTGAATTCTATATTTAGATATAAGATTATCCTTTAAGGGTATAAACCCACACACCGTATAAGCAGCGTATTTACTGCTGCGATACGCAGCAAATACGCAGCAAACACGCAGCAAACTCGCAGCAGATTAGATCTAAATAACTGAACACAGCATCAAATCTGTACCAACAAATCTGCTGCGTATTTGTTGCGTATCTGCTGCGTATACGGTGTGTGGGTTTGTACTCTTAGAATTTAAAAAAAATATCATTTTATGGAGGATCACTTAAAGGGGTACTCTGGCAAAAATCTTTTTCTTTCAAATCAACTGGTTTCAGAAAGTTATATAGATTTGAGATTTACTTCTGCTTACTTATCAGCTGCTGTATGTCCTGAAGGAAGTGGTGTTTTCTTTTCAGTCTGACACACTGCTCTCTGCCGCCACCTCTGTCCATGTCAGGAACTGTCCAGAGCAGGAGAGGTTTTCTATGGGGATTTGCTACTGCTCTGGACAGTTCCTGACATGAACAGAGGTGGCGGCAGAGAGCACTGTGTCAGACTGAAAAGAAAACACTCCTTCCTGCACAACATACAGCAGCTGATAAGTAAGTAGAAGTAAATTGCAAATCTATATAACTTTCTGAAACCAGTTGATTTGAAAGAAAAAGATTTTGGCTGGACAACCCCTTTAAACATATGGAGCTCCGACCCTCAATCTAATAGTTTAACAAAATATATACGTTTTCTAATATGAAATGAATACAGATATTTCTGACTAAGAACACTGGATAGTTACATAAATGGCACATTATATTCGATGACAGTAGCTGGAATAAAGTGACAGCCTTATAGATTAGATTACTGTTTTGTACCTCCTTTTAATAAGATGGGAAGATTCGCTTCTTCTTCTTCATGGAAATCTCATTTGCTCAAATGGATAAACAAATCACGGCGCGGAGAAGTTTCCTATAGACGGCCAGCAGTGCGGCTTCTGTAATAACATGCTGCTGTTGATCTGAGCTGACCCTTGTGATACATGGAAGCAGCTGTGATCTAAGCTTCGGAGACACAGGGCACCAGCTGTGTGCACATAGACCGGGGTTATCGCTCCAAAAAGAAGCCGGCAACTAGCAGATTTTAACCCGAATATCATATCGTACATGCACAGTGTACTCTTTGTTGTTGTTTTCCCAGATCAGCATTCATACTTTAACCCATACGATGCCACTTGTTCAATCCAATTTCTACTGGATATATATGAGAAATTATATCAAAAGCCTTACATACCGTATACACAACCAAAATGGGTCTGTTGGCAAAAGAAAGGGCAAAAGATGTAACGTAAGCGGCTTCCTTCTAGTGATCGGATTGTGGGAAAATAAATAATACTGCCATACAAGTAAGTTAAAGGGGTACTCCGGGTCGGGGGGGTATTTTGTTAGGATCGCCGGGGAGGGGGTGGAAATTGAAGCTGGAGGTCAATTACCTCCCTCGTTCCAGCGCCGGTGCCCGGATCGGCCGCCTGATACTCCCGTCCTGATACCGCTTCCTGGTCAGAGCTGCCGCATGAGATGTGATGTTTCAAGGCAGCTCTGCCATTCAGCGGCAGAGGTGGGGACCCACTACGGCCGCTGATTGGCAGAGCTGCCTTGAGACATACGGGGAAGGTAGGTGACCTCCGGCTTCAATTTCGACCCCCTGCCCGGGGATCCTGAAAAAAAAAAAACGTCACAGAGTACCCCTTTAATATTGCAAAGCTGTCTCAGATGAATGTTGTGCAAAAAGCCCTACTTAAAGGGGAAGTATCAGCAAGTTAGACAAATATATCCTGCTGATAGCCCCTTTCAGGATGAAAGTTTGTCTCTAACCTTCATCCTCAGCACTCTTCCTGTGCTGTTTGTACTGAAATCCTGTGTCAGGTAAGTACTGGGGACGGGGCTTGCTCCACTGACAATCATTAGAACTGGTGGGCCGGCCAGGGAGCAGTAGCCCCACCCCCACTGCTTCAAACGACCTAAACAGACACAGGATTACACTGCAAACAGCATAGACACGGCGCAGAGGATGAAGGTAAGAGACATGCCCTTATCCTCAGCTCCCCGGGCAAAATAGTGAGCTATCAGCAGGTTAGATTCATCTAACCTGCTGATAGTTCACCTTTAAATTGGTATTCCCAATTCAGATTGTTATCCTGTATTCACTGGATAGGGGATAAGAAGTTAAACGAAGGGGAAGGGCGGCCCTTCTGCTGATCCCGAGAAAGGGGGCACAATCACCCCACAATAACAATAACTATCAGTCAAACCTGATACCATTCAAAAGTACAACTTTTCCTGCGTAGGACAAATATGGCCGCATATATTTTAAAATTTGAATGAGATAATAAAAAAAAAAAAAATAATAATAATAATAAAAATGCAGGGTCACTAAGAGATTAAATTATGAACCGAGCTGATAAAAGATTATTTAATTTGATAAATCCGGGCCACAGTTTAACGGCCGTGTAAATGAACTGAACAAGGGGACTGTATATCTACTGTTTCAATGATTGCAGTATGGTGGTCCAGTAGTTAAAGGGGCCCTCCTACCTCACTGAGTACAAGATAACAAGATAATCAATAAAGGTCCAACCTAAATCCGAAGAACAAGCTTAACTGTCCCTGGAATGAATGGAGTGTACTGGGAATGCACGGCCAACACTTTTTCATCCTCAATGTGGCTGCCGAACACGAACAAAAGTAGTGTTGAGCGGATCCGTCAAACTGTTTGGGTTCGGCAACGTTCACCAGACCCGAGCCTTTGGCATTTGATTCCCAGCAAGCATCTTGGAAAACATGTATACAGCCATAGGCGGCATTCAACTTCTGCAAGTACGGGGAATCAAATGCTGAACATTCGGGTTCGGAGAACGTTGCTGAACCCAAACAGTTTGACAGGTCCGCTCAACACTACTTACTAGTACTGAACTCTTAATTAGATGTGAATACTTCTTTAAAGGGGTACTCCGGCCCTGCAGTATAATCTGTGTACGGCCGAGGAGGGGGTTGAAACAGAAGCCGGCGGTGACTTACCTCCCCGGTTCCAGCAGCGGCTCCCGGATCGCGCCGTCCCGTACCCTCGTCCCGCGGCCGCTTCCTGGTTAGAGCTCGGCTTCTATTTCAACCCCCTCCCCGGCCGTACACATATTATACTGCAGGGCCGGAGTACCCCTTTAAGATTGTTGCGTTCCAGGGCTGAGGTTCTGGATTCAGATCTGATCAATGATAACACCTGCGTGGAGTTTGTATATCCTCCCAGTGGATTTCCTCCAGTTTTCTCCCGCACCTGAATAATAAGCCCCAATGTGAACAGGGGCCTTTGTGAGAGAGAACAAGAGGCAGTACTAGGTTGTAGAAAGCCAAGAACAATAAAAATTTTCACAATTTTATGGAAGAAGATTGGCATCACTTTCAAGTCAAACCCCCAACTTTCTTGTTGCCCGTGATACAGGAAATCCTGAAGGGTACCCTGCCAATGATAAGGGGTCTCTTTCCCCCTCCATAGCACATACAGCTTTCATACATAACAAATACAATTTAACAATGTGAAATCCAAGGTTGGCATTGATGATATCATTCCGATATTACTATATAATGTTAGTAAACGTCTTCATTCTATTCATGGAGAAGTAAGTAGCAGACAGTCTGCTCGATAAGAAATTGCCAGATGGTTCTGGCTGCGGCACAACAATACATTACAACAGCCAGAGGGAGTGAAAGGGTTTTCTCTTTTGGAAGCCTTAAAAAAAAAAAAAAAAAATCCTATGAAATTCTCCAGATTTAACTGAGCCAGCACAATTTTGGAGCTGTATCCCGAGACATCACTCTGTTTTATGACGTCTCCATCAGCCTCTCTACAGCTCGCTCAGTGAGCAGCTGTCATTAACCTTCATATTTATGGCTCCTCCAAATGAAGCTCTTATTGGCTGCAGCCGTACAGCATGGGGACCCGGCGAAGATGGACATCATCTGCAGATTAGAGATACTGAAGGACGACGTAGAGGGGAGGGGAAGCCGTGGCAGATGGGTGAAGGTGAAATAAGAGGTATATTCCGGGAAAATGGAGACGGAAAATGGGCAAATAAATCAAAGCTCAAGACGTTCTCGAGTGAGATACAAGGAAATCGGAAAAGAGGAAAAGTGTAGGTAAAAGATAAAAGAATATATAAGGATGGAGAAGCGTGGTCGTGCATGAGTAGAGTCGGGGGTTGGAAGGGGGTTTGTTTACTGTCTATGCTTTTTTAGTGCAGTGACTTATTTTTTATTTTTTTGTTCCAATTACTTTTTTGTAAAATAAAATTTCTTTTTTTTACCATTTCGTGCATGCACCCTGCTGTTCTGCTGATGTATTATGCAGATTTTACGCTTCCAGAAAATCTCTGACAACAGCGTTCTGAAATATCGGCAGCAAAGTCTCAGAGTTCAGTGGGCACAACTCATTGTTCCCTTTTATTTTAGAGAAGGCAAAGTGAACATTTGGTAGTGTGAGTCTATTCAGGGTATCTGGGCATTCCCTAAAAGAAAGTTTGAAAAAGCTCTAATGTGAGGCCAAAATGGTGATCATACAGCTTATATTAGTATTGACAGTATTACTAGAGGTCGGAGCTCCATCATTGTAAAGTAGAGGCAATTCAGTGGTCTACTATGATTGTTTTTGCCATAGGGAGAAAGGGGTGAATACATTTAAGGGCGGTATTTCCATCTCTCCCCAGGCAGACCAGGGAGAGGCAGAATTAAAGGGGTTGTACACCAAAAAAAAAATTTCTTTCAAATCAACTGCTGCCATAAAGTGCCAGAGATTTGTTATTTACTTCTATTAAAAAATCTCAAGCCTTCCAGTACTTATCAGCTGCTGTATGCCCAGCAGGAAGTTGTATTATTTCCAGTCTGGAGAGCAGGAGAGGTTTTCTATAGGGATTTGCTGCTGCTCTGGACAGTTCCTGACATGGACAGAGGTGGCAACAGAGAGCACTGTGTCAGACAGGAAAGAAAACACCACTTCCTGCAGGACACACAGCAGATGATAAGTACTGGAAGACTTAAGATTTTTTTAATAGAAGGGAATTACAAATCTCTGGCACTTTATGGCACCAGTTGAGGTGTCAGCAGAGAGCACTGTGTCACACTGGAAAGAAAACACTATGGGGGAGATTTATCAAAGGGTGTAAAATTTAGACTGGTACAAATTTCCCACAGCAACCAATCACAGCTCCTCTTTTCTTTCACCAGAGCCGGAAGCTGAGCTGTGATTGGTTGCAGTGGGCAGTTTGCACCAGTCTAAAATTTACACCCTTTGATGAATCTCCCCCTATGTCCTGCAGGACATACAGCAGCTGGTAAGTAGAGGAAGACTTGAGATTTTTAAATAAAAGTAAATTACAAATCTATATAACTTTGAAAGTGAAAGATTTTCTCCTATGTGCCCCTTTAATAGTGCTATTATAATCCTTGCACTTTGGATCCAGTATATATCTGACAACTGTCTGGCAGTGAAACAGTTATGGCCGGTGCTGCAAGAACGTCACGTAACATTACATATGGTCTTTAAATACGCTCCGTTTTATGCCAAAGAACTTTCCAGGCTCCATTTATTCTCGCTGAGCACTCACATATATTGCAAGCGTCCCACAGGCTATTATTAAATGACATGAAAGTGATTACAGCTCTTCAAGCAGCCGACCAGAATATTGCCTTTTCCTCCTCACCTCCTTGCAATTTGTTTAAATAAACCCTTCCGTGAATCACGGGTATTGAAAGGGCACAGGGGGGTCCAGGACATATACCTATCTAACTCAATGTATCTCATCTTTTACTAACTGACTATGGAAATTGAATTGGAGACATTTCATTAAGCCTGATGAAAAATATAGCAAAACAAAACAAATTGGTAATTATTCATCTATATACATTGTCATGTCACATTGGAGGCAGCATTTTTTTTTTTTCTAGTAGGAAATGCCTACATTGAAAATTATATGGTTGTACAATGAGCCCTAGGCTTTGTACAATAGATGGAGAAACTCAGTAAATATATTTAGTTATGATTGATTCAATTTGGGATGAATCGCATGCGTTTAGATATTTCTACGGTTCACATAAAACTGAACAGGAGCAGGGACGCCTGTCAAAGATAGGAGTTCCTGCTCCTGTACTTACTAAGCAGCCAGACATAAACTGCATTAATGTAATACTCACCGCTCCCATCTCTGGCTAATATCCAGGCATTGCATCTTCCCTGCTGTCTCTAGAAACCAGTTAGTCATTCTATAATTATTAGAGAACCTTGCACTAACTCAGTTGGGATTCTGGAAGCTGCCAATCCTACTGAGCACCCATTGCAAATATTGCCAGTGTGCCAGCCATATTGTAAATAAATGGTGACTGAAGGCAGCAGGGAAGATGTCGGTCCATGCCTAGATACAGATCTAAATGGGGAGCAGTGAGTATGACATAAAGAAGCAGAGGAGCAGGGACACCTGTCATTTGTTATCTGACATTGACGGCAAGCAGTGATCTGCTATTCTTCACTCCTTACTCTCTTTACTTTCTGGACCTGGCTTACTGTGCCTCCTATGCCTCCTGGTTAGTATATAGTTACCTGGCACACAAGCATGAGCATGTAAAAACAGGGCCCCCTGTCATTTTGACAGAAGTTCCTGCTCCTGCATCTTTAATTACTGTAAGGGACGCTGAGATAAAGGATGAAGCTAAGCATCATCGCTTAACTCTTTACACTCAATGAGCTGGATGCTGTGCCAGAAGGTGTAGAACCCAAACCAGCAGAATCCTAAATGAATTTCACTACTGCTTTTCAACAAAACCTCCCAAAATAACACTTGGTAGGTTTGCTCCTCGCTAAATATAATTGCTAATCTAATCTGAACTAGAACACTCAGAGCCATGGTAAATTTTGTGTATTACCTGTAAAGATGCAGGGATGGTTTCGCACTGGAAGCTAACTGGTAAACAAGCACAGGGATGGGAGGGGGAGCAAGGAGGCATTACATCTCAGTACTTTAACAGCTTGGAAACACCTCTTTGACACTTGGCACCAGAGAAAAAAAACTTTTTTTTTAATGTTATGGAAGTACAGACAGATATATGATAGGTACCATGTGTCTCCTTGACCTTAACCGCTATTTAACAGTGTAAATCACATCTGACAGATTCCCTTTAACATAAGTGCTGAAAAAATATAGTAGTTTTTACAGCTTTTTTACAGCTTAATCTCACAGCTTGTTCTGTATTTCTCACTAAAGTTGTTAATTATTTTCCCAAAACACGCTGCTTTTTATGCTGCTTTAAAGATTATTGTGACTAATTATGAGAATTATTATGAGAATTGCTTAGATTTCTGTATTTTATACAGATACTAGAGAAATATTAGTGGATATTTCTAAGCTTATGATGCTTTAAGAAGTGTATCTTGGCATCAAGTGATTGGTTACTAATATTTATCCTCTGTGCATAGTGATGTGTGAAATCTCCAGTATGTAACATAAACCTTACACCAGATACTAAACATGGATCTGGTCACTTATGTGCACAATGTAGATTTTTTATTTATTTAAGGAAAAATTTTAGGTAAAAAACAAAAGAAATTAAAAAACAAAAAACAAGATTCTTGAGGTTTCAGATCTGGAATCCACAATCTGCTTCCCCCCAAACTGCTTGTACTGTAGGTTAGCTGCTTTTAATCCAAGAACTTTCCTGGGGTCCGTTCTGCAGGTGATGCAGTTATTGTCCTAAAAAACTACTTTTAGACTTGCAGCTCTGTGTCAAACCGGCCTCTGTCCCTCCTTCCTGCCCTCCTCGTCATTAAGAATGCCCCCAGGCAGGATTTCTCCTATCCATCACTTGTCGAAAAGGTGCTGGATTGTTAAGGCACATGTGCAGTGTTCAGACAAGGGATAAATAGAAGAAATCCTGCCTGGGGGCGTTCCTATTGGTGAGGAGGGACGGAGAGGCAGTGCAGGCCTCGGGTACAGAC
This sequence comes from Dendropsophus ebraccatus, assembly GCF_027789765.1. Taxonomy (NCBI): domain Eukaryota; kingdom Metazoa; phylum Chordata; class Amphibia; order Anura; family Hylidae; genus Dendropsophus; species Dendropsophus ebraccatus. The sequence goes on from NC_091466.1 coordinate 61,618,474, forward strand.
ACTCTAGGCCACGCCAATTTGACACAGGGCTGGTTTAAAACAGGGCAAGTTTAAAAGTTGTTTTTTAGGACAATAACTCCATCACCTGCTGAACGGACCCCAGGACAGATCTTGGATTAAAAGCAGCTATCTGACGGTACAAGTGGTTTGGGGGGCGGGGGACAGATTGGGGAAACAGAGTCACTTTAATATATAGAATGTGGCATCAGAACTTGGCTATGTTCACACATAGTATTTCCGTCAGTCTTTGTTAAACCAAAATGTGGAACTGACAGGGAAAAATTATAACAGAAAGATTTGCCCATGTTCTGCGTTTTCAACCTACTCCTGGATTTGGTTAAAAAAAAAAGACTGACGGAAATACTATGTGTGAACATAGCTTCAATTTGTATTGGAGACTTCCTGTAATGGCGTAGTAAGGGCTTTATCGTTGATCCTCGGCAGGTGTAAAAGGAATTGAGCCCACTCCATATGTGCAATACACACCTGCGGCTAATGACTGACATCAGCTTCCCTGCTGATGTTGGTCATGTAACCCTTTAAAGGAAGCGATCAGTAATGATCAATGATCATGGCATTTAAAAAAAGGCAATCCTCCAGGGTACCAATAAGTGGCAGATACCTTTACTAGGCCCTCATGCTGACCATATTGGCTCTGCAGATAGAATCTGCCTCAGACAGGCTCTGCTAGCAGAGCACTGATCTAACTGATCAATGTAAAATAACAGCATTGCCCTGATCAATATAATTTCTTACAGATTTTTTAGTGATTTCTTATGAAAGCTCTCTAGCTGGACTTTAAAAGTTTATAAAATACTAAACTATTAAACTATAAAGGTATTAATCCTGCATGGTACATGGCCTAAAGGAAAAAAAACACTAATGCCAAAATTGCTGATTTATGGTTATATCATATATTTTAACAAAATTAGTAGAAAGCCACTAAAAAGTCCTATCAAAACCAAAATGTGTCAATAAAAAGTAAAGATCAGGCCGCAAAACATTTAGCCCTCTTACAGCCCCATAGAAATTAAGATAAAAACATTATAGGGGTCAGAATCCTGCAATTTTAATCATGTTAATATCTTAAGAATTTTTTAAAATTTTTTTTAAACTAGTGAAATATATATAAATTAGGTATCGTTATAATTGTACTGACCCAAAGATTACAGACAACACGTCAGTTTATGGCGTAAAAAAACAAAACCCCGCAAGATCCCAATCTATTCCAAATATTATGGTATAATATAATATGGTAAAATGTATGGTGTCATTAGAAATAACAATTGTTCCCAATGAAGAAAGAAGCCCTCATATGACTCCGTAGATCGAAGAATGAAAGACAAATGGTTTTTAGAAGGCCAAGAGGAACAAATAAGAATGTCAGTGCATGGAAGCAGAAATTCTACAATTCATACTGTGAGGAACGGATGCATGTAGCAATCTTCTAGATTTTTTATTGGACAAATTAACAGTAAGTGAAATGAAATGGATTGTATAAGGAGCAGCGCTTGCTGTATTGTTCATTAGTTTAGTCTGGAATTGCTCCATATTAGCTGCCAAAATGCCATCATTGGAATAAATATGGCAATTCTACCACAACAGTGCCTCCGGAGGGGCCTTGTTTTATAAATCTTAAAAAAAAAAAAAACTTTTAATGTCACACATTAATTCTTTGTTTTGATGCTATGTGACAGGAGAGCTGACCATACAATGCAAGAACCCCCAGGATTCTGTGCTACTGAATGTTGATGCACAGCTGCTGTGCACATGCGCAGTGAAGACTTCTCCCATTCCTTGTGTCCTCAGGAATGGCTGTCAATCAAGTCATGTCTGTAAGCGCACAAAGGGCTGGGACTTATTGTGTTTTATCTTTTTTTAAACAGAAAAAAGACCAATTATCGTCTAAGAGGGAGCATGCAACACAGTTTAACAGGAAGGGAGACATCTAGTGGCTGTATGTATATGGTTAATTTAAACAGACGTATGTTACTGAAAGATGTTGTCTTTTTCTAAACTGTTTCTATTTTCTGATTGTAATTTTTTTTTATATTTTCATTTTTTGTACATTGTTATGGGGGGTGACCATTTTGCCTGAGCTGTCCTTTTTAACAGCATTTAGTTACATGCTTTACAGCATGCCCCATGGACATAGAGGACAATAGACAGGACAGTGTCCTTGAGATGAACGTAAAACCTTACTGACCATACTCTGTGACCTTGGAAAAGGTCATTTCACATAGCGCTGCTATTGTCTTCTGTGTTGGTTTTATAAATATATGTGCTTCCAAGATCCATAACAAGTAAACCATATTTGTTGTATATCTAGCATGCGCTGCTTATCCATAGAGTAAACTTTTAAATGGAATTAGAGTAATAAATCTGTCACTTCCTTACGTTCAAATCCACTTACATTTCTCACTTTTCAAAAGTTTAATATTTCGAAATACTTGTAAGATCCGTTTACTTTCATTTCTAATATGTTTTTCTTCCAGATTAGTAATCCTTTTGTTTTTTACCCGAGGCGCGCTATATTCTTCAGAGTTTGAAATAATGCATAATGATAAAAAATTTCTATCAGAATTTAATTTTTCCCAAAAAGTGAATTTTGGGTTTGGCTGCACACCAAAACTTGATGCTGTGTGCATGAGACGGAACAATACGGCCTTAGGCCATGTTAACTTAGCGTAGAATGAGATTTTAGGCCACAATTAACCATCATTGATCCATAAGTCAATGGAAATTCACTGTTTGTATTCACACCCAATTACACTAATTGCACAATCATCCCAATTACCCAATTCTGTGCACTGAGGTCCTTAGATGTGTATACTAGGAACATGTATTAACTGTATGTTAGAAGGTTATTCCACTCTTAAAGGAGAAGTCTAGGAAATTTTTTTTTTATCAAAGTATTGTATTACCCCCCAAAAGTTATACGAATTACCAATATACACTTATTACAAAAATTTTATAAAGTGCTTTTTTCCCTGCACTTTCCATCAAGGCTTCACTTCCTGGATAACATGGTGATGTCACTTCCTGGATAACATGGTGATGTCACTTCCTGGATAACATGGTGATGTCACTTCCTGGATAAAATTATGTCACTTCCTGGATAAAATGGCACTGGAGGGACACTGAGCATCCCTCTGCCATCATCCTCTCCAGCAGCCACAGCCCGCACAGCTCTGGGAGTCGGGTCGTAACATCAACATTTTTTCCAGGAAGTGACATCACCATGTTATCCAGGAAGTGACATCACCATGTTATCCAGGAAGTGACATCACCATGTTATCCAGGAAGTGAAGCCTTGATGCAGTAGTAAGTGCAGGGAAAAAAAAACTTTATAAGCAATTCCCGTAATAAGTGTATATTGGTGATTTGTATAACTTTTGGGGGGCAATACAATACTTTAATAAAAAATTTTGCTGGACTTCTTAAAAGGAGATATCCAGCGCCCAACATTTTTTTATAGAAGAGTCGGAGAGAAGGTGACTGAACCTAACTACACGTACCTACCTCCCCAGCTCCAGCACTGGAGTCTGCTGTCCACCGATCTGGTTAGTGGTTCCCCGGCCGCTTCATGGTCTGAGCATGAACCAGGGTTGTGACAGGTCAGCCCTGCTCAGCCAGTCCCACCTGGCTGGCTGCTGACTGGCTGAGCGGGACTGACACGTCACCATCCGGGTCCCTGCACAGACAAGGAAGCGGCCAGGGAAATGGGAACCATAGGGGCCGACAGCAGATCCCAGCGCTGGAGCCAGGGAGGTAGGTGCGTGTAGTTAGGTTCAACCTTTACCCTCTTTTGAAAAAAAAATTTTGGGCTCTGGACATCTCCTTTAATTTCATGCGCTCATTCAATTTTATACTTATGTTTACTTATATTTAGTTTTGTTGATAGACACAAGTTTTTATTCGCTGTGGGCACTGAGCCACATTGTCAGACATCAGTAATAAAAACCATGTTGATGCTAATCATTTGACCCCCCAAATGCTCCAATCAACAGGAATTGCAGCATTTCTGTAGTGTTTTTTTTTTTTTCAGGTGGCCTCCCCGTCAAAGCTCAGATCAGCACCTTAGAATTGCATAGGTAAAACATAACAGCTGAAGGACCTCCATGAACCCCATTTTAACACTAGTAACAGAGTGACAATTTTATTGACCAATGCAGTTTAATAGCACTACATTGAGTTGTATAAGCAATCATATGTCTACTTATAAAAGTCCTCTAGGGGGGATTTTAAAATTGTAAAAAGAAAAAAGTTTTAGATAAAAAAAAATATTCCTCCTAACTAATCACGTAACCCCCCCCCCACCCTTTTTTCCCAATTTGCAAATGTAAGTCTAAACTCCAAAAAATAAAATAAATAAAAAGTCGGAATGCCAGAATTACTGATTTTTGGTCACACCACATTCCAACTGAATAAAAAGTTGAATAAAAAGTCCTATCTGTCTCAAACTGGTATCTACAAAAAACTACAGATCGTGGTGCCCTCATGTTAAGCCGTCTAACAGCTCAGTAGAAAAATAAATGTACAGAATAAGGGTCACAATAAGGTACTTTTATATTTATGTATTAATTATATATTGTATTTATTTATTTAAATGGGTTCTCCGGAAAAATATTTTTTTTTTTAATAAACTGGTGTCAGAACGTTATATAGATTTGTATATTAGTTTAAATAAAAAAAAATCCGGTACTTATCAGCTGTTGTATGTCCTGCATGAAGTAGTCTATTCTTTCCATTGTGACACAGTGCTCTCTGCTGCCACCTCTGTCCATGTCAGGAACTGTCTAGAGCAGTAGCAAACCCTCATAGAAAACCTCTCCTGCTCTGGACAGTTCCTGACATGGACAGAGGTGGCAGTAGAGAGTGCTGTGTCAGGCTGGAAAGAATAAAAGCAGTAAAATAAAACAAAAACCTGTATAAGTTGGGTATCACTGCGATCGTAATGAACCACAGATGTCAGTTAAATGTTAAAGGTCACTGTATGAAAAAAAAAAAAAGCAAAATATTGTGTGTTTTTTTTTTTTATTTTACCGCCAACTATTTTTTTTTTTCTATTTCATTGCTCATTTTATGGAAAAATTATTGTATATTCAATGTGTACTTTTTGGTTTTAGATATTTCTGTTTACGTCTTTGTATCTGGTAGCTCTAAGGCTATGTTCACACAAAGTCAAAAAATGGAGAAAAAACGTCCGATTTCGCTATTTAAAAAAACGTCAGTTTTTTGCCGCGATTTAACTGACTGCAATGGCAATGCATTGGAGTCAATGGGAAGACGGACGTCCAATGCACACTATGCATTGAAAAACGGACGTTTTTGCCGCGGACATCAAAATAATGAACATGAACATTATTTTCGGACGTCTTTTGCAAACAGCGGACATTTTTTATTAGTTGTTCACACACAGTTCTTCTTTTGTAACCGTTCTTTGTGCAAACATCAGTCATTGCACTAAGGGGAGGCCAGGCTGCTAAAAAAAACGTCCGTTATTTTAGACTCAAAATAACAGACGACATTTTAAACGGAGCTGAAAAAAACGTTATAGAACCATATAGACTCTTTGATACAATGGACATTACTGGCAAGGTCAGCTGGGTGAACGCAGGTCAAACCAGAACCCGACAGTGGGAAAGTGGAAAATAGGATGTACAAAAATTGCTTGTATTGCTACCTTAGTTTTTTGTTATGTTTTTCTGGTCTAGAGAGTCCCCCAGTTACCACCTAATAATTGAAAATCACAAAGGGTTTCTTTATGGCTATCATTGTATTGTCAAAAGAAAAGAACATAGGATTCTTGCCGTGCTAAAAACCCAGTTTATATTCCATCTGTTATTAGCCCGGCTGGAGAATAGAACGGTCCGAGCAAATAATACAGGTGCTGTCCTCTCCATTCATAGAGCACCGCACATTTTCTTGCTGTATTTTTGCACCTACATTTCATTAACATGCCCCCGGAATTATATTTCATGCAGATGAGCATTAAAGGGCAGCATAAAATACTATTTAAGTTGCCCTTTAAGGGATGATGTAAAAAAAACAACTGCTTTATTTCCAGTAAACTACAATACAATTGCTCATTATTCCGCCCTCAGATTCCTAGAGTGTGCGCACCAATGTGTCTTTTCTTAAAGGGGTTATCCAGCGCTACAAAAACATGGCCACTTTCCCCCCGCTCTTGTCTCCAGATTGGGTGGGGTTTTGAAACTCAGTTCCATTGAAGTAAATGGAGCTTAATTGCAAACTGCACCTGAACTGGAGACAAGAGAGGGGGAAAAGTGGCCATGTTTTTGTAGCGCTGGATAACCCCTTTAAAGGGGGGGCGGGGGGGGGCGGAATATTTTGAAAGCTCATGCATGCGAGCAGGGCCCTCACTCCTCTTTAATGTCTGATTTATGTCTATGTAAGTACTCCCTGAATTGTAAAGTACTGCGGAATCTGTTGGCGCTATATAAATAAAAATTATTATTATTATTATTTTCAGATCAACTGGTGTCAGAAATGTATCAAGATTAAATTACTTCTATTTAAAAAACAAAGTTTTCCAGCTCTTATCAACTGCTGTATGTCCTGCAGACTGCTCTCTGCTGCCACCTCTGTCCATGTCAGGAACTGTCCAGAGCAGAAGAGGTTTTCTATAGGGATTTGCTGCTGCTCTGCACAGTTCCTGACATGGACAGAGGTGGCAGTAGAGAGCACTGTGTCAGACTGGAAAGAATGCACCACTTCCTGCAGGACATGCAGCAGCTAAAGAGTAACGATTGACTTTGTTTTTTTAAATAGAAGTAATTTTCCAATTTTTTGAACTTTATCACTAACTGATGTATGATTACCCCATCACGGCCATATAAATGAAGCCTGGAAAGTGTTCTGATAGCATGCTTTGATATTGGGTTAAATGTGTTTCATGATAAATTGGAATCTTTAAAGAGACTCTTTCCGTAGGATTATGTTGTCCTATGTCAGGGTAGCATAAACTAGTGTCAGAGAAGCTGAACAGAATGATGTATCACTTATATGATTATGTGCAGCTCTTGCGAAGATCTCCTCCTGAATAACATGTGCATGAGCCCAGTAGTCCTCGATATTCAAATGAAGCCGAAAAATCCACCCACCAGCTGCTTATTGGCAGTTATCTATCCATGCTTTCTATAGGCAGTTAACTGTCAATCAGCAGCTGGTGGGTGGGGGGAGGGATGTGGCAAGAATCTTATTCTCCTGCATATTAGGAGAACGGCTGAACAGAATGATGTAAGTAATACACTGATCTTTGTATCTAGTTTATGCTGCCCTTAAAATAATTATAGTGAAAGATTTCCTTTAACAACACAAAAAAATGTAAGATTGGGTACACTGGTAGATATCATAGAGTCACCTAGCAAATGTAAAAAAAAGAACAAAACGATCAGCCACCTACAGTCAGCTTCTCAGTAGTTTCCTTTCTTTCCATTGTATATTGCTCAAACATCCATCAAGACTTCTTCCACCTACAGCTACTACTGTTCTACTATTATTCACATCCCCATGGCCGCTAATGTCATGAAGCTTTGTCCCCACTAAGCAGCACTTCCAAAGTTGGCATGCAGTATTGCCTGCTCAGCCAATCAGTGGCCACAGTAGGGTCCTGCCCCAGTCACTGATTGGCTGAACATGCCAGCCCCAATCCCAGAAGTGTTGTGCAGTGGAACCAGGGATATGGGGGAATGGCAACAGCTGAGGAGCTAAAAAGGTATTTAACCGATCCCAATATATATATATATATATATATATATATATATATATATATATATATATTATTTTTTATTTTTTTTTTTTCTCCCTAGATTTTAACATTATCCAAGATCTTCATGAACGTATTCCTTTATTGCGGTTCTACCCAGAGATGATATAGTGAGAGACAAACATGTTACCTGCAAGCCGGAATGAATGCTTTGTGCTGCCGATCCTGGATTGTGCTTCACCTTTACTCAGATCACTGGAGCACAGAGTGACAAATGAGTAGGAAAGTTATTCTCCTAATTCCTCAGCTGGAAGTGAATGTGTTAGAGGACATGGCATGACTCTGAAGAGTTTCTTGCAGAAAGGAAATAAAGACTTTGATCAGTGGTTTTTCACAGAAGAGAAGAGTTTTCCATTCTATTTCCTTCTATCTCTTTTCCTCGACCCTTGGACTACCCCCTTTTTTTGGCTAACAATGCAATTCCACTGAAGTGTGTGTGTGTGTGTGTGGGGGGGGGGGGGGGGGGGGTGTTGGTAATATTTATATGGATTGTATACTCAAAACTGCCATGGTTCCAAGGCCTCTTAGCAGTCTCCAATATCTGTCTCTATGGTCTGTGTATCACATGTTCAGTCAGCTCTGATATCATGGTGCATTGCCCAGATGAGGGGGGAAAAATGATTGTGATTGGTTCTTTCCAGTCTAACACAGTGCGCTCTGCTGCCACCTCTGTCCATATCAGGAACTGTCCTGAGCAGGAGAGGTTGCCTATGAGGATTTGCTGCCTGCTGCTCTGCACAGTTCCTGACATGAACAGAGGTGGCAGCAGAGACCACTGTGTCAGGCTGGAAATAATACAAAACTTTCTGCAGGACATACAGCAGCTGATAAGTACGGGAAGACTGGAGATTTTTAACAGAAGTAAATTACAAAGCTACATAACTGTCTAAAACCCATTGGTTTGAAAGAAAAAGAAAACCCACTGGGGTACCCCTTTAAAGTGTTCCTGTCGTTATAACTTTCAAAATCTAATTCAACAGTAGATGTGATATAAAACAAGTTTGCAATTTACATTCATTATTTTTGTTGTTGTTATCATGATGTAAAACAAAGCTGTACTTACCAGAAATCCAGGTTCAGTCTCCTGAAGGCAGATTTTCTGACTTGTGCTGGTTGAGAAAAAGAGACTAAACACAGAAATTCTGGCCAGTACAGAGAGTCACGGCTCAATGCGTCCATCAATCACATGACTGCCTTCTCTCTGTGAGCGCTCAGATGGCCTGGGATACACAGGACTTCCTGTTCTTTGAGAAAAAAAAAAGAGAAAACAGGAAGTGCTGTGTTCTCCATGATAACTAAAAATAAAAAATAATGAATGTATATTGCAAACCTGCTTTATATCACATTTACTGTTGATTTAGATTTTGAAAGTTATAACGACAGGGACACTTTATGCACTGTTTACTTTGTTTATCTATCTATCTATCTATCTATCTATCTATTTCCCTTTAAGATCAACACACAGATCTGATTCATCACAGGAAGAATGGGAAACCCTTTTATTACCGCACTTAGAAGTCTGAAACCTAAAGCTTAAGTCTTAAGAGCAGAAAGCAGGTGAACAAAACTTAAACATACATAAAATATGAGAAACTTGGCAGCCATGGACTTGGCTTTCCGATAGCAGGTGTATCATATGGTCTGCTTAACATCTAATATGGTTCAGGATGTCAGGACCAATCGTCTGCTTGGAGAACACAGGAGGTAAAAATGATCTCGGCAATAACCCAAGCAGCGGAGGCGAGCGGCGCTGCAGCCGAGCTTTGACCGTGCCGCCTTTTGTTTACCTGCTGTTCAATACAAAGTGTTCTACAGCCGACAGAGCTGATGCATTATTAAGAGGGTGAGGATGCTTTGAAATCTCCTTCCTTGTACAGCTCTGCGGTGTGTAGCCGCAGGCAATCCCTTACAGGCAGGGGGGGCACCTTCTGAGTCAAAAAGTTCAATGCGCTTTCTTCTTCCAAAAAAATTGCAAAAAAAAATTCTTTTTTAGCCTTTAAAAGTAATGCACAGATGCAAAAATAGCAATTCCTTAAGGCCAAATCAACAGGTAGTGCCTTTGCCGCGGGGCGTAGAAAATCTAGAACATAGCACAGTACTGTTCATAAGTTTGATGTTGCGGAGAAAGGGTACAGCATGTCCTATGCTAAAAATGACTCCCATCAGGTTGGATTCCACCCTTGAAGCATTGTTGGAGTGCTTGGGGCTATACAGTATGATATACGGCATTAACCAGGGAGCGGCACTGATCATTGTGTGTACTAATATTCTTACTATTGTGTGCATGAGGCTTAATGTTACCTCCACATACAGTATAGCCACTGCTCCCCGTGGTTAATGCTTATTGCGGTCTAAAGCCAGGAATCCATGATGATTTTATACACTGACATCATTGCACTTTGCTATTGAGTGTTATATAGTACTTTAAGAGTTAACGTAATATAGAAATAACAAATACAGTGGGACCTTGGATTACGAGCATTATTCGCTCTGTGCTTGTAATCCAAATCCACTCTTAAACCAAAGCAAAATTTTCCATAAGAAATCACTGAAATGCAGACAATTGGTTCCACACCTAAAAAAGAATTTTATATTCTGAATAACATGTAAAACAAATGAAACAAACACTTTGTAGATACAGTTTGTAGATACAGGATGGAGCTGCAGATCCCCATAATGCAGTAGTGTAGTACAACAGGCTAGAATAGAGAAGCAGGGCTGCTGTCAGAGGTCTGTGTGGTCACATGACAGCAATGGGAAAGGGTGTGTGTTCAGCCTGGACCAATCAGGACTGACAGAGACTGCAGGGAGCATGAAGGAATGAGCAGGACAGATGTGAGCACAATATAGCAGCGCTCTCTGTCCGGGGAGAGAGGGGTTTCAGCTATGAAGAGATTACCCCCATAGTCCTGTCCCCTGATGTAAGCCCCAGCCTGAAGTGGATCTGCTATGATTTGGAAGGTGAGAGAGACTTCCTGGGTCAGAGTACAGGGCTGTAGACCCCGCTATGGAGACCATGCCCCTCCTCCACTCCCCCTCCCACCCAGTACAGGGAGCTCTTAAACCAAAGCAATGTTCTTAAACCAAGTCACAATTATGAAATACTGTGAGCTCTTAAACCAAAATGCTCTTAAACCAAGTTACTCTTAAGCCAAGGTACCACTGTACACACATGAGCTTATTTGCTCCACCATAGGGTACCATAAGCAATGATGATTTACTGTATAGTGCGGCCTAAGGCCATGTTCAGACTGCGTATGGAACCGGCCATTCCGTGACCCAGCTGGGTCACACAATGGCCGGTCTCAGAAAGGATCATCCCGGCCGGTACTTTCACAATGATTGTAAAAATGAAAAAAAAAAAAAAAAGCTGATTAATTGGTAAAAAAAAAAAAACACCCTGCTTAAAATCATGCATAAAAACGTCAATAATGTGTTTCAGGAGTTATAACCCCCCTTATCAGATTGTATAATACGTATTATATAATATTAGTTACGCTTATACAATCTGATGAATTGTAAGAGTTTTTGGCAGTGCCAGGAATTCATCCAGGAATCCTTTTTTTCCTCATATTATTGCATGTTCATATGGGCCTGACATTGGGAGATCCCCGTTCCCTGGATCCTTTGGCTGGCAGCTATCATTGGACACTTCAAACTACCCCACAGCAGGGTGATGTGCAGAAAGGCCAAGGGGCTAAAAGGGGAGAGTCCATCTGCACTATCATTGGATTACACGAGGCGCCATCCTCCTGGCCTTTTTATCTCTCTCATACAGCTAACCACAGGGAAAGGTATATAGATATGAATAGTAGTGTAACATAATGTGAGCCTGTAATGTTCCAGATTTATTTCAGAAAATGTCTTTAGAATGAGCTGTCACATTTGGATTATGTTATTGTTGAGCACATTTCGTGGAGCTCTGGGTTTACTGCAAGGTACAGTAGAACTCCGGCAATATGCCATCAATTACCGAGTTCCAATGTGTCTTGCAGTAACGTATTGCATTTTTCATTGTCATTTTTATATATTTTGTTTATACATCCCTTCAAGGGACGAAACATACAAAAATTATAACAAATAAATGCAATAGGTTCCTGCAAGACACATTAAAACTCTGGTGGTATGGTGATGGCATACTGCCAGAGTTCTAATGTGTTTAACAGTAATATACTGCATTTTTTCATTCTAACTTTTACGATTTGTACATTTCATTTACACATCGCTTGAAGGTGAACCAGACACAGTCAGCTCTGCCGAGCAGGGGGCACTGGTTGAATGCTCAAGCCTCCTATTGCTTTCAATGGGGTTCATTACTTGAGTCTAGCACTCGAGCATTGAAAAATGCTAAAATACAGTAATGAGCACTCAAATTTGTAGTGCTCGCTCAACATTGGATTGTTTCGGTGATTTGTTTCGGTCCTGTATTCCCTGAGCCAGGTGCAGATTACCTAATCCAGACCAGAGTCGGGAGCGGTGAGTATTTCATCACTGTAGGCATAAGTGGCTGGTCAGCGAATCCCAAAATAAATCCAAAATAATTTTTACAAATTCAACATTTTTGTAAAATATTTAACTAATCCAATTTGTTCTCAGACGATTTACATATCACTAACCAGCAAAAAAAAAAACAGCCCCCTTAACCCCCGCGGCCCAGTGAATACATTACTAGGTCCGCGCTCCAGCTTGTTCTGTGGCTCCCGGTGTCTGGACCTCCCGCTCAGCCAATCAGTGGCTGCGATGGGACAGAGCACTAATTGGCTGAGCGGGACGCCCAGACGCTAGGAGCCACAGAACAAGCCGGAGCATGGACTGATAATGTATGCACCGGGCCGCGGAGGGTTAAGGGGCTGCTGCTTACATTCTCGCAGATGACAATTCCGCTGCAAATATGTAATCCTATTGGAAAAGTGACAGAAGAGGAATAACAGCGGATTTCGCTGCGAACTTGCAGCGTGAAACCCGCTGCGATTCTGTTACTTTTAACCCCTAGACGACCCTGGACGTAGGGTTACGTCATGGAAGTCTGTCCCCAGACGACCCATGACGTAACCTTATGTCCTGGGTGTTTTTCCCGCTATGAAGCGCGCTCCGGAGCGGAGCGCGCTTCATAGCAGGTGGGGGCCGGCTGCAATCAGCAGCCGGGACCTCACCGGTAATGACACGCTGCAGCGATCGCGCTGCCGCGTGTCATTAACCCCTTAAACGCAACCGCGGCGTTTAAGTGTAAGTGACAGGGGGAGTCCCCTGTCACTTACCGATCGGGACCCCCGCAGTGTGACTGCGGGGGTCCCGATCGTTGAAACGGACTGCAGGAGGTCTCTTACCTGCCTCCGTGCGGTCCGATCGGCGATCTGCTACACTGAGCCTGCACAGGCAGGCTCAATGAGCAGATCGCCGATAACACTGATCAATGCTATGCCTATGGCATAGCAATCATCAGTGTATAAATCTAAGTATTGTATGTAGAAGTCCCCCAAAGGGACTTCAAAAGTGTAAAAAAAAAAAAGTTCAAAACACTATTACACTACCCCAAAGCCCCTCCCCCAATAAAAGTCTAAATCACCCCCCTTTCCCATTATATAAATAAAACATATAAAAATGAATAAATAGATAAACATATAATATACCGTAGCGTGCGTAATTGTCCGATCTATTAAAATATAACAAGCGTCATTGCGAAAGGTAAACGGCGTACACGAAAAGAGGGGAAAAAGTGCGCAGATTACCGATTTTATGTTACATTATATATTTAAAAAAATCAATAAAAAGTGATCAAAACGTCCGATCTTCACAAATATGGTATTAATAAAAACTAGAGATCATGGCGGAAAAAATGACACCCCATACAGCCCCGTAGGTGAAAAAATAAAACCGTTATAAGCGTCACAATAGGCCCATTTTATTAATATTTAATTGCCAAAAAAAAGGATTTCATAAAAAAAAAATATATAACATTAGAGAACCTGTGTAACCTGCATATGGTTGTGTTCGGACTGACCTATAGAATAATAGTGTCATGTCGCTGTTACCATATAGTGCATTACGTAGACACAGGAACCCCCCAAACGTTACCATATTGCATTCTTTCTTACGATTTCACCTATTTATATCTTCATAAATAATATATTTGTGATTCCATCATACATGTTATGGTAAAATGAATGACGCCATTGCAAAGTACAACTATTCCTGTAAAAAACAAGCACTTACATAGCTTGTAGATAGAAAACTGAGAGTGCTAGAGCTCTTAGAAGGGGAGGAGGGAAAAAAACGAAAGCACTAAGATCAAAATTTGCGCGGTCCACTGGGTCATTTTGGGCCTGGTCCTCAAAGGGTTAAAGGCATCCTTAAAGTGGTAGTGTGGCGCTAAGAAATTATTCACAGAATAACACACATTACAAAGTTATACAACATTGTAATGTATTTTATGTCTGTGAATCGCCCCCTTCCCGTGTCCCACCACCCCCGCACGTGTACCTGGAAGTGTTGGTGCATTATCCATTACCTGATCCGTGTCGCGCATGTCCGCCATCTTGTGCCAAACGTCATCTTCGGACGGACGACTGAATCGCTGCCGCCGTCCCTGATGCCGACACCCCTCTGTCGCGTCATAACTGTGCTCAGCCGCGATTGGCTGAGCCCAGTTATGCTCAGCCAATCGCGGCTGAGCATCTGATGACGCTGCAGAAGTCGTCCGGCACTAGGGACGGCGGCAGCGATTCGTCCGTCCGTCCGAAGATGAAGTTTGGCACAAGATGGCGGACATGCGCGACACGGATCAGGTAATGTATAATGCACCAACACTTCCGGGTACACGTGCGGGGGTGGTGGGACACGGGAAGGGGGCGATTCACAGACATAACACACATTACAAAGTTGTATAACTTTGTAATGTGTGTTATTTTGTGAATAATTTCTTAGCGCCGCACTACCCCTTTAAAGTATGTAGAACTACTGTCAGACTGGGACCTGAGGCCATACTATAGATGCAGGAATAAGGTCACGTTACACTTGTCTTTTTTTTTTACGTATGTAATGCTATCATAAGATCTATCTTTTTGTATATAAAAGCACTCAAGATGCTGTTAATGGATCTTATACCGATTCTATTGACAAGTCAATATCCTAATTACACCCACATTCTAGTTTACGGGTATGTGCTAACATTGCAGCTGCCACCTGCGGATGGAAACACGCCAGCGTGCGATGGCCAACGTCCGCGTCATGTTGCCAGAATTACCAGCAAAATCATCGGGCTATTGGCTTAGCTCCGTCCTCATGCGGCTGCTGCTTGGTGTGGAGCACAGAAAATTTTCATGACTCTAAATGTACTGAAAACAAGGCTGACTATATATACAGTATACATAAGAAGTATAGCAATACAAAGGTTTATAATATATGTGAATAGTGTAGCGTTAAGTCCATATCACTTGGCTGCCAATCATGTTTAGGAGGCCTCATGGCGCTATCTTATCAGACTCTTCTGATGTTCTGCAACCACAATACCCATATGAGATGACTTATACATGGGAATGACTGCCGGATGAGAACGCAGCTAATAGAACTGCAGCGCTTGGCGGGATAAACAATCCACTAAAAAACATTAAAGATAGGATCTGGTTGCCATGGATTTAAACCTCGTTTGTGCAATTTATTCTATGACATTAAATGTTTTTACAATATTCCGTGTTTTCTGAAGAAAAAGAAAGCAAGTTTTCTTAAAGGGACCTCTTAAAGGAATTTATAGTTACAAGGAAATATTTGTTTTCTTCTAAATCGATATAGTATGTTCACTTATAGAGATGAGCGAAGCAGCTGGAAATTCGTTTTGCAATCTTCGCGAATTTTCGGTGAAACTCGCGAATCGAATCTTAACAAATTTCGTTAAAACAGCCTGAACTCTAGTAGCTTCAATACTTGGACTGTTACAGAAGGGGGAGTTTCTTAAAGCATGTTGTTGTAAAAGTGTCAAAAATCGGAAAATCACAATTTAAAAAAAATGTCAATCAGCCAATTTCCGCCATTCCTCTCCTCTCTGTCCCTATATCAGGCTATGTTCACACTACGTACATGTCCGGCCGCATATTTTTCGTGGCCGGACATATACGTGTAAAACTCCGGCCGGGATTTACGCAAGTTGTGGCCGGCTACGTACGGTCTGCGAACTTACGCCCGTAGTCAAGTTACGCTTCCCGAGCGGTGTACGTAGCAATCTGACAGCGGTATTTTACTTGGATATCTTCGGCTAGCCCCGGACACCCTACAGAACCTTTTGGATCGGCAAATCAAAGTGTAAAAAAGAAGAAATCACCACTCCGTACGGGACCGCATGTTACGCTACGGGCGTAAGTTATAGCATTTCCATCCCGAAACAATGGTCTGGTTCATTTTTTACGGCGCCGCATACGATCCGGGCGTAAGTTCTTATGTAGTGTGAACTGTGCAGCCGTAGATCGTATACTTTCCATTGTACGCAAACTACGTAAATCTCCGGCCGCTTATTCACGGAGCGCGCTATGGCCGGAAACTTATGTAGTGTGAACCTAGCCTCACTCTGTTAGTCTCTCCCTGCTCTGCTCTAGCTGCCTGCTGCCATCCTGCTCTTTCCTCCACACACAGCCGACTGGCCACCTCCATTACCGAACTGTCTTATATAGAGGGGGAGGTGCTGACATCACGGCAGGGCCTGCAGCTGATTAAACAGGCACTAGGGATTATGGTTAATCCCTTTCTCCCACTCAGTGATGCCCCAGACAGTTTGTGCAGACACCATTTTGCACTTTGCACTTTGCAGAAGGAATGCTACTCAAGTTGGGCTCATGTCTAGTTTGAGATTTGAGTTTTAATTCTAGGTGATGGTCCCTGCCTACCTATAGTAAGAAAGCTGAACTTAATGGGCATGTCAGGCATAACAAAGCCAAGATCAGAGCCAGGGTTAAAGGTGACTAGAATTCTTCTCTCTAGAACTGAATTCCTAAAGGATGAGAAAGCTGTAAAATTGGCCCAAGGTTCATAAATGGGGACAGACATAAGTGGGGACGTTTCTGCAGTTGCAAACCTGGGACCATATTTAGGGCACAGATCGATGTTATGGAGCCCCCTTTCTTCCAAGATTACAATGAACCCATATTCCTGGGAAAACAATCGAGGCAACATGGTGATGTGTGACGTTACCACCGTACCAATATTACAAAAGGCTGCAGAGAAAACGAGAATCTTTACTATATTGACAGCTTACAAATGCACCCGAATCAATGAAAACCTATTTTCCTCTTGGCTAAGAATTACTGCTAGTATTGTGCACAGAGAAAACAGTCATTCTTCCCAAAGTGTTGATACAGTTGTAAATACATTCATATTGTAATGGCTGCAGTGAGCACAGAATGTATTTCTGGCAGAGTGCTGGTTTTACATTATAGGGTTGTTATATAACTGCTTATGGAATCCCCCTTAAAGTGTCAATGTCGTTATAACTTTCAAAATCAAAATCAGCAGTGGATGTGAAATAAAGCAAGTTTGCAATATACATTTATTTTTGTTGTTGTTGTTATCATGCTGTAAAACAAAGCTGTACTTACCAGGAATCCAGGTCCAGTCTCCTGAAGGCAGATTTTCTGATTTGTGCTGGTTAAAAAAAAAAACAGACTAAACACAGGAATTCCGGCCAGTACAGAGAGTCTTGGCTCAATGTGTCCGTCAGTCACATGACTGCCTTCTCTTTGAGCGCTCAGGTAGCCTGGAAAACACAGGACTTCCTGTTTTCTAACAGAAAAAAAAAAGTCAGAAAACAGGAAGTGCTCTCCATGAGTCCAACCTCCCCCCCCCCCCCCCCCCCCACAGTGATCTCCAGATCACTGGCTCCTTTGTTTAGAACACAGCTGCTGGTCGGCACTTGACCCCCGGCTCTATTCATTCTCTATAGAGCCACCGGAAAGAGTGCTGTACTTGGCTCTCTCTTTGGCGGCTCCATTCATTCTTTTTGGACCCCTCCCCCCCCCCCCCCCCCGTGATCTCTTACTTGTCCCCTATCCTGTAAATAGGGGACAAGTTTTAATTGGAAAACCCCTTTAAATACATTGGTCAAATATCAGAGAAGTGTGTGAACCATAAGAGGGTTTGGGCACTAAAGCCTTGTATTTCGTAGGTAGGTTTGACAGTGTTTCATATTTAAGTGCCTATCGCAAGATTGAAAATACTTGAAAACTCAAAACTCTACCCCAATAATGGGCACCATAAAACAAGAGCTGTTGGGGTACATTTTTCGGAATCCCTTTTTTGTTGTGTGTGTAAGCTGACCAACAAAATAACATAGAAGTACACAGTTACGTCCATAGTTAAGCTCCTATCACATGAAGAAGCCATCATATCATTGAAGTAGAAACGTTCTTTCAATTCAAATGGCCTAACAAAAATATTTCATTAACCTTTTAGGAATTCCTTTTTTTTTTTTTTTTTTAAACATAGTTTCTCAGTTTTCACAGGCGAGTAATTAGACAAACTAACATAATCATAACAATTTTTGTGGATGCAAATCCTTCGAGTTAATGACCGTCTGAAGTTTGGATCTCGTCACCCAATGCTTCCCTCGAGTTCCTTCCCTTGCTTTGCAGGGTCTTTACTGCCGCCGCCTTCATTTGCTGCTTGTTGTTTATGAGTCTTTTAGCCTTCAGTTCTAACTTCAGTGAAAAGTATTGGATTAAATGACCACATTGATTACATTATAACATTGACCAGTGGGATTGCAGATATGTCCACTCCATCAAACATGTGGATATGAATTGATCTACGGGTGGGCTTCATTTATGTTGCTAAATCTGACTTGATGGAGAATAATGTATTTTTTTTTTAGTTTGTAGCTGCTTTTTATGTGTTATGATGTGTTTTGGTCATATCTGCCTGTATCTGAAGAGCCATCAGTTTGCACCTTTTGACTGAAAAGAAGGTATTGCTTTATGCTATGGGCAGTTCCTCTTCACCACCACCATTGGTTCAGTTACATTGGCAACTGCCATGAGCATGCTCAAGCCATGGAACAACGATTCCTCCAACCACAAACACATGGGTGTGAGGGCGCAGGACTAACAAAAAAATAAAACTGGAAAGTATATGTATAAAATTTATTAAAAACTCAACGCGTTTCGGAACCGCTCCAGTTTCTTTCTCAAGAGTCATGACAAGTCAAGCCATAGAACATCCTCCACCATGTTTTATGGGTCAAATGATATTTTTAAAGGGGTTATCCAGTGCTACAAAAACATGGCCACTTTCCCCCCTCTCTTCTCTCCAGATTGGGTGGGGTTTCAATCTCAGTTCCATTGAAGTAAATGGAGCTTAATTGCAAACCACACCTGAACTGGAGACAGGAGAGGGGGGAAAGTAGCCGTGTTTTGGTAGCGCTGGATAACCCCTTAATATTATAAGGCTTCCTGCACACGACTGTAGTGGATTTACTGACTGCATAAACCACTGATCCCAGCGATCCCACAGTCACAGACTGTGCACCCGGTGAGTGTCTGAGTGTCTGAACCACAAACCGAGACTGTCCAAAGATACAACAATGGAAGCCAGAGTCATGCGCATTGGCCCATAAAATAGAATGGGTCCTATGCTATAATAATAATATAATAAAAATATTTTTATTTATATAGCGCCAACAGATTCCGCAGCACTTTACAATTCTGGGGGTACATACATAGACAAAAATCAGACAGTACAAAGATCTACATATAATATAATACAAAATGGGAGAGGGGCAAAGTGCATCATTGTTCTTATGGTCCGGCCATCTATATAAATAAGTCAGTACAGTTAAAGGTGGGTAAACCAGTCACCAACCAATGCCTGCCTGTGACAGGTCTAAGTGCTTGAATGTCTAGCGTATGTATTTGGGTATATGCAATTGTGGATAGTATACAAAACATTTATTTTGGTTGCTTGCCACCATTAGAATCTGCATGACCAATTGAAGGGGATATCATTATGTTGGGGGTAGCTAGTCCACCTCCAGTGCATAGAGCAGACCAGTGCACATGAAGAAACTGGTGCCAATCATGGGAAACACACAACATTTAAAAAAATGGACCTCCAAACCGGCATCTCCGCATTCACTGTAAATAACAGTGCGTTATTGTAGTGGGAACATAGCCTCTATAAAGCATAAATAAATCAGTATGGATCACCTTAGCTGCCAGGATCGTAGGGATTGCCAATTCACACGAGTGCCTAGTGTACCATAGGTTTTACGAAACACCATAGAAGCCTTTCAGAGGTTTAACCCTTAGACGACCCAGGGCGTAACTATACGTCCTGGGTGTTTCTCCGGCTATGAAGCTCCCTCGGAGCGGAGCGCACTTCATAGCAGGTGGGGGCCGGCTGCAACTCCTTAAACGACCGCAGCGTTTAAGTGTAAGTGACAGAGGGAGTCCCCTGTCACTTACCGATCAGGACCCCCGCAGTGTGACTGTGGGGGTCCCGATCGTTAAAACGGACTGCCGGAGGTCTCTCACCTGCCTCCGTGCGGTCCGATCGGCGATCTGCTGCACTGAGCCTGCACAGGCAGGCTCAATGAGCAGATCGCCGATAACACTGATCAATGCTATGCCTATGGCATAGCAATGATCAGTGTAAAAATCAAAGTACTGTATGCATAAGTCCCCCAAAGGGACTTCAAATGTGTAAAAAAAAAAAAAAAAGTTAAAAACACTAATACACTACCCCAAAGCCCCTCCCCCAATAAAAGTTGAAATCACCCCCCTTTCCCATTATATAAATAAAACATAAAAATAAATAAACAAATAAACATATAATATACCGTAGTGTGCGTAATTGTCCAATCTATTAAAATATAACAAGTGTCATTGCGAACGGTGAACGGCGTACACGAAAAGAGGGAAAAAAGTGCGCAGATTACCGATTTAATGTTACATTATATATATATAAAAAAAAAATAATAAAAAGTGATCAAAACGTCCGATCTTCACAAATATGGTATTAATAAAAACTAGAGATCATGGCGGAAAAAATGACACCCCATACAGCCTCATAGGTGAAAAAATAAAACTGTTATATGCGTCACAATAGGCCCATTTTATTTATAATTAATTGCCAAAAAAAGGATTTCATAAAAAAAAAACATATAACATTATAGAATCTGCGTAAACCTGCATATGGTTGTGTCCGGACTGACCTATATGTAGAATAATGGTATCATGTCCCTTTTACCGTATAGTGTATTACGTAGACACAGGAACCCCCCAAACGTTACCATATTTCATTCTTTTTTACGATTTCACCTATTTATATCTTCATAAATAATATATTTGGGATTCCATCATACATGTTATGGTAAAATGAAAGACGCCATTACACAGTACAACTATTCCTGTAAAAAACAAGCACTTACATGGCTTGTAGATAGAAAACTGAAAGTGCTGGAGCTCTTAGAAGGGGAGGTGGGAAAAAACGAAAGCACTAAGATCAAAATTTGCGCGCTCCACTGGGTCATTTTGGGCCTGGTCCTCAATCAATAGTCCAGGCAATTTTAAGAAACTTTGTAATTGGGTTTATTAGCCATTATCTGCATTTATAAAGCCTTTTTCCAGGTTCCCCCCTCCCTCCTGTTTTCCATCCACTGCAAAAACTCAGGAAATTGTGACTTGCTGCATCAGATGTACCCAGTCTGGTCTATAGAGAGGGGAGAGGAGGAAGGAGGGAGTTAGAGACAGCAGAAAGCAGATAACAGAGGATTACAGGCACGGAGCTGGGGGACAGCTGTAATCAGAGCTCAGAGAGGTCATTGCTGACTGTCAGAGGAGATAAAGGGTGAGGGATTTGTAGAGTAACCCTTTGTTGTCCTGTTTTGGTCTTTTATTTAGCTCTCTCCAGAGGAGAACAATGAAGGCAGGGGGGGAAACTTCATACTGCTTTTTCATGATAAAAATGCAATTTTCGGCTAATAAACCCAATTACAAAGTTTCTTAAAATCGCCTGGACTATTGATTTCTGCAAAAAAAAAATTCAGTGACACTTTAATTTTTTGGACTGTGCTTCTGTTTTTTTTTATTTTTAAGAAAACCCTTTATTGGCTAAACATTAGAGAGCTAGTAGAAATAAAGTTCTTGCACCTGCTAGATTGCAGAGGTTTTTAGAGACAGTCATGAACCCTGAAGAGAAGACTGTAGTGGTTTATTACCACCCATATACTCTCCATCTACAGTAGGTCCACTGCCGTTTTTATTTGTTCTTCATAGCGTAATCACATAGGAGTTTACAATGAATGATGTGTCTATTCCTGGGCTTCTGATCCATTATGAAGCATGGCTTTAGTAGAGGTGGTAATATACACTACGGTCTTCTCTTTAGGACGTCTGGTTGTCTCCAAACATTTCTGCCGTGTTCCCCTTTCTAAATGTTTCTGGAAATGGCTGTAAAGCATTATATACATAACTGCTTTCTACCTTTTATTATTCCTGCTTCTTTATATCTGTATACTGAGCTCTAACTGAGTCCAATGTAATGAACAGATCCAGCGCCATTTTCTATATTGGAGGCAGAGATTGTATTTAAAAAATAAATACTTAATTTTTATTGTTTTTTACTGGAAAGAATGGATCCACTTGGAATGGATCATAATTGAGCTTAGATGATCGCAGAGAAGAACCCAGGAGTAGCCGGAGAAACAGCCACCAGATGCCTGTAACCAACATTCTGCAGATTCCCATGTACTATAATACTATACTATATAATGGAGCTGCAGAAGCCAAACAGTTGCAATCAATTTTTTTTTTTAAGTTATATTTCAGGTGGTACAAAACACCAATCTTTGTAAAGTGGAATTAAAGGGGTTATCCAGTAAAAATCAGAGGTATTTTACCTTCCTCCGTGTAGTCCTATCCACGCTCTGCTCATTGAGCCTGCCACAGGCAGGCTCAGGGGCGTAGCTAGGGGTTCAGCCTAGGGGGGGGGGGGCGAGTGAGTCTGAGTGGGCCCCCAACCAATTATGTTACCCATAGGGAACCTCAACAGACGACACTGCTTTCCAAATAATAAAGGGAATATTCTACTACATTATTAGAATAGGAATTAAGAGCAGTGTGAAAGGCTTCTACATTTCACATATATGGCCATGTAAAATTTAAAGGTGTTATGTAAGATTAGAGAACCATAGCTGCTTTGTTCCAGAAACAGCACCACCCCTGTCCTCAGTTTGTGTGTGGTATTGCAGCTCACTTCCACTGACGAGAATGGGGCCAAACTGTAATTCCACACATGTCAATTCTTTGGTTGGACAGCGGAATTTGCCGGAGCATATAATAGAGCCTATGGAGCAGGTGGGGAGTGAAGCGGGAGCGCACAGGGATGAGTGGCGGATTCCGCCCATAATTTTCTGACAGAATTACTCTGTGCGCATTTACCCTAACAGGGGTGTCAAACTCACTGCCCTCCAGCTGTTGCAGAACCACAATTCCCATCATGCCTGGACAGCCAAAGATAATTGTTTATTTACACAGAGAGATTTATCTGACAGATTTTTGAAGCCAAAGACAGGAACAGACTATAAACAGGGAATAGGTCATAAAGGAAAGACTGAGATTTCTCTTCTTCCCAAATCCATTCCTGGCTTTGGCTTCAAAAATATGTCAGATAAATCTCTTCCAAGTTAATTGTAGTTCTGAAACAGCTGTAGGGCCACAGTTTGGAGCCTGTGCTCTTTATGTTCAATGAATAATCTCTACTATATAAACAAGATATTACTAATAATACCAGCATATACAGGACAAATAATACTGTCACACCATGACCACTACCCTCACCATACACTGGCTGGATAATAGCGCTATATTGTCACTGAATAACATCCACAATATAATGCCCAATATTCTCCCTAAGAAGTGACCGTATTGAGGTAGATCAAGGTGTATACAGGTTCTGCATCATGCCTTGAGAAAGCGACATACAGGCGTGAAACGTTGGTGGGGAGAGAGTGTCCTCTCATTGTCCTGTTTTGTATCGAATAAATGTGACGTTTTATGGTGAAGGGCCGCTGAAATGGTCCCTTCCTTAGCATCTATCATACAAGATGGTGGGAAGCTGTGTAAGAGTATGTTCATATGACGTTTTTGTCCACACGTCGGGCTGCACGTCGGGAATCAGTGAGAAAAGGATGCTGCCGTGCAGCCCGACGGCCACATTGATTTAAATGAGCAGGATGGAGTCATTATGTGACAACGTTCTGCTCATTTACCGGACGTACACGGCTTTTGTGCAGGACTCAATAGCGTAGTCAGGCTGCACGGCAGCATCCTTTCCTCACTGATTCCTGACGTGCAGCCCAACGTGTGGACAAAAACGTCATATAAACATACCCTAACCTCTATCATACATGATGCTGGGAAGCTGGGTAACCTCCATCATACATGATGCTGGGAAGCTGGGTAACCTCCATCATACATGATGCTGGGAAGCTGGGTAACCTCCATCATACATGATGCTGGGAAGCTGGGTAACCTCCGTTATACATGATGCTGGGAAGCTGGGTAACCTCCATCATACATGATGCTGGGAAGCTGGGTAACCTCCGTCATACATGATGCTGGGAAGCTGGGTAACCTCTATCATACATGATGCTGGGAAGCTGGGTAACCTCTATCATACATGATGCTGGGAAGCTGGGTAACCTCCATCATACATGATGCTGGGAAGCTGGGTAACCTCCATCATACATGATGCTGGGAAGCTGGGTAACCTCCACCATACATGATGCTGGGAAGCTGTGCCACCTCAAAATGGCAGCACTATCAGATCTCACCTGCTGCTGTACAGCTCCTCTCTCCTCCTCAGGCTCTGTTTATTAAGGCACTATCTGGTTACTCTGATTATTCTCCCGTTTATTCTGGCACTCTATTCTGGTTACTATCCGACCCGCGGGTAGCTCCGGGGGCGGGGCTTATTTTCACGGGGGCGGAGCCTGTCGGACCAACCCGGGACATACGTTTTCGGCAAAACTTACTGATGCCAACTCCCCAGGCGCTGTGGATAAGACCCGCTCTGTACAGTGCAAGATTCCCCTTCCCCTCACTCACTCACTAACTCAGACACACACCTACTCACCTCACCCGTTCCCCAGCTCCTCTCAAGCTGAGCCGTCCTTTTCCAGCTTCCGGTGCAGGCAGCCAGCCTGACTTGCAGAGGCTGCCTGCAAAGGAAGCGATCTCTGCTCCAGCGGGACATTCCCTTTAGCTGTGCGTGCGTCTTAAAGGCATACGCACAGCTAAAGATCACTCAGGCCCTGTGATCTGGAGGCTTCTGTCAGTGGGCCCCCAGCCTTGGAGGGCCCGGGGGCGGCGGCCCACCCTGCCCCCCGCTAATTTCGCTACTGGGCAGGCTCAATCAGCAGAGCGCCTATAACACTGATCAATGCTATGCCTATGACATAGCAATGATCAGTGTATGCAATCTAATGATTGCATGTAAAAGTCCCCCAAGGGGACTTAAAAAGTGTAAAAAAAGAAAAAAAGTTATATATATATATAACAATCGTCATTGCGAACGGCGTAAACGAAGAGAGGGAAAAAAATGCCGGGATTGCCAATTTTTTTGTTACACTATTATATTTTTTTTATGAAAAGTGATCAAATCGTCTGATCTACACAAATATGGTAATAATAAAAACTAGAGATACAGCCCCATAGGGGAAAAACTAAAACCGTTATAAGAGTCACAATAGGCCCATTTTATTAATAATTAATTGCAACTAAAAAAGAATTTCATAAAAAGAAATATATATATATATAACATTAGAGAATCTGTGTAAACCTGCATATGGTTGTGTTCAGACTGAATAATGAATAACTATAGAATAATGGTATAATGTCACTTTTAAGGTATAGTGCATTACGTAGACACAGGAACCCCCCAAACGTTACCATATTGCATTCTTTTTACGACTTTACCAATTTATATTTTTATAAATGATATTTTTGGGGTTCCATCATGTTATGGTAGAATGAAAGACGACGAAGTACAACTACTCCTGTAAAAAACAAGCCCTTACATGGCCCTGTAGATAGAAAACTGAAAGTGCTAGAGCTCTTAGAAGGGGAGGAGGAAAAAGCGAAAACATAAAAATGAAAATTGTTGCGGTCCACTGGGTCATTTTGGGCCTGGTCCTCAAAGGGTTAACAATAAAATAAGAAAAAAAAACCCATAGGGCTATGTTCTCACTATTGGATTTTATAAGGAAATGGTGGCCCACTAATAATAATGAAGGCCGCAAATAATGATCATTATTTCGTCCGTCAATATCAATAGATGTCCGCCTTTTCCGGATAATTGCCGGCCCCTCCCTCTAGTGGTAACATAGCCCATAACTTTTACTTAACCTCAAAAAACAAAGCTAGACACTATACAGGCAGGCGCAACAACCACCATATATTACAATGTACAAAAAAATCACTTCATTGATACAAAGATTACATAACATCACAAAAACAGCTTAAAAACAATTAAAAACCACATAGGTTATGATCACTATGGGTGGTTGGACATAATAATCCATCAACCCACCAGGAAAGTGACCCCTATAACTTTTTTATTTTATTATTCCATCTATGGGGCTGATGGAACTTTTGTATCACTTTTCTATTAACCTATTATATTATCCAAATATTTTTATATTGTTAATTGTATTGAAACTCTTTAAAGTGACACTGTCCCCCCTTTTTGCATTCTGACTTCTCTACACAGGTGTTATGGGTAAATTTAGCAGTTTTCATACTTTATCTTATATCATACGTCATGGTGCTTGTTCAAGTAAAAAGTGATCTTTTGTCAACTGCAGATTGTGCAAAGTGGCTTCACGGCAACAGTGCCACTTAGCCCCGCCCACAGCACCACCATTGGCCACGCCCTCCATGACATCATGGGCACATAGGCCCCACCCTCTCAACAACCATTGGAACAGGCTGGCCATAACAATGGGCATCGAGGGGGTGGAGCCTATGTGCTGATTATGCCATAGAGGGGTGGAGTCAGCGGTACACTATGGGCGGAGCTAAGTGACGCTGTTGCCATGGATAAACTTTTACTTGAACAAGCACCAAGACGTATGATATAAAATAAGGTATGAAAACTGCAAAATTTACCCATTACACCTGTGTACACAAGTCAGAATGCAAAAAGGGGGCGACAGTGTCACTTTAAATAAAGAATGATTAAAAACAGAACAGGCAAGATGTCAGCTCCAGTAATAATTTTAAAAAATTACACTCCCAAGATAGAAACAGATTAGTAAAAAAATGAATATTTTTCAGCATCTGGTTCGAATCAGTCAAAATAAAATCTAGGTATTCCCTATAATTTTTCACCTGTTTCAAGTATTCCTTAAATATGCGTGACTATAGAAGCAGCATTAAAAATTGAAAATACTTTTACTAGAGGTCTTATGGACATTTTCTTTTCTTACTTTTGCTTTAAGCCTGTGACTTTAAATTTAGATTTTTTTCTTTTAAAGAATTTAAATATATTGTATGTAGTTTCAAGTTTTACAGCACATACTGTATAACTGTCAGATAGGAGCGGGCTGAAATGGAACTTGGCAGGTTGTTTTAAAACTGTGTCAGGTTTCGGTGCTAGAACACTATGGTCTCTCACAGATGGTTTTAAAAAAGAAAAGAGCACGTATGACATGTGAGAGGTTTTAACGGAAGCAAAGGCTCAAATGATCTACTGAGCCCAAAATAGCTGAATCCTGGTAAGTTGGTACAGCTTATTTACAAAAGGAAAGTCTATGAACAAAATATTGTTTAGATAACAGGGGGCCCCGTCTTAACTAGTGCCGCTTAACACAGGGATCAGTCTATGGTTCATAGCACCCATGTTATAGTATGAATAATTCATGTTTCCCAGGGAGCAATGCACCTAGGACTTCACTGCATTGAGTGCTTTAACCAGCAGCTGGCAGTGTTATCTTTGGTTGGTCTCCCTGAGATCAGTGATCTTTTTTTCTAATGGCTTTACTAGGCATTGCTCCCACCTAGCCAGAATCCTGCTCCACACTGATGAGGGGCAACACCCCAAAACAGCTGTCTGTGGATGGATACCTGGCCTTGGGTTTTCCCTTGTCATTACATTGACCTATAGGTGGTTTCCCTACAGGAGCTACCCCTTGGCTGGGTTCTTCCTGGAAGGATATCTGGCTAGTCCTGTGATTCGAGACTCTTTAATGAGGCTTCACGGGATCTTCTTTTGCATATTCATGTTTCCCAGGGAGCAATGGGCCCAGGATTTCACTGCATTGAACCGACAGTAGGCAGTGTTATGGTTTGGCTGGTCTCCCTGAGATCAGCGATCTCTTTCTCTTATAGTATGAATAACATAGGAACACCACAAAATAGAAACTATAGAGCTATAGAAACAGGTGGTGCAGAATTGTTAATTCATGAGAATTGCAGGTATTTACTAAAAGACAGGAGGGTTAACAGGCCCCCCTTAAAGGGAATCTTCTACAACAAAAATGTAGTCCAATCTGTAGGTAGTTATAGTTATAGAGCAGGAAGAGTGGAGCAGATTGATAAAGAGTTTTATGGGGGGTAGGGGGGAGTTCCAAAATAACATATAGCTGTCAGTTATTAAGTAGGACCGCCCACTTGACCGCTTATCCCAGAATAAGCAAAGGTTTACATGAATAAATTATGATTTATCCTGGAACCTTTTACAAAAAGCTATATATTCTTCTGCTCAGCTCCTCCTGCTCTATTACATGCTGCCTATAGATTGACTGCGTTTTTAACGTACCAGGTTGCCTTTAAGGCATCAATGTAAAATCAATGTAACATAACACTCATTTGTTTAGCATGCAGTTTTATTTTGTTGATGTCAGAGAATCTTCTTTAAATTTATTTTTAATACCGTCCTTTCTGAATTACTGTGATGAAGATTTAATAGTGTTTTAAAGATGATAGTTTTGTCTTTTATGATATGATAATAAAGTTTCTTCTTGCCCGTGGGTTTTGTCCTGTTCACCTTCGGAGAGAGCCCCAACAGGACATTTAGTGCATAGAATCAAGTGAACATCTAGAGTGTGTGTTACAAATCCTTATTCTGCCCTTAGTCCTTTGTGGGTTAATAGGTTTTGAATTGTTGTTCTTGCCTATTGTGGGGTGGGGGGCAGTGGGGGATTGTGTACCTGGGCTATTCCCCATACTTGGATGCGCACCTATACCATGTTCTAAATCACAGACTAAATAACTAGTTTTAAAACCCAGACCAAACTCCCTACAATACCCTACAATGCAACCACACCTGGTCCTTGATGGCTAGGATGATGATTATGTTAAGTGGTTAAAGGGGTACTCCAGTTAAAAGCTTTTTTCCAGTAATTGAAACACATTACAAAGTTAGAGAGCTTCAATCACCTATCTGCCCCTCTTCCCTATCTTTTTCCCCTCAACCCCCCACCAGGAAGTGAAGTAAACTCATTCTTACCTAATGACTGTTGACAACAGGAAGCCATTTTGTGACAATGTTAAGCCAGCCTCCCTTTGTCAGATGACACAGGTTGCTCAGCTCTGATTGGCTGAACAAAATGTAAGCCATCTAACAGTTTTACAGAGTCAGTTAGTCATCACAGGAGACAAAGTGCATCATGGGAAAGCCCAAACCAGGAAGTACCAGTAGGAAGAAAAATGAAGACACAAACTGGAGGTTCAGGGACCTGCAAACAGTGGGAAATTCAAACGGAGACAGACTCAGGAGGGATGGTAAATGTAAAACTATGTTTGATTGGTTTTTTTTTTTTTTTTTTTTTTTTTAATCAGTGCCGGAGTACACCTTTAATGTTTGTAACTTTAGTTCTAGTAACTCCAGAGCTGTGAAGTAGTTATGTTTGCTTCCTTAATGGTTAATGGACACAAAAAAGGTTACACCTATTGCTTTGTCAGGAACTGCAGGGCTGCTCAAGTGCTGCCTGTGCCAGTGACACTACAACTATGAAAGCCATACATAATGGTGAAATAAAGTTATAGTACATTGTGGGTTAGATATCATCTTTGAATGGAACAAAACGGTAAAAAGTTACTTATAAGTATAAAGAGATTTGCATATTATGGAGCAGTTTTATTTCCCATTACCGTTCCAGTTAAACAGGAAACATGGAAGAACCTGTTTCAAATAATTTTTTTTTTAGCCTTAACCACAACTTCCCAGACATGAAAGTGTTGACTTTCTAAGAGCCACAAGAGTCTGTGAGTTAAAATCCTATATTAACTTTGGACACACTCACAACATACTTAATGTAGCATCGTAAGGATTTATGTCATTCTACATCTATCACAAGGAATGTGCTTCACAGACTTAGTGGGGGCATTAAAACTATAGACCAGCCCTCAATCAGAAGACGATAAAACTTTCACGCTTCTGCGAACTGCTTCAACAGTCTAATTCTTCAGTTCTTTTCTCTTCCTGCTCATATTTAATCTTCTCTTTATCACTTGTCTTATATGTTTTAGTCATTTTGTGGATATTTTAGTTGTTGTTTTACAAGATTCCCAAATTGTCTAAAAAAAAAAAAAAAAGCAAGATACTAGTCACTAGTTTTATTCCATAGTAATTACTTATAGCTTAGGTGTAAAAATAAGAGCTGTAATTCCTCATGTTTTTTTCCCTCCATGTTAGTGATACAATACAAATCGGATGATAATTTTATTCAGGTTCCATTTTTTTCTCCTGTCACCAGGCATTTATGCTTCTTTCCGGCGGACGGTGTGAAGCGTTTTTTTTGCCTAAAGCGGTTGTAAACATTTATACAAATACTGTTTAAAAACCTAAGCACGTATAATGCTTTGCAACTGTAATATTAAAAAGTTCTCCACGAGAGAAGATCTCAAGGTCCGTTACTTGTGTACCAACAGGAAGATGGCTAAAAGCTCCTGTGCCAGATTTTATCCATGCTCCATTGTGTGCAAGATGGTGGTTGAATGATGGTTGACCCCAGGGAGATCAACCTAAAAACCCATCAATACTCCATCAAGTTATCCATCCACATACAGCTGTTTGGGGGTATTTACACTTGGCTTTACTCACACTGGCCAGAAACCTACTCCACACTGATGAGGGGCAAATACCCCAAACAGCTGTCTGTGGATAGATACCTTGCTGGGGTATTTTGCAAGTCCTGTCATTTTTTGATTTTGGTTTGTTGGAAGGTGGTTTTCTTGACTGGAGACCCCCTTGGCTTGGTTGTTCCTTCCTGAAGGAAGGTCTGGCTAGCTCACTGACATTGAGAAACGTGTGATGGTGTCCCTGCAGTTTTTTTTGCATATTTTATTTCCCAAGGGCAATGTTTCTAGATTCACTGATGTTGAGAATTATGTAAGAGGGTCTCTGTGTTGTTTTTGTTGATCTCCTTGTGGTGAACCATCATTCTCTGGAATGCACTTTGCTCCCACTATCCAGAATCCTACTCCACACTGATAAGGTGCTAATTCCCCAAAACAGCTGTCTATGGATGAATACCTTGCTGGAGTATTTTGCAAGTCCTGTCATTTTTTGATTGTGGCTTGTTGGAAGCTGGTTTCCTTGACTGGTGACCCCCCTTAACTTGGTTGTTCCTTCACGGAGGAAGGTCTGGCTAGCTCACTGACGTTGAGAAACATGTGATGTGCCCCTGTCCCTGGTGTCTAGTGGGGGGATCTCCCCCCCGCGATGCGATCGCAGAGGGGAAATCCCTTCTACTAAGCTGGCCGGGGCTCAGCATTGGAATGATGCTGATCCCAGCTTGGCGATCGGTGTATCTGGTCTGCTGCACACCAGAACAATAGAGCGCTGATCTGATGAATCATTGCTCTATTATATACACAGAATTGATCTCAATGGGAGATCAGTGCTGTGTATATAGAAGTCCCTCAGGGGGCTTCTAATTACTGTATGTAAAATAAAAATAAAGTTTTTTTATTAATAAAAATATCCCGCCCTTAATTAAAGTTTAAATCACCCCTCTTTTCCCATTTTATAAATAAGACTAAACAAATAAAAAAAACATATTTGGTATTGCCGCGTGCGTAATCGCCCAAACTATTAAATTATCCCATTCTTGATCTCACACGGTAAACGGCGTAAGTGCAAAAACCTGTCAAAGTGCAAAATTGTGCATTTTTGTTTATATCAAATCCAGAAAAAATTTAATAAAAAGTGATCAAAAAGTTACATATACACTATAAAGGTACTGAAAGAAGGAAAACGTCATGACACAAAAAATGACATCTCACACAGCCCCATAGACAAAACAGTAAAAGCGTTATAAGGATGGAAATACAGCAATTTTAAACATTTAGTTTTTTTTAAAAGGTTTAAATTTTTTAAAAGCCATCACAATAAATAAAAGTTATACAAGTTACATATTGTTGTAATCGTACTGACTTGAGGAACATAGATAATATGTTAGTTTTACCATAGCGTGAACGGCGTAAACACGAAACCCCTCAAAATAAAAATAATTGCACCTTTTTTTTCCAATTTCACTGCACATATACATTTTTTTTTTTCTGGGTTTGCAACATATTTTATGTAAAAATTAAGTCTGCTATTGCAAAGTATGGTTGGTGTCGCAAAAAATAAGTGTTCATCTGGGTCTGTAGGGGAAAATATGCAAGCAGGGTGGCCTTTTTAACACAAGGAGGGAAAAATGAAAGCACAAAAATGAAAACTGGCTCGGTCCTCAGAGGGTTTAAAAAATGATCTCAAAAACAAGGGGACACAAGGGGACTACTACTGAAAGAGTAGTAGATTCTTGGAACAAACTCTCAGCAGATGTGATAGGTCTGGGATAAATATATATACAGTATATAGCTGACATATAACATTTATAGCTGACCAAATTTGTCTTTATTGCCTGTGTACACATATATCTATCCAAAGATAATGACAAGGAGAATAATATAAGGATGGACTAGATCAGTCATGTCAAACTCTGGCCCGCGGGGCCATTATTTTTGGCCCACCAGGCAGTTCAGAGTTTGAATTACATCTGGCCCGCCATCGCATTACATTATAATATGGGAGGTCCGGACAGCCGCTCAGACCACCCATAATATAATCTTGTAGGCCACAGGCCACACATCCTGCGCTGGGGACCTCCCCCGACCTCTAGGGCCACAGAAAAGGGTGACTCCAAGCTAATGGGACAACCTGTCACCCCTGGATGGCCCCCAAACCCACCTACCCCTGGATACAGCCACAGGAGACAGGTTCTCTTTAATAACTATTCTAGGTGCCGGCTACTATATAAGAGGCTATAGGGCGGGCTAGCTACTATGAGACTATGGGGGAGGGCTGGCTACTCTATGAGACTATTGGGAAGGGCTGGCTACTATATAAGAGACTATGGGGAGGACTGGCTACTATATGGGACACTTGGGGGACTGACTACTATATAAGAGACTAGGCGGGAGGGCTGGCTACTATATAAGAGACTATGGGGAGAGCTGGCTACTATATGAGACTACGGGAGAGGACTGGCTACTATATGAGACTATGGGGGAGCTGGCTACTTTATGAGACTACGGGGGAGAGCTGGCTACTATATAAGAGACTATGGGGGAGGGCTGGCTACTATTTGAGACTATGGGGAAGGGCTGGCTACTATATAAGAGACTATGCGGAGGACTGGTTACTATATAAGAGACTATGGGGAGGACTGGTTACTATATAAGAGACTATGGGGGAGGGCTGGCTGCTATATAAGATAACATGAGTTAAGGTTTAATCAAGTCATATAATAATTCATCATGCCATTTATAATAGTGCACAGCCCGGGAAGACGCACATCACTGACAGTGCCAGGAACAGCGCACACTGCTCTGACAGTGCCAGGGCTACCGCATTCGCGCTTCGATAATTATCAAGATTGGCCCACGACTTTGTCCAATTTTTTCATTTTGGCCTACAGTGTATTTGAACTTGATACCCCTGGACTAGATGGACCAAGTGGTCTTTTTTTGCCGACAATCTTCTATGTTTCTATGAATGCACTCTTACGGTATGTTCACACGGAAAATCACACGGAAACCCGCCTGCCTCAGTGTGCCATAGCCTGTCTATGGGAGAGCTTGTGCGCCTCTGCTGCAACCGCTCTCCAAAGAATTGACATGTCAATTGTTTGAGCGGAGAGCGACGGCAGTGGAGGCGCGCAAACTCACCCATAGACAGGCTATGGCACACTGAGGCACGCTGTGGAATTCCACCTGATTTACTCAGTGTGAACATACCGTTAGGGTATGTTTACACATATACTATACATGCTACAGATTTTCTGCTGGTAAGATAAAATCTGCTGCCAAAAATCTGATATATAGGGGGAGATTTATCAAACATGGTGTAAAGTGAAACTGGCTCAGTTGCCCCTAGCAACCAATCAGATTCCACCTTTCATTTTCCAAAGAGTCTGTGAGGAATGAAAGGTGGAATCTGATTGGTTGCTAAGGGCAACTGAGACAGTTTCACTTTACACCATGTGTGATCTATCCATCTATCTATCTATCTATCTATCTATCTATCTATCTATCTATCTATCTATCTATCTATCTATCTATAGTATAACATATCCTAAAGGACCAATAATCTGTCAGATTAGGCCGGTACTGTATCTCCCCATTTAATAGCGTCAGCAATCAATTTTGACTCTTCAGTTTATCACTAAATTTGTACGGGGGGGCGCGGACTCAGAGTCCGCGCGATTTATAATTTTTTCAGCGCAAAGATACGCCGAGAACCTACTCCACCTTTCAGGTGGCGTAGGTTTTCGGCTGTGCGCACCGACGCACACAGGATTTATGTAGAGGCGGTCCGCCTCCACATAAATCTCCGTAGCGCCGGAGATGCGGGGACATATATAAGTCCGGCGTAAAAAAACGCCGGACTTCATAAATGTCCCCCTTAGTGTGCACTTCCAGTATTACTTCTTTTCTGCCATATTATCATCCTAATCTTTTCGTAAGCAGGGAGGCTAAAGGCCCTATTACACCTAGCGATTATCGCTTAAAGATTCGCTATAACAATCGATATTTATTGAAAACTATCGATTTTGAAGCAAATGATTCTGATGTTATTACATTCACCGATTGCTGTTATGAATGATAGTTTTACATCGTTATATGGTCGATAATCGTTCCTCAGGACAACCCACACAAGATGTTTTATCGACGAGCGACTTATTACACAAACAGATCCGCGAACGTTTGGCGCATTACCAACGATAATTTTTCAACGTGATTTTTTATTCGTTTGATTGTTGGGTGTTATTACACAGACAGATTATCACTAATTTTCGATCATTATGGTGATTTTTTTTAAACGATAATCGCTCTGTGTAATAGGGACTTAAAGGGATTATTCAGTGAAAATCTTTTTGTTTCAAATCAACTGGTGTCAGAAAGTCTTCCCATACTTATCAGCTGCTTTATGTCCTGCAGGAAATGTTGTTTTCTTTTCAGTCTGACACAGTGCTCTCTGCTGACATCTCTGTCCATGCCAGGAACTGTCCAGATCAGCAGGAAATCCACATAGGAAACCTCTCCTGTGCTAGACAGTTCCTGTCTCAGCCAGAGATGTCAGCAGAGAGCACTGTGTCAGATTGAAAAGAAAACAACATTTCCTGTAGGACATACAGCAGCTTATAAGTACTGGAAG
Source organism: Dendropsophus ebraccatus (assembly GCF_027789765.1). Lineage (NCBI taxonomy): Eukaryota > Metazoa > Chordata > Amphibia > Anura > Hylidae > Dendropsophus > Dendropsophus ebraccatus. Next base: position 61,653,950 of record NC_091466.1, read on the forward strand.
ACTTGAGATTTTTAACGCTTTAAGGACCGGGCCAATTTCCATTTTTGAGCTATTGTTTTTTCCTCCTTGTGCTTAAAAGGCCATAGTGCTTGCATTTTTTCACCTAGAGACCTATATGAGCCCTTATTTTTTGTGCCACAATTAAATTTTAATATAATAATAATAATAATAATAATAATAATAATAATAATAATAATAATAATAATAATAAATAAATAATAATTAAAAATTAGTTGTTTGGTGAAATTGGAAAAAAATGCTATTTTTTTTTATTTAGGGAGGTTTCGTGTTTACGCCGTTTGCCCCAAGATAAAACTGACTTGTTATGCATGTTCCTCAAGTTGTTACGATTACAACGATATGTAACTTGTGTACCTTTTATTTTATTTGATGGCTTTTAAAAAATTAAAACCTTTTTTAAAGAATAAATGTTATTTTATTTCATTCTATGACCTTGCTTATAGCGCTTTTATCCTTGGGTCTATGGGGGGGTCTATTGTTTGCACCATGATGTGTTCTTTCTATCGGTACCTTGATTGCGCATATGCAACTTTTTGATCACTTTCTATTATAATTTTTCTGGATTTGATGCGACCAGAAATGTGCAATTTTGCATTTTGGAATTTTTTTGCGCTTACGCCATTTACCGTGCGAGATCAGGAATGAAATAAATTAATAGTTCGGGCAATTGCACACGCGCCGATACCAAATATGTTTGTTTTTTTATTTTTATTTTTGAAATGGCAAAAGGGTGATTCAAACTTTTATTAGGGGAGGGAATTTTTTTTTAAACAAAAAAGCATTTTTACACATTTACTAGAAGTCCCTCTGGGGTTAGGGTTATTCCCCCCGAGGTTAGGGTTATTCTCCCTGGGGGACTTCTAGTATAGCCACATTGATCTCTCATTGGGATCTATGCAGTGTAGATATACTGCATAGATCCATGAGATCTGTGTTCTATTGCTCTCGCCCCCCTTCCCCCTGCTCAATCGCGTCACCGGGGGGGGGGCGACCCCCCTGACAACCAGGGACCGGGAAAACAGCCATTTAGATGCAGCTGTCAACTTTGACAACAGCATCTAAATAGCTAATTAGTAGGCACAATGATTGGACTGTGCCCGCTAATTGCCACGGTCCTAGGCTGCAGATAGCACCCGGGATCGCGGCAGTTCAGAGCGGGGTCGCTGCCCTGCCCCCCTCTGAACTCCCCTAACGGCGCCAGGGCGTACATTTACTTTCTGAAATCAGTTGATTTGAAAGAAAAAGATTTTTTGCTGGATGACCCCTTTAAGCATTCAGATGTGCACTGGCTGTAGTAAACCCCCATAGGTTTTTTCCTGTGCACATCCGCATTGCACCCCTATGCGGAGCAGTTCACGGATAACTCATACATATGGTAGTGAGTGGCTGTCTTTCATCTGGACAACTTCCCTTCATGGCCGAGTGGCTCTAATACTGATATATATAGAAATCAGTCAGCGTCTTTAAGTACCGGACCCTCAGATCTTCTCCCTGGGAACGGTGTATATTACCAGCACAGCACGGCATTATACTGTACGTGCTCTGCTTTATAAAATATATGCACATGCACATTTACAGCCCAGCAGTGTGTGTATATATATATATATATATATATATATATATATCATTGTTTTATCTCAATTCCCTTCTAAGTTTTATGTATTTCCAATCATTATAGATTCCTCATCATTTTCTTGTGTCCTATGAAATGAGGACACTATATACAGTAGCTATCTATTATCTGCAATATATGGCGGCTTTACGATTATAATTTGATTGTAAGTCACCAGTTATTCATGTATAATATCAGTCATATATTTAACACCCAAGATTTACTGTAATGTACCTGATTCCTCCGGTTTTTCACACCTCCGTTTTCTTATCTGTACAAATACAAATGAATAAACTCCCAAATTCCCTATCTATTTTCCTCACTTCTCTATCTTTTATCTTCTTACCTGAAACCATTGACGACTCCAGGATTAGAAAATCAGCGTTTTTTTTTTCTCTGTTCTCTATCCAGGAGTAACATATATTATGCTGCCACCATTTCATGATTATGCTGGAAATAAATTTCCTTCGTATTCATGCAGATGTCTGGAGCAAGACAATGTTTCAATGTACTCGGAGCTGCGGAGGGAATGTTATATTAAATTATCACTGACAATGAAATAGTTTCGGCACAAAAAAAAAAAAAAAAAAAGCAAAAAGGCAAAGTTTTCAAGAGCAAGTTATTTCATTTAAGCCAAAAGAAGAAAAAAAAAAGTAACAAAATGCAAGATAGATGCCAAGTGATTTTTGCTATATATTGCGGAGCCAGTATTAGCATAATATAACCATGACATCTTATAGTCAAAGAACACATTGCGCTTGGGTGGCGCTAAATTTTTCTTTGGGATTATATGGGATATACTGTACTACACTTACATGAAATAATAATAATAATAATAATAATAATAACAATTATTATTATTTATTTATTTAATAATATTTATTTGAAGAGCGCCAACAGATTCCGCAGATTCATGCTAAAGTTTAAAAGGGAGTAACCCCATTAAGTTTCCTAAGACTGGACACTTTCAAACCTGAAATAAGAAAAAATAGAGCTAAGTTGATCTTTTTTTTTTAAATTTTAGAATCTAAACAAAAAAAAAGGAAAAAAAAGAAAATGACGTCTAAAAACATGATATAAGAAATGTTATTAAAAAATAAAAAATAAAATCTAAATAAAAAGTAAAATATAAGATAAAATCGAAATAAAAAGTCATAAAATAAAAAATACAAAGTTAAAGACAGTCTAAAAACAATATTCGAAACTTAATAAAAATAAAATATTAACCCTTTCAGGACCAGGCCCAAAATGACCCAGTGGACCGCGCCAATTTTTATTTTTGCATTTTCGTTTTTTCATCCTCCCATTCTAAGAGCTCTAGCACTTTCAGTTTTCTATCTACAGGGCCGTGTAAGGGCTTGTTGTTTTTTTTCAGAAATAGTTGTACTTTGTAATGACGTCTTTCATTTTACCATAACATGTATGATGGAATCCCAAAAATATCAATTATGAAAATATAAATTGGTGAAATCGTAAAAAAGAATGCAATATGGTAACGTTTGGGGGGTTCCTGTGTCTACGTAATGCACTATATGGTAACAGCGACATGATACTATTATTCTATAGGTCAGCCCGGACACAATCATATGCAGGTTACACAGATTCTCTAATGTTTTTTTTTTTAATTAATTTTAAATAAAATGGGCCTATTGTGACGCTTATTTTTTCACCTACGGGGCTGTATGGGGCGTCATTTTTTGCACCCTGATCTCTCATTTTTATTAATACCATATTTGTATAGATCAAACGTTTTGATCACTTTTTATTAATTTTTTAAAAAATTTATAATGTAACAAAAATTGGCAATCCTGGCACTTTTCTCACTTTTCGTTTACACCGTTCGACGTACGGGATGACGGTTGTTATATTTTAATAGATCAGACAATTACGCACACTACAGTATATAATATGTTTACTTATTCAATTATTTTTATATGTTTTATTTATATAATGGAAAGGGGGTGATTTTAATCTTTATTGGGGGAGGGGCTTTGGGGTATTTATAAAAACTTTTTTTTTACACATTTTCAGTCCCCCTGGGGGACCTATACACACAATCATTAGATTGCATACACTGATCATTGCTATGCCATAGGCAAAGGCAATAGGCATAGGCATTGATCAGTGTGATAGGCGCTCTGCTAATTAAGCCATCCTGTGGCAGGCTCAATCAGGAGAGAGCCGATCAGACCGCATGGAGGAAGGTAAGAGACCTCCGGCAGTCCGTGAAAGCGATCGGGACCCCCGCAGTCACACCGCTGTCCTAATCGGTAAGTGACAGGAGCTGATCCTGTCACTTACACTTAAACACCGCAATCTACGTTTAAGGGGTTAATGACAGGCTGCAGCGCGATCACCTGCTATGAAGCGCGCTCCGCTCCGGAGCGTTCTTCATAGCTCCTTAGAGAGCCAGGAAGTACAGTTACGTCAGGGTCATCTGGTGACAGACATCCATGACGTAACTGTAAGTCCAGGGTCGTCTAGGGGTTAAGAAAAAAATGTAGTAAAAATAAATTAAATAAAAATAAAAAGACTATTTTAAAACATAGTATTAAAAACGTAAAATAGACTAATATGTAGGAGATGTGAGTAATGAGATTGAGACCCCAATTTAGAAATTATATGGAATAAGAAAAAAATATAGGGGGAAATTTATTAAAGTGACACTGTCACCCCCTTTTGGCATTTTGACTGCTCTCCAAAGGTGTAAAGAGTAAATGTTACAGCTTTCATTACTTATTTTATATCACACCTCATGGTGCTTGTTCTGGTATAAAGTCATTTTTATCACCTGTGGATTGGTATATGTGGGCGGGGCCTCACGGCCTATGTGCCACATTGCTCCGCCCCTAGTGCCACTAAGCCCCGCCCCCATCCGTGACGTCATCACCACATAGGCCCTAGAGGCCCATAGGCCCTAGAGCTTTAGGCTGGTCCTTCCAATGGCTGCTGAGGGTCGGGGCCTATGCGGTGATGATGTCACTGGTGGGGCCGGGGCTAAGTGGCGCTAGGGGCGAGGCAATGTGGCACATAGGCCTGCTCCGCCCACATATACCAATCCACAGGTGATAAAAATGAACACCAGAACAAGCACCATGAGGTGTGATATAAAATAAGTAATGAAAGCTGTAACATTTACCCTTTACACCTGTGGATAGCAGTCAAAATGCAAAAAGGGGGTGACAGTGTCACTTTAAGGGCTTTGCACCTATTTTTTGGTAAATAATTAGATTTTGCGCACATTTTTGGTCTAAGTTTTATTTATAAACCAGTATTCAATGGACGAATATTTTTTATATGTGACTTTTAAAAAAAATCTGCCTATCAATTGGGCCTACGTCTGGTCAGTACCAGGTGAATATGCTTGCGCAATTTTTGCTTTTTTGCTGCTTTTACTTAGATACATTTCCTATGGCAGTGCTACTGTACATTTTAATAAATCAGTCACAAGATATTGGTACAAAATATCCACCAATCCTCAATAGTCACACACATAAGGCTAGGTTCACACAACGGCTGTTAAAAAAAATCCGTTTTTGCCGCTCTTTAACTGACAGCAATGGCAATGCATTGAAGTCAATGGGAGGATGGACGTCCAATGCACACAACGCATTGAACAACGGCCGTTTTTACCGCGGCAAAAAAGGACGTTTTTCAGTGCGTTGTGTGCATTGGACATCCGTCCTCCCATTGACTTCAATGCATTGCCATTGCTGTCAGTTAATAAAGGTAAAAACTGACGTTTTTTAAAATATCATAACCGGACGTTTTTTGGACGTTGTATGAACCTAGCCTTAGACTCCTTAGTAAATGTATAATGTTGATTGTTGGTTTCCTATGATTGTGTACAATAAGTAGATATAAAAAAATGACCTAAACATTCACAGGAATCCCATTTTATTTAATTTGATGATTTTATAAATTGTTAAAATGCATTTTAAGGTATTTTCTGTTGAACTATTATATAACGCCTATAAACCGATGTGATGAACATTTTAAGGCTAATGGGAGTTGTTTACAATGACAAAGTGCTGCTATGAAGTCAGTAAAAATAATATGTTACAGCGAAGCAAAATACATAAAGGAAACAACATTATGTTTTAGATAGAAAATATTTGTGAGATATTATCTGTAATACTGAAGAATAATCTATTAGTAGCTATTGTATAATAATAACAGCAACAGCTGCAGCAACATCAACAAGGATAACAGCAACAGCAACAACTTAAACAACTTTTAATATTTATGTTAAGAGATACTTTTAAACAAAATGCAGATTAGAATTACGTTCTCACAACTTTTTTTTTTTGCATTGGAAACACGGCTGTATTTTAATAATTACGTCCATAACTAAAAATCAATACAGGAGAGAAAAGAGCGCTGCACCTCACACCTATGGCTGACACTAGTGCCTCTCGGCTGCATAAAAAACATCAGAATTTTGTGTATGAACTGATCAAGCCACACTGCCCCATGTACCGCGTGCAGGTATCTGATACACATGGGTCCCTACACTAAGTCCACACTGTGCCGGTCAGTGACCACCACCCCTGCAGGTGTGCACAGTCAGGGAAGGGAGGCCATGGAACGGCCCTGCGGCCCCCATATCACAGGACCAGAACCAAAAATGCCACACCAGAACCCGGCCAGCACCGCCGTCGGAGAAGGTCGCCCCCAAACAGCACGAGTCTGGATAAGGTATTGCGCTCACCATAGCTACTGCAGATAGAATGGGACAAACAGGAGGGATTAAAAGCATGTGCACTCTCTTTTCTCAGTGTTTTTGCACTCCTCCTGGAAGACCCACATGACCGCAATTAGCAGGAGACACCTGAGTGCATGTGCTTTTATCCCTCCTGTTTGTCCCATTCTATCTGCAGTAGCAATGGTGAGCGCAATACCTAATCCAGTCTTGTGCTGTTTGGGGGCAGCTTCCTCCGCCGGCAGTGTTGGCTGGGAGTTTTTCTGGGGGGGGGGGGGGGCATTTTTGGGTCTGGTCCTGTGGCATGGGGGTTGCAGAGCCGTTCCATGGCCTCCCTTCCCTGCTCATGCACGCCTGCGGGGGTGGTGGCCACTGACCGACACAGTGTGGACTTAGTGTAGGGACCCATGTGTATCAGATACCTGAACGCTGTACATGGGGCAGTATGGCTTGATCAATTCATACACAAAATTCTGATGTTTTTTATGCAGCCTAGGGGCACTAGTATCAGCCATAGGTGTGAGGTGCAGCGTTTTTTTCCTTCCCTGAACCGTATAACTAAAAATCATGCTAATTTTTACAGCTGTAATTATCAAAATACGCCCATATTTTTGCCTCATTTCACAATGTGTGAACAGCAGAGGTAAAATATGGCTTTAGGCTATGTTCCCACACAGTATTTTTGCTCAGTATTTTAGTCAGTGTTTTGCAACCAAAACCAGGAGTGGATGGAAAACAAAGAAAGGCTATGTTCACAGACTGTTGAAATTGAGTGGATGGACTTCATTTAATGGCAAATAATTGCCGCTATTTTAAAACAACGGCCATCATTTGCCATTAACCCCTTAAGGTCTGACACAATTTTCATTTTTACACTTCCGATTTTTCTTCGTGTTTAAAAGGTCATAGCACCTGTATTTTTTCACCGACAGACCCAAATGGGCCCATATTTTTGGCGTCATTAATTGTACTTTGCAATGACAGGCTTACTTGTTGCATAAAATATGCTGCGAAACCAGAGAAAATGTATATGTGTGGTGAAAATTAAAATAAAAAGGGGGTGTGGGGGTGGGGGGATTGTGTTTACACCATTTGCCCTAGGGTAAAACTGACACATTATATATGTTCCTCATGTCAGTGGGATTACAATGATATGTAACTTGCATAACTTTTATTTGATTTGATGGTTTTTAAAAAAAATTTAAATCTTAATAAAAAAAAAACACTAAATGTTCCTTAAAATTGCTCTATTACCATATTTATAATGCGGTTATCCTTTGGTCTATGGGGCTGTGTGAGGTATAATTTTTTTGCGCCACGATCTGTACTTTCTATCGGTACCTTGTTTGCGTATATGCAACTTTTTGATCACTTTTTATTACAATTTTCCTGGATTTGATGCAACCATGAATGTGCAATTTTACACTTTTTACTGTGTGAGATCAGGAATGTGATCATTTACTAGTTTGGGCGATCCTGCACGTGGTGATACCAAATATGTTTATTTACTTATTTTTATTTATTAAATGTGAAAAAGGGGGCGATGTGGACTTTTAATAGGGGAGGGGATTTTTATTTAATAATAAAATCACTTTTTTTCTTTCTTTAAACATTAACATTAATTAGAAGCCTTCAGGGGTACTATATACACAGCACTGATCTTCCATTGAGATCAATGCTGTGTATGTAATAGAGCACCAATCCATTAGATCAGTGCTCTATTTACTCTGGTCTGCTGCAGACCAGATACATAGAATACCGAGCCGGCATCAGCGTCATTCCCACCGGGTAAGGAGAAGGGATCCCCCCTCTGCGATCCCCCACTAGACCACCACGGATAGTGTCTCATGTCGGATCATGTCTGACAGCTGCTTATAAATGCTCTTATTAGCAGGCGCAGCCATCACCGGAACCGCTAATAGCCACGGTCCTGGGCTGCAGAAAGTAGCCAGGATCGCGGCGGTTGAGATGGGAGTCGCGGTGCGGCCCCTCTCTGAACTCCCCTAACGGTGCCATGACTTATGAGATACGTCATGGGTCGTTAAGGGGCTAAATGACATCCATCCACTAAATTTGAACAGTGTGTGAACATAGGCTTTCTGTGTTTTCAATCCACTTCTGGTTTTGGCTGCAAAACACTGAACAAAATACTGAGCAAAAATACTGCATGGGAACATAGCCTTAATTCTGAGGTAAAAATACAGCCGTATTTTCAGTATATGTCAGGATGGTATCTCTGCAGAGCATTATGCGCCCCTCGGCGCGTGCTGTTCGGCCGAGAAGGCACTGATTTTCTTGTATCCTGTTTCTGTGTTTTGTTTGCAGTGTGTGAACACTGGTTTATATGCTCACCTTTGTTGGGAGACACACCCGACTTCACCTGCTGAATTCTGTCTGGCCATGTCATGGGTTAATCTGTGTTTGGGTTCTGCTGTGACTGACAGGTCATCCTGCCAGTGGATCTGTCTTGTTCTCAGGTGTCTGTGCTTGGAGATCAGGGGGATGGTCCAATTACATTCTGGACCAGAACCCTGGCCTCCTATATAACTAACCCAGTCTGTGCTCTCATTGCCGGATATTGAGCTTGTCTCTGCCTGGTTCTGTGTTTCTATTCTTGCTCTGTTGATTCTGACCCTGCTTTGCCTTTCTGACCATTCTTGTTTGCTGCCTGCCCCTGACCATACTGCCTGTATATTGACTTTGCCTTCGGATTGTGATTTTGTACTTTTGTTGCCCGTTTGTTGTGACCCGGACTGTTGACCATTCGTTATCGTGTTTTGTCTGTCTGTCTTGTCCTTGTGTCCCACCTAGCCAGCGCAGGGACTGCCGCCCAGTTGCTCGCCGCCATTTTAGGGCGGATTGTGGCAAATAGGTAGAGGACAGTGGGCGGGGCTGAGCTTAGGGCTCACTGTTTGTCTTGTCCTGCTGTCCGGTTCCTAACAGTGTGTATGTATATATATATATATATATATATATATATCATAAAAATCAAAGTCTGTCTGTCTGTCTGTCCTCTATAGATTTCCAAACGCCTGAACCGTTTGACCCCAAATTTGGCACACAGATACATTGGGTGCCCGGGAAGGTTATTGCGAAGGTCCCGTCCCAGCCAGATGTACAGGAGGGGAGGGGGAGGGGAAAGAGCGGCGCCCCATAGAGATGAATGGGAAAATCTCCTCACTGCATACACAGGTGATATAATTAGCTGCAGCAGACACAGCAGTTGGAGCCTTAGGGTATATTCACACGGGCAGATTCTCGCTGCGAGCCCGGCAGGTCCTGTCAGTTCCCATAAACTACATACTTGCTGCGGTCTAAACGACCGCAGCGAGTATGTAATTATACCGCGCTTAACCCCTTCTACTCCTGCCGGCTCCCCCGCTGTAAGCAGCATACATTACCTGTCCTTGCTGCACGGGTCCGGCGTCCTGCTCTCCCGCCCGGCCAATCAGTGGCTGCGGCTGGGCAACACACTAATTGGCCGGACGGGAGAGCAGGACGCCGGACCCGTGCAGCGAGGACAGGTAATGTATGCTGCTTACAGCCGGCGGGAGTAGAAGGGGTTAAGCGCGGTATAATTACATACTCGCTGCGGTCGTTTAGACCGCAGCAAGTATGTAGTTTATGGGAACTGACAGGACCTGCCGGGCTCGCCGCGAGAATCTCGCTGCGAGCCCGCCCGTGTGAATATACCCTTAGCAACCAATAGGATTACTGCTTTCATTTTCACAGGGAGCAATGGTTGCTAGGGAAGCTGCCTCACAACATCCACAGTAATAACTGGTAGATCCCCTACTCCATCTATACAGTACATGTATACAGGACCCCCTACTTCATCTATACAGTACATGTATATACAGGGCCCCCTACTCCATCTATACAGTACATGTATATACAGGACCCCCTACTTCATCTATACAGTACATGTATATACAGGGCCCCCTACTCCATCTATACAGTACATGTATATACAGGACCCCCTACTCCATCTATACAGTACATGTATATACAGGGCCCCCTACTCCATCTATACAGTACATGTATATACAGGACCCCCTACTCCATCTATACAGTACATGTATATACAGGGCCCCCTACTCCATCTATACAGTACATGTATATACAGGACCCCCTACTCCCTCTATACAGTACATGTATATACAGGACCCCCTACTCCATCTATACAGTACATGTATATACAGGACCTCCTACTCCATCTATACAGTACATGTATATACAGGACCTCCTACTCCATCTATACAGTACATGTATATACAGGACCCCCTACTCCATCTATACAGTACATGTATATACAGGACCCCCTACTCCATCTATACAGTACATGTATATACAGGGCACAACAGGTATACCAAACTGTGACTGGGTAACACTGCTACACCAGACCTGACCAATACCGCCATACTGTGCTGGATAACGCTGTCATACCAGACCTGACCAATACCGCCATACTGTGACTGGATAACACTGCCAGACCTGACCAATACCGCCATACTGTGACTAGATAACACCTCCATACCAGACCTGACCAATACCGCCATACTGTGACTGGATAACACTGTCATACCAGACCTTACCAATACCGCCATACTGTGACTGGATAACACTGCCATACCAGACCTGACCAATACCGGCAAACTGTGACTGGGTAACACCGCCACGCCAGTCCTGACCAATACCACCATACTGTGACTGGATAACACCATGATAACACTGTCATACCAGACCTTACCAATACCGCCATACTGTGACTGGATAACACTGCCATACCAGACCTGACCAATACCACCATACCGTGACTGGATAACACCGCCACACCAGACCTGACCAATACCGCCATACTGTGACTGGATAAAACCCCCATACCAGACCTGACCAATACTGGCAAACTGTGACTGGGTAACACCGCCACACCAGTCCTGACCAATACCACCATACTGTGACTGGATAACACCATCATATCAGACCTGACCAATACTGCCATACTGTGACTGGATAACACCGCTATACCAGACCTGACCAATACCACCATACCGTGACTGGATAACACCGCCACACCAGACCTGACCAATACCGCCATACTGTGACTGGATAACACCCCCATACCAGACATGACCAATACCGACACACTGTGACTGAATAACACTGCCATACGGGTAAATACAACCCTGCAAGTATACAGGACACTACAGGTATACAGGACACCAAAACTATACACTACAAGTGCACGGGACCTCCATAAAACTATATACTACAGGTATACAGGACCCCAAAACTATATACTACAGGTATACAGGACCTCCACCAACTATATACTTCAGGTATACAGGACCTCCACCAACTATATACTACAAGTATACAGGACCCCAAACTATACACTACAGGTATACAGGACCCCAAAACTATACACTACAGGTATACAGGAACTCCACCAACTATATACTACAGGTATATAGGACCCCAAACTATATACTACAGGTATACAGGACCTCAAAACCATACACTACAGGTATACAGGACCTACACCAACTCTATAATACAACTATACAGCACCTTCACCAACTCTATACTACAAGTATACAGGACCCCAAATATACTACAGGTATACAGGAACTCCACCAGCTATATACTACAGGTATATAGGACCCCAAACTATACACTACAGGTATACAGGACCTCCACCAACTCTATACTATAGTTATACAGGACCCTCAAACTATTTACTACAGGTATACAGAACCCCCGAACTATATACTACAGGTATACAAGACCTCCACCAATTATACACTACAGGTATCCAGGACCCTCAAACTATAAACTACAGGTATACAAGACGTCCACCAACTATACATTACAGGTATACAGCACCAACTATATACTACAGGTATACAGGACCCCCAAACTATACAGTACAGGTATACAGGACCTTCACCAACTGTACACTGCAGGTATACAGGACCTCCCTCAACTATACACTATAGGTATACAGCCCCCCCAACTATGCACTACAGATATGCGAGACCCCTAAAAACTATACATTGTGGGTATACAGAACCCCTCCAACTATGCACTACAGGTATACACTAATTCCACTGATTAACTCAGATGAAACAATACCTTTAGCTTGGCCTCCTGGGCACCTTAGAACAAATCTAATTAACACACTGACACTTTATACCCGGGCAGCGCCGGGTACATTTTCTAGTATATATATATAATATGCTTTATTGACTTCAATTAGAAATAGTCTGGCAGTGCACACACCATTATGAATAACAGCCAAACAGGCTCATTATTTACCGCCTGATTAAATACGGACGTTTTTGTATTTCATTTGTTCACACATTATTTTATTTTCACTCGAAATGATAGCAATATTTTGCTTTTATTTTACGGTGTGTGAACTTATCCCAAATGTGACTAATTTTAAATCTTTACAATCAACAGCAGAATCTGGACAAAATTCTACGTAAAAACTGTTAGTTGTTTATGTGGCCAATAATAAATAATAATTAACCCCTTCTGGACGGGGCTAATTTTTTGCACTTTCGTTTTTTCACCTACAGACCCACTTGAGCCCTTATTTTTTGCGACACTAATTGTACTTTGCAATGACAGGCTTAATTTTTGCATAAAGTACATTGCAAAACCAAAAAAAAATGTGTGGTGAAATTGAAAAAAAAAATAAAAATATATTTTTTTTTTTAATTGGGGAGGTTTTGTCTTTACGTCGTTTGCCCTAGGGTAAAACTGACATGTTATGCATGTTCCTCAAGTTGTTACGATTACAACAATATGCAACTAGTGTATTATTTTATTTGATGGCTTTTAAAAAATGAAAACCTTTTAAAAAAAATATATGTTCCTTAACCCTTTCCCGCACAAGGACGAACTGTACGTGCGGCGTTCAGAGCGGGGCAGCGCGGCGACCCCACTCTGAACCGCTGTGCCTGCTAATTAGATAATCGGAGGCAGCTGTCAAATAAATAAAGTGTTATTATCAATATAAAGCCCCCTCCCCTAATAAAAGTCTGAATCACCCCCCTTTTCCCAGGTTATAAATAAAAGTAAATAAATAAACAAACATGTTTGCTATCACCGCGTGCGTAATCGCCCGAACTATTAATCACATTCCTGATCTCGCACGGTAAACGGCGTAAGCGCAAAAATATCCTAAAGTGCAAAATTGCACATTTTTGGTCACATCAAATCCCGAAAAATTGTAATAAAAAGCGATCAAAAAGTCGCATATGCGCAATCAAGGTACCGATAGAAAGAACACATCATGGCGCAAAAAACGTCACCTCAAAAAGCCCCATAGACCAAAGGATAAAAGTGTTATAAGCCTGGGAAGGGAGCAATTTTAAGGGACATATATTTGTTAACAATGGTTTGAATTTTTTACAGGCCATCAGATAAAAGAAAAGTTATACATGTATAACTAATATTAGGAACATATAAAACATATAAAACATGTCAGTTTTTCCATAGGACACACGTCGTAAAAACACAATCCCCCCAAAGAAAAAAAAAATTGTGTGTTTTTTTCAATTTCACTGCGCATATAATTTTTTTCTGGTTTCGCAGCATATTTTGAGCAAAAATTCAGCCAGTCATTGCAAAGTACAATTAGTGATGCAAAAAATAAGGGCTCATGTGGGTCTGTAGGTGTAAAAATGCAAGTGCTATGGCCCTTTATGCACAAGGAGGGAAAAACGAAAATGCAAAAACGAAAATTAGCCTGGTCCCGAAGGGGTTAAAATCTCTCTATTCCCAGGCTTATAACGCTTTTATCCTTTGGTCTATGGGGCTGTGTGAGGTGTCATTTTTTGTGCCATGTACTTTCTATTGGTACATTGATTGCGCATATGCGACTTTTTGATTGCTTTTTATTACAATTTTTCTGGATTTGATGCGACCAAAAATGTGCAATTTTGCACCTTGGAATTTTTGGCGCTTACGCCGTTTACCGTGCGAGATCGGGAATGAAATAAATTAATAGTTTGAGGCGATTACGTATGCGGCGGTACCAAACATGTTTGTTTATTTATTTATTTTTATTTATAAAACAGGGAAAGGGGGATTTTTTATTAATAAAAAAAACTTTTTTTCCCCCACTAACTAGAAGTCTCCCAGGGGTTAGGGTTATTCGTCCTGGGGTTAGGGTTATTCGTCCTGGGGTTAGGGTTATTCCTCCTGGGGGACTTCTAGTATCACTGCTCTGATCTCTCATTGAGATCTATGCAGTATAGATATACTGCATAGATCTGTAGTCGAAAACAATAGAATGCCGAGCTGGGATGAGCGCCATTACGGCGCTGACTCCGGCCCGGACCATATGCGGGGATGGCTCCTCCGCGATCCCCCCAACTAGACACCAGGAAAGGGGAAAAGCAGCATTTTAAAAGGCTAATTAGCGGGCACGGCAATCGGACCATCCCCGCTAATAGCCACTGTCCCAGGCTGCAGATAGCAACTCGGGATCGTGGCAGTTCAGAGTGTGGCAGTTCTATGAACGCCCCCACCCGCATGAGGACGTACAGTTACAGTTACTTCTTCGGAAGGGTTTAAGAAGAGGAAAGAAGGAAGCATGGAAGAACCGGCTATCAAGACAAACAATTGGATTTTCTTATACTGAAAGTCACAGTCATGTCATATGCAGAACAATGGTCAGTGACTATCACATTACACATCTTATAACACAAGTGCCCTACACTGGGTCACCCAGTAGCTTTTGGACAGAATTCCAGCCTGAAGTGCACGCTGCGTTGACTCTTGTCCAGGTCGGGAGCAGCTGCTCGACTTCATAACTTCATGACTTATGGTGTGATGGGAAGCCAACAGCACTTCTGCCTTCTTATCGTTGGCTGTACACTGACCGGCTATCACTTTATATTCAGTATCTGATATAGACTTTCTCTAGGAGTTACATTGTATCCGCTGGGTACAGAACAGATTTGCAATGGTTGAAATCAAAAGTCAAGAAATAAAATTATTATTTTGTTTATCATATTGAAGTGTGATGCAATAGATCCATAGACTTTCTATACAGCATAAGGACATGTTCACACAAGGTTGTTACAATAGCCGTGATTCCCACTGAACTTACGTAGTGCTGCCTTCTGAGGGAATCCCGGCCAGAGTGTATACACATAGTATACACTCCGGCCGCAATCTATTGCAGCGCCGTAGTAAACTGACATGTCATTTTTCTGCGGCCGCTATTCACTGAAAACCCTGTCAGTGCACACAGTGGAGCAAGCGGCTCCAGGCGCTCGCTCCATTGTGTGCCAATGAACCGCAATCCAAAGATACACAGTCATAATATAGCTTTATGAACCAATCGGCTTAGCCAAATGTGGTAAACGGAATATGCAGAGAAAAAAAGGGGAAGAAGAACAAAGAGAAAAAAACAAGATACTTTTTTATTCCGACACAGCCTTGCATCGACCATACACATGCAATAGCTATCGGCTAACAGGTATTTCACACCGCCCCACGGTAAATGTGCACGCTCGGCCGAATCTTAACAAATATGTTGATTTCAATGGGAGAGAGGAGAATAAGCTGCGACTAGACTCCTTCTAGCAGCAGATTATCTTCCACTGGAACACGCTATTTATTCCGGTCCGTTATTGGGAACATGTAAAGAAAAGACAACAAGCTTGTAGTACAGATGCACTTCATTCCGTTCACTAGTTCTACTCCCGCGGCTCGTAACAAATGTACAAAAATATATAATACAGCAGTATTATGCGGGAATAGCAAACAGTTAACTCGGGCCGTGACATGTGCCGCGTTGGTTCTCAGATGGTGGAAAAGAATTAAGGAAACAAAACCTGCAGAACAAATACTATCCCTAAGTATAGCTCAGGCCGCTAAAGCAATCCTTCTGCATATATTCTCCGGGCAACCTGAAACTGCCCTTGATAACACAGGGCCGGGAATCTTACTTAAACTAAAGAGCACCAAGTGTACTATTAATCATCGCTCCTCTGGTGACATAAACCGGCCCGGGCTCTGTAATTGACATTCCATGAAACCTCAGTTTCTCCCCTGGGAACTTCTTTGAGGACATGGCGCATAAAGTCAGTACCAGCTGCGGCTCTGCCTGCCATCCAGGATCAAGTGGACATAGCTGGTAGTTGTGGAAAGACTGAAAGTCCGAGCTGATTTGTGCTTGGAAGAGATAGAAAGAGGCAGCTTATTTTACCCCTATCGGGTGTCTTTTGCTCTTTCACAATGACCATGTATGAAGACGAGAGACCAACGAGTATCAAGTGAGAACTGAGGATATGACAGAAATACAGCCTGAAACCGAAAATGACCTCCCGGTTATTACCCCGCGCCAGTAATCAGCCAAGAAAAACGAGGGCAAGGTAGTCATCGGAGATAGGTTGTGAAGTTCCGTACAGGAAGGTTTTACGGCTTCATGACACATTGATGACACTCCTGAATCTCGTATTATCCTTCCTCGCTGCACTATATCTAGTTTAGTGTAACCCATGACTGCAGCTGTTTGGTATGTGAGCCTTTCTAGGGCATCTCGACAAAAAACATAGAACCGTTTTCTGCTGCAGAACATGGACCGCGCCGCAAAGGCTCCATTTTACATATTCCCATGAATTTATGCCTAACGTAAAAAAAAAAAGGTTAAAAAAACATTCGAGTTGTAAGTAAATTCATTGTACAATATGAGGGGAAAAAAAGTTTTTATAGTTGTAGAGTGCCTGACATTGTGTAATGTCACATTTAGCGAAGCAGCCAGAAATTCGTTACAAGAGCTTTGCAAATTTTCGGTCAAAGGCTATGTTCACACAACGTTTTTTCAGCTCCGTTTAAAATGACGTCTGTCATTTTGAGTCTAAAATAACAGACGTTATTTAGTTGCCTGCCCTCCCCTTAGTGCACTGACGGGTGTTTGCACATTATTGTAGTTTGGTTACTAATCGGCCATTGGATGGGGCTTAATTGAAAAGTCCGTTGAATTTAATAGCAAAAACGTCCGCTGTTTGCAAAAGACGTCCGAAAATAATGTTCATGTTCATTATTTTGACGTCCGCGGCAAAAACGTCTGTTTTTCAATGCATTGTGTGCATTGGACGGCCATCTTCCCATTGACTCCAATGCATTGCCAATGCAGTCAGTTAAATCTCGGCAAAAACTGACGTTTTTTTTTAAATATGAAAATCGGACGCCTTTTCAATATTTTTGACGTTGTGTGAACATAGCCAAACTCCTTATAATTTGCGAATTGAAGTTTAATAAGTTTCATTAAAACAGCCAGAACTATAGTAGCTACAGTTCTGGGACTATTAAAGAAGGGAGAATGTGTTAAAGCATGTTATTGTAAAAATGTCGAAAATCAGAAATCGCAATTTAAAAAAAATGTCAATCTGGCAGTCAGTCATCCAATTTCCGCCATTCCTCTCCTCTCTGTCCCTATATCAGTCTGTTAGTCTCTCCCTGCTCTGCTCTAACTGCCTGCTGCCATCCTGCTCTCTCCTCCACACACAGCCGACTGACCACCTTTTTATATAGAGGGGGAGGTGCTGACATCACAGAGGGGCCTGCAGCTGTTATAGTTAATCCCTTTCTCCCGCCCAGTGGTGCTCCAAACAGCATGTGCAGCCGCCATTTTGTTTTTTTGCTAATTTCTTTAACAGATCGGCAGGAATTTGATTAGCAGAATGAAGCAAATTGACAGCCCAATGAGCATCAAATCTTGATTCACCAAATTCGTATCGTGTCCTTGGTTTTATATGAAGGCATGTCATGTTAATTGGTTACTAAAGATGAGGGAATCTCCAACACACTCTGGTCCATCCGAACCCTATGGCTGTAGCCATATTTTCCAGACAGCCTTTGGGCTGCATCTAACTTCTGCAGCCAACAGATAATCAAATGCCGCACGCTCAGATTTGGACAGACCAAAGTGTGCTTGAGGTTCGCTCATCTCTATTAGGTACTAGAGATGAGAGCAACCTAAGGGCCCTTTTACACGGAAAGATTATCTGACAGATTATCTGCCAAAGATTTGAAGCCAAAGCCAGAAATGGACTATAAACAGAGATCAGGTAATAAAGGAAAGCCTGAGATTTATCCTCTTTTCAAATCCAGTCCTGGTTTTGGCTTCAAATCTTTGGCAGATAATCTGTCAGATAATCTTTCAGTGTAAAAGGGCCCTAAGCATGCTCCAGCAATTTTTCTTTCCATTTCACGCAATAGGACTGGGCTGTTTATCAGTAGTGCTCACACCTGGACTTTCTTTCCCTTAGTATAATGGCCAGTCACAGCACAGCCAGTCACTCCTCTCTGCTATGCTGTAAAGTTGGTGAAATTGCATCTGACTAAGGGCCTAAGAGTGGCAACTTCGCTCTTCGCCGCTCTCCGAGTAAAGAATTGACATGTCAATTCTTTGGACGGAGAGTTTAGGCGCACAAGGCATCGCATTCAATCAATGTGACAAGCTGAATTTCAAGTGGCGTCTGTGACGTGGGCTCCACTTGAAATTCCTCCACTTTTGCTCAGTGTGAATGGGCTGAACTCTGCTGTTGGATGATTTCCAGTAATGTACTTTATATAAACTGTGGTGGAGGAAGGGAGAAAAGGGTTATTGATACACTTGCTTTGCAAAGTACTATGTGAGTAGAATCTCACAGATACCACACCCACTCTTGCTGCGTATAAGGGCTGTCATATACATGGAATAAATTAGTGTATAACAGAATCACATATTAAAATATAACCCTTATTCATAACATGATTAAAAATATGGTTCTACCTATGGCAGAGCAATGGTATAATAACCTGTCACTACCTGTGCTAGGAAAGGACAATTGCCAAGTCCTAGCCAACAGGCAGTGAGGTTGGCCTAAAATCTGTGTCTCTTAATGTATGTGTAATATATTTTAATACGCGATTCTACTATAATAGGTGAGTAGTCTTGAATCAGCAGCACAGCAAGGAGGTGGTTATACTGATCCCTGTGCTGCTGCTGCTGAAATGAGCGATAGGCCTTGATTTACCTTCCTGTAAGAAGAAAGACAAGTTCAGAGCTGCACATGATAGTAGCTAGACCCTGTGTTAGGGGCCTATTCCACAGGAGCGATAATCAGCTGATTCGGCCCCATTTGGCCCGATTCAGCCAATTTTCGCTCCGTGAAATAGAGAGAATGATCATGATTGTGTCATCGCTGATCGTTCATTTAGGTTCAGACCTAAAATCGCCGTTCGCCACCAGCGCATCGCTACGGTTGAATAGAGGTGCGCGACGGCGACCGACGATTTCAGCAGAACCATACAGGTCTTCTTTTCCCTCTCCCGCGCAGCAGCATCGGCTTCATAGCGGGGCTGTCTGAATTGACAGACCGCTAAGCCAATCACTGGCCGGGACCGCCGCGGCCAGTGATTGGCTGAGCGGTCTGTCAGTTCAGACAGCCCCACTCCGAAGCTGCTGCGGGACCGGGAGAAGAAGTGTATGAAACAAGGGCTGCAAGGACATCAGTAACGATGTCCCTGCAGCCCTTGTTTCACGATCATTGGGGCCGTGGAATAGGCTCAGTAAACGAGCGCCGATCTAGCAGATCGGCACTCGTTTACGTCGTTGATCGGGGCCTGCTCGTCCGGTGGAATAGGACCCTTAGAGTTTGTTCCCTGTGTGTGAATTCGGCTGGAAGAACAAGCTGACTCCCTATTCCTCTGACCTGATTCACACACTTCAAACTCTGCTGCCAGCGAGCCAACACCCGGCTTCATGCTTCTCCTGACTCCTCTCTGGTGCTCGAGGGGTTAAGCCTTCAGGTGTTGCATTCTCCTGAGGCTTGCTCCTGTCTGAGTACAGAAGAGGGCTCCCTGGCTGCCATTGGTGTCTCATGCTGCTGTCAGACTCCTTGCTCCTATCAGGGGCTGGGGCGGGAGCTCTGGTAGCATTTAAGCTGGTGATTTACACCTTGTAGTTGCCAGTGTATGTTTGGTCTCCAGCGTATCTTATTGTTCAGCTTGTAATTTGACTCTTGGCCTTGGCCTCTGCCTCATCCTCTGTACTGCATTAACTCTTGCGCTTGACCTTGGACCGGACTCTGTTTACCCTTTGTTTGCTGATTTGGATTTTGATGTGACCTCCTGTTGCTGACTCGGATTGCCTGACCTGTTTGTATATACCTGTCTGTGTGTCCTGCCTTCCGCCCCGTGTCCCTAGTAGAGATGGTCCGAACCTGCCGAGGTTTGGGTTCGTACAAACGTGAACTCTCGGCAATGATTCCCGCTGTCTTCCACCTTCGTGGAGCCAGTGGATACAGCCGGAGGACCGCCTGGAAAACTGGGGTACAGCCATAGCCATAGGCTGTATCCCAGTTTTCCAGGCGGTCCTCCAGCTGTATCCACCCTCTCCACAGAGGTGGAAGACAGCGGGAATCATTGCCGAGAGTTCAGGTTCGTACGAACCCAAACCTCGGCAGGTTCGGACCATCCCTAGTCCCTAGTTAGGCTAGGGACTGTTGCCCAGTTGCTTCCCTATGGTTTAGCCTAGGGGGGCAAGTAGGCAGGGACAGGAGTTGCGGGTCGAAAGAAGGGACTGCCATCTTCCCGGACCCCAGGACTCCCTGACACTCTGCCCCACTTTCTTTGTTCACGCCTTTTGTGTCTACCACTAAAGACAGAATTCCCCTAACAACAGACAGAGGACAGCGGATTGTAGAGAAGTGAGGACAACAGCTTGTAGAGAAGTGAGACACATAGTGGCCAAGATTTTGAACCGTTTTTCTGGAGTAAGGAGTCATTTTTGGTAAATTAAGTGATTTATAAATATGTCAGGGATCACACAGGCTATCACATGGATAGATGTTGTTAGGATTTATTCCCTATAAAACACTGATAATCACAGGGGCGTAACTACCGCTCAGCAGGACCGGCCTCCTAGTATAGAAGTTTCCTGAGCCCAGCCACTCCGTATACTCCTTCCTGTCATCCCAGTCACATGCTCTATACGGTAAGAAGAATAACCACCAGCTTACTATATAGAGACAGTGATTATGACAGGCAGGAAAGTGTAGAGACGCAGGCCCCCCCCCACTCCTCCTTACGATGAGCTCAGGCTTCTTCCTGCTCCTCTCCAATGTCGGAACAGAGAGGACCCCCAATCAAAAGTTTGCTATGGGGCCCAGTCATTTCTAGTTACGTCGCTGGATAATTTTTTTGTGGGTAAAGTTTTTCCAGTTATGCAGAAATAGGAATAAATCCACAATATACTTAAGTTCAAGGGATTACAATGTTTCAGACTATAAACACCTACAAAATGAGAACCCACCGCACAATAAATTAGAATGTCCAAAGCATTGGAAGACAATATCAATTTTATTGCAAACAACTGTCCAAAAAACATAAAAAACAGCATGAATTGTGAAGGTATGAGGCCCCCTGGATTGCCAATATAGTACATATATATATATATATATATATATATATATATATATATATATATATATATACAGTGGTACCTTGGTTTAAGAGGGTTTTGGTTTAAGAGCTCACAGTTTTTCAAAATTGTGACTTGGTTTAAGAGCATTGCTTTGGTTTAAGAGCTCCCTAAACTGGGTGGGAGGGGGAGTGGAGGAGGGGCATGGCCTGCATAGCGGGGTCTACAGCCCAGTACTCTGACCCAGGAAGTCTCCCTCATCTTCCAAATCATAGCAGATCCACTTCAGGCTGGGGCTTACATCAGGGGACAGGACTGTGGAGGTAATCTCTCCATAGCTGTAACCCCTCTCTCCCCGGACAGAGAGTGCTGCATGTATGTGCCCACATCTGTCCTGCTCATTCCTTCATGCCCCCTGCAGTCTCTGTCCGCCATTGTGTTTCCCATCCTCTCCATTACTGTACAGTAACTTATAATATCACATATTCTGCTGCTTGTAAATGTTTGTTTCATTTGTTTTACATGTTATTCAGAATAATAAATCATTATTTTTGGGGTGTGGAACGAATTGTCTGCACTTCTATGATTTCTCATAGGAAAATTTGCTTTGGTATAAGAGTGGATTTGGATTACAAGCGCCGCCCCGGAACGAATTATGCTCGTAATCCAAGGCACCACTATATATATATATATATATATATATATATATATATATATATATATATCCTCTTTAATAGCTATATTGAAAGGTGTGTGAATATGTTAAGTGAAAGAGTAAAACAATAACAGGAAGTGTATGTTTCAAAATAGTCACTTACTACTAACGTCCACCTATGGCAATATCTTCTTGTGGTCACACATGCCCAGTAATGTCCCATACTCTATGTCTCCCAGTGCTCTCTGTTCTTACAGGTACTTCAGTATACAGTATGCATAGAACCATCAGAAGGAAGGGGGCACTATGTCACAGCCAGTCCACAATAGGGCAGTACAATGCAGAAGTCTATCTCTGTCACCATGGAAATCCCCTCCAAGCTTTGGTCCTGGCTGGATAGGTAAAAACAGGCTGATTCTGCATCTTTAATTTTTCTCTTAGCGCTCACTTGTATTGCCTCGCAGTAAGACAGTGAACAGTCTGTGGTCTGCATGCTGATGTATTGTCGTGACTCCAAAGCTCAGAAAACTCTAGCCTGGGAGAATCCACTGGGATGAACATAAATCATACAAGCTGAAATGGCCCCATCTTCTTGTTGCTTTGCTTGGCTAACTCTTGTTTGCTGCCCAGGTTAACCCACATAGGTGAGAAGGGAAATCACAAGGTACGGCTAGTATAGCATGCTTTTGCACTAATGATACAATTAAAACAAGGATTTGGGATGTTACCCCTCTTATAGATTCCCTCCATGTAATCCCCCTTATAGATGCCCCCCATGTTATCCCTCTTATAGATGCCCCATGTTATCCCCCTTATTGATGGCTCCAATGTAATCTCCCTTATAGATGCCCCCCATGTTATCCACCTTATAGATGCCCCCTATGTTATCCACCTTATAGATGCCCCCTATGTTATCCACCTTATAGATGCCCCCATGTAATCCCCCTTATAGATGCCCCCCATGTAATCCCCCTTATAGATGGCCCCCATGTTATCCCCCTTATAGATGCCACCATGTTATCCCCCTTATAGATGCCCCCCATGTTATCCACCTTATAGATGCCGCCATGTTATCCCCCTTATAGATGGCCCCCATGTTACCCCCTTATAGATGCCCCCCATTTTATCCTTTCTATACATGGCCCCTTATGTTGCCCCCTGTCTGTGCAAAGCAGATAAAAAGAAAAGGAAAAAAAAAACACAACTCACCTGACAACTCGCTCCCCCGTTGTGGCTCTTTTCTTCTGGCTTCTCCTGCAGGCGCAGTCTGGCGGTGCGGTGGCGGGCCACGGTAGCAACGCCACTGCCTGACTGATCAAAGCCTAGGACATGCCATTTTATTTTAAGCGACAAGGACACTTTAAACATGCGTTTATCCTTTAAGGATTACAAGGGTCTGTATTTTCACTTACATAGTAACTAGGAATAAGCTAAGCAAATCTGACGAAATCCGACTTGCAGCGAATCGGGCATTATATTCGATTCGTAGTGATTTGCAAATTCTTCAGATTTGCTTTGCAAATTCACAGAACAGTCTGTTGGCGGGAGTAAGGAATTATCCATAATCCCTTGCACCCGTCCAATCATCTGCAAGCCCTACTGTGATGTCAGCAACCGCTTCCCCTCTATATACGGTAATTGGCTTCCTGGAGGCGGCCAGTCAGCTGTGTATAGTGGAGAGTAGGTTGCAGCAGGGAGAGAAATATAGAGAGATAGGGACAGAGAGGAGAGGAGGGTTGGATTGTGGGTGCTTTTCTGTAGGAGCAGCAAAGTCATTGTCCAGTATACCAAGTAACCGGGTGACTATTGTTTATTATACCAAGTCATTGGGTGCTGGGTGTGCATTATACCAAGTCACTGGGTGCTGGATGTGCATTATAGGAGGTCACTGGGTGCTGGGTGTGCAGTATACCAAGTAACTGGGTGCTGGGTGTGCATTATAGGAAGTCGCCGGGTGCTGGGTGTGCATTATAGGAAGTCACTGGGTGCTGGGTGTGCAGTATACCAAGTAACTGGGTGCAGGGTGTGCATTATAGGAACTTGCTGGGTGCTGGGTGTGCATTATAGGAAGTCGCTAGGTTCTGGGTGTGCTTTATAGGAAGTCGCTGGGTGCTGGGTGTGCTTTATAGGAAGTCACTGGGTGCTGGGTGTGCATTATACCAAGTCACTGGGTGCTGGGTGTGCATTATAGGAAGTCACTGTGTGCTGGGTGTGCATTATACCAAGTCACTGGGTGCTGGGTGTGCATTATAGGAAGTCGCTGGGTGCTGGGTGTGCTTTATAGGAAGTCACTGGGTGCTGGGTGTGCATTATACCAAGTCACTGGGTGCTGGGTGTGCATTATAGGAAGTCACTGTGTGCTGGGTGTGCATTATACCAAGTCACTGTGTGCTGGGTGTGCATTATACCAAGTCACTGGGTGCTGGGTGTGCATTATGCCAAGTAACTGGGTGCTGGGTGAGCATTATACCAAGTAACTGGGTGCTGGGTGTGCATTATAGGAAGTCGCTGGGTGCTGGGTGTGCATTATAGGAGGTCACTGGGTGCTGGGTGTGCTTTATAGGAAGTCGCTGGGTGCTGGGTGTGCTTTATAGGAAGTCACTGGGTGCTGGGTGTGCAGTATACCAAGTAACTGGGTGCTGGGTGTGCATTATAGGAAGTCGCTGGGTGCTGGGTGTGCATTATAGGAGGTCACTGGGTGCTGGGTGTGCATTATAGGAGGTCACTGGGTGCTGGGTGTGCAGTATACCAAGTAACTGGGTGCAGGGTGTGCATTATAGGAAGTCGCTGGGTGCTGGGTGTGCATTATAGGAAGTTGCTGGGTGCTGGGTGTGCTTTATAGGAAGTCACTGGGTGCTGGGTGTGCTTTATAGGAAGTCACTGGGTGTGCAACATAGGAAGTCACAGTGAACACAGTGTCCATCATAATACCTTACTGGGTGATCATTTACCAATGTCCACTGCTGTTCTAGGAGAACATTGATATTACGCCGCTGATTCACCAACGTCCACTACTGTCAATGGTGGAAACTGAATTATTGACAGGCTAATTGTCTTTTTTTTTTAATTGACATTTTCCAATGTTGCTACTCTGTAATAGTCCCACTATTGTAACTACTATAGTTTGCCTGTTTTAATAAAAATTTGTTTGTATTTGATTCATGAATATTTTTAAATTTGTGCGAAGATTCACAAACTCGAGTGATTCGCTCATCTCGAATAGTAACATAGTTAATAAAGATCGAAAAAGTCAAGAGTCCCATCAAGTTCAACCTACTGAAACCCTACTTTGTAGATCCGGAGGAAGGCAAAAACTGATGGAGCAGATGCCAATTGCCCATCACTGGGAGAAAAATTCCTCCACCATTCCAAAATGGCAACCAGAATAATCCCTGGATCAGTGTCCCATCACATGTAATCTAGTGGCCATAACTTGCAATATTATATTTTTCAAGAAAAGTATCCAGGCCACCTAAAAATGACAACATCATTCACAAAGGCAAGATTAAAATCCTTATGGATTACAGAATTATACCTAAGGATGACCAGCAGTGTCTAGAGCACAGGTCCTAGAGTCCTGAAGGGCTCCTGAGATACTCCAGACACTAACATTTCAAGCATTGTGGATGTGCGGCCATTTTTCTCTCCATTGAGTCTGTTGTAGATTCTATAGAAAACAAAAGTGTGGACAGCGCTCCATAGTGTAGAGTCTGATGGCAGGTAAGGGAAACAGGAGAGTAAATGGAGACTCTCACCTGTTCTGGTTGTGCAAGTAGGAGGCACAACACTCTGTAGCGTATGTAAGTGAACCGCAGCCACTCCCAGGACCAGACCGGTTAGCTAGTCGACAAATCCTCCACTCCAAACCCTGGGTATAATCGGGCGCAGGTCCAAGATAGGCAATATACATAGGAATAGAACTGAAAAGTTTTTATTAAAATAATGATACAACGCGTTTCGAAGTCGTGCTGACTTCTTTCTCAAGTTAGTCTCTCCATTGACTAACATTTACTTTGATTTCCTGTTATCTCTATACAAATCACTAGTCAGACCACACGACCATGTTGTGTACATGTTTGGGCACCTGTATAAAAGAAGAACATAGCTGAACTGGAGCAAGTGCAGAGGAAGGCCACCAAGGTCAGAAAGGGAATGGATGGGTTATTGTACCAAGCCAGGTTATCAAGCTTGGGGCTATTTAGCTTATGAAAAAAAAACAACAGGGACAGTCTGATTAAAATGTACAACCATATACATGGGCAGTGCAGAGATCTTTCTAGATCTTCTTATACCTTGGCCTGTAATCATGACAAGGGGGCATCCTCTAGGTCTACAGGAAAGAAGGTGTCGCCATAATCACAGATTCTATACTGTTAGAGCAGTGAGACTATGGAACTCTCTGCCACCTCATGTTCTGATGGCTGCTTCATTAAAGAAGCTTAAAGGGGTACTCCTGTATTAGACAATTGTATTTAAATGAAACTATAACTTTCTAATATAATATTAACTATAGTCCTCAGTTCAGTGGCTTTTCTCGCTTTTCATCACTTACAAAAAATGCGTAAAATGGAAAGACTATAAAACTTGTATTGACCCCCATCTTCTCTCTTCTGTGTCAAAGCATTATCTTTGATGTCACAGGAGGCTTGGCTGCATCTCCCGACCCCTGAGAGATTCAACAATTCAACATTTCAGACCAGCCCCTCTATTCTACACCTGAGCAGGCAAGAAGTGACAGAAGCAGCTGCTGCAACTTCACTGATCGTGCAGAAGTGTGCAGTGAAATTAGGGCTGTGTTCACACATGTTGGAGTTTCATTGCAGTACTGCAGCGTATTCCCAAAAATGAAGCATTACTGCAAATAAATGATGCTAAATGGTACAGAGGATGAAAGCCTGCAATGTCAATCCCACCTGGACTAAAAACCAGGCATAAACAGTATATCCCATGTAAGATAATATCGGAAAAAGTTTTTAGGGAATTCCCGCGTATGACCCGCGACTGATTCCGTCACTTGTACCCGCACGCGGCGGCGCGCATCTCCGCCTGTGCCATAGACACTATTTTATGCGCGGGCGGACTCCGCATTCCACCGAAGGAAGTGACATGTCAATTCTTTCGACGGAATGCGGAATCCGCCCGTGCATAGAATAGTGTCTATGGGACGGGCGGAGATGTGCGCCACCGCATGCAGGTGTAAGCGACAGAGTCCACCGCGGTTCATACGCGGGAATTCCATAGTGTGCACACACCCTTATTGTGGGAGATGAAAAGAAAATCAGTGTGCTGTGTGGTGTTACAGGTAGAGAATACAGCTTGCTGTGTGGTGTTACAGGTAGAGAATACAGTGTTGTGTGGTGTTACAGGTAGAGAATACAGCGTGCTATGTGGTGTTACAGGTAGAGAATACAGTGTGCTGTGTTGTGTTACAGGTAGAGAATACAGCGTGCTGTGTGATGTTACAGGTAGAGAATACAGCGTGCTGTGTGGTGTTACAGGTAGAGAATACAGTGTGCTGTGTGGTGTTACAGATAGAGAATACAGTGTGCTGTGTGGTGTTACAGGTAGAGAATACAGCGTGCTGTGTGGTGTTACAGGTAGAGAATACAGCGTGCTGTGGTGTTACAGGGAGAGAATACAGCGTGCTGTGTGGTGTTACAGGTAGAGAATACAGTGTGCTGTGTGATGTTACAGGTAGAGAATACAGCGTGCTGTGTGGTGTTACAGGTAGACAATACAGCGTGCTGTGTGGTGTTACAGGTAGAGAATACAGCGTGCTGTGTGGTGTTACAGGTAGAGAATACAGCGTGCTATGTGGTGTTACAGGTAGAGAATACAGTGTGCTGTGTTGTGTTACAGGTAGAGAATACAGCGTGCTGTGTGATGTTACAGGTAGAGAATACAGCGTGCTGTGTGGTGTTACAGGTAGAGAATACAGTGTGCTGTGTGGTGTTACAGGTAGAGAATACAGCGTGCTGTGAGATGTTACAGGTAGAGAATACAGTGTGCTGTGTGGTGTTACAGGTAGAGAATACAGCGTGCTGTGTGGTGTTACAGGTAGAGAATACAACGTGCTGTGTGGTGTTACAGGTAGAGAATACAGTGTGCTGTGTTGGTGTTAAAGGTAGAGAATACAGTGTGCTGTGTGGTGTTACAGGTAGAGAATACAGTGTGCTGTGTGGTGTTACAGGTAGAGAACACAGCGTGCTGTGTGGTGTTACAGGTAGAGAATACAGCGTGCTGTGTGGTGTTACAGGTAAAGAATACAGCGTGCTGTGTGGTGTTACAGGTAGAGAATACAGCGTGCTGTGTGGTGTTACAGGTAGAGAATACAGCGTGCTGTGTGGTGTTACAGGTAGAGAATACAGAGTGCTGTGTGGTGTTACAGGTAGAGAATACAGTGTGCTGTGTGGTGTTACAGGTAGAGAATACAGCGTGCTGTGTGGTGTTACAGGTAGAGAATACAGCGTGCTGTGTGGTGTTACAGGTAGAGAATACAGCGTGCTATGTGGTGTTACAGGTAGAGAATACAGGCGGCTGTGTGGTGTTACAGGTAGAGAATACAGTGTGCTGTGTGGTGTTACAGGTAGAGAATACAGTGTGGTGTGTGGTGTTACAGGTAGAGAATACAGTGTGCTGTGTGGGCAAGTACACAAAGTACTGCAATTAAATAATTCAGTAACACAATGAAACTGCAATGTGTGTACACAGCCTAGATGTTCTGCAACAGATTTGGGCGGGGAATAGGCAGGGTAGAGGACTGTGATGAACAGCTGAGGGAAAGCAATGCATTCTGGAACTTGTAGTATTGTTTACATTTGCTCAACCAGGAAGTACAGCCACAATACAGAAAAAGACCCAAAAACAAATGGATTTTTTGGTAGTTTCAGAACTTGGTAAGACAGGTAAGCAATGCTATATAACTCTATAGCTAGTTTATTATTTTTATCTTTAGCTGGAGTACCCCTTTAAGCCTGGATGCTTTTTCTCTATACTATTACAAGTCATTAGATTTCTGGAGGTAAAAGGTTGATCTAGAGTCTTTTTCTGGATTAGGGAAACCTTTTCCCCCCGTTATGGCACAGTTTTGTTCCTCTTCTTCGCCATCATTGTAGAGTTATGGGTCGAACTTCATCGACTCTTGTCATTTTTCGCCATCTCTAACCATGTAACTAGTTGACGCTGTTCTCCCGCTTGTACAGTAGAGAAGTTTTTCCTTTTTAATATTTCCATTGCTATTAAATAAAAAAAAAATAATAAAAATATTCAAGTTCACCTTCCAGCGTGATCTCTACAGTAATAGCTCAACTAAGACCAATTGAAATGACATCTGCTCGTCTCCTTTACTTCTGTATAGATGTTTGACAGATCATTTTAAGGGTCCTTAACAAACCACATTATTGTGAAATAGTTTCCTAAGCCCAAGAGGGTCAAGTGTAGGGAAAAAGGTTCCTGTACGATGCATGGCTCCGAGCATGAAAATACCTCATTTAGCAGTTCAATGTAGATAAACCAGACTCTCGTAAAGCTAGAAAAATAGTTTAACAACATGGGAATTGGTCGTGTCTCTTCCACTGCCCCATATATATAATAATCATACTTAGGGGAATCAGGAATACCATATATATGTCAAATATAATGATGGGAGATAGTAATAACTAATACATGGTGGAAAACTAAGGCACTGTTTCCCACCTAGAACGGGACCAAAGAATATCTCAGCCATGTATCACTCGGAGCCTGGATCACTGGACAGAACATAGTGTACCCATCTACCAATATAGCTCTAGGCTCGCCCATAACTCAGGCTCCGTTACCTGGTGAACGTGCATGCACTTCTTGGTGAGATTGTGCTTATATTTAGCAGCCATTAAAAGCAAATAGAGCTTCAGTATAAAAGCACAAGGAATGGACACAGTAAGAGCCAGAGCAATTAGAGCTACTTTAGATTTAGAGGTGTTTTTTAATGAGGAAAACTATTTTCAACAGAAATTGGTAAAAAGTTATTTAGACAGAATTCTGCTCCACACTGATGAGGGGCAACACCCTGAAACAGCTGTGTGTGGATGGATACCTGGCCTTGGGTTTTTCCCTTGTCATTACATTCACTTATAGGGCCACTTAATATGGTGGTTTCCCTACAGGAGCCACCCCTTGGCTGGGTCCTTCCCGGAGGGATATCTGGCTAGTCCTGTGTTTCGAGACTCTTCAATGAGGCTCCATGGGCTCTTCTTTTGCATATTCATGTTTCCCAGGGGGCAATGCACCTAGGATTGAGCACTTTCACTAGCAGTGTTATCGTTTGGCTGGTCTCCCTGAGATCAGTGATCTGTTTCTCTTATAAATAGTTATTTTACAACCTTTTTGTAATCTTTCATGCTTTTGTTTTGTTCTGTTCTGTTGTTTTTATTGCCCAACTTCCTGTCTAGTGTACATCATTTAACATACTTCCTGTTGTACACTCCAGGTGGGAACTTAGCCAATTCTGTTACCATGCCTCTACACCTTCTTGCATAAAGCCTGCTTACTACAAGCACAGAAGTCTCCTAGATCGTTGTAGTAGAATCACAGAAGCCTCTCACATAGTTATAAGCTGAATTCCCAGCTAGAATGTACGGCAGGAGCAGGTAATTCCAATTTTTGTAATATATACTGCTACTGTAAAACTGACAAAAAAAGAATACCTACCTACCTGGGTCCTTGCTTGGATCTGCTGTTGTGGCTTCTTCCAATACTCCAGCTACTTTTGGGGGCAGCACCTGACCTCTCAGCCAATCACTCTCTACAGCAGTGTCCTTTTTGAGGGCCGGTCTTCTCTAGAAAGCAGGGAGAAGACACAAGCAGTGCAGGATCAGAAGAAGCAGTAGTGGGAGTTGTGGGATATTGGAGGAGGTAAGTATGACTTTTTTAGTATAAAAAAAATAAAATCATGGAATGTCCCTTTAAATACCCAGACAAGACGTTTAGCTGTAACATTCTATACATAGCGGCAATATGGTGATCTTTTTACGACATGAATCCTGAAATCCTAGAATGCCTTACCAGCAGAGATAGTGTTGGCAAAATGAGATAATAAAAAGGACTAGACATTAATCCTATGACTAATACTTGGAGACTGTTGTAGCCATCGAGCTGCGGAGGAATCCTTTGAGCGCGCTCCTTGGACTGCAGCTGTCACTGGATAGTTAAAATTGAAACGTTGTGCTACAAAATGTTCAGGAATAGCAGTGTGAGTGATAGTGGCTTTCTATAACTCTGTGCCAGGATTTCCAATCTGGTGTATATATATATATATATATATATATATATATATATATATTTTTTTTTATTATTTTTTTTTTTGGGGGGGGGGGGTTAAGTTATCTAAAAATCAAGGACGAATTAATTTTTTTACTGACACATTAGAAAAGCATAATGAATCATAATGATTGTAAGCGATATCTGCCTACTGCAGCTAATAAAATACAAAGGATTATTTCTAAATTTCTTTAATAAAGTTATATAACGTTATAATATAACTTTATTAAAGAAAATGTAATTTATTATTTATTTGAAAAAAAACAAAAAACATTTTTGTGCCCCTCTGCTGCCACCAGTGGTCGTGCTAGGAACTGCAGGGCTGCAGAAGCCCTGGTCCTCACACAGTTGCATACTGTATCACTGGCACTGTTATACACAGTGTTAGTACTGAGCCTCACTGATGTCTATTCTGATGCCATTACAGTTGGGTTCACACTATGTTTTTGCAATCCGTTCTTGCAATTGTGTGCATCCGTTTTGATCTGTTTTTCCCATGACTTCCATAAAAAAAACCAAAAAAAAACGGATCTATTTTTTTTAAAGGACACAAAAATGAGGTCGACCACTTTTTGTGTACATGAAAAAAAACTGATCCATTTTTTTTATAAGTCAATGAAAAAACGGATCAAAACGGATGCACACAATTGCATCTGTTTTTTTCATCAGTTTTTCATCCGTTTTTTTTGCAAAAAACAAATGACAAAAACGGATTGCAAAAACGTAGTGTGAACCCAGCCTAAGCTGTCTATATCACTAGCGCTACAGCTGAGGGCAGATGATTGACAGTTATTATCACTGTATTTTTTTTTCTTTAATAATGTTATATATATATATATATATATATATATATATATATTACTACATTATAACTTTATTAAAGAAATTATAAAAAATAATAATAATAAAAAATATATATATATATATATATATATATATATATATATATATGTATGGGATACCCCTTTAAGAGCTTTTATTGTGTAGTCACAATTATAATAACATATACAAGATCTTCTAACTTCAGAAACATCTCAGTCTTACATTTTTATTATGTAAATTGGAAAAAAAGTCTCAAATTTGTACAGACTGTCCAGGAATTTACAGACGGTTGGCAAGTCTGGTCTTAGCACCTGGACCCCCACTGATCCAAACTCATGACATGTCAGATGCTTTTCATAGTGATAGTTACAAGTTAAAGCTTCACCATCTAATCACAGGGTTCAACGATTATCCATACTGCAATCCCAGCGACCAGCACCAGTCGTGTACTCTAACAGACAGTTTTTTTTTTTTTTTACTGGACAGTTTAGTTTACTTAAAGGGGTACTCCAACAATCTTTTTTTTCTTTTAAATCAACTGGTGGCAGAAAGTGCTTGAGATTTCTAATTTACTTCTATTAAAATTCTGAAGTCTTCCAGTACTTCTCAGCTGCTGTATGTCCTGCAGGAAGTGATGTATTCTTTCCAGGCTGTCACCTTTGTCCATGGCAGGAACTGTCCAGAGCAGGAGCAAATCCCCATAGAAAACAACTCTTGCTCTCAAGATTGGAAAGAATAACACTTCCTGCAGGACATACAGCAGCTAATAAGTACTGGAAGATTTAAGATTATTTAATAGAAGTAAATTACAAATGTCTGGCACTTTCTGGCCCCTGTTGATTTTTTTCTGAATTTTGGAAGATGGTTTTTCTAGACCTGGAAGTCCCTGGAAGTGGCCCTGTCATTATAACTTTCAGAATCTAAATCAACAGTATATGTGAAATAAAGCAAGGTCCAGTCTCCTTAAGCGCTGCTCCTGCTCTGGACAGTTCCTGCCATGGACAGAGGTGGCAGCAGAGAGCACTGTGTCAGACTGGAAAGAATACACCACTTCCTGCAGGATATAAAGCAGCTGATAAGTACTAGAAAATTTAGTTTAAAAAAATAAAAATAAAATAAGTAATTTACAAATCTGTCTAACCTTCTGGCACCAGAAATTCTCTAGAGTAACCCTTTAGGGAACATTCACACGTACCGGAACACCACTTCCTGCAGGACATACAACAGCTGAAAAGTCATGGTCTTCAGTACAATGTATTGTATAAAAACAAAGTAAAAAACTATTATAATTATTTAGAGTAATTTTAAAAGAACTCGACCCCGTGATCTGCTCTAGAACTCCCACTACTACGGCTATAGCTATTTTTGCTGCTGGACAGCTCCCTTGCTTAGTCTTGTATACTGTATATCTCATGTTTTACTATTATTTTGTTGGTTCTTCTTTCTGACATTCGTTTAAGCACGTTTTTTTTTTATTTTTTTGATACCTCTTACATGGATATATAATCTGCTAAATCAGGGCAATGCTTAAATGGAAAATTTAGTGTTAAAGGGGTACTCTGTAAAAAAAAATTGTTTTCAACTCAAGCGGTGCCAGAAAGTTATACAGATAAGCCCACTGTGCCACATAGTCATCTATCCCTAAGGGCGTTGTCTAAGGGTATCCTTCGTTCTTCACAAGAAACTCCTGATGGTGGAGATAGGCTTTACCAGAGAACACGCCAGGTTGGTTCCTCTTAAGGCCCCCTTCACACGTCCGGAAAATCTGTCCGGATTTCCTATCAGGAAATCCGGACGGATTTCCGGACTCATAGACTAACATTAGACACGGACACCCTTCCGGAAAATAGGACCGGATTTTTTAGATCCTGTCCTATTTTCGTCCGGAAATCCGGCACGGACGCCCCCTTAGAAGTCTATGGGAGCGCCGGAATCACGGGCATTTTCCTGATGTATATCAGGAAAGTGCCCGCGATTCCGGACTGGTAGAGAGCCAGCCCCGGCCGCCGTCCGATCACCCGCACACCCCCATCCCCCCCGCACCGCACCGCACACTCTGGCCGGCCAGAGTGTGGTGCAGATCCCCCCCCCGCCGCCGCCGCCTAACCCCCAGTACCCGCTAGCCCCCGACAACCACCCCGCGCCCCCATACCCGCCGCCGCCGCCGCTCACCACCGGAACACCGCCCCCCCCCCCCCCCCCCCCGGGAACTCACCACCGGGCCGCCCGCCGGATGCTCCACACCTCCGACCGCCACCGCTGCCCGGACCTCAGCACTGCACTCTGACCCGGACCCGGACCCCAACCTCGCGGCCCCGACAGAGCAGGATCCGGGACAGGTGAGATTACCCCTTAGGACTACTACTCCCACCATGCTCTGCTGGCAGGCCATGATGGGAGTTGTAGTTCTGCAGCCTGTGGCCATCCAGGTTGCAGAAGTACAACTCCCATCATGGCTCTGCTGGCAGGCCATGATGGGAGTTGTAGTTCTGCAGCCTGTGGCCATCCAGGTTGTAGAAGTACAACTCCCATCATGGCTCTGCTGGCAGGCCATGATGGGAGTTGTAGTTCTGCAGTCTGTGGCCATCCAGGTTGCAGACGTACAACTCCCATCATGCCTTGCTGAGAGGCCATGATGGGAGTTGTAGTTCTGCAGCCTGTGGCCATCCAGGTTGCAGAAGTACAACTCCCATCATGGCTCTGCTGGCAGGCCATGATGGGAGTTGTAGTTCTGCAGCCTGTGGCCATCCAGGTTGCAGAAGTACAACTCCCATTATGGCTC
Source organism: Dendropsophus ebraccatus (assembly GCF_027789765.1). Classification (NCBI taxonomy): domain Eukaryota; kingdom Metazoa; phylum Chordata; class Amphibia; order Anura; family Hylidae; genus Dendropsophus; species Dendropsophus ebraccatus. The sequence continues at coordinate 61,689,274 of NC_091466.1, forward strand.
TGCTGGCAGGCCATGATGGGAGTTGTAGTTCTGCAGTCTGTGGCCATCCAGGTTGCAGACGTACAACTCCCATCATGCCTTGCTGAGAGGCCATGATGGGAGTTGTAGTTCTGCAGCCTGTGGCCATCCAGGTTGCAGAAGTACAACTCCCATCATGGCTCTGCTGGCAGGCCATGATGGGAGTTGTAGTTCTGCAGCCTGTGGCCATCCAGGTTGCAGAAGTACAACTCCCATTATGGCTCTGCTGGCAGGCCATGATGGGAGTTGTAGTTCTGCAGTCTGTGGCCATCCAGGTTGCAGACGTACAACTCCCATCATGCCTTGCTGACAGGCCATGATGGGAATTGTAGTTCTGCAGTCTGTGGCCATCCAGGTTGCAGACGTACAACTCCCATCATGCCTTGCTGACAGGCCATGATGGGAGTTGTAGTTCTGCAGTCTGTGGCCATCCAGGTTGCAGACGTACAACTCCCATCATGCCTTGCTGACAGGCCATGATGGGAGTTGTAGTTCTGCAGCCTGTGGCCATCCAGGTACACGGGTACCTGTGATTTATGTTGGCATACTAGACAATATTATCTCATCAGGAAATCCTGAAGGTTTTTCCTGATGGTTTCCTGATGGTAAAAACGGATTACTGTCAGGAAATCCTGATACTTTCCTGATGACATTTGAGGCCTCCTGATCAGGATTTCCTGACAGTAAAAACTGACACGGACGTGTGAATGGGGCCTAAGACAAATGGAAGATGTGGCAGCTAGTTCGGGCAGACCAGATGGCAAGGATGGTAACCACCCAAGATGCCAGACAGTACAGGCAATTATACAGACAATGGGCACACCAAAGGCAGGTGACAGATGCTGGAGACAAAAAAAAAAACAGGTGAAGGTCACATTATGCAGGTAACTTGGTAACGGGTAGCTGGTACAAACATGGGTCAGGCCAGCTTCACACTCAGGTCAGGAACACACAGGAATATAGGAACCAACTGGGAGTGCAGGACCAGACAGCAGGAACACCAGGATACAGAAACACCACAGCAGGAACACAGGAACAAGGACAGGAGGTACAGGAGGCTCCTACAAAAACACCAATAACAGACCATAGCAGGACCAAAGGACTGGGGTGCTTAGGCAGGACACATGTGCAGGAAGCCTCCTCCTAGAGGAACCAGAGGACCCATGCTTCTCCATGTGGCTAGGTCCGAAGGACCTAGCCACCTTGCTAAGGAGTGAATGGACGATGTCCGCCATTACATAATGTCTGTTTAAAAAGTTACTTATCAGCTGCTGTATGTCTTGCAGGAAGTGGTATATTGTTTTTAGTCTAACAAAGTGCTCTCTGCTGCCATCTCTGTCCGTGACAGTAACTGTCCAGAGCAGTAGCAATTCCCCATAGCAAATTTTTCCTACGTTGGACAAGTTCCTGTCACAGACAGAGATGGCAGCAGAGAGCTTTGTGTCAGCCTAGAAAGAATACATCACTTTATGCAGGACATACAGCAGCTGATAAGTATTGGAAAACCAGATTTTTAAGTAGAAGTAATTTACAAATCTGCATAACTTTCTGACACCAGTTGATTTGAAAACAAACGTTTTTGGCAGGAGTACCCCTTCAGGCTATATATATATATATATATATATATATATATATATATATATATTCCACTCTAACAGTCAATACGCATATGCTTTCTTACATTATGAAATCTTGCTATCATTAGAAAGTAAATAGCTTTACACACCATGAAAGCAAATTCCGGTGAAATTTCTTTATTAAAGTATTGTATTGCCCCCCAAAAGTTGTACAAATCCCCAATATACACTTATTACGGGAAATGCTTATAAAGTGCTTTTTTCCCTGCACTTACTACTGCATCAAGGCTTCACTTCCTGGATAAAATGGTGATGTCACTTCCTGGATAACATGGTGATGTCACTTCCTGGATAACATGGTGATGTCACTTCCTGGATAATATAATGATGTCCCAACCCGACTCCCAGAGCTGTGCGGGCTGTGGCTGCTGGAGAGGATGATGGCAGGGGGACACTGAGGGACACAGGGCACTGGAGGGACACTGAGCATCCCTCTGCCATCGTCCTCCTCAGCAGCCACAGCCCGCACAGCTCTGGAAGTCGGGTCGTGACATCACCATTTAATCCAGGAAGTGACATCACCATGTTATCCAGGAAGTGAAGCCTTGATGCAGTAGTAAGTACAGGGAAAAAAGAATTTTATAAGCATTTCCCGTAATAAGTGTATAATGCTGATTTGTATAACTTTTGGAGGGCAATACCATACTTTAATAAAAAAATTTCTCCGGACTTCTCCTTTAATAAAAACTGGTGCATTTTATCATGTGGCAGCGACAAGGCACTTAACATATGTTGTACACATTTGTATGTATCTTACTTTACCACATTACATCTATACATGAGTATACGGCTCCTATTACTTATTAAGCAAAATCTTTTGGTGAACCTACTGTATCTATAATAGGAATTGCATAAACAGCTAACAGGACGGCCCTTCATAGATATCATAAAGGAGTCCACCCCCTTGAAACCCCCTTTAATAGTCAGGGCACATGTGGAGTGGGCTCACCATCTATTACATAAGGGTTTTATTTTGATTCCATTTGGATTAACACAATGTAAGATGCATGAGAGGGGATAGAGGGATTTACGTCTTTACACGATGGATTTCGCGTCTTATCTTACTGACTATATTACTACATTTCGCACCCTTGAAGTCATTTCTGATCTTTCCGCACAAAGTGCCGATAACTATATTCATTGGGGGGAATTTAGTAAATCTCTTCCATTCTTAGACAGAACAAACTTAAACGGACAATCTACAAATGCGCCAGGTCTATCACCGCGTCTCGAGCTGATTGATAATCCTTGCACGTCTGAAGATCGTCTTAAATACATATAAGCTGTTAAGCTCTAGTTAACACCAACTATTACTGACTTGTATCTGTCAAAAATAGTCACAATTATGGCATTGAAATTTAGGCCACGCCTCTTTCTGCACATGTCTGACCCGTTCCTGGTAGACCACACCCCCTGTACAGCAAAGCACTTTTCCTGCTTTTTTTTGTTCAAATAGCATAATAGCCAACATTCTGGCACACCAGGCATAGTAAATGTGGGTCATACGGTATAGAAAATGACAGCATTTGGAGTATTGTGATGACGCTAACACTCATGATAGTCATTGGCTCAGATTTAATTTTGCAAATGTGCCAGAATTCTGTGATCTTGGTGATTGGTGCTTGTTTGGCTTTTCCAATGCTCAGTCATTCGTGTGTCAGCCATCCACGTGGCCCATGGAACTCATCACGTTGGCGGTATACACGTGTGCATGCCACACAATAGATCTGACACCTTCCCACAAAAGACCACATTTCTACGTTGTCTAAACCTTGCTCCTATTTCTACTCCAATAGGCGAGTGATGTTGCTGCGATTATATAGTGGTTTTGATTACATTCAAAATGCTTTCCGAGTGCGAATGTAGATGAATATAGAATATAGAAGTACTCCAGACATTCAGATTTGTTTATATATTGCTGAGCTTGCTGAGACAACAACCCATACTCACCTACCACACTCCTCCAGGGGTCCTTCTGTGATGTCTTAGGGTCTCTCGCTAAACTCTCTGGCCGCTATTTCTAAGATGGGCTCATCTTGGCAGTGATGGCCTGTTTAGCAGTTCAGTTCAGTGGTCACTCAGTCATGAATCATGGTTTGGCTGAGTCCCTGCCGAGACAAGTGCATCTCAGACGTAGCGGCCATAGCATTGAGCGGGGAACCCTAAGACATCACATGAGGGGGTGCATGCTTGGTGAGTATGTGTTGTTTTCTCAGCAGTATATTAACAAATCTGAATGTCCCGAGTATCCCTATAACTCTGGTCCAATATTTTTCTATTATAACTCTCCTTCTGCATTGCCTTTTAGTCTTTCCATTCATTGTTGTTAATGTCTACAACCATCATCTAAACTCTCTTTCTGCCTTGCCTCTCAGTCTTTCCATTCATCATTGCTAATGTCTACGACCATTATCTCGACTCTCCTTCTTCATTGCCTCTTAGTCTTTCCATTCATTGTTGGTAATGTCTACGACCATTATCTCGACTCTCCTTCTGTATTGCCTCTTAGTCTTTCCATTCATTGTTGGTAATGTCTACGACCATCATCTCAACTCTCCTTCTTCATTGCCTCTCAGTCTTTCCATTCATCGTTGCTAATGTCTTTGACCATCACCTCAACTATCCTTCTGCACTCCGTCTTAGTCTTCGTTTCTAATGTCTACGACCATCACCTCTAGTGATGAGCGAATAGTGAAATATTCGAATATTCAATATTTGTACAAATATCTCCCGAATATTCGAATATTCGATCGAATATTCGATCCCATTAAAGTCAATGGGAACAAGTATTCAATTATTGAAAAACATCTATTCGACCACTTGGAGGTAAAAAACAGAAGCTGGGGGATTTGAACGCTTATCGAATATTTATCGAATATTCGGCGAACTATTCAATAATATTCGATAGATCGAATACCTTACTATTCGATCGTATATCTATTCTATTGAACAGTATTCGCTCATTACTAATCACCTCAACTCTACTACTGCATTACCTCTTAGTCTTTCCATTCATTGTTGCTTATGTCTACGACCATCATCTCAACTCTCCTTCTGCATTGCCTCTCAGTCTTTCCATTCATCGTTGCTAATGTCTTTGACCATCACCTCAACTGTCCTTCTGCATTGCCTCTTAGTCTTTCCATTCAATGTTGCTAATGTCTACGACCATCATCTCAACTCTCCTTCTTCATTGCCTCTCCTCTTAGTCTTTTCCTCCATAGTTGCTAATGTCTTTGACCATCATCTCAACTCTCCTTCTGTATTGCCTCTTAGTCTTTCCATTCATCGTTGCTAATGTCTACGACCATCACCTCAACTCTCCTTCTTCATTGCCTCTCAGTATTTCCATGCATCGTTGCTAATGTCTTTGACCGTCACCTCAACTATCCTTCTGCACTCCGTCTTAGTCTTCGTTTCTAATGCCTACGACCATCACCTCAACTCTCCTTCTGCATTGCCTTTTAGTCTTTCCATTCCTCATTGCTAATGTCTACGACCATCACCTCAACTCTCCTTCTGCGTTTCCTCTCAGTCTTTCCATTCCTCGTTGCTTTTCTCATGATCTAAGTTTTTTCTTTCTTTGTGAATTTTTTATTTTTTTGCAGATGAAGACAGTAAAATGTGAGCGAAGTGCTTCTCTCCAGGCTATTACCATGCAGAGTAATAGCTGCAGACATATTCATAGCTACAGTTGCAGGCAGCTTTGAGGAAAATTAATGTTCCTACCGAACAAAAACAGAGGTTGTGATAGTAAAGCTGAGCTGTAGATATGTGCAGGGACGTGATCGGCGTAGCGATAGAGCGCCGCGCTCCCCTTTTCCCAGCTTCCACTCATTATGCTAATGAAGTGTCATCAGTTAAGCTTTTCCCGTGATTATGGAGTCTGTCAGGTAAAACAAAACTATGCAGCTCCTTGTCTACAGCTCCCATCCCTTGTTCCTGGCATCCTCTCTCCTTCTTGTAACACGCCATCGATTATCCATACCTTGTTCTTTTTTATGGTGACTGTCACCCTGCGACCTTGAGAGAAGAATGAATAGGGCGTTTCTATAATGAGGGAAATGCAATATTATAGTAGTATAGTAGTCGATCTGACCATCTACAATGAGGTTTATATGGCGGTATATGTCACTGTTGTATGTAGAAGAAGGTGAAGGCAGAGAGGACGTGCTGCCCTTCTATGGTGTAGTGTTTTGTCATTTTCTCCATCTTAAGACATACAGAAAGCAGAAGCCTTATTCTAGTTCCTTCTGGCCGTGAAGGAGTTACTGATTCATTGCCTGCATCAGCCTGAGCTGGAACACCCGCAGGATTAGATCTCTGCACAGCTGTCAATGTCAACAGAAACAGGTGTTATCTGGACCAGAAATGTGCGTTCTGAGGCTGCGAAACTCATTCTATAGAGAAGACGTGCAGAAGAAATATTCCTCAGACTCACAAATATAAAAGTGTTACTATATATATACAGTTTATTATATAGAGGCATGACTGCTGTCAAGAAACTCGTATGCATGCCTATTGTCAAAGCATCTTATCGGAATGATGAATAGATGGATGGATGGATGGATAGATGATAGACAAGAGAGAGGGAGATAGATAGATAGATAGATAGGAGATAGATAGATAGATAGGAGATAGATAGATAGATAGATAGATAGATAGATAGATAGATAGATAGATAGGAGATAGATAGATGATAGATAAATAAATAAATAGATAGATAGATAGATAGATAGATAGATAGATAGATAGACAAGAGAGAGATAGATAGATAGATAGATAGATAGATAGATAGATATAGGATTATGCTCAAAATGCACACACTCAGGATATCATGGAGCAGAGGTAATTTATGTTTAATTATAATATGATATACACCGGATGCTTTAATCTGCCCGTATGACGTATATATACATGTTCACTAGTTTAATATAAAGCTTATTTCACTTTAGGGAAATTTATTTCTTGAAATATAATTACACGTTATAATATGGACTTCTGAGGATTTTATATACATGATTGGACACCGTGAGTGGTATGCCGCTTAGTTACTCATCACACAGTCAATAATGTCTAAACCTCTGGCAATAAGACAGAGTACACCCCTAAAGGGCCCTTCACACGGGCCGATTATTGTACAACATATTATTAAATTGTTTAAATTTCAACAATAATCTTCTGGTTTAAACGCGACAATGGACAAACCGAAATGTGTTAATATGTTGTTGGTCGCATCTTTTAAGCTGACCTGAAAATCATTGTTAATTATTCGCAAATCTTTTAGTGTAAACAGTGCCGCAGCAGAATCCACTTTCCGGCCAATAGCACCGTCCATCGAAATTCCCTATAGAAATCTATGAAAAAATTTTGACATTCTAAGCTGCTGGCTTGGGGGTGGTCCGATCTTTCCCCGGCTATATCTTCTGATCAGAGCGGGTATCAGCAGTGAGACGCACTGTGATCAATAACTTTTGACATGTCTGATGACATATCAAAAGTCATTTTTAGTGACAGTCCCCATTTAAATAAAGCGAAGAAAAAAAAAATTCTATTCTGGTTATACTAGACGTTTCCCCATTGTCTATCACCAACGTATAGCTGGTATCACACATGGATGACAGTTGTGCTGTTTAAAGCCACACCGCTATCGCACCAAGAAAAGCGCAAAAACACTTTCTGCTCTGCATCTACTGCTAAATGAAGTCATTCAGGGAAACTTTCCAAGAATTCTAAAAGTCATTGTACTAGGAGATAAGATTTGTTAAAAAAATTCTTGCCATTGTGCCCCCCCCCTAAAGTCAAAGGGAAAAAGTTACAGAGTATGCTATTGTATCATAAACCACGGGGGACTCTAACTAAGCTGCGTTGTTTTAAAATAACAGCAAATATTTTCCATTAAATAGCGGCCATCCACTCAATTTCAACATTGTGTGAACAGATCCTTTCTGTGTTTTTAATCCAATCCTGGTTTTGGTTGCAATATGAGGACCACAATACTGACTGAAATATACGTAGTGTGAACCCAGCCTTATTCTGCACTCAAAGTGAAAGCAGAATTTTTAAAATTGATGCTAATTTAGAGAAAACTACAGTTTTATATGGACATATCTATTCAGACCCTTAGGACACTTGAAATTTATGACACCTCTTGATCATCTTTGAGATTTTTCTGCATCTTGATTGAATTCACCTGTAATAAATTCAGCTGATTGTACAAGATATGGAAGGACCCCCCCCCCCCCCCGTTTGAATAAGGTGTCACAGCTGAAAAGCATCAGCGCAAAACACAAGCCATAAGGAGGAAAGAACTGCCTATAGAGCTCAGAAACAGGACTGTGTAGATTATGCAGAAAAGCCTCATTTAAGAGTCTCGAAACACAGGACTAGCCAGATATCCCTCTGGGAAGGGCCCAGCCTAGGGGTGGCTCCTGTAGGGATGTTTCGGGGTGTGTTGCCTTCATCACTGATCTCAGGGAGACCAACCAAAGATAACACTGTCGGCTGCTGGTTAAAGCACTAATTACAGTAAAATCCTAGGTGCATTGCTCCCTGGGAAATACGAATATGCAAAAAAAGAGCCCATGGAGCCTCATGAGGGGCACCACCCCGAAACAGCTGTCTGTTGATGGATACCCTCCCTTTGTTTTTCCCTTGTCATTACATTGACTTATAGGGACACTTAGTATGGTGGTTTTGGTGCTTTCTCTACAGGAGCCGCCCCTTGGCCGGGTCCTTCCCGGAGGGATATCTGGCTAGTCCTGTGTTTCGAGGCTCTTAAATGAGGCTCCACGGGCTCTTTTTTGCATATTGGTATTGCTCAGGGAGCAATGCACCTAGGATTTCACTGCATTGAGCACTTTAACCAGCAGCTGGCAGTGTTATCTTTGGCTAGTCTCCCTATGACCAGTCATCTGTTTTCCGCAGGACTGTGTAGAGGCAGGGATCTGGAAAACAGAGCGATTTCTGCTGCACCTAAAGTCCCCAGGAGAACATTGGCCTCCATAAATCTTACATGGTAGAAGTTAAGAACAACCAGAACTCTTCCTACAACAGGCCACTCCACCAAACTAGGTATTCGGGGGGAAAGGGCCTTGGTATTAGAGCCAACCAAAAATCCAATGATTGATCTGCCTGACAAATTATAGTCACATGGAGTTTGCAAATAAGTACTTTAAGGACTGTCAGACTTTAAGAAACAAGATACCCTGATCAAATAAAACCAAGAGAGAAAAAATATATTCTTTCAGCCGACAACTCTCTCTCCTGATCTCCACCTTCATCAAAAGACACCACCAGATACATCAGCTGCTTATCTTCCCAAGAACAAAATCAATCAGTGTGTTAAAGTCCGCCATACCTGACTCTATAGAAGCCATCATGCACACTAGATGGTTGACCAGTCATGCCGAAATCGGTGGGTTTGGCCAACTTTTTGGTAATGGTCATTGGTTACGATACTAGTATATAGTCTCGGAAGCATTGCATTTGACATGTTATCTTAACCAAATTAACATTTTACATATACCAAAGTTTCTCTGAGCCATCAGGTATTCTTAGGTACGCAGTAGAGGTCTTCATTATTTCAATTACTATCCAGCAGAACAGCATGATATATTCCTCTCTGCTTCCTCCCTTCCTCTTAGAAAATATACCACTCTTACACTTAGTTGAATCCATTAATGTATTAAGCCCCTGTGGCAGTGAAGAGGTGAAGGGAAATTGAATTACTTTCTATTTTTATCACATGGGTATTAGTACAAGTACCTTAAAGTCAAGGGGGAAAAAAAAGTGGGTCTCTGCTTGCTATTCGTTCCACATAGTGAGTAAATGTGCCACATAACATAGGCCCCCCGGTGAGGGACCTCGGCAAAGTCTAGGTAAGGCGTTTTCATATTATAAAGTGCACTTTCCTTTTAATACATTTAGGTGTCCATTAGCTAATGATATTAACCGTGTATGGAAATAACAAGATATCTGGAGCAATAACATATCCACATTGAAGGCAAATCCTTATATACTAGTAAATCATACGGAGCAAAGAACAAACACTCCAAAACTGAGTTGTTGATCGGAACCCATGCAAATAAATCATTAGAAAAACACTTTTTTCGCAAGAGTAGACGTCAGGCTGTGGTACTAAGGTGATCCATCACGGGCGATGCTGTCGCCCCCGTTAATTAAGGGACTCTCTGGTGGATTTTCTCAGCAGTTTGCTAACAGAATAAGACAGACAGAAAAATGGGGGAGCCTCGATAGTACAGGCTGTTACATGGGCTAAAGAGACCGTCGTGTTCATCTGATTTACCCGCTGCTTCACATACATAATAATTATACACTAGTCTTTCTTTTTTTCTAAATGGTGACCAGAAGTTTTAGGGAGAAACAAAAGAACCGAGCGATATACAGTATCAAATATACAGTAATCCACTATAGTAGTCTAAACTAGTAAAAATACTAATATTTTACCTGTAACTAAACATATCCTATTTTTATTGTGACTGCTATCAGCGAAAGATTAACTCATGTGCAGTGTCCCACTGTGTGGTTTTTGCATTGTTTGTTGGTTGTCAGCTATGATTACACTTGTACTTGATATTTGGATTGTTGGTTTTACCCTATACTTTTCTGTCTGTATGCAGGCTATGAGAAGGTGAACCCCAAAGCACTAGCTTAGAAGGTATGAGGTCCCGGCTGAAGCCAAGACTTCCTCGGAGTGGTCGCCCTAGCTCTCAGGCCAGCCCATAAAATCTGGGAAATCCTAAAAAATCTTGCAAGCCCACCTGGGCCAAACTGGGCCTGGAGAGCTCAAAGTCTTTGTTCTTGATAGCATTCCTGCTGGGCTGCACACCACACATGTACGTGAATACAAAATCCATTAATATATAGTAGCATTGTGTTATATACCTCTAGAGTGAAGATTGTGGTTCAGCTCCTGGTCCATATATTCCACTCCAACCTAAGAGCTAGTGGGGCTCAGGAATCCACCTGTTGGAGCTCTATTAAAGACTTCTGAGATTCCCAAGTGAGGACTCCGGCTGGGGGTGGGGGGACACAAGCAACGCGAGGCCTGTGGGAGCTGCAGCCAGGAGGACAATCTTAGCGAAACCATTGAGTACAATTGGTGAAATTGAGCAGTAGGCTTAAGAGTAGAGATGAATAAACTCAGAGTAAGTTTGTGTTCGCCCAAAGCCTAACTTTTGGCATTTGACTCCCAATGGCTAAGGAAGATGAATGCAGCCCTAGGGCCCTCTGCCTGGAAAATATGGATACAGCCTATACAAATGCAAAGAGTTCAGGTTCAGACAAACCCAAAATTATTGTAATTTCACTCATCTCTAGCCAAAGGTACAGCTGGGACCACCACCTATTTACTTTCCATTGTTAAATGCTAAACTGTGCACCCTCTGATATTGACTGAGATCGATCAAGTCCTTGGAGGTGAGCTGACTTTCACTGTTTTTTTTTTTTTTACTAGAAATCCACGTCTGTTATCTCCAAGCTTTGTGTCCTGTGAAAGAGACAAGTCATATGATTTAAGTCTATGGGACAGTCTCGAGTAGTGTGCTCTTGTCCACGCTAGTTCTAGCGATTGATCACTTCGTCCAATCAAATATTTTGTGCATGGAACATGTCAAAAGTATTTTCACACCCAGGTACCTTTTAAAGTGTTACAGTCATTTAAAAAACATCTGACATAGCATTGATTTTGATCTTGGTGCTAAGACTCCTACTAACTGTTAGAGCAAGTGGGGAAAATGCTCAGTTAAGCATTTGTTCTCCCCAATATCTTCTCAGTGCATAGACTTTGTGATCTGGCAGGGAGCTGAATGCTTCTTCCCATGCATTGGTGGAGAGCTCAGCACTCAGACCCCCACCATTCAAAACCCTTGACATGTTTCAACAACAAACCAAGAACAAATGGGTCCAGCAACACCAGTAGATCATAAAAGGCTCCAGTAGCTGGTAAGAATGCACGCTCCCAGAAATCCCAGAAATGTGGAACCAATACTCCAGGAAGAAGAACGCCCAACAGCATCCAAGAAAGTAGAATAATCCAAGTGGTTTATTTGCCAGGTGCTAGTACAACGTTTTGTACTTGATAAAGACCAACTTGGTCAAAGTGTTGTACTAGCACTTGGCAAATGAATCACTTGGATTATCCTACTTTCTTGGATGCTGTTGGACTTTCTTCTTTTTAATGTCTCTACAGACATGTCCAAAGATTTGTCTACCTACACTTTAAGGTTTAAGGCTATGGTCCCACAACTTTTTGCCGGTTTCGCTGCAATTTTTTGACGGCTGTCATTTAGGAGACAAAATGCAGTTATAAAAGAACCCCTTTAAAGTGAATGTTCCACCAGGTACATTTATTTTAGGTGTAGCATACCAATAGAACGGCGCCAGCACGGGGAAGCCTGTGCCGTGTTTTTTTTTTTGAAGCGCGCCCCGCTTTCCCGCACACGGCACTGGTCTATTCCCAGGCAACGCCTCGGGTTGAAGCTAATGGAGCTGCGTCACAGAGGGGCGGGGTTTTCTCTAACTGGGGGCGGGCCGGCCCACCTCCAGTTCTTTAGCCAGGGCCAATTAATAGACCGCCACCGTGCACGGGAACCAGGCTGTGGTTCAAAAAAAGGACCTTGACACCTGCTTCCCTGCGCCAGCGCTATTCTATTAATATGCTACCCTTAAAGGTACATTCGCTTTAAAGTGAAGAATGAAGGTGCAGCTTTGACATTTTACACCCTACACATCAGTAAAGATATACTAGCTTCACAGATATCCATTTAATGCGATGTTACACTGTAACTTGATTTTCCATTCTCTGAACAACTTTACCACCACAAATGTCATTATTATTTCACTTACAAGCTAAACCTTTGATAAAGCACTCGATCAAACATTCTTACGAAACCGTCTCGGACCAAACCGAATTTGTATCCATGCACTTTTGATCTTTTCTACAAAAAAAAAAAACTTGGTTAGTCAGGGTTTTTTTTTTTTTTTTTTGCAATCAGTGACATATACGCTGCAGGCATTCGGGTTCTGCAATCTCCTGATATAATACATTAACACACTCTTAACAAGAAAAACAAGACGATTTCTAATTACGCTTATGATCCACCCTGCAGACAGCGCACAAATGTCCTCAGGATAAAATGAATGCACAGATGTCAAGATCCGGCAAACTAAGATAGGTGATTAATTATAAGCCATAAAGATATTTTAATGCAGCCCTGATTACAAGGAATTAAGCGTTTTCCACTGGAACATACTGGAAGCCATTACTTTGTTTTTCTTTTCTATGTTTTTGCTTTTAGTGTCCTGCTTTGGCCGGAGTAATCTCGTTGTAGCGTGCCACATTGGAGGCTTTTCCGCCAGTTTTGTCTCTATCGTTCTGCAGATAATGGCAGTACATTAGTCGGCTAATAAGTTATTTTTTTCCCTTGCCTTCCTTTTCTTCCGAGCCGGCGCTGCATTGTTTTGGTGGCCTCTGTATGATTGGATTTGGTACAATGCTGCACACAGACAGTAATTAATACTTGTGTTTCATTTTGCTTCTTCATTATCTTCACAAGAGAGCTGTATTTTCTATTCAGAGATCAGATGCTGGGTCAAAGCGTCACCCATCAAGTTGATCCTGGAGAACGCTAGGGTTCCTTTATCAGGCGACTGCATTACTGCCGCTCAGTCTTTCATTTCATCCCGACTCCATTCCTCCACATCTGTGTGATGTTAATTGGCTTTCATATTTGCCTGTAAAATGTCTCTAGCTTTTTTCGGGCTAATGTAAATGTGTAGAGTTATGTTATGGCGGAGGAACCTGCATGTGTTTGACTAGTAGAGTAAACTGGGAGCCTTGGTATTGATCGGCAATGATATCATTGAGAACATCTGCTGTGTATTGATTAAAGGGGATGTCAGGGCAGGGGGGTTGCATCAAAATAACCAGATAATATACTTACCCAGCCTGCACTGCCAGCCCAATCTTTGCTCTTCTTCCCTAGTGTGGTGATGTGTAGACCAGAGATGCTGCTCAGCATAGACATTATAGAGATCCACCGCTAAGCAGCTATTTCCGGTCTACATGTCACGTCATTGGAAGTATAAGGGTATGTCCAGACTACGGAATCCTAGTCGATCACCCGCCGGGGATTCCACCACTTTACCCCGCTCACAGCCACGTGAATCTCTGCTGGTCCCATAGGCTTCATTCTATGGTGATCCACCAGGATTCCGTAGTGTGGACATACCCTTAATGACCAACAAAGTCCACAGAGTCTCAGTTACGAGTCTCAAACCTCAGGACTAGCCAGTTATCACTTGACGGAAGGACCTAGAAAGAGATGGCTCCTGTAGGGAAACCACCATAACCACCATATTGTGTCTTTTTCACTCAATATCCAACACAATTATGAGTATGAGGATATGACAAGGGAAATTCCAAAGCCAGGTATCCATCCACAGACAGCTGTTTCAGGGTGTTGCCCCTCATCTGGATTAGGAGTCTGGCTAGGTGGGAGCAATGCCTTGTATACCAATATGGCAAATAGATCACTGATCTCAGGGAGGCCAGCTAAAGAAGACACTTCCGGCTGCTGGTTAAAACCCACTGAATACAGTGAAATCCAGGGGCATTGCCCCCTGGTAAACATGAGTATGCAAAAAAAGTCAGCAGAGCCTCAGTTACGAGTATTAAAACACTGGACTAGCCAGATATCCCTCCAGGGAAGAGCATAGCAAAGGGATGGCTCCGCAAAATAGACAGCAGTAGTGAAGAAGAGGATGTCAGAGGAAACTGAGCATTTAGGTAACAAGCAGCTGTCGGGGAGTAGGCTGGGTATACACCTAAGCCACGTGAAAAATACCCCTGTCCATACAATCCCTTTAACAAGTTCTGGACCAGGCTAATTTTGTCCTTAAGGACCATTTTTAAAAAAAATCTGATCTGTCTCACTTTATACAGTTATGGCTCTTGGATGCTTTGACTTATCAAAGTTCTGAGAACTTGAGAATTCTGAGAACTTTTTGTAAAATTGGAGGCCGCACAATTTAATACACATAAAAAAAAGTTATGCTCACCTGTCCATGCTCCCCCGGTGTGCTCCAACGGGTCTCTGCTGTCTCCAGCCACCTCCAGCCTGCTCAGATAATAATAACTGGAACAGGACAGCACTGCGGCCAGTGATTGGACTCTATGAGGATTTTCCTGCTGCTATAATCCTCAGCAAGGGTTGTTCTTCTGCTGATGGATGTTAGCTTTGCATAGATGTGTTCCCGATGGATGGTGATTGCTTTCCCTCCAGCTTTTTTTGTATATATTTACTTATCATAGCATATTTTTGTTCCAGTGTTGCTACTTTTCATTTTTAACAGTAACATTGAAATGAAAACATTCTTTGATAAGTAAATATACACAAAAGAAGCTGGCATGGGACATCAGAGACCCATAGGAGGACATTGAGGGAGCACGGACAGGTAAATATAGCCTGTTTTTTTGTGTGTGTATTAAATTGTGCGGCCGTCATCAAACTTTACAAAAGAAATTTGGTTCTGTAATCTCGGTTTGTAAAGTTTGGTTCTCTCATATGAATATATAATAGTAGATGTACTGTATAACACCAATGGTTCCCCACATGCAGCTCATAGCCACATACATCTTATGGCTCCCCAGAGGAAAAAAGTGCCCTTGAGCTTCGTGACATGAATAAAAAAGGCTGTACATACTGTACATGCATGTACACACAAATCCGGTTCTGAGCTATATAGACGTTAATAGACAGCTCTCTGAATTTTGTCTGAGACCAATTTAATGCACATTTCAACCTGACCTGTAAGATTAAAGGGGTTATCCAGTGCTACAAAAACATGGCCACTTTCTTTCAGAGAAAACACAACTCTTGTCTCCAGTTCAGGTGCGGTTTGCAATTAAGCTCCATTCACTTCAATGGAACTGAGCAGCAAAACCCCGCCCAAGCTGGAGACAAGAGTGGGGCTGTCTCTGGAAGAAAGTGGCCATGTTTTTGTAGCGCTGGATAACCCCTTTAAGCATAGAACCCATAAAAATAGACAAATTATGTACAAATAACATGACAAAATATTACTATGCATAGATCAACACAGTATCCAGGATATATATACTGTCCACATCCCAAAGGTTGGTTTCCTATATATCATGGCTTAAATGTGGGTCTTAACGTCTAAAATACAGTAAGCAAGTGGTATGTTGACTTGACCTCTTGCCCTCTTGTCACTTGCACAGCAAGTCAGCCATATAGTGTCTCTATTAAAACTAGACACAAGAGGAGGCCCATTTTAACTCAGAGGCCCATTGGGGAATTCACCTGCTCCTCCTTCAGCCAGTCCAGGCCTACTTTATGGTGTGTTCATATATAGGTAATTGATTGTTCTTATTTTCTTATTATCCTTTTTTCACAGTTCACAATGGTTTCTATACTTTTTGGAATAATGGCACACTGAAGGTAGAATATTTCTTCTAACATAAACTACAAGTAAACAAACATAATAAAACTTTTTTCGACGGCAAAACAACATTTTGATAAAACAATAAATCGGAACCATAATGGTTTTGTGCTGTGTCCCCCCCCCCCCCCCATATTTCGAAATCCTAATAAAACTTTTCTCATTATAAGTGAGAGAAAACAATTCTATTACTTCAGATTTTTCATTGTAGCCAGCACCCCATAGTGAAGACGCAGCGGAAAATGATGAAACATGATGCTTTATATATATTGCTTTGTTCTTTGCACATATTACTTCATTCATAATTCATCATCATTTCTGCTGCTGTTCATGATAACTTGCCCACATGGTGGTGCTCTTCCATATGCATTATGCATGAATATAATATGGGAATTGGCTCATATTGCAATATATACAGTACATATGTAATATACATAAAGGTTTTTATTCATATGTCCTACATATACCTAGAGAAAAGCTGCAGTACATTGACTTATGAAGAGGATATATTTTACCTTTAAGGGTTTGGGTAACCACTGCTCTCCCCCCTTTATCACACCCAAGTACAATTCATGGCTTGAAAGCTGTGACAAATCGTCCGTGACTGGCACTTTATAAGTGGAAATAGTAAAATCCACCCCGTGTTTCCACTCTGGCTATGTCCCTGCTGATGCATTTTAATCAAATTCTTCCAGTTTAAGTAAAACTATCTGTCATTCTGCCTACGCCGCTGCTGCTGGTGTCACAATATGAATGGGATGTATTAAAAATTAAAATGATTGGTTTTACTTTCCATCAGGATGAGAAGTGAGCACTGCCGTCACACGACCCTATCACTTCTCAGACCCATCCGTCTCGCCCCGTGCCACGATGCCAGTCATAAACTTCTCTTCAGTGCCCATTAAATCATGGTTGGGCCATCAGGAGCGGTAGCAGAAGACAGGAGCGAGGAAACCACCTTCACATTACAAGCATCTATTTGTTAACGGAAGCCAACACGTTGAACTTTAGGAAAAGAAGAATGTGAGATATGCAAGGCTATTGTCTTAGCAGTGATCCTTGGCTTATACAATGATCGAAGCAGTACTAAAGAAAATAAGGACGTACTAGACTTGCATTGATACATATTATCTGCTGATATCCCGGTAAAGCCACTGAACAGAAAGAAGGTGAACAAAACAAGAACAGCTATGGGTACAAAGTAGG
Organism: Dendropsophus ebraccatus; assembly: GCF_027789765.1. Classification (NCBI taxonomy): domain Eukaryota; kingdom Metazoa; phylum Chordata; class Amphibia; order Anura; family Hylidae; genus Dendropsophus; species Dendropsophus ebraccatus. The sequence continues at coordinate 61,706,619 of NC_091466.1, forward strand.
TTTCCTCTATGACCAGGATTGCTTTACTTAAAAGGGATTATCCCATGAAATCAAGTTATAACCGATCCTCGGGATAGAGAAAAACTAACTGATCAAAGAGGAGCTCACTTTATAATGGGGGACCCTGGAGCACTGGTGCACATGGGTGACCACTAGAGATGAGCGAACCTGGAGCATGCTCGAGTCGATCCGAACCCGAACTTTCGGCATTTGATTAGCGGTGGCTGCTGAAGTTGGATAAAGCCCTAAGGCTATGTGGAAATCATGGATATAGTTATTGGCTGTATCCATGTTTTCCAGACAACCTTAGAGCTTTATCCAACTTCAGCAGCCCCAGCTTATCAAATACTGAAGGTTCGGGTTCGGATCGACTCGAACCCGAACCCGGTTCGCTCATCTCTAGTGACCACCAACCCATTCATGTGGAGATAGCCTGTTGTGGCAACTAGAGAAGAAAGTGGGACACTCTCCTGTAACCATTGGGGGAAAGAAACGAGGGTCTTGTTTTAAAGAATAGGGCAAGGAAAACTCAATTAGTACATAGTAAATAAAGTAACTCTGTAGAAATGTAGAAAAAGTGATCATTGGTACTTAAGCCCCTATTACACAGAGCAACGTGGAGAGCAAGCGAGCGCTGACCTGTCGGGCAGCGCTTGCTTGCTCCTTGTTCCACTGCCCATTGCCGGCTCTATTACACACGCCAACAGCGAGCAATGAGGAGCGGGTAGGATCCAGGGAAGCTGCGGGGGGCTTTCCAGGCGATTGTCTGATTGACCGTGCAGCCCATAGGAGACATCGGCAGTCTGCTCCTAACGCTCCCTATTATGCGGAACGATTGCAGCAGGTCATGATCGTTGCCGTTTCAGCCTGTTGAAAGACAACGATCAGCCGACATTGTGCATGTCAGCGGAACTTTGTCTTCTATTACGTGAAACGATTATTGGCCGATATCGGCCGAATATAGCCGATAATCCCTTTGTGTAATAGGGCCTTTAGTCAACCCTCCATAGGGCTTCATCTGAAGGCTTGGAGTATGGGAGGGGGGGGGTTGCTTACAATGACAAAATGCGCATTGCCCGGAGAGCTATTCTTCAATAAGCCTCACTCAGGCTACTTTTACAATAGAGTAGAATTTCGGTCAGAAGTACTTACAAGTGACAACCATTTTCTTCTCCTGAAATATGAAATATGTCAATTAATCAATTTTAACAGGCCATCCAATTTTCCAGTTACCATGTCATCTCCTTTTCATAGATAACTGCTATCACTCTGCTTCAATGGAATTCAGGAGCATTAGCAATGCCCATTTGCCACAAAGGTTAATGTTATCATCCTTTTCCCATTTTGTAAAAAAAATTGTTTCTCAACTTATAATTATCGCATGTTCCTAAAGCTTTTATTTATTACTAAGCCGAACACAAAAACTTCAAACCAAACACTTGCCTGTTTGTATTATACCACTTATACCCGGCATAAGACTCTATAACAGAGGCAGTCCCTCTGACGGGTTTTGCTGAGTTCTTGGTGTCTTCAGGGGTATCAGGGCAATGATTTTAGTATATAGCTTGGTGAATAAAAGTGTGTTCCTATCTTGAGAAATCATCCCCTATTCACAGAAGAGATAACTAGCTGATTGTGGGAGGTCCAACTGCTGTCCCCTTTACTTTCTCAAAAACAGCAGTCGGACGCCATGCGATCATATAGTTAAAACTCAAGGTAGAAAAAACCCTTTAATAAAAGTTAAGACTATTGAGCATGCAATCATTTTCAGCCGATTTGGCCGATTATCGCTTTGTGTAATAGAGACAATGATCAGCCAATGAAACGATCATTGGCTGATAGTTTCTTTAGGTCCAGACCTAAAATCATTGACTGCTGACCGCGCAAGGCTACGTGTAATAGCAATGCCGACAGCTCACAACTAAATAAACTGTTCATGCATTAGCTCTCCATGTTCACAGTCTCCTCCTGCCTTCTGCTCTCTTCCTGGCACCACACACTGCAGCTTCTCTGAGCTGACAGGCCGCTCAGCCAATCACTGGCTTTGGCGGTAACGGACAGTGATTGGCTAAGCGGTCTGTCATCTCAGAGAAGGTGCAGTGCGGGGTGCCAGGAAGAGAGCAGAAGGCAAGAGGACCTGGAGCATGGACCGGTAATGTATAGACAGTTTAGGGCAAGAGCTGCATGGACATCGTTAATGATATCTGTGCAGCCCTTGCCAAACGATAAACGAGCCTTGTAATAGGCTTAGTAAACGAGCGCTAATCTAGCAGATCGGCACTTGTTTATATTATTGATCAGGCCGTGTAATAGGACCCTAACTCTTGAAGCAAAAGATACTGTACATGATGTCACAAGAAGAGGACTATAGCATGCTTCAGATGCAAAAAACAGGACACGGTATAATAGTAAAACCAGATTAACAGAGACAATTTTCAAAAAGGACTAAACAAAAAGCCGAGGCAACTTTCTCTAATCCCTATCCAGATATTTTCAATGATACTTTCAGGCTATGTTCCCACAGTGTAAGGGTTATGGCCCTATTCCACGGGTCGTTTAGAGGAGCAATATCGTTCGTATTCGGCCGATATCGGCCGCTACGAACGATATTCGTCCCGTGGAATAGAGTGCAACGATCAGCCGACATAAACGTTTATGTCGGCTGATCGTTGCAGTCGCTTGTTTTTCAACATGTTGAAAAACAAGCGACTGATATAGCAGCGATCTGCTGCCGTCCCTCCGTTGAATAGGCGCATCGGCAGCAGGCGCTGCTGTATCCTATGGGCTGCCCGGACGATCAGCGATCACCCGGGCAGCCCCCCCAGCAGCTCCCCGCCGCCCCTCCCGCACTCACCCGCTCGCTGCCGCCGCGTTGAATAGCGGCGGCAGCGAGCGGGGAACGAGAAGCAAACGAGCGCTAATAGCGCTCGTTTGCTCCTCCAAACGACTCGTGGAATAGGGCCATAAGTAAAGTCCGTTGTTGCCAAATGACAGCTGTAATTAATGATCATGGTCAATAATAACGTCCGTTATTTGCAATTATTTTTACACTGTGGGATCGTAGCCTTAAAGTGACAAATAAGATGTTGCAAAGCTAGCAATGAATCACATGACAAGTGAGAGAAGCTTTTTTTTATATATATATTTTTTATAGAACTTAACAAGGAGACTTGTTCATGGGAAGAAGGATGAATAAATGCAAATGGAACTGGGAAAGGATTGCTGGTATGCTCCAGTAATAATGGATTGCTATTTAGTAATACCAGTAAAAGATGTGCAGTATGTTCCCAGTGTGGAAGAAAGGATGTTATCAGTAGAGTATATGACAGCTAAAGAACTCCATGGTGACAAGTGTGCTCTTCTGGATGGAAAGCCAATGCTGAAGTGAAAGAACATTTATAGTAACAGATGAAATGCTCTACATGATTGTATCCATGTGAATTGGTGTTTAGATCAAAGACATTTAGAAAACATGCAGGAACTAGAAAAGCCGAACTAGCTGTCAGAAGTGGGATGCCTTCATTTAGAGACCATAACACCCAACTATGGAGAAGAGGCTTCTCACGTCTGACACCATACATTACCGCTATTGTGGTTTGTCCTAATAATAAAATTTGACAAAGAATCCTATTCAAATACTCTTTGATGGAAATGTTGCAATAAACCTACAGCTCTTGCAGTGAGATGGAGATGGCAATGGATAGCATAGTCACCAAAAAGATTCTACAACATGGCAGTTCCTGGTCATGTGACAAGCAATTGTCATGTTGCCCCAGCCTAAAGAGGTAATAGAAAACTTCCATTACTCCCTCCCCATGTCATAAACCAAAAAAAGAAACCTATTACCCTCCTTGCCCCCTCCCCCCGCAGCTCTCACTGTCATATGTTCCGGTTCTAGATGCACCCTTATTCTGGCAGCTTTCAATGACGTCCTATTTATTTTTTAGCCAACCACAGAGCTGAATGGGGGGAGCCCAACATCACTGGATAACAGGAGAATCTGAGCACAGCTGTGATGGTAAGATGTGACAACAGGAGCTGTGGAGGAGTGAGGAGGGTAAGTATGTTGTATGTTTTGTTGTTTTATAGTATTGAAGACAGTAAGAGAAGTTTTCTTGGAAAACCCCTTTAACTTACCAAGAATGCTAACATTGAAGTTTATCACCTGGATTTTCTTTGTAGATTTTACAGTGCTAATTTCTGATGGTAGCGTGTCTGACGACTGGAACAAAAATCCCATAGTCCTCTCCATATTTTTGTGAATATCCCTTGGCAACGAGTCCTGCTTTGTATCATTTGACTGTGCCATCTGTGTTGCATTTAACATTAAAACCCCAATTACAGCCTATGGCTTTTCTCCCAGCTGGCAGCTCTGTTAGTGCCCATGTTTTGGTGGCGTTCATGGATTTTATTTCTTTCTCTGCAGCCTTTATACATTTATTAGCTTCCCTTTCTTAGCGTAAAGTGTCACTTTTATTTGTAGGGTTTCTATGGGTTGAACTTGATGCACTTGTCTTTTTCCAACCTTAGGCTATGTTCACACAACGTCAAAAATAGAGAAAAGGCGTCCGATTTTGATATTTAAAAAACCGCCCGTCTTTGCTGCGATTTAACTGACTGCGATGGCAATGCACTGAAGTCAATGGGAAGACAGATTTCCAATGCACACAGTTGAATAACGGACGTTTTTACCGCGGACCTCAAAATAATAAACAGGATCATTATTTTCGGACGTCTTTTGCAAACAGCAGACGTTTTTTATTAGTTGTTCACCCACAGTTTTCTTTTGTCACCGTTCTTTCTAAGTTTTTACTATTAAATTCAATGGTCCAATCAGTAATCCCAAACTAGAATAATGTACAAACAACAGTCATTGCACTAAGGGGAGCCCAGACAGCTAAATGACGTCCAGTATTTTAGACTCAAAATAATGGACATCATTTTAAACAGAGCTGAAAAACCGTTGTGTGAGCATAGCCTTATTATGATGCTATGTTACAAAGCCAAGTCAAAAGATTTGATTAGTTGGGGTGTTCAGACCTCCACTGGTCATTAAAACGGACCCGGAGAAGCGTGTGGCTATACATTACATGCTATGTTATCAGTGCAGCACACTTTGAATAAAACAGACAACCCCTTTAAAGGAACACATGTATAAGAGGGAAGGGGAAGGCAGGATCCCCTTGTATCCCGTTCTACATCCCTACTTAGGGTGCGTTCATACTTACCAGATCCGCAGCAGATTTCATTTAATTAACTGAACACCGCATCAAATCTGCACCATCAAATCTGCTGCGGATCCTGTAGGTGTGAACGCATCCTTAAAGTGTACCTGTCGTTTGTAAAAACTTTTGACGTGTCATAGAGACATGTCAAAAGTTTTGATCAATCCAGGTCGGAGTGTCCAGGTCGGACTTGTACCAATGAGAAGAATGAGGGGGAGAGAAGACTTTTTTTTTTCAAACACATTGTGGAAGTAGACCGTGCTGCAACACATCCTCTCCCTGCTTGTTCTCTGAACTCTTGACACGTCTCTATGACATGTCTAAAGTTTTTAAAAACAACATAGACATTTTAACTTTACGTGAGACAAATCTCTCTATACACTTGAATGTAAAAATGAATAGAATATGCAGACTATACGAGTATATAAAAAAAATAGTAAACAGCACAGGAAAATACTTGTTTTATTATAGTTTTGGATTTATTATATATTCAATATTTGAATTAACAGATTGAAGTGCAAGTTGACCACTGTAGAAACGCTAAACTTCTATACGAGGGATAAAGAGATGCAGGGGAAGAGGTAAATTACAAACCTAACCCCTGAAAGCTTTAGGGCCCTATTACACAGGACGATTATCGTGCAAAAAATCGTTATATCGTTTAAATTTAAATGATAATCGTATGTCGTTGATCGTTGATTTAGATCTGAACCTAAATTTATCGTTAATCGTTTGTTAATCGTTCTCTGTAATTCAAGCTCAAGTTCCGCATTTTTTCACTAATCGTTCAGTGTAACTGCACATTGTCCATTGTTTTACTGGGATCAGAAGGAATAAACAATCATAGTAACGATCGCAATAACGATCGTAGTAACGGTCGTAACTAACGACCATCGTTCTGTGTAATATGGTGAACGATTTCAGGTTAACGATAAACAATCTCGTTTGCGATAGTTTAACATTAGTCGTTAATCTTTAAAATGTATAGGACCCTAACTTCGCCAAGTCAGCTTAGTGACTCTAGCAATCATAACAGTTTTTGCTCTTTTTATATGTATTGTGTAAAAAAAAGAAAAAGTAATAAAATTCAGATATAAAGTAATACATCTAAATAATGGATTGAAATAATTTGATAATCTTACAGATTGTGAAATACATAACACACACGAAAAAAGAAAAAACGTACAAATATAAAATATTTATTAGGGCAGCAAGAATTACAGGCGTAGCAGCTGATGTCCTCCAATTTGCTGCACTTCTATCCGGCAAGTGAATAATACATTATTGTAATCTTTAACGTAACAATAAATGGATTGGGCGACAGTGAAAGAGTTTTAACAAAGAAGCGAAGTGCTCGGATGTAACCGGGTTAGTCTAAAATTACCCATTAGATCGTATACTTTCAACCATCCTTTATAGCAGCTCGAAAGGTCGATTTTCAGGTATACAATGCCAGCGCGTTTTAGTGCCGGAAGACAGTGACTTTCTCAGTTTATGGAATGTGTAAGTTATGTGGTCTGTTACCTGGAACAGTTCATTAACTCATTTATTTGCTTTTTTCCCTCTTATCAGTAAGGGACAGAACTACAAAGCAATATCCAGTCCGCCTTACTGCTTATTTCAATGTTTGATTTTGAAATAAAACATAGTGACACCTGCAGATATATCCTCGGAAAGTCCCTTGTGCAAAACGGCTATATAAATCATTTTTATATTTGGTTTAATGCAGGACTTCACAAGCGGCAGAGGAGCCATTTATTTTCAAGAACCAAACAGCCTGCTTCCCGAGGTCTTGCTTGAATCTTCTATTCGTCCTTTGTTTGCTTCTACACTATTTCGCTTTTTTTAACACAGAAGTTCAAAATGTTCCTCTTAAATATGTAACTGAAATGTAAAAAGTTCACAGGGTCCCTGTTTGGGTTTCCATTAGCCTTTCCTGTATTTATTTTTGGCAAGAATAGCACAGTGTACAATACTGTTCTTGGTTCTTATCGAAGCCTCAATGGACCCTACTGAAGGCGATAGGGACCATCAGAGTTTTTTTAGGGGGGCCATCTGGAAACAGTTTTGGCAAATATTTGATGCATCAAGGAAAAACACAATTTAAATTAAAAAAAAACAAAACACAGCTACTATTTTGCAAAACCGCACGCAACCAGACAAGACTTGTTTTTCTAAGCTGGGATCAACCCTTATTGGTCAAGTTTTAGTCAACAGTACAACAGTAGTGTTGAGTGAGAATTATCGATGGAGCATAGTGCTTGATCGAGCACCAAGGTGCATAATCAACCTTGGGGGGCTCGGAAAAAGGCTCCATCTCTTGCAGAAACCTACTTTGTTATTTTTGTTCTAATTTTGTATTTTTTGTCTCTTGAAGGAATGCTTAAACGAAATATACAGAGCAAAATGGTAAAGTGAACCTGTCGTTTGTAAAAAAAAAACTTTTGACATGTCATAGAGACACGTCAAAAATTCTGATCGGTCTGGGTCCGAGTGTTCAGACCTGTACTGATCGTCAGAACGAGCGGGAGAGGACTGCGCTGTGTTAGAAAAAAAGAGTCGGGCTTATAATGTAATTCTATGGAACCTGACTCTTTTCAGAGCAGGGAGAAGATATGCTGCAGCACGGTCCTCTCTCTGCTCGTTCTCCTGATTAGGGGTCAGAACACTCAGACCTGGACCGAGCAAATCATGTCAAAAGTTTTTTACAAATGATAAGTACACTTTAACTGGGTTCACACTATGTATATTTGAGGCTGTATTTGTGAGGCTGTATAGCAACCAAAACCAGGAGTGGATTGAAAACGCAGAAAGGCTATGTTCACATAATGGTGAAATTGAGTGGATGGCCGTCATTTAATGGCAAATTTTTGCTGTTATTTTAAAACAACGGCTGTTATATTGAAATAATGGCAGTTATTTACCGTTATATGACGGCCATCCACTCAATTTCAACATTGTGTGAACAGATCCTTTCTGTGTTTTCAATCCACTCCTGGTTTTGGTTGCTATGAGGACCTGACTTGAGGACCAAATACTGCCTGAAATATACATAGTGTGAACCTAGCCTTCAAGGCTGGGTTCACACTACGTATATTTCAGTCAGTATTGTGGTCCTCATATTGCAATCAAAACCAGGAGTGGATTGAAAACACAGAAAGGATCTGTTCACACAATGGTGAAATTGAGTGGATGGCCGCCATTTAATGGGAAATATTTGCTATTATTTTAAAACAACGGCTGTTATATTGAAATAATGGCCGTTATTTACTGTTATATGGCGGCCATCCACTCAATTTTAACATTGTGTGAACAGAGCCTTTCTGTGTTTTTAATCCACTCCTGGTTTTGGTTGCAATATGAGGACCACAATACTGACTGAAATATACGTAGTGTGAACCCAGCCTTAGAAGGGGTAGTGCAGCGCTAAACAATTATTCACAAAATAACACACATTACACAGTTATACATGTATGTTATGTATGTAAATGACCCCCTTCCCCGTGTTTCCTCCCACCCACGCCAGACCCAAAAGTGTGATGCACTATACTCACCTTATTCGACCCCTGTCCACAATCTTAGGACAATGATGTCATCTTCGGGCGGCCGGCCGAACTGCTCACTCCGTCCCACGTGCCGGCCCCCCTCTGCCGCGTCATCAGCTGCTCAGCCGCGATTGGCTGAGCATAACTGTGCTCAGCCAATCGCTGATGAGCACAGTTATGATGCCGCAGAGGGGGGCCGGCACGAGGGACGGATGGAGCGGTTCGGCCGGCCGCCCGAAGATGACATTATTGTCCTAAAATGGCGGACGGGGGTCGACACGAATCAGGTGAGTATAGTGCATCACACTTCCGGGTCTAGCTTGGGTGGGGGGAAACACAGGGAAGGGGGCCATTCACATACATAACATACATTACAAAGTTGTATAACTTTGTAATCTGTGTTATTTTGTGAATAATTGTTTAGCGCCGCACTACCCCTTTAACCTTTGCCGAGCTGGGGCACCTGGATAAATGCTCGAGCCTCCCATTGATTTCAATGGGGTTTGTTACTCAAGTTGAGCACTCAAGCATTAAAAAAAGCTCCACTCAATTGAGCACTCGAGCATTTGAGTGCTCGCTCAATACTAGTCAACAGTAGTTCAGGGAATCAAGAAGGTTTATGTGGTATACAATACAAGGTCCGCACTACTACATGCCCAGAATACAGTTATTAGTTCTGCAGCCACAGCAAATATTACATTAATTTAAAAATATGTGAATTATTTATTTTTGGTAAATTTAAATGTAATGGTCTGATTATAGTCAGTTATGTACCAGCAAGTCATAAGAGGAATGATCTTTTCTGACACCGGACGTTTTGTGAAAATAAACGGAAAAATAAAACAAACCTTTATCGTTTACTAAGGAACATAGGTATAGGTGGCATAAGTAGAAGTCACACCAGGGCCCTGTGAAGAATTAAAGGGGCTGTCCATGAATAAAAATATATGGCTGGGAAAGGTATAAATATAAAATAAGAGTGATACTCAACTACACTGATCAGCCTGCAGTTTTAATCCCCCCCTGATTCCTGCCCATCACCACTTCTTCCTAGTTTTTGTAACAAGGCTTCCTTGCAGGAACAATCTTACTAAGCCAATCATAGGCTGCAGCAGTGTACCACCTCAGTCAGAAACAGGATCTAGACAGGTGAGTATTATGTCTTTTTTTTTTTTACTTTTACATAACCTCCAGTCAAAACTAAAAAAAAAAAAAGTTGTCTGAAACCTAATAAGGTATTTTAATATAAATATTAAAAAAGATTAGCTTAGCCTAAGGGAAAACATAAATAAAAAGATACTTACCAGGGGCGTAGCTAGGATTCATGGGGCCCCATAGCAAAAAACTGTACGGGGCCCCATGAATCCCGTACGTTCCTTACCCCCCCCCCCTACTGCCAAACACAGACAATGACTGACATATATACACACAGAGGCACCATTAACACATATACAGATACGCCACTGACATACACACATATATACAATGTGATTACACTAGTGCCTCCACAGTCACCAGATCTCAATCCAATAGAGCATCTTTGGGATGTGGTGGAACGGGAGATTCGCATCATGGATGTGCAGCCGACAAATCTGCGGCAACTGTGTGATGCCATCATGTCAATATGGACCAAAATCTCTGGGGAATGCTTCCAGCACCTTGTTGTATCTATGCCACGAAGAATTGAGGCAGTTCTGAAGGCAAAAGGGGGTCCAACCCGTTACTAGCATGGTGTACCTAATAAAGTGGCCGGTGAGTATATATATATATATATATATATATATATATATATATATATATATAATGTTTTCCCTAGGCTGACCAGATTTTTAGACAAATATTATGACATATATTAGAACTGACAATAACATCCAACAATCACAAATATTTTAATTCAACCCAGTAGGACCACCTGTCCTGATTAGTTTGACTCCTGCCTCCACATCCCTTGTGTAGTGCCCTAGTTAGGCCTTATAGTAATGGGGTGCTGTGGTTGACAAAAACTCAACTGACTATACATGAAGTGAATCCTACAAACTTAAAAAACATAACCCCACTTAAATTACTCCAGCATGTTTCTTCTGTGGTAGGCAAGTTCATCAGGGAAAATGATGGGTGTGTATAGGAATGATTATACAGTTACAGATTAAAAAAACAGTAAAAACAAAAGTTTATAGTGCAGAAATTACAAACAGGTAAGGTAAGATTGGTATGTTACATTGCTGGCAAGTAGAAAAGTTTGATATAGGAAAAAAAGTATTCCTGGTCAACCCCTTTAACACCAGTACAATAAATAGCACGTGGTAGGTCAGAGCGAATTATATTCTGATCCTAGATAGTGGCTTTAATTCATAGGTTTTGCTACCTGGTAAATTTGGTTTCTGATAAAGACAGCAAACTCAATACTGTACATTACTATAGAATAGGAAGCGCCATATGTTCCATCTCAAGGTGAGGAGAATACTGTGTTTCTGGGATTGGAATAGACTATCACAGAATTATTTTCAGCTGTCTACATAATAATGAATTATAGTTTTTTTTTTTCCTCCAATATCACAATATGTTGTAGATAACAGCAGCAGATTCTTTCCCCTTGACATGTCTGTAAATACTATGTATATTAACCTCATATTCTGATGTCAGATCCTGCCGATTATACAGAGACGAGTGACATTACACAATCATTACTTATCTCTTCCTGCAGACGCGGTCTGTCTGATTGACTGACTTCTTCCTGGTGTTTCCTTTTCTTCTTAAGAGGTTCTATGGCAGCTGCAGTAAATGTTATACAGCTCTGTCCCCCTGCTGATGCCGCAAAGTAACAAAACTCATGCTGGAGACTTAAAAAAAAAAATAAAAAAATTATCAGTTGTGCACAAAAATCTCTGCCTTACTCCTTAAAAAGAACTTCTGCAGCAGATCGGGTGTGTATAATAAAAATTTATTTTGCTTTTTTTAAAAAATTTATCTGACTTTTTTTTTATTACGATTTAATCTGCATTTAGGCCTCTATCACCATATGCACATTTTCTAAAAAATATTTATTGTATGATATTATTTTTTAGCAATTTATTTGTATTTATGACTTAGGCCTTAGGCTGGGTTCACACTACATTTTGGAAAAACAGATAGAAAAACATATTTAATTATGTGCATCCATTTTGATCCATTTTTCTATTGACTTTCACTATATATATATATATATATATATATATATATAACTATCAAAACGGATCTTGACTACGCGTTTGTGTCCGGTAAAAAAAGGGATCCTTTTAACAATGGATAACCCGTTATTTTAATCCATTTTTGCAAAAAATGGATGAAAAAAAACCCGGATGCAATTGGGTGCATCCGTTTTTATGCAAAAACGGATGAAAATAACGGGTTGCAAAAACGTATTGTGATCCCAGACTTATTCAGACATTCCGTAAATCTATCCGTAATCGCAGTTCTGCACAAATTTAGGGCACATTGATTTCCCCTGGGCTCTTAATACTGTCCGTAGTTTTACGGATCTGTATTTTTCGCGGACGTTATGGATGTTCCCATAGACTTCTATGAAATAGATTCTCTGAATCCATACATTCACAGAATCTACTTTATAGAAGCCTGTGGGAACATCCGTAATTGTCATTATGGATTACGGATCAATTTTCGGCGATTGCGAACATAAACCGCCATGAAAGTGTGAATGAGACCTTAATCCAGGGGTAGGAAACCTTAGATCTCCAGCTGTTCCAAAACTACAACTCCCATCAAGCCTGGACAGCCAAAGCTTTAGCTATTAGTCTGTATTTTAGCCCTCTTTTATCATGTGCACTTATGTTTTTATCATATTTTTATTTGATTTGATTTTTTTTACTTCTTTATTTTTAATTATAATTTAGCTTGTATTTTACCATGTTCACATATAGAATTATCTCATCATACCTCACCAATACTACATACGTACAACGTTCCATGGCATAAAATTTAATAAGTTCCGCACGGCTGGCCAATATAGTATGCTGCTTTTATTACACATGTGTATTCCGCATATATTATACTTTGCTCATGTAATGCCAGCAGTCCATCTGCTTCACGCTTCAGCTTCTATAGATTTGCATCATTTTACTTTATGTTTGTGTTACGTCGGAGCTGCTGGAACATGGGCTCCGCTGTCTACCAGTTAAACAATGACATGAAACCTGTGCCAAATTGATTTTCTTCCACTGTTTGAGATCTCCATCGGGAGCTGCTGAAATATGAACGTTTAACTAAGCACGTATTGTATCCATGCTTCGCTTCTGGGGAAATAAAAACATATTATTATTATTACATAGCCTTGAAATTGGTCTGAAAAATGAGAACTCCATGTTGCGATGGCTCCGATTTACAAGAACATAATTAAGCGATACTTTTTTTTTTTCTTTTTTTACTAAGGGATTTCTCTTGTGGATATTTTGTACTATTTCTCTGCACACAGTGTCCATTTCACAGATTTACAAAGTGTTCTAGTCTCCTTCCAGTGGAACACTATAAAAGAGAGATTGATCACAGTATGAGAGCGAAACACACCCATAGGATTAATATCCTCTTCTTATCCCAGATCTGGTGTCTTGTTTTTTTTTTTTTTTTTTTTAAATCTGTAATCTACTTAAAGCTCTGGACATTGTTAATAGCTTTTTTTGCTATCCACTACAAAATTGAATGTTTCTTATGTAACCATATTTCAACACCACTTACATGTAGCTGTAGGCAAAGGTCTGTTTCTTCACCTTCATTTCAGAGTATAATGGGCCTACCTGGCCTACAATCAATAATGTGGCAAATGCGCTGAACTAGGAGCCATGGTATTATTTTCTGATATACAGACCATATTTAAAGGGATTGTCCAGTGTTGTTAAAAAAAAATTTAAAGTCTTGGGTTGATTTAAAAATAAAAATGTTATACTTTCCTGTCCAATCCTGCTCCACTGCCATTACATCCGGTGCCTGATTCCCACTGACGATTCCAGGTTAAATCTTGTCACACAGGAAGTGCCTGTTTAGCCAGTCACAGTCTGATGAGTGTCACTGCCCTGAGTGAAGATTGGCTGGGGTGGCACCTCCTGTGAGTTAAGATGTGCACCTGGAAGCAGTGACCCACAGGGACTGAGGACCATTGGAATGGTACGATTAGGGGATCAGGTAGCTTAACTTTTTAAAAATTTTGGTCAGCCTGACCTTTCTTTTTTTTTTGCGAAAGTGAAGAACCCCATTAACAGGTTTAGACTATCTTCAAACAACGTAAGTAAAGTATTAATATTATTTTAGTAATTATATTAGGCCCCACCCCCTTTCCCCCGGCAGGATTCACTAAGACAGCGCTTCTCAAACTTTTTCTACTGGAGCCTCACCCAACAGACCAAGGCAATGCCTGGGCCTCACCAGACTAACCAAGAGGGTGCCTGGGACTCACCAGACTAACCAAGAGGGTGGCTGGGCCTCACTATCTGTAGTGAAAGTCCATTTAAAAGCTGAAAATAAAGCTAGGGCTACCTTTCACCTGTCTCCCAAGCTCTAGATAATAAAGCAAGTATGAAATAAATTAATAATGTTGCTAAAATGGAGATTTTTGCAAATAGCAAAAGGACTGTGCAGAGCTGGGCCTCACCAACAACTAGGGGGCGCCTCACTTGTGAGGCCTGCCTCACAGTTTGAGAAGCACTGTTCTAAGAGGTGCAAGCCTCTTAGTGAATCCGGCCGGCCTGCTTCCAGTGAGCAGGCATAAATCCTGATAAATGAGAAGCGGGAGGAGGCCATGCCTCCTCCCCGCCTTATCACGCCCCCAGAAGCTCTGCCAGCCTGCCCATCGGGCAAGCAGGGCACACGGGAGGCGTACGCCAGGGAGAAGGGGCAAATCTGCACCCTCTCCCTGGCGTACACCTCGGGCTTATGTTTCATAAATGTCCACCATAGGATATGCTCCGACCGGGATCGCTAGCAGCGCCACAAAAAACTGACACGTCAGTTTTCTGCGGCAGCTAGCCAATGAATAGCGGCCGCAGAAAACCTGTCAATTCACACAATGGAGCGAGCGCACCCGAATTCAGAAGAAATTAAGATCATCCGAACGGTACTGCAGTGGCTGTTTTGTGTTCTGTCACAGAACGGCTGGTGTCTTAAGCCATGTGAACATGGCCTTATTTAGCATGAATTAGAATTGTATAGCCAAGGAGAAAATAAATGCAAAGAAAAGTTGTATAGCAAGGCAATACACAAGAGCTACACTTGATTAAGATCAATTGTTTATTTCACATGGCATGTTTCAAGACACAAGCCAATCTTTTTTGTCAGATAGGGAGTTTAACGTTATCTGTAGTTGTATCCACTTGTATCAATCCACAGTCAGTCCACACGCAAAGTCCACCAACACATACTGTATATGCAAACAAAAGCAAAGAACCTCATCTGTATATCAGTAAGAACTCATTACACACAGGACATGGACATGTGTACATTAGTGTTGAGTGGGCAGTTTCCATCAAGCATAGTGCTCGACCGAGCACCTCATGGTGCTTGGGTTACTGCAAGACTCATCGGAACTCTGGCAATTAAGCATGTCTCCGGAGTTCTAATGTGCCTTGCATTAACGTATTGCATTTATTTTTTAATGTTTTGTCCCTTAATGGAAAGTGTAAACAAAATATATAAACATTTGAATGGAAAAATGTGATAATGAGACACATTACAACTCTGGCGGTATTCTGTCAATTGAGTTCTAATGTATTTTGCAGTAACCTATTGCATTTTCATTCTAATTTCTGTAAATTTCTTTCACACATCCCTTGAAAATGAGCAGAGCTGGGGGAACCTGGCTTAAGAGGAACTATAAGTAAGTTAGACGAATCTAACCTGCTGATAGCCCCCTATAGCACCTGGGAGGCTGAGGAGAAAGGTGTCTGTCCCACGCTGGTACTGCGCTATTATTTGGGGTAAACTCTGGAGCACCAATTAGAGCATTGCCGCATCATCAGCCCACCCCCTCCATTGATTATTATTGAAATGGGCGAGTCCGGAGCAAAGTTTACCCCGACTAACAGTGTGGGACCAGTGCCTTCCTCCTCAGCATCTCCGGCACTATTGGGGGCTATCACCAGGTTAGATTAATCTAACCTGCTGATAGTTCCCCATTCAGTGCTGGAGTCTCCCATTGATTTGAATGGAGCTTGTTACTTGAGTCAAGCGCTTTAGCATTGAAAAATGCTCGACTCAAGCAACCACCCAAGCATTTTAGTGCTGAATCAACACTAGTGTACATTGTTTTAATATATTACAACTTTGAAATACATCACAGCAATGTATGCTTAATATTAGAGCTGTACAGTCTTGAGCTCCTTCATCTGAGCATGTTTTTGTGTTGGGTTTCTATTGGGTTTCATAGATCGGTTGTACAGACAAAGTGCTATGCAACAAATCTATCATCCAGATTCAAGCTACCTGCGTTGTACATACAATTTATCAAATTATCATGATTATATTAATGCAGAAGTAATCAGAAGAACACAGTAAAATTACCTGAGTCATTCAAACCCTTGGGTTGCTTTGCATCTAGCTTCACATCAACAATGCTTCACGCTGTAGCAGGTGTCTATTATTAAAACTCTCATTCTCTGATAGCATTTCCTTAATTATCCACCAACGCAAATTGCAAAGGTGATATGTAACTCCCATTTCCCCTTACCTTACAATGCTCTGATCATATTGGAAGCTGGAGTTTCACATTGTAGAAACCTCTGACTTGTTAATTGGTATATTTGATCATTAGCAAAGAAATATCTTTTAGTGGCTTGCTACACCACTTGCATCCAGTATGCCAAAAAGTGCATCTGCTGTCAACATTGGGAATATATTATACCAGAATGAGTAGACATAAAATAGTCAAACTGCAAAATAATAAGTACAGATGTGTCCAGCCTCATCTTTCTCTTAGATAAGTTATGGAAAGGAATTTTTAATGACACCCTTACAGCACAATGTCCCTTGGATTGCTTTGCATCTAGCTTCACTTTCAGAATGCCTCTTGCTGTAGCAGGTGTAGGTTATTAGGACTCTTCTGATAGCGCATCCTACTCATTAATCTGCCAATATAAATAACTAAGGTGATATTGACATTCAAAGAAAGGTTTTGTAACATTGTATTTTGTAACATTGTATTTTTTTTTTATGAGAGATAAAATAGCTAGTGTTGAACAAGCTTGCCAATTTTTTGGGGATTCGCAACATTCTACAAATCCAAACGCTTATCATTTGACTCCTGGCAACTGGAGAAGTTTGATGCAGCCCTAGCGAGTCCTGGAAAAAGTACCTGAGTCATTCAAACCCTTGCATTCGCAACAATCTACAAATACAAACGCTTATAATTTTACTCCTGGCAACTGGAGAAGTTTGATGCCGCTCTAGCGAGTCCTGGTAAACATAAATACAGCCATAGGCCATGTTCACACTATGTATAAACATTGACCGTTGTTTGACTCGGACGGTGTTTGCCATCTCACACAACGACAGATGTGTGTGATGTTCACTCGGCCGATACTATAGTATTGGTTGGATGAGATCACTTTTTCTGAATTATAATGCGGGCACATTCGGGTGTGCCTGCACACCAATTACCCATAACACACAATGTAAAGTACATCCGGGAGCTGTACTTTACATTGTATGCTCAGTCTATTTTGTGCAGCTGATATCCACTGAATAGCGGCCGCACAAAATAGACGTCAATAATTTTGTGCGGCCACAGAGAAACTCAGCCATAGTGTATACAGTGGGTATACATTATGGCCGTGATTCCAAACAAACTGATGTAGTGCCGCAGTGTTAATAAATAAGGGCCATTGTTGCAATCTGCAACAACGGCCATTGTTTAATGAAAAAATACCCTGTGTGAACTTGGCCATAAACTGTATCCATGTTTTTCTGGCAGCCCTAGGATGGCATCTGAATCTTTCAGACGCTTAGAGGCAAATGGCAAATGTTCAAGTTCAGAGAATATAGCTGAGCCTGAACAGTTTGGCAAGTCCTCTCAACACTAGAAATAACTAATAACACCACACTACACAGTGGATATGCATTACACCACATAGCAAACTAGTAGTAACTAGTAATGGTTATAGTAATAGTAAATTTTTTAAACATTGGAAATCTGCTGTACAAGAATCTGGAATCAATATAAATAAATTAGTCCAACCTCCAAAGAGTAACAAATGTAGATGTGTCCAACCTCACCTTTTCCTTAGATAAATTAGGGAAAGAAATTTTTAATGACATCTTTTATATATAATATTCTGACATGTTATCAGAGGACTTAACGGGCCTTATTTAAGCTACAATTTGTCTAATTTTTAAAGACTTCTACTTTACGCCAGTTTGATAAATCTCCCCCCAATTGCCCACTTAGTGCATCACACAATTATAGTGCAGTGCACAGTAACAATAGTTCATAGTAATTGTGTCCTACATAGTGATCCACTAAGGAAAATAAGTATGGTTTGTGTGCCCAGTTGACCAAGGTGACCATTAGAGATGAGCGGGTACTTAAAGGTGTACTCCTGGGGGCTTTTTTTTATATGGCCGGGGAGAAGGTGACTAACGGCAACGACGTCCACTCACCTCCCCGGTTCCAGCGGCGGGTCCCGTATCGTGACGCTCCAGTCCCCACTGCCCGGCCACTTCCTGGTGTCTGACGCGGGCTTGAGACGGGACGTTTCAAGTCCGCTCAGCCAGTTAGTGACAGAGGCGGGATCCCGTTACTCGTTGCTCGTTACTTGAGTCGAGTATTTTCTAATGATTAAGTGCTCAATTCGAGTAACGAATCCCATTAAATTCAATAGGGAACTCTTCAGGGGCCTTGTTAAGGTGAGACTTAGAATAAAGTCTCCCCGCTATACCTGGGTGCTGCCTTATACTGCAGCTGGTCTGGTCTGTGGGTCTCTGAACCATAATTCTCCCAGGTTTGGGTGTCGTCAATGCAGATATGATGCCAGTCCCATCTGGGGTGCCATTAACTGTGGGGGAAACACCCACCCCCAGTCTTAGCGGGACTCTAAATTATCAGTAGGGTATTTTTACAAGCTTGGAAGACATGACACAGACACAGGATTCTGTGAATCAAGCTCATCATTTATTGGACAAAAACACATATTTATACATACAAAGAAAGTTGGCGTCCAACCAAGAAGGACATGGGCAGTGACCAAGCTCCTATTGGTTAGATGTTACATACATAGTAATTCTTGTTCTGATTGGAGTGAGTGTCAGTTATGTATTCTATTACTCAGCATGTGAGGGGCGAAGATTAATTAAACATCTTCTTATTTTCAAGGGATCTGAACCCTGGGTGTTTACATATCTTGCAAGAGCTGCCATGTGTCCCCAGCTGTCCTCGCTCTAATCTTATAGTCAACGATCCTCAGACCCTAAAGTAAAGAACAAGTTCCACTAGCCATAGACAGTAAATAAACAAGTTCTCCTTGTAATAAAGATGGTGAATAGATAGACTGGGGGCCTCTTTCCCAATAGTTGCATACACAGCATTTATACACAGCATTATACACATTTTAAGACTATAGAATGGAGGAACAGAGACAAAATGTCCTCCCAACTCCACAGGCCTCTTATTTGGCAAAGGGGAGGATGTCTGGTGTACCTGAAAACATCAGAAAGTGATGGAAACACTACGGAAATGGAACTGGCCCAGCAGGAGGAACATGCATGGAGGCATTAAAGTGTCCCAGGTCAGTGAATTATGCCACTTTTACAGACTGCCAATTTTGTGCACCCACCTCCAGATAAAGTCCAATTTAAGCTGGGTTCACACTATGTATATTTGAGGCTGTATTTGTGAGGCTGTATAGCAACCAAAACCAGGAGTGGATTGAAAACACAGAAAGGCTCTGTTCACATAATGTTGTAATTGAGTGGATGGCCATCATTTAATGGCAAATATTTGCTGTTATTTTAAAACAACGGCTGTGGTATTGAAATAATGGCCGTTATTTACTGTTATATGGCGGCCATCCACTCAATTTCAACATTGTGTGAACAGATCCTTTCTGTGTTTTCAATCCACTCCTGGTTTTGGTTGCTATGAGGACCTGACATGAGGACCAAATACTGCCTGAAATATACATAGTGTGAACCCAGCCTTAAAGTGGGAAAAAGTTAGGAAAAACTATTTCCTGTACATTCACTTAGAAAAACCCAAAAATTGCGGACAGCACCACGATGCTGGAGCGAATAGTGAACTCTCATGTTCGCTCTTCTCTACCAACTATATATGCAGACGAAGGAAGTTTGAGGGACGCATTTTATTCACATTCATTACCTCTTTCTGATGTATCTTATGTGGATAGCCCTGGGCTAGAGAGGCAATAATACCATGCAACAACATACACCGCCACGACCCCCCCCCTCCGCATCTCACTGCTCCACGCTCCCGTACAGGGTACTCCATGGTATTCCCCTATAAAGTAGCATGTGGTCCTAGCTCTCCTGTGATTTCTGCCTGTAATTCCTGTCAGTGATTCCTGCTGTACCCATGATTCCTGCCTGTGATTCTTGTCTGTAATTCCGGCTGCCTGTCTGTGGTTCCAGCCCATGTCTGCTGTTCCATTACCAGCCATGAGTCCTGCTGTGTACCAGCCTGCCTGCCTACGTGTCTCCAGCTGCACCTCGCCCGCCACAGCTAGCAAGCCAAGCCAGGGGTAGCAACCTGGGGGTCACTTGCTGCAGCAAGTCCATTCCACCGCAAGACCACAGAAGACCAGCCGTCCCTTAGACTCCTCTTCCTGATGTGGCTTACGTCATCGCTAGCAGTGGTACAGCGGATCTACGACTCCAGTTAGGACAGGCTGCACTCTTCCCAGTTTGCTGTCTGTGGGTAACCTTTGATTTTGCTCTGTCATTCAAAACTCACATCCAGGCCCTTACCACTTCCTGCCCCCTCCACCTCAAAAACATTTCCCAACCCGCTCCTTCCTCAATTCTGACTCACCAAATTTGCTAGTACATGTCCATTCTCACCCACCAGCAAGACCTTCAAAAGGGCTACAACCTAAAATAACTCTGCTGCCTCTGTACTACTCTGTACTATTTGCAAACCACCCTTCTTTCTACAATGTTGGCCATAAAAAAACACACACAAAAAAAACAAAAAAAAACAAAAAATAAACTCACTTGTACCTGCAGTACAGCTAGTTCTTATCTGATGATTTTAGCACACTGGAAAAACTGGCTAGGGCAGGCAGGTTGTCAACCTACTGTAAGACAATCTATTTAAGGTGGAATACTAAAAATTATAAATGTTTTTCTTCTATTGTAGAGGCAGACATTTACTCCGTCTCCACACAGAGGGATTTGCAAGGTTACACTGCGTAAGGACATTTAATAGCAGAAACTACATTTTAGCAGTTTGCCGCAGGTAGAAATGGTAATAAATTAATTGGAGAAATTGTAGAAGACAACATAAAAACAGGTTGACAAAATCCACTAGAGTAAACGCAATCCGATAATATTTTCAACAGTTGTAAATAACACAAAATATTTTGATTAATTTTTGAAATTTGTCCTAAAGAAAATAAACCGTCCATAGGGACCCGGCTGCTCTTAAGTAACATTTTTCTTACACCCTATGGAGATGACCTACAAAGAAAAAGTCACACAAATTGTTGCAGAATATCAATTTTTTTTTCTCAAGTGTTTTCTAGAGGCTCCTGGTAAACGAGCAGAACTTGGAATGAATGAAGGCCAAAATGGGATATTGATTTTCAAAAAAAAAATAAAAAAAATCTTGAGGGCAAAGCAGTAATTTCACGGCTGTTCTTTTCTCTGAAAGAATTAGCAGTAAAGCTGGAATATTAAAGCCAAGCTCCGTTAAGGGATTTTTTATATCCACTGTGACATATTCTCCTAGATATAGAAATGGGGCTGTGCGCCTCCTATTTTGATGTTTTTTCTTAACATGCAAGGAAAGAAAAAAAAAAACTGAGGGGGTTAACGTATACATAGCATACATCCGGTTCATGGTGAAATTTGTAATGTTTTACCCCCCTACTAGTTATTCAGGCAGCTCCTGGGAAATAAAACAAAAAAGAATAATGTTTGTTAAACGTCCTGTCCGTTTCATAATTTCTTTGCAAATTAATGTAGCTAATTAATTGAATATGTTATCTGTCATGTCTGGTTTCTCTTGACTTACACTTTCTGGTCTCCTTTGATTTTATATTTCAGCAAGGCAAGAATCTCATGTCAGTGTAAAAAGAAGTTATATTTTGTCATTGGTTTGGTATGTTAACTAGTAATTGGAAATATGTTTGTGTGCTAGTATTATTCTAACTCCAACTAAGATGGTGGCTCAACTGGGACACTGTAGTCTAAATACCGTATTTGCCGGGAACAGGCCCCAGGTGAGTTAACTGTTTTTTATAGTGGTCGCCCTATAGGGTGGGGATGCGGACATTTTTTAGCTCCCCCACCGTAGGGGGCGACCATACCCGGCGTGTAAGATGACCCCACCGACTTCTAAGAAGATTTTTCGTGGTTAAAAAGTCGTCTAATACGCCGGCATTGATTTGGGGTGCTGGCTATATGGACCCCACAGACTTAGTTTAGAATGAGTTTAGGAATTTAAGGTCTTTAAAAAAAAATGTCACACAGACTGGTCAGGGTCTCAGTGCCGAGACGCAGTAGCGTAGCAGGGGTTGTCAGCACCTGAGGCATGGCAAAGTATTGCTCCCCTCTTAACAACCACAAATGTAAGAGAGTTGCAAGCATACCTGTCATTAAGTTGCCCCACCTGATCGAAGTGCAGTCATTTTCACTGGTAGAAGTTTGGGTAACTATGGATAAGACCATACGGGTTGGTTCTGCTATAGGGGTTATCCAGCCTTAGAAAAACATGGCCACTTTTATCCAGAGACAGCATCACTCTTGTCTCCAGTTTGGGTGGGGTTTTGCAACTCAATTCCATTGACGTGAATGGAGCTTCATTGCAAACCGCAACTGAACTGTAGACAAGAAAAGTGGCCAAATTTCTCTATTGCTGGATAACTCCTTGAACAAGCCCTATTCAATTCAATAGGGCTTGTTCACAGAATTGGTGTGGTCGTAAGCATTGTTACCCAAACTTCCAGTGACAGGAGTGACTGCATGCAGATCAGGTGAGGACAGGTGCATTTTAATACCTTACCAATTAAGTAGATAGGTATTCCCATCTGAACTGAACGTTATACCAAGCTGACCACCAAAACCCCCACCAATCCTGAGAGCAGGAACACTCTTGCCATGCCATGTGCTCAGTGTGGCTGCCCAGGGATCGGAGGGGGTTCCATCAGTAAGATCCCCAACAGTCAGCTTATTATCCCCAATCCATTGGACCATAAGCTTAGATGGGAATATGCCCCAAGTAGGTAGTCAACCCCCACCTGCCCTTAAGTAGATACCCGCAGTAGGTAAGCCACACACCCCAATTAAGAAGCTGATCCCTGCTCACCCCCAGGTTGCCCCTAGTAGGCAGTTAACCCCCCAATAAAATAGATGCCCCCTGCCCCCAGAACTGTAGTTAACCCCTCACAAGAATGCCCCTAGTACTGTAGTTACCCCACCACCCACACACAGGACACCCTATGCATGCAATTTGGATTGAGTGCCAAGTTGGGGAGTGAAACGCACATAGCTGTGTATTTCTCCTGGCTATATATAGAGATCAGTTAGATCCTGACCAATCAAACATTTTTATAAGTCTTTAATACATAATTTTGCTTTATTTACCTTCTACAGCCTCTACGGTTTGCTCTCAGCACTCTTTCTCTATACTTGCACACATAATTGTCCTATGCAAAATGCCTTTTGTCTTCTCTCCTCTCTTTCTACAGGCATGTGAGATACCCTGATCCGGGCAGAGACCGGCCGTTCCGTGTGTGTGAACATAGCCAAAAAGTAGAAGAATCCACATTGGGGCATATAGAATCAGAATGATATGACAATATGTTGCCCTTTTTTATCATTCACCCATAGAGTTAACAACCAACCCCTGTAATGGCATCTTTTTATAAAATGTAAATACCCCTTTAATATACCAATTTTATTTTCTGTTTATTTTCTACTTTCCCTATTGTACGACATATGTAAATATCTCCCAGTCGGTGTAAATCAGTAGCAATGCATGTTCTTGTAACTTCAATGAATTGTTTCAGTAATGAGTTTAGTTGCATAGAAACCATTCCAGTCTGAATGTCACATAGATTGTCTAAGGGTGCAATCTGGCCAAAAATGACCAATCACAGTGATAATTGCTGTTTGTATTCATGCACAGAATGTGGGGAAGGTATTTGCTTCACCTGCCAAAGAATGTCTTTGTAATATTCAACATTATGTACAAGGTAAACAGCGAGGATAAGACTCACACAATGGGAATATCATTTCCTATATAAACTCCCCATGTGTAAATAGGAACGCAGAGGATCAGCCTCATAATAAAATGTGGGGTTGAACATATCAGATTTTTTAAGTCCTAGTGATTCAATATATTTATTTTATTGCATGAAAGTGTTCAATCAAGGTATATATGTATACAAGTAAAACTGGTTTGGTTTTGGACAACGCTCAGGTGTCAAGTCTAAGTACCATCAAGGGTGTCCCCCATCAGGATGTACAAACTGGAAATGGCTGCTAGAATGTACCAGATTGGTGTACAAGCATAGTCCCAGTGTGGGTAGCAGATGGTCCAGCAGACCAGGTGGCACGAGTGTGTGACACCAGGTTGACATGTCAATTCTTTTGGCAGATGGCAGAATCTGCTTGAGCATAGACTGGAGGCTGGGATGGGGGGGGGGGGGGTGTCACAATCTGCCTGAAGATCTCGGAATCCGTAGTGTGCACAAACCCTATTGGAGGGAACTGGAAGAGACAGAATCCAGAAGACATGCAGAAGTCAATACACAACTTTGATTATGGACACTAAGGGCCAGTTCACACTGAATAAATTTGGCAGAATTCCGCGGCGGAGCTCTCCTGCCGGCCTCAGTGTCAAATGGAGACTCTATGGGAGAGCACAGGTGCCTCCGCTCTCCACTCAAAGAATTGACATGTCAATTCTTTGATCGGAGAGGGGAGGAAGAGGAGGCGTGCAGGCCCTCCCATACAGACATTGTGGGAAACTGAGGCCGGCGGGATTCCAGGGTGGTGATCTCTGCCACATTATTCTGGTAAATTTACTGAACTGGTCCTAAAGAATCAAAGCAACATTGACTGGCTTAAAAAGATGTCTTTGGGCCATAATACAAAAGGCAAAAGTTTGGGGAGCATGCACTGTCTCTTCCTAAGCCAGGAGCACAGAGATGGGCAAGAAACAAAACCCAGCAGAAGTAAGTGACAGGACACCAGGGGGTGTAAGCTTGATATCTCATGATAACTACACTTGTAGGATTGCCAAAAAACTTCAAGAACATATATTTTATGGATTCTAAGTAAGACATAACCTTCTATGGGTCCATGCTCACCCTGTGTGTGTTCTCAATCAGGTATTTTTCCCATGGATACAGTGAGTTATGGTGTTTCCAGATACTGCCTTTTTTGGAAAAAAATCCAGTTCAGTTTTTAATGGGGGCCTCGCTCCTATTGTAAGCAGCCATGGCCACCATCATTCCACCACATCGGTGTAAGTGCAGATGGAAAAAATGTCATGAAAGCCCCATACATACATAGCCCCCCCAGTTTATGGACTTATGGGGCCTTAAGGTCTGTATTGCAAAATCGCATAAGGTCTCCAAAGAAACGCTGTGTGCATTATATGTGCTAAGGCCATGTTCCCACACAGTATTTCTGCTCAGTATTTTGGTCTGTATTTTTCAACCAAAACTAGGAGTGGATTGAAAACTCAGAAAGGCTATGTTCACACACTTTTTAACTCTAGTGGATAGCCGCCATAATGGCCGTTATTTCAAAACAACATGTGTTGTTTTAAAATAACAGTAATTTTTGGTCACTAGTTCACACTAGGCCTAGTTCACACAACGTAAAAACGGGGGGCAAAATAAATAAAACGGCCTGAAATAAAGAACATAATCATTATTTCAGGCCCTATTTATCCAAATACGGCTGTATTTTGCTCTTATTCTTATGTTGTGGGACCACAGCCTATGGCTATGGTCACGCGTAGTATGAGACCGGCCGTCCTGTGATCCGGCCAGGTCATGGAATGGCCGATCTCAGAAACGATAATCCCGGCCGATACTGCAGTACTGTCCAGATGATCTTTAGCGTTGCTGAGTTCTGATGTGGGCGTATCAGTGCGTGCCCGCATCAGAACTCCCCACAGCACACAATGGAGCGTGCGGCCGGAGCCACTCGCTCCATTGTGTGAACAGACAGGGTTTTCTGCGGCCGTTATTCACAGAATGTGTCCATTTTATACTGCGCCGCTAGCGTTCCCGGCTGGAGTGTATACTATGTGTATACACTCCGGCCGGGATTCCCTCAGCCTGCAGCACTACGTAAGTACTGCAGAAATCACGGCCGTTGTAACGACGGCCGTGATTTCTGTGGAACTTACATAGTGTGAACATAGCCTAACACTGTATTTTACTTACATCAGAACTTACTGAGTAAGGCTATGTGCACACTGCGTAAGAGACCAGCCGTTCAATGACCCGGCCAGGTCACGGAACGGCCGGTCTCTGCCCGGATCATCGCGGCCGGTACTTAAGTACCGGCTGGGTGATCTTTCCGGCAACAGTGTTCTGATGTGGGCGCATCAGCGTGCGCCCGCATCAGCACCTCCCACAGTACACAGTGGAGCAAGTGGCCGGAGCGACTTGCTTCATTGTTTTAACTGACAGCGTTTCCTACGGCCGCAATTCATTGAATAGCGGCCGCAAAAAACTGACATGTTAGTTATTTGCGACACCGCACGGGATCCCAGCCGGAGCGTATACGATGTGTATACGCTCCGGCCGGGATCCCATAGAAATGATGGCAACAACGGCAGTACTTTTACGTAGTATGAACATAGCCTAAGGCCGGATTTACATTTGTCTGAGGATTTCACAAGCTGGATTTTTGCTTTTGCATCACAATCCATGGCCCCATGGGATGAAACGGGTCTTGGAACTGGATCTATGGATCATCGGATATATGCGCCATTCTGCATGGACTTAATGGATCAAAAATCCAACATTTTTTTGATCCAGCACCTGCATACTACATGGCAAATATACCAGATGATGGAGATACTTGACCTAGCCCTAACATTATGGTGGCATATGTCTTCTTCTTTGTTGACATTTTATGCCAGCATACGGGTAGCTTCTGCACTATATTCCACATGTACACAAATTGTGTGATATTGGTATGATGTGGACTATTGATTCAAAAACATCTATTCTTCTCTTTTACATTGCTTTTTTTCACTATCAACATAAAAGGAAAAATACTGACACAATAAAATGCTACAAGTTCCCAGATTTCCCTTTGCTAACATGGCCTCCATTTGTTCACCGTAAAGCTCGGCTGACGTCTTCCGCAGTCATCTTAAGTGGCAGGAACGAGACTTCTGTCCTTCCCGTTGTCAAGTCGAGGGAACCTTCTCCGCACTCGTGGCAAACTGCTAAATGACTTATATCCGGCTTGCTCAAATATATTGGAAGAAATGAACGAGAGCGACTGCTTGTTTGCTTTGCATTCTGTTTATCTCGGTTTATCTACCATCTTAACGTCTCTCTCCCTTTTTCCAATGCTCTTAAGATGTTGATGCTATATAAACATCTCTAGGCAGTGCCGCCAGAAAATAGGAGGCTGAGGAAAGGGGGGGATTAATTCACTGAAACCCACCCCCCCTGCCATCAAAGTCGGGGAAGTAAAACTCATTTTCAACCTCTCTAGAGAAAGGCTTCTTTAATCTGTTACCGTGGCAACCGTGGGCTTTTCAGCATATCATCTGTGATGTGTTTGTGCTTCCACAACGTTCTTTCTACTGAGGGACGTTCTTTCTACTGATCTATTTACAGAAAAGGACCTTACAACCGCACCTTCATGTTTTCCGGGCCTCCATTATTACTCCCCTGCACCGGAATTTTGTTACTTGGGATCAAGCAAACGCGATGCGTCCTGTAATGTAGAGCGACGGAGGCAACTTCTTCCCCGGGTTCTGTCAATGCCGACGCAGGAAGAATGATTGAACAATTCCAGCTGTAATGTGTAATTTAGAGTATGGAAAATAATTCATACCTCTCCTACGCAAAGCAGGGAAAACGGAAACAGAAGTTCAATGAAAACTTTTATCTTCTTCCTCGCAGGCACCATAGTCCTTGTGACTGTGCGGAGGCTGGAACGCATTACGGAAGGGCAGGGGGATAGGGAGAACAACGGTGTGGGACAGTGGATCTTGGCCATGGACGGTCAGATAATGGAGCGCCCTTCTTATGATAGTCCTGACTAGGGATGGTCCGAACCTGCCGAGGTTCGGGTTTGTACGAACCTGAACTCTCAGCCTTGATTCATGCTGTCTTCCACCTTCGTGGAGAGGGTGGATACAGCGGGAGGACCGCCTGGAAAACTGGGATACAGCCATAGCCATAGGCTGTATGCCAGTTTTCTCGACAGCGGGATCATTGCCGAGAGTTCAGGTTTGTACGAACCTGAACCTCGGCAGGTTCGGACCATCCCTAGTCATGACCTTTTTGTGATGTTCGGTTTCACCAACTGTAAAAGTTGGAGAATGAACAAAGGGGCACTTCGGCAATTTTTTTTTCTTTTGAAATCAACTGGTGTCCGAAAGTTATTTAGATTTAAATAGAAGTAAATTACAAATCTCCAGTCTTCCAGTACTTATCAACTGCTGTATGTCCTGCAGAAAGTGGTGTATTCTTTCCAGTCTGCTGCAACCTCTGTCTGTGATGTCTGTGATGTCCAAAACAGTAAAGTTTTTTTTTATGAGGATAACTAAAGCTTTGGACAGTTCCTGTCATGGACAGAGGTGGCAGCAGAGAGCACTGTGTCAGACTGGAGAGAATCTACCACTTTCTGCAGGACATACAGCAGTTGATAAGTACTGGAGGACTTGAGATTTTTAAAAAGAAGTAAATTACAAATCTATATAAATTTCTGACACCAATTGAAAGATTGCTTGTGTTCCCCTTCAATCCATTCTAAGAGTAGTGCTTATAACAGTCCAGGGCCAACATGCATTCAAAGAGGTTTGCCCAATAATGATAAAGATGACTGTGCAGCTCTTGGTTCCACACCATTTGCACATCTCCCATTGGTGTGAACAGGGGCTATGCATATTGCGCAACACAGCTGACTTGGCTATTTTCAGCACCCACCACAGTCATCTTTAGCAGGATTGGGCATCAAACCCTTTAATAGGCCGAGAGTTGAATGACTTACAGACCTCAAAGGGATGATGAAGGACATTGCAAACCCTGAGTCACTATTAGAAAGACACATGGGTGACAGAACCAGGCAAAAGTGCAAGGGGTGGCATACATACCACAGAGACAGGCCATAGGGCCCTAGTGGGGAGGGGGCCCAGAAGAGTTGGTCCTTTTTCCTTTTGCTGCTGATAGGAAACTGTGCAGAACTTTATTGGCCTCTAGATATCTCACTTATGTGCAATCTGCTGTCCACAACCTTTTGTTAGGGGAAATATGTCTCTAGTAACAGCTAGATCAAGACTTATTATAGGGCATGAAGGTGGGATGAGGCATGTGCTACGTGCAGGAGAGAAAGCCTAAGGAAACATGTGCTGAGTATTTGCTAGCTGAGCCGCTCTGCCTTCTTCTGTTAAATCACAGTGTTTCTCAAAGGTAAATCAAGACTTCCCTCTCTTCTCTGACCAGCAATAACACTCAGGGCAGCTGTCCCTTGTGTAAATACTAGTTTACCTATATCTCCTCAGTGCTGTAGTGTAATCTCCTCCTTGCCCCTCCCTTTAACTTCTCAACAGCAGCTCAGTGCTTAAAGGAGTTTCAAGGATTACACAAACCTGGCCATTTCCTTCCAGGGGCAGCACCACTTTGTCTCCAGTTTGGGTGGGGTTTTGCAAATTCTATTGACATGATTGAAGTCTAAAGGACAAGTTTGGCAAGATTCATTTTTTTTAGCAAGTCCTGGGGAGCGAGAGGATAAAAAAATAGACATGCTCCTACCTTCTGCAATCCAGCTCCGGTGGCTGCATCCTGCCGCTCTGGACCCCGGCCACTTCCTGGTCTAAGCAGGGAACCGATACGGCCACTGACTGGCTGAGCGGGCCTACCCGTCACAACCTGGGTCCCCACTCAGATCAGGAAGCAGCAGGATGCGGCCACTGTCACTGGAACAGGGGAAGTAAGAACATGTTATTTATTTTATCCTCCCACTACCCAGTACTTGCTAAAAAAAATGGTTCTGGCCGGACTTCTCCTTTAATTGCAAAACCACACCCAAACTTGAGGCAAGAGTGGTGCTCTTTCTGGAAGGAAGACGCCATGTTTTTCTAATTCTGGATAACCTATTTGGTAAAATACTTTCCTTGCTGCTGTCTTTTTGTTCTTTTTCCCTTCTGCTCATATAACATGTTACAAACCTAGTGTATCAGTAACCCACTCTCCAACATTACTATCCAGTAATGTACTACAGATATGCAAAAAATCAACCCAGCATGGTGTGGGCATGTTCAATTTCCCTTTTCTTCAGCACTATTTCTTGGCACAGCAGAGGGGAAAAAGTGCTGTGGTCAGTCAGCAATTAAGGGAATAAAAGTAAGTGTGTGTGTATTACTGGCATACAGCTAATCTCTAGTCCTACCCCACACAATGCAAAGAATAGCCAACATGTCTCCAGCTCTGCCTTTTGTTACTATTGTTGCATAGGCCTTTCTACATACACTGCAGAGGAGGGACAGCAGCCCCAGCACCATACATTACTTCTAGCCTAATGACTCTGGAACAATTACATTTAATATTCCCTTTGAATCTGATTTTTTATAAATCAATTAATTCTTAATTCGCAATTTACCCTCTTCTGGGCCATTAATTCTTTTCCTCATTAGGCTTTTTAATCATTCTTCTAACCAATGTCTACATTTTTTTTCCCTAGCCAAAGAAACACATTGTTTTTTTTACATTCCTTTCAGTGTTCATCCTTAACAAGTAAGAAATACACAGTAGTAGCGTACATCTTTTCTCCCCACCATTCCCATGATCCTTGGGCATATTATTCCCTTGCAATGTAATTTTTTTTTTGAACAATAAATGTTGCACTAGGCCATCTCTCTTCAAGGGACCCAAGGCACGCACATGGTCTATCTCTATGGCGTATATGTTGATGGTCTCAGTATATTAATCTATGGAAGTTGATTAAACACTGGGGGGTTTGTTCATCTTACTTAATGATAAATTGAAGTTAGAGTTTATGCAGGAAAACTTCCAATTGATATGCCACTCTAAGTCACATCCATAGGGGTACACCTAATAATTTCAGCAACAATTTGCATATTCCTCTTGTGGGTTGTAATGTTCAAGGCTAAATTTTCTAAAAATATAGAAGAGGTCCCTATAGGTTCAGATGATTTAAATGTTTTGGCTACTAGGCTGCTTGTCACTGCTTGTTTTTAGGTTTAGTCTGTCACTACAAGAAAAAACTCAAAATTTCTTCTCCGCGAGATTGAAAATGTCAGATCGGACACAAATGCAACATCAAAGAAAATGACTGGATCTCGCAACTCCCATACAGTTCATGATTTACTGTAGATTCATAAAAATATGACTTGTTACACCACCTTGCAAACCTAGTTCATCAGTAACCTCTTATTATATGAGCGAATACGATTCGATCGAGTAGGTATTCGAAAGATTCGAATACAATCGAGTAGTGTGTCCAATACGTGGCAAACATTCGAAAGCCCTCCCATTGCACTTGGCTCTTTTTTTTTATCCAATCACCATGCAGGGAGGCCGTGAGGGACCCTGGGAGTATGCACGCACACGGCGTATACCTTCATTGGATGGCTGAACCACATAACCTTGAATCTTAAATACAAGCCTCCCACCTCTCGACCGCAGATGCGCTTTCAACCTAGTCAGGGAGAGTTCCTCGAGCAGGGAGAGATGTAGGTTTTAATAGCGTTTTGGCTAGGCAGTCTTACTACTGAACCCAAAAGTCCTTTTCAGGGCTAATATCCAGCGAAAAAGTCATCTCTGCATCCAAAACACTTCTCAGTGCTGAGAAATAGATCGCAGCATCAGCATCAGCATCAGCTGTATTCATTACAGTTTTAGCCCACTAAGGGCATGTTAAAGTTATACCTATTGTGCCAGTTACCCAGTTAAAGGCACGTGATACCCAGTGTGCCAGTTGCCTAGTAAAAGGCATGTGATACCTAGTGTGCCAGTTACCCAGTAAAAGGCACGTGATACCCAGTGTGCCAGTTGCCTAGTAAAAGGCATGTGATACCTAGTGTGCCAGTTACCCAGTAAAAGGCACGTGATACCCAGTTTGCCAGTTGCCCAGTTTAAGGCACGTGATACCTAGTGTGCCAGTTGCCCAGTTTAAGGCACGTGGTACCTAGTGTGCCAGTTACCCAGTAAAAGGTACGTGATACCTAGTGGCCCAGTTACCCAGAAAATGACACGTGATACCCAGTGTGCCAGTTGTCCAGTAAAAGGCAAGTGATACCTAGTGGCCCAGTTACCCAGTAAAAGGCAAGTGATACCTATTGTGCCAGTAGCCCAGTAAAAGGCATGTCATACATACTGTTCCAGTAACGTAAATAACATGACGCTCTACGGACGCACATTCGAATCATGTATGCAACGCCGCACAAGAAATACAAAGGAAATGTGTAAACATTACCGTAAACGTTCGTAAAGCGTTCGCAAATATTTTTCATTCGCAACTGTGGAGAGTGGCATTATACTGCGATTTTGGGATGCTCCCCCTGATGTCACAGTGTCATTCCGGAGGTGTTGGCATCGTTTAGGGAGGTTTCATGGGGGACTTGGTGACCTCAAAGTGGTCGAATTTGGATTTCCAAGTGGCGAGAATTTTTTTCCCATAGACTATAATAGGATCGAGTATTCGTTCGAATAGTCGAATCTCGGTGCCTACTCAATTCGAATTCTCGAAAGTCGGATATTTCACTACTCGCTCATCTCTACATCTTATCCCTCCACCTGCCAGCTTCTTCACTCCTGGGCATGTTCACCAGAATCCTGTCATGGTATATCAGTAAGTCATAGGCCAGACAACTAAAGGAAGAACTTAAAGAGGTTTTCCACCTTAAATTAATCTTACCAAAGGATAGAAGACAAGTTTGTGGGAGTCCAACAATATTGTGGGAGTCCAACCTCCATTCCCCCAGAGATCTCCAGATCTACTCCTTTGTTTTGAATAGAGCCAAAGATATGGCACGTGACCCGCAGCTCTATTTATTCTCTATGGAGCCACCAGAAAGCTAAGTGCTGTACTGTGCTCTCTCAGTGAGATCCATTCATTCTCTATGGTGCTACCAGAGAGAGCCGAGTACAGCTCCATAGAGAATGAATAGAGATGCAGGTCACATGCTCTATTCAAAACAAAGGATCCTGGTTGATCTGGAGATCTTCGGGGGGTACCAAGGTTGGACCCCCGGTGATCTCTTACTTGTCCCCTGTCCTGTGGATAGGGGACAAATTAGTTTAAGGTAGAAAACCTTTTTAACTGTGTGTGTACTGCTGGGAAACAACCCAACCCTCCATGAAATGAGAAATAGCTATCAACCATGGAGGGGAGTTGGGACTCTCATGGGCTTCTCGACAACGGTGAGATGACTAAAATCACATTGTCATCACTCTGAAGGGTTAATTTGAAAAATTTCTATTTTTTAAAAAACTTTTAGCATGATGTTGTATGTTTTAGCATTGTCTGCACTATCTTGATCCATTCAGTATCCTCTCTTCCACCCACATAATCCTTTAAGAGAACATCCTTTTATTATTTCTCTTTTTGCAATCTCAATTAGTCTAATATTTTATGATTGGACTCTGTACACCCAGGGATAGTTTAAGTCTCCACTTTTGCCCTTAGTAAACCTGGCGCTGTCCCAGAAGAATTGATTAAAGTGAACTTGCAGTTTCAGAGAATGAAGGTGGCCCTTTGGTGACCTGATCCAACAATCATGATATTGAAACCTACCAGCTAATCATCTACTCTATGATGATTAGGTTGCATGAAGGGGCGAGGTGATGCACAATTCCAAGGCAACTGACAGACTGCAAACTCCATCTTTTTTGCCCACAAAATTACTGTCTTTTAGCTGACTATAAAATGTGGTTAAATCGATTAAAACTGCAAAACGCAGTAATAAGCCCATATCACTCCAAATAAGAACTCAGTTTCTAACAAATTAAAGCTCTCGAAACTTTGAAATGTGGCATGTAATATGTTCCTGCTCTGCGCAGTGATTCACTAGCTTCTGTGCCGAATTCTACTGACATGAAAAATTTAGCAATTGGAACCCTATACGCAATATCCTAATACATACTGATGTCGGGAAAGAATTTTGTTGCTTTTATAGTATCAATAGCTTTGCTAAGGAATGGCCTCCCGGTGGTATAGCAATAGGGGTTGCAGCAGTTGCAAATGTAAATGGGCCCCTCTGCTTCCTCTCCTACTTTTCAACGGAGCCCATTAGGGCAGGATGTATGCGGCAGACTGTTGATGCACAGTTAGCAGCTGTCAATCACCACACTTTTCATTTACCAGGCACTGCATGCAAGTTACAGATAGAGGCTAGGTTCACACTACGTATATTTCAGTCAGTATTGTGGTCCTCATATTGCAACCAAAACCAGGAGTGGATTTAAAACACAGAAAGGATCTGTTCACACAATGTTGAAATTGAGTGGATGGCCGCCATTTAATGGCAAATATTTGCTGTTATTTTAAAACAACGGCTGTTGTATTGAAATAATGGCCGTTATTTACTGTTATATGGCGGCCATCCACTCAATTTCAACATTGTGTGAACAGAGCCTTAATCCACTCCTGGTTTTGGTTGCAATATGAGGACCACAATACTGACTGAAATATACGTAGTGTGAACCCAGCCTTAGATATAATTATATACTTTGCCCAAATTTAAAGTTTTCTTTGCCTATTTAGGTATATACTATATATAGGTTTATGTGTCGTAAAGTAATATTAATTGGAACGGTGATGTTCAATTTTATTGAAGAAGCTTTCCAGTAGTAACTTATGATGTTTTGGTAGGCAGGCCAAGATGACTGGGAGCAGCGGGTATGGCTGACTAAAGTGTAAGGTGCTTGAAGATCTTAAGAAGTTCCTATACCGTGCAAATATAGTATCTTCACTGGTCTACTTTGTCTTCTCCACAGCATGGTTCTTGACTGCTTAGTGTAGTGCTGACCTAGATCTCCTGAAGCCCAGCAATGAAGACTCAAGTGCTAAAAAAAGCTTAGGGATCCCCAAATATTTGAGATATTTGCATAATTATCCCCACTTTGGCCACCAGAGCTACTAAGACCTTCTTTGAGGAAGAGGTTCCCTATGGGCCAGAAGAAACAAGTGGGGTTATGGATGGTCAAGGAGAGACAGATGGGCTGCAGTGGTCAACTTAAGACCTCTAGGCAGGAACCAACAAGCTGACTGGCTAAGGCTTGGCTTTTCAGAAGACTTGGGTGAGGTAGACAGTGGAGCTGAAGCTAAAAGTGATGGATGGAAAGTGCCCAACATGAGTCAAAAGGTGTTTGGAAAGAAGATGGTTCTGGACCACTGCTTCTCCAAGGAACACATTCCAATCTTTTATTCTAGAATGTTCTATGTTACTTTTGCCTCCAAAAGTATCTGTAAGTGGTACTAGGAACTGGAAAAATCTGGAAGACCAGCAGGGGTATCACTAGTACCAGGCATCCAGGATGCAAATCTCAGAATTTTTGCCCAGTTGTCCGTATTTCATGGCAGCTGCCACTCTTTACTGCATCCAGACAGATTGGTGGTGTATGTTCTTATCTCTGGTATTCAGCAGATGGTGAGGATTGTTGTTAATGGTGTCTAGTAGTTTAGAGCAAAAGGAAAAAGAGTTACCGTTTGACAACTGGGCTTTAAGGATATTAAACAGGTGGTGGTCTTCTGAAAGAGTGAGTCTCTTTGATTGCGTCCTCCAGTGGATGATCGTGTGCACTGTTGCACCATTAAAGGTCTTTAGGACTACCAAAGAGAAGTCAAGAACATCCCTCAGCTATCTCTGTCATTCCCATAGAGTTTGGATGAAAAAGCAACCCACATGGTCTACCACCATGCAAATGGAGGACAAAAGACCCCCACTCTTGTAGTCAATGGGGGTCCCAGATGTCCAAAAGTTTAGATATACCCTGATGTCCAGGGTCCCAGTGCTTAGTAGAGCAAGACCGGTTGCATACCTCCCAACCGCCCCGCATCCGGTGGGACAGTCACGATTTTGGGGGTAATGTCCAGCCTAATCTACCTCTATATGGTCACTGCTGAGAGAGTATTAGTCTTTATATGGTGAACGTTATGTAGTAATGGTATGGGGGTATAAGTTACTATGTGGTGAAAATATTTGTTTCTTTTATAATGGTAATAGGTGATGTGGCTATGGGTGGTGTGGCACATAGACGTGAATGTCCCTCTTTCCACCCAGCAAAAGTTGGGAGGTATGCGGTTGTTGTAGAGTTTATGTGGCCAAACTGTCCAACCTCGATACAGCATGTATTTATAAAGGCACGTATCTGGTTTTATAACTCCTTTCTATTTCCTGACACAAAATAAGCACATTATGTTTTTTTTTTTCTATATTCATAGAAATTGAGATTATATTGCAAGAAAAAACCTATCTGGGAAGGGAAATATGCAGGTTACCAATTACACTGATACAATCAATATCAGGAGGACGTGTGCAAGATGACAAAATACCGTATGGTGGAAAGAATGAAAAATTACTTTTATAGAAGACATGTCAAGCAAGTGAAGGAGGAAAAGAGTTTTTTTTTCTTATTTAGTAGAGCACATATGTATGGGATGGTGTTTGCTGACATATGGACATAAGCTGATTGTCCTTCATTAACCTCATACATCTCACTTACCAGCAACTGCCTTTTCATATTGTCTTTGCCCACTCTGTCTCACACACAAAGCCCTCTGCTATTTTATTTCTATCCCATTTAATTATCCACTGTGATTTAAAGCATAATCCCCATTAAAGCAGCTGTGTGACCTTGAGAAGGCAATGTTTTAGTCATGTATCACTTGGGCCGCTAACAAATAGGCTGACAGGAGCACAGTGGTTAGACGTATGACATGCAGAGGTGGTGCGATATGTATAATTTATACTGGGGCACTGTCTGTATAGAACAAGGTTTCCTAACCTTTTCAGCTTCGAGGAACCCTTGGAAAAAAAAATATTTATTTCTAAGACGACTCACCAATTAATTTGTTCTTTAAAAAGAAAAAAAAAGGCTTAAGAAAAGTAATATGCAAGATCCATACTCTAGTTCATTCTCTGAATGCTAAAATTAAAATCAACACAATTAATTAAACTTTAATGAGGAGAGGGGAGAGGTTAGCAGAATACTGCTTTGGTAGCGGATTATCCCTCCTAGAGCAGTAGGGTCCAGTTGTAAAAATCCAACATGCCCGACTCTTCTCTCCATTGACATCCTCATTTCAGGATGAGAAGAGGGCTGAGGAGAAGAAATTCGGGATTGAGGGATCCTCCGGTTCTCTAGGTATTCTGCTCACATGTGTGGTTGTGTGAGAAGCCACTATTGTTGGGATCAGGTGGAGAGTCGGAGGAAAGCCAAGGGAGAATTGGGAGGCCATGATATTTAGACCAGGGTTTGGGAACCTTTGGACATCCAGCAATTCCCATCATGCTTGGATGGCCAATACTAAGGCTTTGACTGTTCAGACATGATGGGTATTGTTTTACAACAGCTGGAGGGCCAAAGTTTCTTTAAACTACCAGCCTGTCAGGAGCCAGAGACAGCCAGCACGATCAGCTCCTGACACTGATGCCGGAGGAGCACGTGGCCAGCCTGAGGGACGCCCCAGCGGTGTCCCTGGCAACTGAGTCCTAAGACATTATAGAAGGGGATTCTTTACTATAGGAATTTTCATGATGAATGCACTAAAAAAGTTCAAAAGGGTCCAAGTCACAAGACTCCTCTTACTCCTCTTACTAAAAGTACAGGGAAATATTCCCCCCTGTTTCATTTCTGAACCTAGACTAGCCAAATGTAAAAATTTCTTAAGTTATCCATTTACATCTCAATTCTATTAGTTGTTACACAAATTGCATTACATTTACATCTGCTCAGTTCTCTTTCATTGCTCTGTTAAGTGCCAGCCTGCATCTCAGATCCCAAGACATTTAATCTGGGGTGGGCATTTTCTTGGGGACTGAAATATGGGGTTTGAATTTTCTTATTATCTTGGGATTAGAATTAAATGAGGGGTCTGACATATCGGGCATGAATTAGAGGGGCATCAATTTTTTATATTATGCTGGGGGTGCAGTGAAAATATAAAATGAGTCATACTTACCTATGTCAGGCCCCCGCATCCGGCTCCTCAATCTTTACCGGTAATTGCTACTTCCAATAAGAGCCACTTCAGCAGGACCTGCCTACTCGGCCTACTCACTGACTGAGGTGGGACACTGCTGTAACCATGATTGGCTGAGCAGGGAGGTCTTAGAAGTAAGAATGAGATGTGACTGGTGGGGGCGGCCTGGAAGTTTGTAATGAGAGCTACAAGAGAGGTAAGTATGTTTTTTTTTTTTTTACCATGCCCCCAGCACACTATAAAAATAACTTACAATGTTGGAATACCCCTTTAAGTTGGGGAGAACTGAATTAATTTTAACATGTTTAAGTCTGGGGTTTTATTCACTTTGGTGTCTGATGACTAGATTCTGAATTAGTTGTTGGTTGTGATATCTAGGGTCTGCATCAGCTGAGTAGAATTGGGGCCTGAAATAATTTTTTTAATATTTACAATCCGAGTTCATTTTGTTGTTTGATGCCTGGGGTCATAATTTATTGTGGTAGCAGCTCTCAGAGTATTTCTTTTTCTATGATTTCCCCAATGCTAATGCTCTAGGAAGCCCCGATATTATGTACTGACAAACTTTTACTTCTTTTGGTGGTGAATAGAATGGAAAAAAAAAAAAACAGCCATTCAACCATTGTTTGTTGGGTTTTGTTTTTACAGCTTTCACCACGCAGCATAAATTACATATTACCGTTATTGTGTGATTTGTCATGATTATGACAATACCAAATTTATGTTGTTTCTTTTCTTTGATTTTGTGCTATGAAAACGCTAAATAAAGCAATAAAAATCATTATTTGTTTTTTTTTTGTTTTGTTTATATATTCTGAGAACAATATAGTTCTTTTTTTTTTTACCATCAAGAGAATTGTACATTGTTTTTGTTGCTTAAATTATAGTAGTCATTTTTAGTATTGAAACCATAGGACTTTTGGATAAATTATTATTCATTTTAGGCGAATACCTTTTTTTTATAGCTTTCATTGATGCGGGATTAATGATGTGTTAATTTTATGGAATGGGTGTAATATCAATGATTTAATTTCTTTCACAATAAGGGATTATGTTAAAGTGACTCTGCACCCACAATCTGTCCCCCCCAATCCACTTGTACCTTCGGATAGCTGCTTTTAATCCAAGATCTGTCCTGGGGTCTGTTCGGCAGGCGATGCAGTTATTGTCCTAAAAAACAACTTTTAAACTTGCGGCCCTGTGCCCAATGACCGGGGCTTAGAGTATCTGTGCCCTAACTTTGCACCACCCCTCTGTCCCTCCTCCCCACCCTCTTCATCATTAGGAATGCCACTGGAACATTTTCTCCCGTCTGAACACTGCACAGGTACCTTAACAATCCAGCCCATGTTCAGTATTCACACAGCTGAGGAATAGGAGACAATCTGCCTGGAG
The DNA here is from genome assembly GCF_027789765.1 of Dendropsophus ebraccatus. Taxonomy (NCBI): domain Eukaryota; kingdom Metazoa; phylum Chordata; class Amphibia; order Anura; family Hylidae; genus Dendropsophus; species Dendropsophus ebraccatus. The sequence goes on from NC_091466.1 coordinate 61,746,367, forward strand.
CATTCCTGATGATGAGGATGGCAGGGAGGAGGGACAGAGAGGGTGTGACAGACTAATGCATACACAACCTAAGCCCCGGCCGTTGGGCACAGGGCTGCCAGTATAAAAGTTGTTTTTTAGGACAATAACTGCATCACCTGCCGAATGGACCCCAGGACAGATCTTGAATTAAAAGCAGCTATCCGAAGGTACAAGCGGTTTGGGGGGGGGGGGGGGGGTCAGAGTGTGGGTACAGAGTCGCTTTAAAGGGTTGAGCCATGAAGCAAATTTGGTAAAATCATATGTGTATCACATACATATATGTGAAGAACAAATAAGCAGTTTTTAAAAAAAATTACTTGCAATCCTGTACTCTTCTTCTCTCCCATGGATTTAATTACTTCCTGGTTTCCTCACTCAACTGTGACTCTGCTGGTGCTATAGAACAGTGCGCACAATTTCCCACAATCCCCCTTGCTTGCAGGCTAAAAAGGGACAAACTGGCAGTACTTCCTGGAGATTGCAATAGAACTGAGCATGCCTGACCACCATAGTGAGTCCCAGTTTTCTTAATGACACAACCACTTTAAGGGGAAAAAAATATGGAAATCTTTCTATAGAAACAGACTGGAAATATGCTTACTCCCTTAACAATGGTGTTATTATTCAGTGGTCGGTCACCTGCACTATACTGTATTGATGACACCTGCGCTTAGATTTATGTTATTTTACATTAAATGCATAGCAGCAATGCCACAAATGTATAGCGCATGGTATTTAGTGCTTAAAGGGAATGTGTCATCAGAAAATGACATGTTTTTATGTTTAACATATTTAAGGAAAACTATCAGCAGGTTAGAAGCAAGTGACCTGTTGATATGTCCCTATAGCACACGGGTCGTTGAGGATGAAGTTCATTTTCTTACCTTGATCTTTTTTTTTAGAACGTTGTATTTTTTTCGATATGAAATTGGTGCACTGGGGGTGGCCCACTCCTTCTAATGAATATGAGGGCCATGCTCTGTTGTGACATCACTCTGGCGTTCATCATTGAATACTTTCTAGAAGGGAAAGGCCGGCTGAGGTGAATCGGTGCACTGAAGGTGGTAGCCCTGCCCCAGTGCAAAAAATCCACATGTTTTATATAAGGCTGGGTTCACACTACGTTTTTTTCATCTGTTTTTTTTTTGCAAAAAAGGATGAAAAACAAATGAAAAAACTGATGCATTTGCGTGCATCTGTTTTGATCTGTTTTTCCATTGCCTTCCATTATAAAAAAAAAAAGACGGATCAAAGTGGATCCGTTTTTTTTTACCGGACACAAAAATTAGGTCGACTATGTTTTTGTGTACGTTAAAGAAACGGATCCATTTTCATCCTTTTTTTTTTTTATAATGGAAGGCAATGGAAAAACTGATTAAAATGGATACACACAAATGCATCAGTTTTTTTCATCCGTTTTTTTGTGAAAAAAAAAACAGATGAAAAAAAACACAAACGGTCTGCAAAAACGTAGCCTGATAAATTACAAATATCCCACCGCAGATCATATTAAGAAAATCACCTTCATCATCAGCGCTAGGGATGGTCCGAACCGAGTTCGGTTCGGGTTCGTACGAACCCGAACTCTCGGCAATGATTCCCGCTGTCTGCCCTCTCTGTGGAGAGGGTGGATACAGCGGGAGGACCGCCTGGAAAACTGGGATACAGCCATAGCCATAGGCTGTATCCCAGTTTTCCAGGCAGTCCTCCCGCTGTATCCACCCGCTGCACGGAGCGGGCAGACAGCGGGAATCTGATGTCGAGCGTTCGGGTTCATACGAACCCAAATCTCGGCAGTTTCGGACCATCCCTAATCAGCGCCCTCTGTGCTATAGGGATATATGAGCAGGTCAAATGCTTCTAACCAGTTGATAGTTTCCCTTTAAAATTTTATATTTACTATTTATATTATAAAATATTCCGGAAATCTTGCAGTTTTCGTTTTATCTAGTACTAGCTTAATACTAAGTTGAGACCTCCTGTTCTGTACAGATGATTTCCCAGCAGAGCCTTTCTTATCAATACAGACAGGAGCGCATTCACAGGTGACACCAGTACATAGATAATATAGATAGAGGGTCACATAATAGCTACTGCTCACAATTACCCCCCCCCCCTTTCTGTGGAAGAAGCCTATTTAACATGCTCCTATACAAAGAATAGGGTCTGGATATGTATATTTTTGCACATTTTTGACAGACCTTTTATACCCAAATAGTGAGTGATCTATTAATCAAGGTTGGTGGGTTGGGCAGAAGTCACCGGGACCTGATTCTGACGAATTCCCATTTGCAGCGAATCGGGCATTTACTAATTAGTCTTGGTGTGATTCGCGATTTGGCAAGATTAGCAAACTTCAAATATTGAACGCACATGTTAGCTTACAGTACTGTCTTTAGCGGGAGCAAGGGATCATCCATAATCCCTTGCACCCATCCAATCACATGTAAGCCCCACTGTGGTGTCAGCACCTCCCCCTCCCCCTCTATATAAGGTGATTGGCTTCCTGGAGGCGGCCAGTCAGCTGTGTATAGTGGAGAGCAGGTGGCAGCAGGCAGTTACAGCAGGGAGAAAAATACAGAGAGAGATAGGGACAGAGAGGAGAGGAGGGAGGATTGTGGGTGGTTTTCTGTGGGAGCAGTGAAACCATTGTCTAGTATACCAAATAACTGGGTGACTGTTGTTCATTATAGGAAGTCACTGGGTGCTGGATGTACATTATAGTAAGTCACTGGGTGCGCATTATACCAAGACACTGGGTGTTGGGTGTGCATTATAGGAAGTCACTGGGTGCTGTTTGTGCATTATATGAAGTCACTGGGTGCTGGGTGTGCATTATACCAAGCCACTGGGTGTTGGGTGTGCATTATAGGAAGTCACTGGGTGTTAGGTGTGCATTATAGGAAGTCACTGGGTGCTGGGTGTGCATTATACCAAGTCCCTGGGTGCTGGGTGTGCATTATACCAAGTCCCTGGGTGCTGGGTGTGCATTATACCAAATCACTGGGTGTTGGGTGTGCATTATACCAAATCACTGGGTACTGGGTGTGCATTTTAGGAAGTCACTGGGTACTGGGTGTGCATTATAGGAAGTCACTGGGTGCTGGGTGTACATTATAGGAAGTCACTGGGTGCTGGATGTGCATTATACCAAGTCACTGGGTGCTGGGTGTGCATTATAGGAAGTCACTGGGTGTTAGGTGTGCATTATAGGAAGTCACTGGGTGCTGGATGTGCATTATACCAAGTCACTGGGTGCTGGATGTGCATTATACCAAGTCACTGGGTGCTGGGTGTGCATTATAGGAAGTCACTGGGTGTTGGGTGTGCATTATAGAAAGTCACTGGGTTCTGGGTGTGCATTATAGGAAGTCACTGGGTGTTGGGTGTGCATTATAGAAAGTCACTGGGTGCTGGGTGTGCATTATAGGAAGTCACTGGGTGTTGGGTGTGCATTATAGAAAGTCACTGGGTTCTGGGTGTGCATTATAGGAAGTCACTGGGTGCTGGGTGTGCATTATACCAAGTCACTGGGTGCTGGGTGTGCATTATAGGAAGTCACTGGGTGCTGGCTGTGCATTATAGGAGGTCACTGGGTGTTGGGTGTGCATTATAGGAGGTCACTGGGTGTTGGGTGTGCATTATAGGAAGTCACTGGGTGCTGGCTGTGCATTATAGGTCACTGGGTGCTGGGTGTGCATTATAGGAAGTCACTGGGTGCTGGGTGTGCATTATAGGAAGTCACTGGGTGCTGGGTGTGCATTATAGGAAGTCACTGGGTGCTGGCTGTTTATTATCAGAAGTCACTGGGTGCTGGGTGTACATTATACCAAGTCACTGGGTGCTGGGTGTACATTATACCAAGTCACTGGGTGCTCGGTGCGCATTATAGGAAGTCACTGGGTGCTGGGTGTGCATTATAGGAAGTCACTGGGTGCTGGGTGTGCATTATAGAAAGTCACTGGGTGCTGGCTGTTTATTATCGGAAGTCACTGGGTGCTGGCTGTGTATTATAGGAAGTCACAGTGAACACAGTGTCCAATAAAAATACCTCACTAGGTCCTCATTTACCAATGTCCACTGCTGTCCTAGGAGAACATTGATATTACGCCGCTGATCCACCAACGTCCACTACTGTCCATGGTGGAAATTGAATGATTGACAGGCTGATTAACATTTAATTTTTTTTTTTACAATTTCCAACTTTTGACACTGTCACAGCAACAGCCGTTGAAAAAAATTGCTACTCTCGAATAGTCCCAACTATTGCAGCTACTATAGTTTGCCTGTTTTTAATAAAATTTGTTTGTAAATTTGTTTAAATGTTAGTGAATTTCTGAGTGATTTGCTCATCCCTAGTAAAGAATGTAGCTTGGAGTCATTGGAGTCAGATCGTTCTGTATTTCATTACCAGGGGCTGTTGAAGTTGGATGCAGCCCTAGTCAGTCTGGGAAAACATGGATACAGCCATAGGCCATTGGCTGTATTCATGTATTCTAGGACTCCCTAGGGCAGCAACCAACTTCGTCAACCATCAACATGATAGGCTAGTCCTTAAGTGTTTCATTCTGCCCATGTTTCAGGCAGCATGAAACTAGGAAAAGCTTCTTTTCAAATAAACTTTAGCATAAATTTACTGTCTGACTCTCCGATCATTGACATGCAACGCACGCTCTGGTACGGCTGGAAATGAGCAACTATGATTTATGGCCCTATAGATTTTTTTTTTCCTAAATAATAACGTTCTTTGACTTAATTAACAACTCCTTCCTGTTTCGGCTCTGAAGAGCACTGCAAATCACAGAGAACGGGTTTAAACGCAGGCGTTAATGTCTCTTGCTCCTCTCTATGACCTGCGCGAGTTCCCCCGCATTCAATTTTCCTGCCTAACCGTATTGTAAAAACTTTGGCGTTTATTGCCGGTGTTAAAAATGAATATTAATAATGGGCGATAATCAAATCCTCCCTCTTTGCTTACACAAATATCATAAAGCTGACGGCAGCACTTCCTCTGTCCTCCTCTCACGTACAATGATTTCTCCCCATCCCCATGCATTCTCCCATAGACGTGGCTCCCCTATGCAGAACCTCTTTCTATTGTTGCAGCAAAAATTTAAAAAATTAAAATAAAATAAAATTAAAAAAATGAATGTTTGCTGTTTAATTGTGAAAATAAGACATTAAAATGCCAAGCCTGCAACGGAGAACATCTTGATAATTGCTTTCTGTTTGTGTGTGTGATGCCAAGTTACCAGCACGCATTGGGCTCAATTTTGCACAGGTTCCAATTTGTAGACTGAGACGTTAAAATGTTGGAAATATCAGCGGTGTGAAATATGTGCCGTGCACATGAACCCGGTGTGTTCATTTAGCTGGTGATAGGGTACTTGTAAAAGATTGTCTGGGTGGTGATGTAACTTCAAGTGAATTTCTATTGTCAGACAACACATTCGCGGTTCTTCTATTAGAGATAGAAACAGATGTCTTGTGATGAGAGAGATGTAATCAAAACACAGACCCAGTCTCAGTATATAGTGAAATCTGTCTTTCCTCCAGGTTTTTCAATGATAGTACATATGGAATTCTGAATATAATGTAATCACTGTCATTTCAAATAACTTTCCTCTATGTCATTGCGTTTCTGAATACTGACATATTTGTAAATTACTTTAGTTACCAAACATGACTTCTTACCCCAGAAAATCAGCACTAAAATATTGACCACTAAATGGCTCACTTTTCTGCAATCTGCTGTCCACTGTTGGTTGTTAGGGGGAATCTGTCTCTGGTAACAGAACATGGGAATTGGGGGCAGAGTTAACTATATGCTATGTGCAGGATAGTGAGACTTCCAGTTGAAGATGATCCACTTCTGTTCCTGAAAGGTAAATCAAGGCTTCCCTCTCATCTTTAAGGGTAGTGTACAATCAGCGAAGTTAAAATAACTGCCCCCTCTCTGCATCATCAGCCTGATCTCAGCAAACACACACAATGTGAGACAGAGGCATGGAATATTTGTCTCCTAAGGACGGAGAGCAGAAGGAGCAGGAGACAATGTGGATTGGCACAGGGGCCATTTTTCTTCACTTCCTGGATTTCTATCAGCTACCAGTGTGGCAGAACCGTACAGATACGGTAATACATTGTATAGACACATCTATATAACTTTTAATGTACTTTTAATAGAAAACAAATTTTTCTTATCCCCTAAATTTTTCTTTATTCCCCTTTAAGCTAGAATCACACAATGTCTTTTTTTGGCTGCTTTTTAGACACCCATCACTTTAAGGCCAAATAATGTCCATCATTTTGAAATCATGGACGTCATTGCAAAATAACAGACGTTATTTGGCATCAAAATGACGGACGTCCAAAAAGATGGCAGCCGAATAGCCAAAAAAAGAAAAGACGTTGTGTGAACCTACCCTTAGAATGGAGCCCAGATTAGATGAGCAACTAGAATATATATATATATATATATATATATATATATATATATATATATAATTTTTTCCTCTGTATATATTTCCCGTCTCTTTTGGGAATACTCTAATACTGTGGTAGAAAAAAAACCCTGACAATTCTTAAAAGGAGCAATTCTTAACCCAGCAGGGATAGACTTGTGGATGTGGGAGTTCTGCCTGTTGTACGCTGCAAAGAGATTAGTGCAGTGTAGAAAGCTTCTCCTGCCTTCTAGTCTCATTCGCCAACACTCCATCTACGGTTTCCCTTGAGACATTCGTTTGCTTTTTTCTTACCAAGCTGAAATCCCATCCACCTCTATGTTCTTTCCTAATATTTACACATCTGAAGGATTCCTAGGGGACGCCTAAGATCCCACTGTCAGAGGTTGCGGCAGCCTTGTCTTTATTCATATAGAGACCTTGGCAACCCTTGAGCATTTCGAGCTTCTAGGGCCTGAGGGTCATTGGTGGTCACCTCTTCTCCCTTAATTTAGATCTTCTTCCCCTTTGAAGGCGTTCATAAATAAAGTCCATATGTTGCATGGATATTTTTCCTTAGCACTTCGGTATGACACAAGCCGTTGCTGCAGGACATTGTAGTACTAGCAGGGTTAAAGTTTTAGATGCAAAGCCATAAAATTCATTGTCACGCAGCTGGTTTTCCAGCAGCCAGGGATTGTCTTGATGTATAGCTCTGACATTTTACGTTTGTAACACTTCTCCTCTGTCACTGCAATGTCCTGCTAAGTGTTGAAGGGAGGCCACTGCCTATTCCTAAAAATATATCAAATTAAGGTCTCCCGTTCTCAGTGTCAGTATCCCATAAGCGCAATAAAGGGTGAAAGTAACACATTTATATACCGATATATCCCAGAGCCCGTAATAGAAGGAGACGTATTCTGCTTGGGCTAATCATGCTCCTGTTGCAAGACATCAAGTAACACATCGTGTACCGCTCTAGGGGAAAGTCAGATTGGGTTTAAAGAATATTTGCCATCAAGCTCTCGCAAGGGAGAGGACAGGCTACGCTTTCGGCCCGGTTCTACAATTAATGCATTCTTGGTTTTTTTATCGGTCGGTTATTTTTGACGCCCAGTTCCATTGGCTGGCTTCATGTTTTTTCTAATAACCATTTCAGCAAAAAAGATACTGCAACGTCGACAGCGCCGCTATAAATAGCCCCCGCGTCGTGCGGATGACGGATACCTCGGCCTTTGTTATGTGAAACGCTGCTAAGTAAACAGACACGAGGAGCGGGAATTAGTAATAATGAGAGGGGATCAAACCAACTGGTTGCTGTTGCTCCAAATAATATACAACAAATGCAATCCTGCTTGTGCGTCCACAATAGAATAGCTTTCGTTTCCATGCATCCTCTACATTTCAGCCATTATAGCCAACCTGCATCCTAACCATTTCAGCCATTATAGCCAACCACTCTAAGGGCAAATGTGGAGGAGTTTTGCGGCGGAACTCTCTGCCGCAGAATACCGCAGTGTCAAACAGCGTCTCTTTTCTTTGAGCGGAGAGTGGAGGCGCACAAGCCCTCCCATAGAAACACTGTTTGACACTGAGGCAGAAGGGATTCCACGACGGAGAGTTCCACCACGGATTTCAACCACATTTGCTCATGAACATACCCTAAAGTCTCAGGCACTGCAAAGCTACGTGCAAGAGTCTACACAGAGGCACACAAAGTTGCTGAAGATCTGCAACTAAGTAGTCGTAGTTAGGCTATATGCCTCTGTACTCTGTGAACGCCATTTTTGTGTACCACAAAAAAAAAAAAAAATAAATAAATAAAACATAGGGTGCTGTTTTACGAAGTGATTATCTGGCATACTTGGCTGTTCCGGATGATAATCATTCCGTGTAATAGATCATGTTTTGAATCAACAATCAGGCGACTTGCAGGAAATGACAGTTGATTTAAAGCATGACCTAAAATGGCCGTTGCTCCATGTAATAGGAGCAGTGGCAGCAGAACACCGCTATCTCCTGCAGCTCTTCACGCTTCATGCCTCTCGTGCTCTTACCAGCTCTATGTTGATGGGTTATACCGCCGACAGCGTTTGGTCAATGATTCTTGTGAAACATTTATGTTGGATCCAATCTGAGGTGCTGTTAGTTTGTGGTTTCTAAGCCAGGTTACTAATGAACTTATCCTCTGCAGCAGAGGCGACTCTTTCTTTCATGGGGCATACTGACCTGTCCATGCTTTCCTAGTGCTTTTCTACTGGTGTCTGGTGTCTCTAGCCACCTCCAGTCAGTCAGTGATTGTCTGAGTGGGCTGTCACTCCTGAGATGAGAATGACAGCATTGCTGACTGACTGAGACAAGACCGCTCCGCAGCCAGTAACGGGGTGTTACTCTCATATTGGGAAGGATAGCCCACTCAGCCAATCAATGGCCACAGCACTGTGCCATCTTAAATCAGTGAATGACTGAGCAGGCTGGAGGTGGCTGTGGCGGACACTGGAGAAGCAGGAGACTTGGGGAATGCGGACAGGTAAGTATGATGATCAAACTCAATGAATCACACTAAAACTAGCTAAAGGTCTACAATCTTTAGGCAGTTTTAGTGTAGTTCATTTAAGGTTCAGATTAGAAATGAATGAGCTGGGCCGAGGTTTGTTTTCATATAAACCTGAACCATTGGCATTTGAATCCCGCTGTTTTCCTGTTCCCATGGGGAAGGTGGAGACAGCCTGATTAACAAGAATACAGCCTAGGTTATATCTCTGTTTTCCAGGAGGTTTCCGGACTGCCTCCACCTTCCCCATTGAACGGGAAAACAGAGGGATTTAAATGCCGATAGTTCGGATTCAAACTTTGCTTTACAGTTTGCGAACCTGAGGAATCAAACTTTTGAAAAGTTCGATCATCTCTCATTTTCATAACTACACTTGAGGATACCTTCAAAGTACTTGTATGTTTTTGGATTGTCTGACCTTCATGTCTGAAAGTAATAACGGATTGTTGTTTCTCTTCACTTATTCCGCACATGTAGAAAGAATAGTCTCGGCACTATCAGCAATATCACCCCTGCAATATCCCGGCACCTGTGGAGTATTATCGCTGCTGGACCGACACGCAGTCACTGGTGTTGCTCTACTTCACAGTAGAAAGTACAGCCATTTTGAACACATGCGCAGCGCACTTCCTCAGGGCCAGAGGAAGCACGCTGCACTTGCGCATGAAACGGCTTTGGCCTTGTCTTGCCAGCATCCATGCTCCACTTTTAAACACATGGAATAAAGTTTGTTCTTTTAGGGTGCGTTCACACCTACAGGATCTGCAGCAGATCTGCAGCAGATTTGATGCTGTGTTCAGTTATTTAAATGAAATCTGCTGCAGAAAATCAGCTGCAGATCCTGTAGGTGTGAACTCACCATTAAACAGCAAATTGTAAAGTGCCACTTCGTATCTCTTCACTAATTTACATGGTCCTTGCCATAAAGTGGCTTAGAAATGTTTTTGGTTCTAAACACTGTATAGGACTATGTGCTAATTCTACCTCTGCACATCTGATGGTCTCAATATATGACAAAATAACAAAATATATAACAAAATATGAAGGCAAACAACTCCACAGATTAACTCTTACGAGTACATTCACACATACCCGATCCGCAGTAGATTTTCTGCTGCGGATCCGCAGTAGATCCGCAGCAGATGTCATCTAAATAACTAAACACAGCATCAAATCTGCACCATCAAGTCTGCTGCGGATCCTGTATGTGTGAACGCACCCTTAAAGTGCCAATAGTATGCTGTTATTAAAGCAAAGTCGTGCTACTTAATTCCATGTGAGTTTCACTATAGTTTTTTTTTATGGATTTAATAGCAATATACAACGTGGAGAATAAGTAAATACAATTCAAAGTATGTGTCCACTTTTGACTGGTACTGTATACAGCGACCTACTCCCAAATTGTCATGTGAAAGGAACCTTAGCTAGATAATGGCTTTGTCAAATTACATATTCCATAAGTATCAAACCTTACATGTTAAGAAGCAGTAGGCTATGGCTGGGTTTACCCTGCGTTTTTGCTATCTTTTTTTTTTTTTTTCAAGGATGAAAAAAATGGATACAATTGTGTGCATCCATTTTGTTCCTTTTTTCATAATGAAAGTCAATGGGAAAGTGGATGAAAACGGATGCATACAAATGCATTTGTTTGTTTTTTTTATTGAAAAAACATAGTGTGAACCCAGCCTTGGTGTTTATTATAATGTACATCCAAATCGCAGGGGTGTTAGTAACATGGTTTATAACCAGTTTAATGCATGAGCAAAGTACTAAACCGAGCATAGATCGGCCATAATGGAACTTGGATGAAGACAGCAGGAAGGGAGATGCCATTGTCCTGGCATTGTTCAGCATGAGGATGTACAGAGAACGTTGCCTAGGGAGCTTTTTGTCCTTTGCAGCAGCTTATCACAGCGGCCGCAATATTACTCATTCCCGTTTACTTGCTGTATAACATAAGAAGAGCCATATATCAAGCAAACTCTATTAATGTTCCAGTGATTTACTCATCAGGGCTGATGTCAGCATCAAGTGCTTGCAACTTCTATACAAGTTTAAACCTCTGATAGCGAAGCTGGAGGAGCCTATCTGGTGGTGGAGGTGTGCTACCATTCACAAGGTCATTGTAATGACAAGTCCTACTGTGCATCCCTTTATACATGCTGCGGGTAAACATTTCCCTTTGATTTACTGTCCTGCGCTCCACTGAATGTAACTGTTTAATTAGTTTCCTACTTCTTGCTCCCATGAATTCAGCAAGTAGGGGGTGTCAAGCTAGTGATGAGTCCTAGAGACCAGACGTGGGTCTTTACTGGACAATTCCTTCAATAAGGATGTTACTACTCAGTGAGGTTTATAGCGTACCTGTCGTTTAAAGGATTAAAAAGAAAAAAATTCACGGTTTTGTTGGTTAACCCTTTAGATTTCAAAGGGCAGGACCAGAGGTGGGCTTTTTTTGCCAGCAGTACATACCCAGGACTTCCTTTTCCCTTATTTCCCACATTATAGCACATACTCCACTCTGCTATGTCATGACATAGTGCTAGTGAAAGTGCCCTGACCAGAACAGACTATGCTGGGGGGATGATCTGCACAGTCCACTACTGTAGATGACATGTGGAGGGAGAAGAGGTTACTGATGCACTTGCATTGTAAGATGCTATGTGAACAGAAGTGGAAGAGGTAACACTAAGCACAACTGGTAGGGGGAGATTACACCACAGCATTGTGGATATACGGTGCTAGGTAAACTCATATTTACACAAGACGAAAGCTGCTTTGATCTTTATGGGTGCTCAAAGATGAAAAATTTTGAGATTGTTATTTTTAATGCTAGGTTATTCATTGTTCATTGATTGTTTAATCCAGTGATAACAACGATTGAAGCTTGGGAGGCATGTGTTAGGTTATATGAAAAATATTATGAGTAAAGTTTTTTTTTTTCTTTTCCTCTGGGAAGGGTAATGGTGTGGGACCAATGGGGGGTTTGGGTGGAGGGTGAATTATGTAATTTATCTTTGTAAAAAAAAGAAAAAAAAGAAATCACTTTTGATATTGTAAAAGAAATAGTTTAAAAAAAATAAGAAGGAAGCCTTGATTTACATTTCAGGTCCAGTGTTAGGCAGACTGGTTATGCTTTAAGTTGCAAAGCCCAAGCTTTTCTCCCTCTTCCCTGCACTCAGCAGTAATTTAGCTCTGCCTCACTTCTTATTTTCCATCATAATCTAGCTGTTACTAAAGATAGATTTACCCTAACAACAAGCTGTGGGTAGCTGACTGCCGGAAAGTGAGACACCTAGTGGCCAAGACTTTGGAGTTGTTGTTTTTTTCTGGGCAAAACCAAAAATCTTTTTCAGCAAATGACATTAATTAAAAAAAATGGAGAATCACATAAGAGAGACGTTCTTTAAAATGACAGTTACTATATGGGCTTAGTGCAATGTTTAAACTTTTAGCAGAGGCCTTGTTACGCTGCTGTCACAATCCCATCCTTCTCCTTTGGGCTACTTCTCCCTTGCCAGCAACACATGTTTAACCATGTTCTTCATGCCAGTCTCTTATTGGCACAAGTCTAAATAGCCTAACTTGACACTTACCAGGTGCAGAAGCAGTGCCATAGCTATAGCAGTCGCAGCAGTCACAGCCCAAAAAATCAAGTGGCCCAGGGCCCTCTCACCACATTAACTGGTTAACTGCTTATGGCTGACTCTAAGCACAAACCCTCCAGTCCTCCTGAACTGACAGGCTGCAAACCAGCCCAAAACCATATAAACCACATAAACACAATAATAAAACGTTGCACAAAAATGGTAAAATACACAACATAAACAGCATGGAAAACAACACAGCACACTCCCCCCAGGGGAAATGTGTCATTCCTTACGTACATAACATCTAAAAAGCAGTGTTCTCCTATAGACTCATTGCCGTTAAAGTAGAATATGACTGTGCAAATGGAAACGGACACATCCTGCAGCGTGTATAAGCCCGAATGCCCCCTTAAAACATTATTCTGAGACTTCTTATAAATAAATGGAACAGAATAAATTGTAATCTGTAAATTTTGGGAAAATTTGGTTGATTTGCATCGTAAAACGAGTGAGGACGGGTAAAGATGTGCTCCCCGCTCTCTTAATAAATTCACACTGATGTTTACAGTGCTCCAAAGAGCCGTGAGCCCTAGAACGGGGACTGCCAAGAGATGACATTTGGACTATGGAAACGCTGTGACTGATCATCTTCCAGATCTTTGCTATACAATACATTGCCCAGATAGTAGAGACGGAGAACATTTAGGAATTAAAATAAACAAATGAGCACAAGGAGCCAATACGGTGCCGACTTTCCCGATTTTCTCATTGTTGGACCAGGAAGATGTGGGCACTGGGCCAACGCAAGAGTAAATTAATCTCCTAAGTGGTTATTTTAGGCTCTATAGGAGTTTATTTAATGCATGTAAAAAAATTTTTAGGTTATCAAGCATAGTAGCGGTAATAGGAGGAGGAAGTCTACCCTATGAGCTGATATTAGAAAACATCAGTAAAAAATTGCTGTTTATGCTTTTTACTCTCATAGAAAAGGTAGACAGCTAGTAATAGGTAACCTCACAACATAGACTCTTACACATCATTTAATAAAACACCCTCTTATACAGTCATTGTGGGGATAGCTATAGAGGAGCTTGAGTTTTTTTTTGTTTGTCATGGTGATGTGCAGAAGTGATATCCATGTAAAAAAGTAAGTGACACCACAGCATTGTGGACATATAGTGCTAGGTATACTCCTATTTACATAAGCGAAAGCTGCCCTGAGCTTTATGGGTGGTCAAAGATGAGAAGGAAGCCTTGATTTACCTTTCAGGTTCAGTGTCAGGCAGATTGACTCTGCTTTTAGCCACACAACTATCCTTTGATGAATTCCTATTGATAGAAAATATTATAATGTGGATGTGAGTTTTTTTTAGCCCCACATCTATATTTCAAAATAATAATAATTTAATAATTTAGTATGATTTAATGTTGTAGGATTTCATAGTTCTCTTTACCTGGCCCTTTTAGTAAAGACATACTCTGTTAAAAAAACACTCAAATAACACATCCTAGATCTGAATGAATGAAATATTCTCATTGAATCATTGAATGAATGGAAATCACATTTATTAACCAATGGCCGCCTGGATTTGGAGTCTCACACAGAATTAAAGTGGAAAAACACACTCCAGGCTGATCCAACTTTGATGTAATGTTCTTAAAACAAGTCAAAATGAGGCTCAGTATAGTGTGTGGCCTCCACGTGACCTCCCTACAAGGCCTGGGCATGCTCCTGATAAGATGGCAGGTGGTCTCCTGAGGGATCTCCTTCCAGACCAGGACTAAAGCATCCGCCAACTCCTGGACAGTCTTTGCCGCAACGTGATGTTAGTGGATGGAGGAGACATGATGTCCCAGATGTGCTCAATTGGATTTAGGTCTGGAGAACGGGTGGGCCAGTCCATAGCTTCAATACCTTAATCTTGTAGGAACTGCTGACACACTCCAGCCGCATGAGGTCTAGCATTGTCCTGAATTAGGAGGATCCCAGGGCCAACCACATCAGCGTATGGTCTCACAAGGGGTTTGAGGATCTCATCTCGGTATCTAATGGCAGTCAGGCTACCACTGGCCAGCACATGGAGGTCTGTGCGACCCTCCAAAGAAATGCCACCCATACCTGGGGAAAGGCTTTTTGAATGCAGATAATGGCATATTTGCCTAACAAAAATTTCTGCCAAAAAAAATAAACAACAGTGACACTTTAAGCCCTTCAGGACCGGGCTAATTTTCGTGTTTGCGCTTTCATTTTTTTCCTCCACGTGTTTAGAAGGCCATAGCGCTTGCATATTTTCACCTACAGACCCACATGAGCCCTTATTTTTTGCCCCACTAATTGTACTTTGCAATAGCAGGCTTCATTTTTGCATAAAGTACAATACGCTGCAAATCCAGAAAAAAATTAAATGTGTCATGAAATTGATAAAAACAATATAAGGTTATTTTGCAGGCCTCTGGCAGGGCTCCTCCTGTTCCTCCTTGCACAAAGGTGAAGGTAGCTGTCCTGCTCCTGAGTTGTTGCCCTCCTACGGCCTTCTCCACATCTCCTGGTGTATAGGCCTATCTCCTGGTAGCGTCTCCAGCCTCTGGACACTATGCTTGCAGACACAGCAAACCTTCTTGCCACAGCTCGCATTGATGTGCCATCCTGGATGCTTGATGCCTTTGCAATAACAAGCACATGACAGTAAGCGGAGAGCTGCAGGACAGGCTGCCCGGACAATCCTTGGAAGTCAGCGGTGGTCTGCTGCCGCTGCTCCTGTTGCACGGAGCGACAAGCAGAAGACCACAGTTGTCATGTTCAAGCCGTTTCAACATGTTCAAAGGCCACGATCAGCCTACATTGTGGTCTTTAGTAGGCACTATTACACCAAACATTTATCGACCGTAACGGATGACAGTTGACCGAGTACAGTCAATAATTGTTTGGTGTAATAGGGCCTCAAGGCAGCACTACCTGTATGCTTATGATTAGCAGGGACCCAGTCTGTCAGTTAATAAATTTTAAAAAATGACATATGTACAGTATATAATTTTTTTGAGCCCAATGTTTTCCAATCGATTAACGTGTTAATGTGAAAAAATAAATAAAAATCAATATTTGATACTGCTCTCTTATGTATTAGTAGTATCTAGTGATGAGCGAGTACTAAAATGCTCAGGTGCTCGTTACTGGAGACGAGTATTTCCCGATACTCGAGTGCTCGTTTCGAGTAACGAACCCCATTGAAGTCAATGGGAGTATTTTTGCAGGAGACTCATGTTAGGTAGAGGGAGGGTCGTGTGAAAACCTGTTGCATTCTGGAACCTGTAGTACTGAGTACATCTGCTCAACCAGGAAATACAGAAACACAAAACAGAACAAAAAACAAAACAAATGGATTTTTGGTAGTTTTTAAAACTGGGATAGATAGGTAATAAATAATGCTATATGCTTCTGCAGAAGTTTCATTTTTTTCTTGCCTCGATCCGGAGTTCCCCTTTAAGAAAAAAAAGGAAATATTAAATTAAGAAAAAAGTACAATATATCTATACATGGTGTCTTAGTAAGGGGTGGTGTGGTACATCATAGTGCAAATGTTTGGGGGGGGGGAAGCACACATCCTTCTAAACTATCAAAGTGGTAAAAGTGAACTCAAACTGTGCAATCAAACAACAACAACCAATGAAAAGTGAGATAAGTGCAGAACTTTAAACTTTTACAATGTGAACTATGAACTGAAAATAGTAACCCAACAATAGTGACATCCCATTCCCTAGTTGACTAATGTGACAATTCTAAGTGCTAAATGGTTTGAGTGCTAACAAACAGCACAGCACAGCTAGATAGATTTCTCTCTCATACTGTGCAAACTTACTATATATATATATATATATATATATATATATACATATCCCAACAAATTAAACTGAAGGGTAACCATCATTTCCAAATTTCTGACATGTCACCAAACTTGTTAGGGTCCAAGTGCTGACCCTAACCCTACTTGCTTAAAGAAAGGGGCAGAGGGCCCTCAGCGGAGTGCGGCATCTGTTCCTTCCTGATCATCACTTCCTGGATAGACAAACAGAAACAAAAAGGTGACGACCTGGCCACCTCTGCCCTATTTTGGCAACTGTTGGGGGTAAGGAGGCTGACATGTCAATATAAAAGTTATAGTCACGTCAATCGTTCTATGAAGTTATAGTTACCCTCCCCTTTAAGGCACAAACAGCATTAACAAACTATTAACTGTGGCGGTGTGTATCCTAAACGTCATTTTTGTCAACTCCATTTCCTCACTATCCTCCTTACTCTGAGTTAAATCCATGACAACAACCTCACTGTCTGACAAGCGGGTCTCAGTTTGGGCATCAGGACGGATTGACTGCTCCAGTTGCTGTGACTCAGGGAAGGGTCCAGAAAAGAGTTCCTGGGAGCATGGTGGTGGTGGATCTGAATCCCTTCTTTCCCTGCAGGGGCCAGGCTGTGGGGAAGGAGGCTGAGCTAATGGCTGGACCTAGATACACGCTGTGATAACCCCTTACAATGAGCAGTGAAGTTTTATAAAGGTGCACTACAAATCCCAGCAATACAGTGTAGTACCCACTAGTTTAGGGGGGGGCTGTACGGTACTATCTGGTACTGGCTGGACCTAGATACACTCTGTGAAACCCCCTGACAATGAGCAGTGAATTTTATAAAGGTGTACTACAAATCCCAGCAATCCAATGTAGTACACCAGGACCACCACCCCCAAAATCAAAAAGGAGTACACTGAGCACTTCTTAGGGGTGTGTATGCAACACCTAATGTCCCCTTTCTGCCAGCAGCCGATCACCACAGTGTGCTGCTGAAATCGCGGTAGCAGCACTGCAAGTCCCAGCCAGCAGTCTGGAGTAATACTAATAAAAAACGATTTGAAGCCCTGAAAAGGGCTGTTTGTTTGTATTGCTAGTATTCCCTGCCTACTGGAACGCTAAATCCTACACTGACACTCTCCCTGACCAGCAGCAGCTCTGTCCCTGATCTCTCACAGCATGCGTCTGAAGCGAGCACTGCCGGCGCCGAGTTTCATATGGCAGGGTTATCTGATCTGGCCAACCAATCGCTGCTATCGACATGTATGGGTCCCACGTCATCGCAGGATGTACCAAAGAGTCTCCTGCATGTTTATTGGCTGAAAAATAGTGCCCAAACTTACAGGAAACAGATGAGATTTTCTCGAGTATCGCCAGATGCTCGTCCGAGTAACGAGTACCATCGAGTACCCTAATACTCAATCGAGTACCAAGCTCGGACGAGCATGCTCACTCATCACTAGTAGTATTGAAATATCCAACTTTATAGTAGGAACGAAGCAAATTGGTTCGTTCCTATCTGTATTCCGCTCATTGGGCTGCTCAGGGGATGGGAAAAAAATGGATCCAGTCCTGGAAAAGTGGAGATTTCCCAGGATGGGATCCATCTTTTCTCAGCACCTGGGGAGGAGCGCCACGGAGCGGAGCAGATGTCGAAGCCCTGCAGCCTGATCAGCAGAAAGCAGGTAGGAACAAAGCAGAGCCTACTGTAAATTCGCTCATCTATCTATCTAGATATAGATATATAGGGGGAGAGTTATCAAACATGGGGGGAGATTTATCAAACATGGTGTAAAGTGAAACTGGCTGAATCAGATTCCACATTTCATTATGCAAAGAGTCTGTGAGGAATGAAAGGTGGGATCTGATTGGTTGCTAGGGGCAATTGAGCCAGTTTTACTTTACACCATGTTCGATAAATCTCCCCCATGGTGTAAAGTGAAACTGGCTCAGTTGCCCCTAGCAACCAATCAGATTCCACCTTTCATTCCTCACACTCTTTGGAAAATGAAAGGTGGAATCTGATTGGTTGTTAGGGGCAACTGAGCCAGTTTCACTTCACTCCATGTTTGATAAATCTCCCCCTATATAGTGAGACTGTGACAGGAATGGTGGTCAGGGATTACTATATCTCCCTGAGACCTGTCATACATGTGCTGTAGGTTCCAGGATGCCCTTATGTCATCCAAGGAAAGCTGTATACTCATGGCAAACTACTTGCTATGTGACTTTTGGTAGTGGCTGTTAACAGGCCTGGATTTTTATTGAATGACAGGCAGGTTGGTAGTGGGGCTTGTCCGGGTTCTCATGTCAGGCCCAATTCAGCCAGGTGCTGGAGGCCGCTCATCACTGGCCTCATAAGAGGCTGCACAGAGTGAGTGGGAGGGTCTGTGTATGGACATCTCTCCTGGAAGAGGAGAGTGTGAGGCCTACTAAATCCTCTGCTGGGATTTTGAACCACAACATATTGTACTAACTTATAGCATATGACCTGTTTTAGCTAGGATTTAACTTGTTTAGCTTGTTTAGAGCACGGGCGAGCAGGATTTATTTTTTGGGGGGCCTGACTGTAGGCTGCATTTCATTTGGCTTCAATAAACAAACAGGAGAATCCCTATTCTAAGATATAAGTTTATGTCACTGTCTCTGACTGCCGTTCCTGCTATTTGCCCTGCTCTGTAGAGCCAATCTCCTACAGTATATTGGTTAGGTACTAGTGTAGTACAGTAATTAGAGATGAGCGAATCACTCGAAAATTCGTTTCACCTAATCCACGAATATTCGCAGATATTCGTAAATTGCATACAAGTGAATTCCATTAAAAATAGTGGTGAGCGAACATGTTCGTAAATGTTCATAGGAACATGCCTCTAATTGTCCGTGTTCGCCGCGTGTTTTGATCATGCGAGGGTTTATCTCGTGATATTCCCAACTGTGTAATGTTTGCAACTGCGTAAGTGTAAGCTAATTTGTGCGTTCGCTAATTTGTGCGTTCGCTAATTTGTGCGTTTCGCTAACATGTGCGTTTAGCGAATTTGTAAAGCGAATCTGCCAAATTTGACAATTGCAATTAAGCGATCTAAACGCTTGATTCGCTGCAAATCAAAATTTGTCAGATTCGCTTCACTCATCCCTAAGGGTATGTTCACACTGAGTAAAATAGGCGTAATTCCGCGGCAGAACTCTTCACCGCAGAATTACACCTGCTTCAGTGTGTCATGTCATCTCAATGGGAGAGCGCGCACTCCTCTGCAGCCGCTGCTCTCCGGCTCAAAGAAGGGGCATGTCAACGGGATTCTACGGCGGAGAGCTCTGCCGCAGAGTTCCGCCATATTTGCTCAGTGTGAACATACTCTTATAGTAATAAATCACTTCTTTATAACATCCCAAATAAAACTCACGGGTCTTCTCTTCCTTTCTTAATACTTTAGACATGGAAAGGCCATATACTAATATATAAGGGTAATATCAACTAATGATTTTTTTCTATACATTAAATCCATTGGAAAACATTGGGATTCAGAAATCCAATGCCTATTCATAACCATTGATTCTTGTTAATGGTGAAGGTCAGTGTAGTGACTTTTTTTTTCTTGAGCTCTTTTAATCTTGAATATGAATCACTTTAGAAATCAATGCTGACAGACATGGTGCACTGAAAGCTATATAGATTTGTAATTTACTTCTATTCAAGAATCTCAAGTCTTCCTTTACTTATCAGCTGCTGTATGTCTTGCAGGAAATGTTTTATTTTTAGTTTGACACAGTGCTCTCTGCTGACATCTCTGGCCCAGACAGGAACTGTACAGAGTAGGTGAGGTTTTATATGGGGATTCCCATAAAAAACTTCTCTTGTTCTGGACAGTTACTCTCTATTCTATGCACAGGCAGATTCCGCTGTCCGCCCAAAGTGTGCACATACCCTTACACAATCCCACCCATAACTGGAGAAAAGGGTGGTGCTGTCTCTGGAAAAAAGAGGCCAGGTTTTTGTAGCGTTTTTTGTGTGTTTGAGATTTGCTCATCTGTAATTATAACAGAAGGATCAGGCTGAGAAGTCTCCCATATGAAGTTTTAAGTTACAATTCTTCAGGGTTCATACAACAATTTAGAGGGTTTTACCAAGTGCCACGTTTATGACCTAGCTGTTGTCTACCGTGTGATTTAAAGGGGTACTCCATTGTATATATATATATATATATATATATATATATATATTAGAAGTATAGAGATTCAGGTCTCGTGTATTTTTCATTAAACAACGTTCATTGTTGCAGGTTTGCAATGACGGCCGTTGTTTAATAACAGCGGTACATTACAGCCTATGGAACCACAGCCGTAGTGTATACACACTGTATAACAAAGGCACCATGCTTACTTGCCCCCGTTCCTCTGGCACGCTTCCATTTGTTTCTTTGGGTCCTGGTTTACTGACAGTCCGCTCAGCCAATCACTAGCTGCGGTGGGACAGCATAGTTATTGGCTGAATGGTTTGTCAGCCAGTAAGGACCGGGAGAAACAGACGGTAAAGCACTGGAGTAACCAGAGTAGGTAAGCATGGTGTCTTTGTAATTTTTTCCGCAGAAGTAAAGAAAACTGCCATTTGATATGGTACTTGTGAATCTACTTTATTGTTGAGTCTAATAGCTGCAATTTTTCTATCTAGTTTTAGCCATTTGTATTTCTCCTTGTGCTTGGTGAATTTATCATAAATTGTGCACGTCCTAAAAAAAATATTGCACACGGCAAGAAACAAGTGAAGTGTATTTACCAGGTCCGGACCAGATGTAGGCCTGTACCAGTTGGTGCAAAATTAAAATTTATGTGCACATGATAAATAAGGCGCAAATTCTGGATTATGTAAATATTTACGAGAATACACAAAATAGACGGATTATTAAAAATTGTGTTATTGGTTCATAAATACCACTAAGGGCTTATTCCCACGCCCCATATTCCATGGATCCTACGGATGGGGAAGCCTTAGTGGACTCCTTCCGGGAATGGGAAGAGTGTTTGAATCTTCGCGGCTGCATCATTACAGTGCTGCGAAGATTCAAACACTTTCTCTGCTCCTGGCATTATATTGGTACATGATGACGGGCAGAGAAAGAGTCCACTAAGGCTTCCCTATCCGTAGGATCCATGGAATATGGGGCGTGAAAATAAGCCCTTAGACCAAAAAATGGGCGCGACCAGTACTTATTCACTCAAAAATAAGCACAAAGCCTTTTATAAATGGCCGCCATACTGTATACATACTCTGTGATCAGTATGGGACATCTAAACTCACCGGCCACTTTATTAGGTACACCTGTCCAACTGCACGTTACCACTTAATTTCTAATCAGCCAATCACATGGTGGCAACTCAGTGCATTTAGGCATATAGACATGGTCAAGACACTCTCCTGCAGTTCAAACCGAGCATCAGTATGGGGAAGAAAGGTGATTTGAGTGCCTTTGAACGTGGCATGGTTGTTGGTGCCAGAAGGGCTGGTCTGAGTATTTCAGAAACTGCTTGACCCGGGTATTGCAGATTACGGGTAGGGAATAATATCTTAACCACACCTCCCCTCCTCCCCCTTCTAGCCCCTTTAAATAAACACCAAACACCATGTAGAATTGGAATAATGGCCACAGCAGCCTATTTATTAAATAACAGGGATATCAAATATATATATACCAACTCTGTAATAAACATATTACCTATAAACTTCAATAACAACCCATTATCATAACCATAACACTGATATCCCGAGGAGGTCACGGATGGCCCATAAATGGCAGTACAGTTAGAATAATGATCCCCAGTCGCTACGCACCGACTCAGGGTTGACAAATCTGTCACGTACTGCCCATCACCATATCATCCCACCCAAGTAGTAACCACATTCCGTACTCCCACTAGCTGCCAGCTAGACACGTGGATTCCCCATTCCTCCACAGGGCCTCCTGATAACCCCCTCAGTCCGAGCCATCGATGACCCCCCCTCCGCCACAGCGAGCAGGGACGACACCTTGTGCCTGCGAGTCCCTCCACACCCTTATGGCCTTCTCAATCCCGTCTTGCAAATCTGAACACCAAAGGTCCGTCCCCACCTCATTCAAGTGAATCCCGTCAGCATCCATAAAACCCCAAGCTGGCACCTCCAACTCCCTGTGGCGAACAACTACGCCACCATTACGTGCCACAAAGCGGGAAACTTCCCTGTTAATGCGCCCCCGAGCCCTGTTAAGCTTGTCCACCGACCGGGCCTGGCGCCACACAAATCTAGCCACCACCTCTGACCACACTATTACCACCCCTGGGAACATGGACCACAGCCTCAATATGTCGAATTTAATGTCCCGTATCAATTCCCGGGAAGCACGCACCCCGATGTCATTGCCCCCGACGTGCAAGACTAATATGTCTGGGGGCCTATCCAGCCTAGCGTGGAAATGAAACTCTGGTAACACCCCGCTCCACAATAAGCCCCCGACACCGATCCACCGGATGCGGACTTCACTCCTCTGAAAACCCAGCTGTCTACCGCTGGTTCTTACGTCTGCCCGTGCCGCCCCCCGGCGAACGTACGAGTGCCCCAGGATCCATGTCAGGCACGCACAATCTAGGGAGAGAAAAACAACCAAAGAAAACAAAAGGAAAAACAAACAAAAAAAAAAAAAAACAAGAAGAAAAAAACACAAAGGGAAAAAGAACACCAACAGAACAAACCGCCTCCTTCCCCTCAAATCATGTCCATCCGCACATACGACCGGAAGCGAGCAGATTCCCACCTCCCAATCTGACGAACCACACTCTCAGACAAACCACATCTAACCGCCTCCGTGGCCGCGCCAATCCGGAAGGAGTGAGAGGCAAACTCCATTGCCGGCAAACCCAAGCATACCAGACCCTTGCGGAAAACTGCCACAAATTGGAAACGAGAGAGGGCTCTACCATCCCTATGTAGCAGGAGGGGTCCCTCCCTACCTCCCGAGCGAACCTTCAAGTACTCTGATACGCATTTGACCGGACATGCCGCGCAATCCCCTATCGCATAGAGCCTTATATGCTTCCCCCTCCCCGCCTGATCGGTCTTCGACTTACGAAGCCAGCAGGACACACTCCCCTCTCCCACTTCTACATCCCTTACCTGCAATCCATCTCCCGACACACAGGAACGACTGACCAACTCGCGAATCCTAAAGGCCCCAAAGAATGCCAACGAGAAAGCAGCCCTAAACAACACCCATTCATACCCATCCGTACACAAGGTCTCCAACACTCTCACCAGATCCCCCAGGATACTAAAGGACACCGGCCGCCTGAAATCCCTTGCTACCCTCGCCTTCCTGTACCCCGCCATTGCCTGGCGGACCAAAAAATCTTTCGTCACGTCCTGAACACCAATCATTCTAAACCAAAACGAAAGGCCGGAGAGCTTCTTGGCGATACCGGCCGCCGAAGCCCCCGCTCCAAACGCATCCCCGACAAACATCAGCAACAGTGGGATCAATTCACCACTCGCCCCATCCGACCCCACTCTCCTACAAAACTGCTGCCACTCACGCCACACCTCCTCACGCCCCCGCCATGTAGGCCGGCTAACCGCCCTTGCCATCAGACCGAATGCAGTCCGCAAACCAGGCTCCATAGATGATCGGGGCAGGAAAGCCCATGCTGCTCCGCCTCTGGCGCCAGTTCCCGAAAACGGTCCCACTGGAAACGAGAAAGCGAATCAGCAATGGAGTTCCTGCACCCCGGAAGATGACATGCAGACAACCATGCATTCAGTTCCAACCCCCTCAAAACAAGCCGGCGCAATAAAGTCACCACCGGCGGCGAGGATGCCGACAAGCTATTGATGGCCTGAACAACTGCCAGATTGTCACAGCAAAAACGCACCTTTTTGCCGCGGAATCGAGGCCCCCAGACTTCCACTGCCGCCACTATGGGAAACAACTCTAGCAACGCCAGGTTGCGTACCAAACCATTTTTGCGCCACTCGTCAGGCCAGCCGCCTGCAAACCATTCTCCCCCAAAGTATGCACCAAAGCCAATTGAACCAGATGCGTCCGTAAACAACTCCATGTCCGCATTCTCAACCCAGTCATCCAGCCAAACCGAACGCCCATTGTATTGTGCCAAAAACTCATTCCACACACACAAATCTGCTCTATGATCGCCTGTAAGCCGAATGAAATGCAGGGGGGAACGGATTCCCGCAGTGGCAGCGGCTAGGCGCCGGCAAAAAATCCTCCCCATGGGCATGATGCGACACGCGAAGTTAAGCTTGCCTAAAAGGGACTGAAGCTGGCGCAACCGCACTTTTCGCAAACCCAGGAACTCCCGTACCAACGCACGTAGCTCGCACAACTTGTCAGGTGGCAGCCGGCATTCCATTGACACCGAATCAATCTCGATGCCCAAAAAACAAATGACAGTGGCGGGTCCCTCTGTCTTGTCCGGGGCCAAAGGAATGCCGAACCAGCGCGCCACCTGCTCCACTGTATGCAGCAGGACAGAACAAATGGGCGACCGTGCCGGGCCGACGCACAAGAAATCGTCAAGGTAATGCAAAACCGACTGCAACCCCGACTCCTTGCGCACCACCCATTCCACAAACGTGCTGAAAGCCTCGAAGTAAAAACAGGAAATGGAACACCCCATCGGCAAACAGCAGTCCACATAGTACTGTCCTTCCCACATACAACCCAACAAATGGAAGCTATCAGGGTGCACCGGCAGGAGCCGAAATGCGGCCTCAATGTCCGTTTTTGCCATGAGCGCCCCAGGCCCGCACCGCCGCACCCACTCCACCGCCCGATCAAATGAGACATATGATACCGAACATGCTTCCGGGTCTATTCCATCATTTACCGAAGCACCTTCCGGATAAGACTAATGATGGATTAGACGAAATTTGTTAGGCTCCCTTTTTGGCACCAGACCCAAAGGAGAGACTCGCAAGTACGGCCACGGCGGGTCTGCAAACGGACCCGCCATGCGTCCAAGAGTCACCTCCTTGCCCAACTTCTCGCTCACAATAGACGGATGCGCTCTGGCGGACTTCAAATTCTGCGGGCGAAAAATTGGTGCGTCTGGAGCAAACGGAATACGAAAGCCCCACATAAACCCATCCCTCAACAATTGCGCCGCCCTCTGGTCAGGGTATTCATTTAGCAGTGGCAGCATCGCCTCTATGCTCACCGGCGTCTGTCCCTTTTTGGCCAGCATCGGCGGGACGACCCTTGGATTTCCGGAAGCATCTGGACTGAGGGTGGTTCCCCCCACAGGTTCCACACTCGTGCTTGAACCTGCAGCTGGACCCATACCGGCAGTTACCCTCATTGTATTGCCAGCAGCAACCCGGGCGCTGGGAGGCCGAGGCTCCGGCCGACCCAGCTGACCCAGACGAACCCCCGGCCCCCGCCCGAAACGACTGAGAAGGCGCGCGTGATGCCACCATCAGCCGCATCCACAATGCTATGTCCTTGTGATCCCAACGCAGCGCCGGCCTTACCGCTTTACGCTGGCGGAACTGCTCGTCATACCGCAGCCAAGCAGTTCCGCCATAAACACGATAAGCCTCCCCTATAGCATCCATATAGCCGAATAAAGCAGAGCAGTTCTGAGGAGCCTTCTCTCCAATTACACTCGCCAAAATGGCGAATGCTTGAAGCCAATTCGTAAAAGTGCGGGGTATCAGTCGATACCGCCGCTTCTCCTCCTCCTCCTTCTTACTCTCATCTGCTTTACCCTTCTCAATGTTAAATTTTTCCAGAGGAAGGAGGGAGAATATTTCCACGTATTCATCCTTCCAGATCCTCTCACGCACTTCCTGTTTCAAATGCGCCCCCAGCGGGCCATCAAAACATACATACACCTCCCCACGTGCCGAGTCATCCAAGCGGACAGAGGCATCGCTGACCGCGGGCCCCACCGTAGGTGCCGCTTGAACAGCTGCAGGCGCCTGCGCCACCGGAGTTCCCTGTCCCACCGCCCCAGCACCGCTACCCACCCATGCTGCCGCTGGCGGCGCCACTGTCGCATGCGAACCCGCGCTTTGTACCATCAACCCCCGCATGCTAGTTAAAAACTGCGCCACTGCCTCTCCAATCCCTGCAAACTGTCCCCCGCCCCCCGACCACTGATCCCCTACACGCACATTGACACCTCCAGCCACACCAGAAGACACAGGGGACAAAACAGGGGACAGCACAGACATAGAAAAAAATCAGCGGACGCCGGAACAGCCGCTATCCGAGATCGCACCCCTGCTGTCGCAGCACCACGAACCTCTCCTTCCTCCAGGCTGTCAGATTCGTCGTCCAAGGAAGATGGCCCGGCTCCCAGATCCTCTCCAGCAACGTCCAGCGTGGGCGGAGCCACCTGAACTCGCTGTCCAGATGAGCCGCCGGCGACAGGAGGGCTGGCCGCCACGGATGACGTGCTGGGGACTACTACTCCGTCGGCCACCCTCCGCCCTGCACCTTGAGACGTGGAGGGGAACGCCTCCCCCCCCGGATCAGCTGCTGCCCGGGATCGCCTTCTCCTCACCTCTCTGGGCTGCAATTTCTCCCCCTGGGACCGGGTCCCGGCTCTGCTTCGTCGCTGGGCTGCCCCCTGCTTCCTGCTGTGAGAGGGGCCAGCCGCCGCAGGTCCTGTTACTGCTGCCGTAACGGAGGGGGAGGAAGGGGCCACGTGACCCTCCCCCTGCCGCCCGGAACCCCGCCGCGCTGCAGGATTCCTCCCAGCCCGGCTCCTGTGCAGGGGAGAGCTGTGCCTGCCAGGAGGGGCCGGAGGGTCCTGTGAAGGGCTCCTTACGCGGCGGGAACGGCTGGGGACTCCAGGGCTGAGCCGCTCCGGCGGGCGCCGGCGGCGTGCGGACGGGCGGGCCCCCCGGGACTGCAACCCCCCGTCCGCTTCCCTAATCACCTGGGCAAGCTGAGCCTGGACCCAGGCGGCCCCATGCTGAGCCGTTACACCCCTCAGGGATGCCATGAATGCTGACAAGTCTGCTGCAGGCTGAGTATCCATGCTCCGTCTCAGGTCCTGTAGCTTCAGAAGACTGGTAAGTTTCTTTCTCCTCACTTCCAACTCCTAGCTAGCCCCCTCCTTCCCCAAGCTATTCCCACCACCCCCATTGGCTCTCACCTAGCAACCCCCTTATTTCACTATACCCTGAACTACAGGTAACCTCTCTCCTGCTCCCCCCCCACCCTTGGCACTGTTAACCCCTTACTGCCCACCCAGTCATGTACGGGCTGCCACTATGCTACGCTGTTTCGCCCTCCCTGATCTACTGGGATTTTCACGCACAACCATCTCTAGGGTTTACAGAGAATGGTCCTAAAAAGAAAAAACATCCAGTGAGCGGCAGTTCTGTGGGCGGAAATGCCTTGTTGATGCCAGAGGTCAGAGGAGAATGGGCAGACTGGTTCGAGCGGATAGAAAGGCAACAGTGACTCAAATAGCCAACCGTTACAACCAAGGTAGGCAGAAGAGCATCTCTGAACGCACAGTACGTCGAACTTTGAGGCAGATGGGCTACAGCAGCAGAAGACCACCCGTTACTAGCATGGTGTACCTAATAAAGTGGCCGGTGAGTGTATATTGCAACAACCAGAGGAGTAACTTGAAGCCCTTGAAACCTGTGCCATAGACTCCATTATATGCACAGGCATTTTCTGTTGTCCACTCGAACATTGAACAGGTTAATTCCGGTGGTCTGGCGTGTTCCATAGTGTGCACATACCCTATCCAGAGAAACTTTATCTCCTAGACATGACTGGTTGTGTCAGAAGAAAGATCATATAATAGGACTTGCTAATTGAGCACTCCTCGGAACTGGAGCAATGAAGATTGGTGTCTGCGAATGAAGCAAAGTGGCAAATGATATTTAGTCACACGCTATGTCTGTATTTTAAGTTTGAAATTACTCTCAGCATGTACAACTTATTGCATATTGCTTTTTCAGAACAATCTTCATTGCTGGCAAGTTAAAATATCTAGTAAATGTATTTAAAAACCTAAAATAATTCAGTCCTTGTTCATATTTTTTTTTTTTGAAAATTCAAATAACAAATACTGGGAGAAAAGGGAACTGTTATGGACCCACCTTCTTATAGACTATACTCCTACAGGAGAATTCCAGCTGTAATTTTTTTCATAGCCATACAATGTAGTTTTTATATGTGCAACAGGTGAGGAGCCATTATGCCATCCAAGTAGATTGGCTTTAGGCCACTCTTAAGGGCAGTGTTCAAGTAGCCCACCTGTTTTTCACCAGGGTGCAGGGATTAGAGATGAGTGAACATGTTCGTAAATGTTTATGTGTTGGTACGAACATGACGCTTATTGTTCATATTCGCCAATCACAAACAATTTGTTTGATGATCAGAATGGTTATAATGATCATTTTTAAACATGCAAACGTTTATCTTGCAATTTACGCAACTGCGTAAGTTTCCTCCCACCAATTTGAACGAGCCAATGAATGTATGGGGGTGGAAGGGCACATCAGGTAATGTAGCAGCCATGGTCACTACTGGCATTACTGTGATTGGCCGTACGATTAGCGTCATTAGCGTCAAGTACATCACGTACATGCGATAAAACAAGACACTAAGGCAAATTTTCTCACAGTCTTTCCTGATTTTTGTGCTGTTCAGTAGGGAGAGTAACATGAGCAGGGACAGCATCTGAATTTAGTTAGGCAGCAATATTCACAGTGGTAAACGAACAAAAAAGAAAAACAGGCAGTCGGCACTTACTTTGCTGTGCACCAGTAAAAAGTCCAGAGATAGTCAGCTGTGTGAGCAATCAGCAGTGGGTGGTGCACATGTGGCGGCTAAACAAAGCAAAACAATCTAAACAGGTACTAAAGAGAAAATGAAGCCGCGGCAACTCACCAGTCTGCAGAATCTGCAAAAATTTGCTGGATTGCAAATAGTTAATCCTTTGAAAGATGGGGGCGACCGGCATACATTATTATTACAACGAGAGTCTGCTTTAATTTCTTATTTCTCTGCCACAGGTCCTCTTGGTCTCAATGACCGCAATGAATTTCACGCTTTTCTCTAAATTGTGCATGAATTGTTTTTGTTTTTAACAAGGTTTTAATTCACCTGTGTGTTTTTGTACCATGTGACCAGCCAGCCACCTGACCAACACGCCTACTAGTATGGAGGGTCAGTGCAGAGCTGGCTGTGTTAGCCAGATGAAGTGTGACTAGCTCACACAAAACGATCGTCGCTACCTTACACATGCCTGTGTGACCGTCCTCCCACCATCCCCCCCCTCTGTGATGTCTCCTTGTACTATTATGTACCTACAATAAAGAAGAAAAGTTTTTCTGCAGACTGGTGAGTTGCCGCGGCTTCATTTTCTCTTTAGTACCTGTTCAGAATATTCACAGTGGTCTTTAGTCATTGTAGGGAGGGAGAGCTAACCAAGTAGGGTTTAGAATGTTGTCAGTGTAGGGAAAGAGAGCTGACCGAGTAGGGCTTAGAATATTGTGAAATTGTCAGTGTAGGGAGGGTGACAGAATCCAGTGTTTTAACACTATAAGGATTCATTTCTTAACCCCGTTGTGACCAGGCGTCCATAATAGTCCATCATGTCCATTATCTTCACAATGTATTTGAGTTCTCCAAGGCCAAAAAGAGAGGCCCGCTGGGACATCTTGACTTGCTGAGCTGACTGTACACTGCAGTCTAACATTTACAAGCAATACATGCTCTGCTATTACATATTTTACTCTTTGCACCTGATAATCTGTACGCACCAAAATATAAACTTCTACTGTATGTTCGTTATTTGTTCATGAATGTTCGACAAACATGAATTTTTTTATGTTCATGTTCAGAACCAAATATTGGGATGTTCGCTCATCACTAGCAGGGATCTGGATTTAGCTGCAGATGGCAACCAGTTTGCCATCTGCGACAGAGGTCCTTTTGGTGCATTAAGGCAATCCCAACATTTCCATCATCATTCTACATTTCATAGAGTACTTCTTTCTGGTGAATGCTTTCTTATCCATATAAGGAATGAGGATATCTAATGAACCAAATTTTTGTAGAAAAATAATTTTTCCATAAATCTAAAATTTGTCAAAGCCCCTGTGAGATTTTTATAAAGCGAGCCTGCCATAGCCTCTTTTTCACTTTTAGTAGATCTCCTTGGAAGCCCACTATGACAAGCCTTAAAATTTCCTTGTATATAGAAAAACCTTTGACATTTCAGAAAGAAAAGTCCAAAGTTTTGATCAGTCGGGGTCTGGGGGTTCAGATCCCGGACGGTTCCTAGATATAACCAGGAATAGTGTGCGACCGTGACAGGCTCCATCACAAGTCTATGATGCCCATTCGCTGCAGCCGGATGAAGATTTTTGCCAGCCAAGGAGTAGAGTGTCAAAAGTTTACCTTAAATTGAATGTACCGCTAGGTACATTGCTTTTTTCTTGACCTAAGCCATTCGGTGCCGGTGTGAGGATCCCAGTGGCATGGTCCTTTTTTTAAAAAAAAATGCTGCCCGGTTCAAGGGCACGGTGTCAGTCTTTTCCCAAACATCGTCCTGGCTCGGAGCACTGGGGGCAGGCTCACTGCCCCCCCCCCCAGTGTGACGAAACTATCTCCCCTCTGTGACGCTGCTCCATTAGAATCAATGGAGCCACATCACGGAGGGGAGGGGATATGATCCACTGGAGGCTGCGACAGACATGTCCCCAGTGCTCCAAGCCAGGCCAGTGCTCGGGAAAAAAACGCTACCAAGCACAGGAACCAGGCAACGTTTAAAAAAAAAAAAAACGCGCCAGTGGAATCCTCACACCTGATGGTACATTCATTTTAAGTACTATGGAAGAATGATAATGTGAGTGAGGACCATAAAAATAATTTCCAATTATCGTCAAGGATGAGATCGAGTCTCGTCCTTTGAGATCACGGAAACCCTTCTCAGTGAACAATTTGGGATGGCAGGATCAGATCCCGTCCGTGGTTCTTAACACACAGCTTCCCAATGGAGCTATATTAGGGTGTTATGCACGGAGCATAAGATGTATATCCCCCTTAGGTACAACTATTCATATGCACGACAAACACCCACACACAATGCAACACCAAGTTTATTGAAACACTTTTGAAGGCTGCAACAACCCTATGTTACCAGGATAGGATTACCTTCTCTTTATAATCAGTTCCCTCATAGTCATGTAGATAACTGCTGACAGGAGCTGCATAACAATAAGTAAATAATTCCTATAAAGACTATTGAGCTTTACCGCAACAAAGAAATAGGTATTTTATATTCCTATAGATTACAACTTCAGATATGTAATTTGGAGTCGATGAGGCGTCTAGCACTTATTTCACAAATCTCTGGGTTTATCTGTATAAAATGTTATAAATGGGAGTGCTTTATGC
The DNA here is from genome assembly GCF_027789765.1 of Dendropsophus ebraccatus. Classification (NCBI taxonomy): domain Eukaryota; kingdom Metazoa; phylum Chordata; class Amphibia; order Anura; family Hylidae; genus Dendropsophus; species Dendropsophus ebraccatus. Next base: position 61,778,231 of record NC_091466.1, read on the forward strand.
TTTAAAGTAAAACTTAGAAAAGATAGAGGTTGTAAATTTGGAAATCTTTATTGCTTCGGGAACGATAGAAGGTTAAAAGCTTCCATCTTAAATTTGGGTTTCATTTGTCTAACCTGCTATACACTATTGAGAACCCATGAGTTAGGAGATCTTACTATTACATAGATCTTTGCTGAATTCTTTTACAGTTCAAATTAAGTTAGTTTTTGTGTTAAACTGATACTTTTTAAATGTTTGATTTACAAAAAAATCCAGAAAAAAACAAAAACTGAAATTGTGCCGCTAAGTCTAATAATATCCTTTCTGTTCTCTCACTTTTCCACTACATAGACTGTAATGAAGATCTTCCCCCAGCTGTATCTTAATCTGGATCTTAGTGGGATCTCCCACCACAATATTAAGAGGGAGACGAGCGCCGACCTGTCAGTTCAGTGTTCACTTCCTACTCACTCCCTGCTTGCTGTCTGCTATTACACGCACAGACAATGAGCGTGGAGGAGCGGAGAGCTGCAGGAGGGGCTTCCCATATGATCCTTAGATCGTCCAGTTGGCCCATTGAAGTCAGTGGTGGTCTGCTGCCGCTGCTCCTATTACACTGTCATGGCTGGGCCATTTCAGCCGTTGAAAGACCATGATCAGTCGACTTGTGCATGTTGGCTGATCGTGGTCTTTTACAATGCGCTATTACCCCAAGCGGTAAACGGCCAAATACGGCCAATAATTGTTTGCTGTACCAGGGCCTTTAGATGAGACTCAAAGGATAGTACACATGACAGCAATGCTTTCGAGAACCCTTATAAGAAGTTGAATGCCTCTAGGCAAGTGTCCCTGAAAGTCAAAGCCAAAAATATTTGCATTGCATTAAAATGTAATTTAGTTTACGGGAAAACAGTTACCTGTTCGAGGCACATTTCAATTGCAAATGCAAGTCATAGCTTCCCAATTACGTCTGCCTATTGTATAAAAACATTCTAGCGAGAACAGCACATTGCATTATTTCTCTATCTACTTAGCGAGTTCTCTACCCACCTGTATAAAGAAGCGCTTTCCACATCTTATTTGTAACCTGCAGATACCGTAATGTATGGCCGTATTATGCAAATGCACAATCAAACAATAGAGTTGTGGGACGCCCATCATGAATGCTGCCAAACCTGCCGCTATTCATTTGTATTCACATTTCCCAAGCTGCTTATTATAAGGAAGGGTGTTTAGTCTCATTATCTGGACTGAAACAATTAAGTTGTCCGACCACAAGTAATCTTTCACAGGTCAATCTTCCTTTAAATTTTTAAATATGCATCAGGAGTGAAGATTTTTTTACCTCTCCTTTTCCTCGGGAGTATCCTCCTTCTGTCACAAAGAAATGTTTTCTAGAACCAACACAAATGAATTGACTAATTAAGTGGGCCCCGGATGATATATTGCAGACGCCGCTAATGTTATGCATTATGCAGGAAGCTGATTAACCCCTCTCTCTTTTATTGGCTTAAATGGAAAACTTGCAACGCAACATATGTCAAGGCATAATTGCATTTTGATGGTGGTATATTTCAGAGGAAGCTCTTTGGGGCTCACGTGTGGTGGGACGAGTATTCGACAAGGAGGATAAAAACTATGCCCTTCACTAAAATATGGATCCCCCCCTATTTGTATGTAAATGAGACCTTGGCTATATCAAAACTACTAAGAAATATGGAAAATATACTATATGGACAAAGGTATTGAGACACATACTGGCCCTTTCTATATCCATAGATAATAATACAGTTTGGCAAGACGTTTGGAGGTGTCTGTGGGAATTTTTGTCCGGTAATCCAGAAGAACATTGATGAGGTCAAACGCTAATGTTGGGGAGAGGCCGAGTTCAAAATCTCCATTCTAGTTCATCCCAAAGGTGTTGAATAGGGTTGAGGTCAGAGCTCTGTGCTTACGATCACATTCATCCACACCACATCCATGACTTTACGAACTTTGTTATGTGCACTGGGACACAGTCATGCTTGAACGGAAAAGCAATGAACCCAGACTGTTCTTGTAAAGGTGAAAGTATGCATTGTCCACAATGTTTTAGTAGCTGAAGCATTAAAGGGAGACTCCACTGCAAAAAAAATTACTAGCATTTATAGCATTTATTAGCAAAATTAAAGCATTTATAGAGTTATGTACCTCTGCAATGTGCTTACATTGCAGTTTTCGTTAGCTTGTAACAGATTTTAGCCTTGATGCTTTCACCGAAAGCAGTGTATTTCGGTACCTGGGCTCCGATTGTTGACCCCCTCGGTCCGCTGCTGTCGCCATTTTGTGACAATGCATCACTCAGTCTTGATCTGCCAAGGAACCTGGCTTGCTGCGATCTCCATTGTCTGGCCAGCCCCCTTTACTGAAGTCGCCAATCCTTGCTCAGCTACTATTGGCACGTGCACAGTATTAGCAGAGCGATGCAGGATGAGATGGGGCTACATGAAGCAGTGTCAGAATAGGCCTGTAACATTGGAGGTATGGGGTAGGAGATTGTAGGAATAGGCGGAATAGAGAACAGCAATGAGAGGTGCACAGGATGTTGGTATTTTGCAGTCCGTTTCAGTGGGTCCACACCGATGTGGATTTTGCGCAGATTGTATACTTTGGTGATGAAGAATAAGGTTTGGAATGTGTTTCCAGTTTTTCATCCCTGTGTACCTGCTCTGCCCTAGCCTGAGGAACATTTTCTTTCAAAAAGAAGGTCAGCGTTATACTTCTATTAGTCTAAGAATCCTGAATCCACACTGCAATCCGTCTCAAGCCAGAATCAATCTGTCTCAATGCGTTTCAAGCTAGAATCCTGCTCCACACTGATGAGGGGCAACACTGCTGTCTGTGGATGGATGCCTGGCCTTGGTTTTTCCCTTGTCATTACATTGACTTATAGGGCCACAGGAGCCACCCCCTGGCTGGGTCCTTCCCAGAGGGATATCTGGCTAGTGCTTTGAGTTTTGAGACTCCTGAATAAGCTTTTTTTGCATAGTCTGAGAGGGTGTAAGACCTCTTAGGAGTTGGTTAGTTTGGTGGCCCACCGGTGTGATTTCTGTCATGTAAGGAACTAGCTTAGATTACTCATTGACTTTGATTATTCAACACTTGCTCTTGTTTTGTTCACATTGGAACTGTACCCCATTGAGGAACTGTACAGTTATGATTGGGGATATATAATTTCAACACCAGGGGCCATCCTCATATTGGGGAACCATCCTATTATCATTGTTGTATGTGCTGTCAGAGGTCCCACTCCATCTACAGAACATGCTTGTATAGAACTAAAAAGTTCCAGCTGGTCCTCTGTTAAAACACCTGTGTGATTTGGGGGGGGGGGGATGCTGTGCCATATGCATTGTGTTTGGTAATGTGGGGCTTGCATGCAGCTGCTCAACCATGAAAACTCATACTATAAAGCTCCTGACAAAATTTTAATACCAGATTAGGAATGCTCTATGCAGGTATTTAGTCAGCAAAGTATTGGTGACCCCCACTCTGCAACTTTACATGGTTTCCACTTTGTCCCCGAGTTGCTGAGGTTGCCATACCTTTCCACTTCCCATTTCCCAGACTTGTTGCATCAGTGTCATCCTATCACAGTATGAGTGAGCAGAGGTATTTGTAACCTATTTCTCAGTGCAGACAGGCAGCAAGTCCTATTAAGGTGCAATATTTTCCGTCAAACAAGGAGATTTCCCCTGCGATAGATTGATGGATGATAAAGCAGTGACATTTACTCAGAAGAAGCCTCTCCACCTGTTGGGGAACTATATATCCCAGCAGATCCCGGCAGCTGACCCCTGCTCTAGATAGGATTAGTGAACTGTTAGATTGCTCCCGCTCTCCGTGGACACATGTAGCAAATCTAACCTGCGTATAGCCGGTCCCGTTCCCCCGGTCTAAAAGAGAAACAATTTCCCAAATGTCCTTACAATTATCATTCTAGAAGCGTTGGCTGCGTGGGCACAAACAGCTCCCGAAATGCCAAACATCCTTCATGTGACGGAAGGGACTTAACAACGTATGACATAAGGAAATGATGCCCAAGCACTTTCTTATCTAGAAAAAAATCTAAATGGACAGGCTTTATACACAGCACAGCCTTGGGAAACTAATGAACTGGTCTCCCTAATTACCTTTCTGGAGAGCCAACAGCATTGATCCGTCTCCTTTCACTAGCATTTTGGCTCCATCTATCCATAACAATCAGCCTGTCAGGTGTAATTTCTAGTCTCAGGCAGTTTGTGGGAATTGCTGCATGAGGACGTGGTGGTGAAACCTTTGAAGCTGCAAGTCTGAGAGGTGGATTTCCATCTACCTACGAAGTACAAATTATCGATCATCCTCATTTACGCAGTCTGATCACACTGCACTTAATATGCGAGTTATGGATGTTCATTCTGCTGCTACTATGTGTGAGCATTTATATGTCTGTGTATGGTAAGCACAAGATAGGTGTGTCGTATTAAGTCGTTTTTATTCAATTAATTTCAGCCAGATTAGAAATGTACCTTATGTATGTATCCTTTTTTATTGATCCTCACATTGTACTATGAAGGATAGATCAATAAAAAGATAATACTCGGAAATCATACAAATAATGCATAAGGGCCCTATTATATGGCCCAATTTTTTTGTAAGGCTAGATTGGCACTTGCTTACCAAGCCTATTACACAGCTTGATTACACTGTTAGCGATGCCCGTGCAGTCCTTGCTGTATATAGAAAATAATGTTATGACTTACCTCTCCAGGCTGCCCCTGTGTCCTGCTGCCTTTTTTCCTGCTCACTGCAGCTCTGTAGTGATATGCTGCTCAGACAATCACTGGCTGAGATGAGGCAGCACCATGGTCAGTAATTGGCTGAGCAGGCTGTCACTGCACAGACAGGTTAAGAAGTGTCATTGACAGCTGTGGTGAGTGGGAACTGGCAGAAGGACACTGGGGCAGCCTGAGGTGGTAAGTATAATCTAATTATTTTATATATTCTTTTATCGGCTGCTGACCACGCACTTCGGCTAATTGTTGTCTTTATTACTTGGGGACATATATGCCCAACTCTGCCTGATTGCATAGATAATTGCCCTGTGTAATGGGACCCTAGGGCTGCTTTCACACTGTATTATGCATGGTACAGCACATGTATACAATTCCTGACATACATGTAAGGCAGATGCCACTTAATGGTACCTGTCATAAAGTAAATAGAGCCTCATGTTGAAAAAAAACAACCTAAGAATACCAAACTACTGTATACTGTGCAGTATACTTTTTTGGGATCCAGCTGAATAAAGTTGAGCAGAGGTCCACCTTTACCGTCTAGCAAAACCTGATATACATGTCCCAAATGTAGGCCCAAGCAACATACATTTGCCTTCATTTGGTACATGGGGGTCCATGGATCCATTTAATGCATATGGACATTAAGTGAATCCAGCTTTTTTGTTTTTTTTCTGCACAACATGGCCAAAAATTATAGGCTGTCAATATTTTTAAAGACCGTTTACAAAAGTGAGAAGTAACACAGTATTACAAGTAACACAAAAAGATAAAACACCAATACAAACTGGTTATCAATGTTAAATGTGAACTAGATTTGCATTTCCAGGGAAATACATAGTGCTTGAAAAGAGCGCCCCTTTACTAGTGACTTCCAGAGCGCCCCTTTACCAGTGACTTCCCTTTAAGAGAAACTTTAATCCTGGGTGCCGTCCCTTTAAGAGCGACTTGGGTCCCATCCCTTTAAGAGCGACATGGGTCCCTTTAGGAGCAACCTGGGTCGCTTTAAGAGCTCTTAAAGGGACCCAGGTCGCTCTTAAAGGGACCCAGGTCGCTCTTAAAGGGACCCAGGTCGCTCTTAAAGGGACCCAGGTCGCTCTTAAAGGGACCCATGTCGCTCTTAAAGGGACCCAGGTCGCTCTTAAAGGGACCCAGTTAGCTCTTAAAGGGACCCAGGTCGCTCTTAAAGGGACACAGGTCGTTCTTAAAGGGATCCCGGGTCATACTTAAAGAGACCCATTTCGCTCTTAAAGTGACCCAGGTCGCTCTTAAAGGGACCCAGGTCGCTCTTAAAGGGACCCAGGTCGCTCTTAATGGGACCCAGGTCGCTCTTAAAGGGACCCATTTTGCTCTTAAAGGGACATATTTCGCTCTTAAAGGGACTCAGATCGCTCTTAAAGGGACCCGGGTCGCTCTTAAAGGGACCCGGAGCGCTCTTAAAGGGACCCGGATCGCTCTTAAAGGGACCCGGTTCGCTCTTAAAGGGACCCGGTTCGCTCTTAAAGGGACCCAGTTTGCTATTAAAGGGACCCAGGTGGCTCCTAAAGGGACCCATTTCACTCTTAAAGGGACATATTTCGCTCTTAAAAGGACCCAGGTTGCTCTTAAAAGGACCCAGGTTGCTCTTAAAGGGACCCAGGTGCTCTTAAAGGGACCCAGGTCGCTCTTAAAAGGACCCAGGTCGCTCTTAAAGGGACCCATTTTACTCTTAAAGGGACATATTTCGCTCTTAAAGGGACCCGGATCGCTCTTAAAGGGACCCAGTCTGCTCTTAAAGGGACCCAGGTGGCTCCTAAAGGGACCCATTTTGCTCTTAAAGGGACATATTTCGCTCTTAAAAGGTTGCTCTTAAAGGGACCCAGGTGCTCTTAAAGGGACCCAGGTCACTCTTAAAGGGACCCATTTTGCTCTTAAAGGGACCCATTTTGCTGTTAAAGGGACATATTTCGCTGTTAAAGGGACCCAGGTCGCTGTTAAAGGGACCCGGGTCGCTCTTAAAGGGACCCGGGTCGCTCTTAAAGGGACCCGGATCGCTCTTAAAGGGACCCGGTTCGCTCTTAAAGGGACCCGGTTTGCTCTTAAAGGGACCCAGTTTGCTCCCTTTAAGAGCGACTTGGATCCCTTTAAGAGCGACATGGGACCCTTTAAGAGCGACTTGGGTCCCTTTAAGAACGACTTGGGCCCCTTTAAGAGCGACATGGCTCCCGTCCCTTTAAGAGCGATTTGGGTCCCTTTAAGAGCGACTTGCATCCCTTTAAGTGAGACCTGGGTACTTATAATGGTAAAGATCATTGTTCTGTTACCATGACAATCTTACTCATGTCAGTGAGACAAAATTGTTAAGGACCTTCCATATATTACATATTCTATTGGCCAATAGTGGACATGTGACTGTGGATGTTGTGATACATTGCTTGACAAGACCTTAGAGTTCCTATTGGCTGCTATATTTCAGCTATTTGCATATGTGCTGTGATTGGCTGTTAGCGGTTAGAGTGTGGCCATTATTTCCAATGGGCCATTATTTTCTATGGGAAATTCGGGGTCTTTAAACGTAAATTTCTTAAAAACGACAAATTTGATCGAAACGAAAAATAGATAGCACACCTCACACCGCCGAGGGCTTCGAAACGCAGTTTGAACAGAGTGTGTGCGCAAAGCAGTTTGGGCTGTATTACGTGCAAAAAAATGGCTGGAAGAAGAAACGGAAGAAGAAGAAGAAGAATACGGATTACAATATAGTGCTTTTCAAGCACTATAATTAGAAAGTCAAAGTTGAGAAATATATCAATGGGGTTTAGTTAGTTATTGACAAGATACACCAGTAATACACACAGTGAACCAGCTCAAGAAAAGTATTTACCCAACATTCCTTGGCCAACTTATAAACTAAGCCAGTCATGAGTGGCCCTCATTGTCACAGAATGGGTTTTGAAGAGGTAATACTTCCCATTTGTCACAGCAGCGCCACTAAAAAATGGTAGGCAATAGAGGGTCAATGTCAATGGTAGATTTTTACCTTTTCCCTCATCCTGAGCCAAGGGTGAAGAGGCTGCCATCACTCGTAGAAGATGTAGTCTGCAGAGAGCAACTGCTGTCTAAGAGCCTTCTCAGTTGTCTTCATGAAGATTATATTTTGTCTCTATAAGATGATTATAAATCTCCAGAAGATGCCACAGACCTACTTATAAACTTACCACAACCTACCAAGATCCTACCAAGATGTCCAACTATTTTTTATACTATCTACTGACTACAGAAAAAAAAGACAAATTTGATCAGCTCTCCTGGAACACCATTCACACTAGGCAGGAGCACGTTGTTATGGCTGAAGTTGCAAACACACAAAAACACAAAAAAAGAGCTCACCACAATGGCAAGATACAGACCCACTACAGACATGAAAATAGTTAAAAGCAGCCCCCCCAACTGCCAAAAAAAACTTCCACAAAAATAATGAGGCCATAGTACAGTGTAGGACTGCCCCGTACATGAGGCCACCGTAACATGGTGGGGTAGTTTACACCATCAGCATCGTCTCCTGCCGATGCACCAATTCAACGGAGCGACGGCAGAAGATCGTTGCTGTATCAGTCGCTTGTTTTTCAACATGTTCAAAAACAAGCGACTGCAACGATCAGCCAACATGAACGCTGTCAGCTGATAGTTGCACTCTATTTCACGGGACGATTATTGTCCGTAGCGGCCGAATACAGCCGATATTCGTTCCGTGGAATAGGGCCTTAAGTTACTGTGAAACAAACAAGGTGTGAGGACGGAAAATACTCTGGCAGATAATCAATCAGATGGCTTCTCTTTACTAAAAGTCCAAGAGGGCAGGGCCGTCTTACCCATTGGGCATGGTAGGCGGCTGCCCGGGGGCCCTTTCGTCCTAGTGGGCCCCTGCCCTCTGTGACATACCTGTATTTTTTGCTTTATAAGACCCACTTATAAGTGCGTCCTATAAAGCACCGCAAGGAAGCCGTCCTGCCCGCCCCCTCTATTGCCGCTCACTATGCATATGCATAGTGAGCGGCCCTGAGCGACCCCCTCCGCCCGCCCCGCCCGCCCCTTCTATTGCTTCTCAGCTGAGCCGATCAGAAGCCCAGGAAAGGGCAATGAGCAGCATTGCGGCGATAGAAGGGGCGGGCGGTCCAGGAACTCACCCGTCCGCCGGCCCCAGCAGCTGATGTCTCCCGTCAGCGCGCCACTCCCGACATCCTCCGGCACAGGCAGCAGGGTTCAGAGACGCTGCCTGTGTCCTGGATGTGTCGTGCAGCCGGACACTTCCGGCACAGGCAGTCTCTGTACCCCGCTGCCTGTGCCGGAGGATGTAGGGAATGACGCGCTGAGGGGAGACATCAGCTGCTGGGGCCGCCGGACAGGTGAGTAACTGGTTTGTTGTTTTGGGGGGCACTGGCTACTATGGGGGCACTGGCTACTATGGGGGACACTGGCTACTATGGGTGGCACTGGCTACTATGGGGGCACTGGCTACTATGGGGAGCACTGGCTACTATGTGGAGGCACTGGCTACTATTTGGGGGCACTGGCTACTATGGGGGCACTGCCTACTATAGGGGCACTGGCTACTATGGGGGCACTGGCTACTATGGGGGGCACTGGCTACTATGGGGGCACTGTCTACTATGGGGGCACTGTCTACTATGGGGGCACTGGCTACTATGGGGGCACTGTCTACTATAGGGGGCACTGGCTACTATGGGGGGCACTGGCTACTATGGGGGCACTGGCTACTATGGGGGGATTGGCTACTATGGGGGGCACTATATGGGGGGATTGGCTACTATGGGGGGCACTATATGTGGGCATTGGCTACTATGTGTGGCACTATATGCAAAGATGTGGGGGATTTGATGGCGGCGGTTGGGGGGGGCCCAATTCGCACCTCTGCCCAGGGGCCCATAATGCTGTTAAGACGGCCCTGCAAGAGGGATTTCATAAAGTCATTGAGAAGCATGGGGAGCATGCTGAAACAGGTTACCGAGGCAGACACAGTAGATGTGACAAAGGCCTCCAAGAAGAACAAGTAATGGTTAGCTTAGAGGCTAGAGGTAGGCTGGCTAGAGAGAAGATCAAAGATCAAAGATGTCTTTGTCCCCTCCCCTTCACAGGAATAGACTGTTGGGAAATGGGGAGGAGTGTCCCATATTGGAACTTCTTCAGCAAAATAGGTGTACTTTACTGGCCCACATACTATTGCCTAATCAAAATATTTCCTAAGCGACTACTGTAACTGTAGCCACAGGTTCCTTTCTATATCAATGACCAATGTCGCTTTATGTTTTTGGATAGTGGGTCTCATCTGTCCATCGTTTTTTAGAAATGGTATAAGAAATACTTGTCAGATGTACAGTAACCATACAGCCCTTAGTTGGACGTGTGATTTAGGACTGAGTTAACATAGCCCTTCCTACAGTGGATATTTGTCTGGTACAGTACATTTCCAAAACATGTTACCTCTACAGCTGTTAAAGGAAGCCAATCACTAGAAAATCTACCCTGCAGCTATAAATACATTGCAATATGGCCCCGAGAATGGAGCCTTATCTATATGGCCTGAAAACACACTTTTTTTTCTAAATACTACCTATGTAGGCTTGGCGGCTGTTCCCAACTTCTAATTATTCCTGTGTTTTGAGAGTCGCAACTGAGGCTCCACGGACGCCCTTTTTTTCCCCAACTGATAACTAGTCACTGCTGGAATAAATCTCCTTCGGCAATCACATCCCCTTGGGAGTGTTGGCGCTCAGAGATGGATCCTCTGTAATGCTGCCAGTAGTGGATTATAATAGGGGCGTTTCGGCAGCAGCCCGGGGCCCTGAGCTTCTGGGGGGCTCATGACCACCCGAAAAGACTTATACTTTCAGTGGTGTACTGTCTCCTGGCTACACTTCCGCCATGATTTGCAAAAAATCACAGTTTTTTTTTTTTATGGCAATTTGGCACAAATCAGGACATCATGACATTATCTGTCCTCTACTATGAACGCCAGGCTAGTGCTGCCATAGTTACAGTGTGGTGTGGGGGCCCAGGCTTGGTGAACAGCCCAGGGCCTATAGTAAATTTAATACCTATGCTCCGTTGCTCCCGGGGAGGTGTGATTGCTAAAAATGTTTTCCGCCAGCCAACTAGTTAGCAGCTGACAACTGCCCCCATGCCTATTGTGGTAGGATTTACAAAGTGCGTTTTCGGTCCATATATGTAGCGCCCATAGCGATTACTTATATGGCTGGAAACAGTACTCAGGGCCCTATAGTAATGTATTTATAGCTGCAGAGACAATTGGCTCTAGAGATTGGTTCAATTTAAATGGATTTATGGTTTGAGGACTAAGTTGCGCAGAGGATATCCATCTGTCACACTGCATTTTGTTTTGGCAAAGATGGTTGCCGGAATGAGAAAAAGATCTACCCATCCAAGCTCTATACTGCCCAGGGGCTGGTTCAGATCAGAAAGCAGTAACTAATATAGTGGAGACAAAAGGCAACACCTTCTGTACACCAGAAGAGTGGTCTTGTAAAGTTGAGGAGAAAATTATTCATAGACCCTCACCATTCACTCAATCTGTCTGAGGAAAAGGGATAAGCCATTTTCTCAATGTTTCGACCCCTGTTTTTGAAGGAACAGAAAAATATTAACACAGGGTAGGATAAAGCACACTGCAGCCTTCTTGTTGGTTGTCTGAGATCTGGGCCTTACATAGGGAATAAACTGTCACAACTTATCAAGTCTCGAGAGGCCTTTCTTTAAAGCTTGACCTATAAGATACTGAAGGTGTCAGACAGCACCTGTAGGGCTTGGTGGATACTGAAGTTATCGTAGAATGACAGCCCATATGGTTCTGTCACTGTGGTTGCTCGGAAAGGAAATGGTGATATCGGGATGGCCATGGGACACTGCCCTTTGAATAGTTAAGCACTGTTTTTGGATTTGAGAAGCTTTAGATTGCCTACAGGACAGCACAAACATTCTGTGCTAGATCTCCAGAGTGTCTAGTGATGACAAAAATCTATAGAAGATGACTTTTTACTTACCCTATCAGGTTCTGCAGGGTTAAGCAGGATGCCTCAGGAAGGTGTGGTGCCCCTGCTATTTTCCAAGTCCTTGACTCGATTATGTTCAGACAAACCATTGAAAAGCACAGCTAAAGCTTGTTCAACGTAGTAGACCAGCTGGTGAGGGCTGGGATACAAGTGCATGGTTTTCTGGAATATTATGAAATCTGTGGGACACCCTTTCAGCTGGCAAAGGATTTCTACAGACCCAACAAAACAACAATAAGGTTTTGTCAAGTGGTCCGTAGTCAAGACGACTAGGTGGGGAGCTTAGGTATTTTTGAAGGTTCTTTGGGTACTACTGAAGTTTTGTACAGGCTTTAGTGTTTTACCATGTCTGCTATATGAGCATTCCTCTTAAGAGAAGTTTTGTACTAGGATCACAATGAGTCCCTGCAACTGGTCTATTAGATTAGTTGAGTAATTCTTGAGAACAACTAAATAGCACACAAACTTTAGTTTCTAGAATTGAAGTAGTTAGTGGTATACAAGAGTCAAGACTGCCTCTATGGGGTACTTTTTGAAGTTCACAGTAAAAATAATCTGCAAACATACTGTATGTGATGTCCACAGCCAAGCTTGATGCTGTGGGGCACTAGTGGTGTACGGTGATAGCTAAGCTATGTATAATTTAGCTAAGTATATAAAACCAGTTACCAGAAAAAGTGCCTGTCCAGGCAGCCTTTGGTTAATAGGGAATAAGTCCTGAAGTGAAAGCTATGAGTTACAGAGATGAAGCAAAGGACTTTACGTTATGGTGCTGTGCCTAGTTCTTAAGAGACTCAAATGAAACACCTTCATCACTGTTCTGCCAGTTGACAAATAAACATTCATCAGCTGACCTGACACCAGGTCGAAAGGGTCCAAGAGGAAAATATGTTTTTGAGAAGTGGTTTGATGGTTCCTGAAAATGATCTGGTAGCCTGAGAGCAATCCTCAGAAAATGGAGTCTGGTTGACTGGTTTGGTCCTAGTTGTCCTAGTGGGCGAAGTATCAATTCGGAAAGGTTTGCACACAACTAGTTCTGCCCTCTCAATTTTGAGAGATGATAATTTAGACTCTATGGGGGACATTATGAAGTCCGGCGTTTTTTATGCCGGGATTACAAATGTCCCCGCAGCTCCGGAGCTCAGGGGATTTATGTAGAGGCGCATTGCCTCTACATAAATCCCGATCGCACAGAGCCTCTCCATACGGAAATTTTGAAACCTACACCAGCTCAGAGCTGGCGTAGGTTTTAGTGCTATTTTGCCACCGGAAAAATGATAAATGCAGCGCAAGCAGAGGCTGCGCCCCCTCTGCGTGCTGCCTCACCCCCCTCTCTGCCCCACTGGCGAAGATGGGGCAGATGCAAATAAAATATTTGCAAAAATACCCTTTGTGAATATTTTTACGCCGATCTGCCCCATCTGCGCCAAAAAATAGGCATATTTGCCTCTTCATACATGTCCCCCTATGTGATGACCATGAGTTTCTTGGTGTTGAAATAATCACTACTGGTCTATTTGCAGATCATTTGTACTACTACTAGCCATCAATGGTAGCCGACATTGAAGCAACTGTTCCCACTTGACCTGCACCTCTTGTCAGTGCTACAAGCAATAGCTGTATCTGAGATAGCATGCATTGATTTCTTGTCCACTGACCCTAATGGGGGCATTGCCAATCAGTTTTACTCAATAACTCCTAGCACACTCCACCAAGGACCACAGGGGGATCATTGTGGCCACAACATTGTGAGTAAAGTACCTTGGACCACAACCAGAAAGGGCACTGGTGCTGTCACATGTCTGATTAGACATGCATACAATTCCAAGAACTTTTTTAGGGAAGTCTGGCTACCAGTGGATATACATAGTCAATTCACATTATCATGATAATTTCTTACTTCCGACATTAAGTAGCTCATGAAGGAAGCCACATGTCATGAGCTGGCTTGGTGGGCGTATAACATGTGCATATTATAACATGTATAACATGGGCCTGTTCCACCAGATTTATTAAGAGTTGCCTTTATAAATTTACCCCTGTGTTTCTTCTGCAGTTCGCATATAGTTCTACAATAAGGGACACAGGCAAGAGACTGGGTGAGTCCTTAGTCCATCAGCTCTTAGGAAATAATCTTGGAGTAGATGGTGGCTCTACTCTGCTACCCACATGTCTTACTGTTGAGGCCTTGTTTAACTTCTGCAGAATCATATAGCAATACTTACCTGTCTATCCCAGTTTTGAAACTACCAAAAATCCATTTGTTTGGGGGGAGGGGGGGGGGGGGCTTGTTCTGTATTGTGTTTCTGTCCTTCCTGGTTGAGCAGTTCCCAGAATGCAATGCTTTCCCTCAGCTGATCATCACAGTCCCCCACCCATCACAATCAGTAAAATTAGTGCTGCACCTGCTTCTGGCCATTCAGAGATGGTGGATCATCCAGGGTTTAGGGGATCCAGCCGCACCTCCTGTGACATCACACCCTGCCCCCTGTCTGCATCATCAGCCTGTCCTCAGCAAACACACACAATGTGAGACAGAGGCATGTAAGATTTGTCTCCTAAGGGGGAAGAGCAGAAGAAGCAGGAGACAATGTGAATTGGCACAGGGGCCATATATTTCACTTCCTGGATTTCTATCAGCTACCAGTGTGGCAGAAACGCACAGATACAGTAATACATTATATAAACACATCTATATAACTTTTAATGTACTTTTAATAGAAAGCAAGTTTTTCTTATCCGGAGTTCCCCTTTAAACACTTACTTGAAGGGAACACCACCTCCAAAAGGTGGGGTCAGAGAGCTTCTTTGCATATACTTCTTCCCAAAATTCCCAGTAAAGCATAAATGACCTATAAGTCTCCACAGGTCTGTTGTATACAGCTATCTTCAAAGAGAAACATTACTCTTTGTTTACAGCTAGACATGAGTAAACTTTCCCAAAGTACAGTTTGCCAGGTTCGCAAACTTAGAAGCAAAATTCGTGTTTGTCCAAAGTGAATCTTAAAAAAACCGCACTAAGGGTGCGTTCACACCTACAGGATCTGCAGCAGATCTGCAGCAGATTTGATGCTGTGTTCAGTTATTTAAATGAAAAGAAAATCTGCTGCAGATCCTGTAGGTGTAAACGCACCATAAAACAGCTAAACGGTTGCTTGCGTTTATCTGTTTTAGTGTTGCTAATTAAGTTTGCTTGTCATACTTACCAGTCTGTGCTCCCCCAGTGTCCCCGCTGATCCTAGTTGCCTCCAAGAAGTTCCTCAGTATCGTGAGTCCTCTTTGGCTATTGAATATATAAAGAGAATAGTAAGCTGCAGAAAATATCACACTGAGGCACAACAACACGGTTAGTGGAACGTAGTAAACTTAGAGCTACAATAGGGACACTGTTTATACAAAGCGTTCTATACATCAGTATACATGTAGTGTTACTGTCCCGTCTCAGTCAGCCAGTGATTAGCTGAGCGGGCTGTCACTCTTGTCTCGGGAGTAACGGCCCAATCATCCAATCACTAACTGAGACAGTGCCAGTGATTGGCTGGTCTCTCTCCTCTCAGGAGGGATAGCCTGTTCAGCCAATCCCTGACTAAGACAGTGCCATGGCCAGTGATTGGCCAAACTACAGTAGAGACACTGTTTATACAAAGCGTTGTATACCCCAGTATACATAAGTGTTGCTGTCTCGTCTTGTTGAGTGGGCTGTCACTCTTGTCTCTGAAGTAACAGCCTGCTCAGCCAATCACTGACTGACTGAGATGGAACAGCTAGAGGGCGCTGGAGACCTCAGAAACCTGTAGGAGTACACTGGGGGAGCATGGACAGGTGAGCATACACATAGAAAACTCAGTCCGGTACCAAACCAAACTTTTTACGAAGTTCATAATGATTTTCAGTTCTTGATATTCAGTTTGATCAAATGCTCACAATATTTCTGGGAGCAGAATTTTGAAGTTATTGTACAAAGAGTAAATGCTGTGCTAAATCAAAGATGTCTTCCTTAGTGGAGGGGCAGTACATTCTCAGTCTCACTCAGCATGCTGAAGAGTGGGAGAAGCAGGTCAGTTCTCTTATCTATACATACGAGTATTCCACTCCATACTTGAATTTGTGGTGCATAGAGACTGGGAAGTTGCAGGCAGTCTTTATCACCGCTGGGCAGCTCAGAAACAAGGTACTTAAGGGGAAATGTGAACACCTCTCAGGCATATAATTCCCCCGCTCAATGTGCACATAAATCTGTATGCACATACATTTTGAAGGAAAAAAACATCTGACACATTTATTTTCTTTTAGTTCTGGGCTCAACAAAAACCGGCCAAAATTGACTTAAATTGCTTGAATGAATAGATAGTGGGCACCTCTGTTCTGGATACATATATGGGGACATTTATTAAGACCGGTCTTAAATTAAGCCCCGCCCCCCTTTTCCCGAGCGCACGCCTGTTAGTGAATCTGGCCGGCTGTGCACCCAACCCTGTGCACGGTGCAACAAATCATGAATCGTGATAAATGAGGCATGGGAGGAGGCCATGCCTCCTCCCTGCTTGGCCCCCCATCTCCCCGAGACCCCCTACCCTTCCATTGGGCAAGCGGGGGATATGGCAATTGTACACCCCTGAGAAGCGTTCTCCCTGGCGTACGCCTCTGGAGCAACAATGGTAAATCCCCCCCCCCCTCCTTCCCCATTGTGTTGGTTCTGGTGCAGTTTTAAGCCCCATTAAAAGGCTACTCCAAAGGAGTTTTTTTTATTAACACATTTGTAATGTACAGTATGCATTTAATATCTGGGCTACCTTTAGTAGATGTAGATGTATTTTTAACCAGTCATTACTTGTTGACCAGTCATTTAGGTACAACATTGTGGTGCTCGGGGGGAGATCAGGTTGCTATTTAAATATTCGCACTACTGTGCTGACACAGTGCACGCAAACAGTAGAGTTAATATTTAAACAGTTTCAGAGCTCACAGCATCATGATTCATTATGATGCCAGGAGCTCTGAAACTCTTGAAATGCTAATTATACTTTTTGTATATTTCGTTTACACATCCCTTAAGGGACGAAATACAAAAACTATATACAAAAACTAGAACGAAAAAATACAATACAAGGGTTATGTCTGACACTGGGATTCTCTCTTTGACTTTCTTTAAAGGCAATCGGTCAGGTCCAGATCATGATCAAGTGTCAAGGAGGTGGTACTGAGCCACATGATACACACCCCCTCCCTCCTCTTCCCAACCTCCCTGCCCTCATTGACGTGAACTGCTCAACAAGCCCTGTACTGTATGTCAATCAAGGTAGCGAGCAAGCCTTCTTCATGCTGCTCAGCACAGTCTCTCTCACACTTGAGCATCTAGACCTGACAGATTCCCTTTTAGGGTATAAACCCACACACCGTATATGCAGCGTATTTACTGCTGCGATATGCAGCAAACTCGCAGCAAACTCGCAGCAGATTAGATCTAAATAACTGAACACAGCATCAAATCTGTACTAACAAATCTGCTGCGTATTTGTTGCATATCTGCTGCATATACGGTGTGTGGGTTTATACCCTAAGTCCATACGGTTATGCAGCACCCCCTAAGCCGTGCACAGGGAATAACACAAAGAATCCATTTTACTTGGAGTGTTTCTTAATATCAACACGTATCCCCTTGAATATTTCCTTAAAGATCACAAGATGCATCTACATACACTGTACATGACAACTCCTAGCTACGTTATTTTTTAATCAGGCATTTGGGTAATGGCGGAAAAAAAAAAAACTGACTGCATTTCTGATTCCTATTCACCCGTTCCAACATACCAGAGAGATTTTCTGCCGCTCCCAGACAGACATACTGCAGGTAATAGGCATTATCGTCACTTGGCAAAACACGTCTAAAATGATTGAACTGAATGAGGTTTGTGCTGAAATCACCTCATTACCGAAAGAGGAGCATTAATATCTTTATAGTTGATTTCACAGCATGGCCTGAATGACTGTTGTGGTGATGCGAGGTCTAACATCATACTGGAAAAATCAATGATGAAGACTACTGAAATGTGACTACTAGAAATTTCATTTATCTCCTGATTTCCTGAGAGCTGTTTTCTACGCTTTGCAAAAAAAAAAAAAAAAAAAAAAAAAAAAAACTAAAGCAACAAAGAGATTTTGGAAGGGTCTTTTAGACGCCATTCTCGCGGCAAATTATTTCTTCTTTAAAGTATGGACGGGCAGTGAAACAAACAGTGGGCATCCTGCCCATGTCCTTTACCGGACCATATGCTACTTGGATGGTAGCCCATCTTTATCAGTTTCTTCTCTGATGCTGTTTTGATCAAATAGTAATGAAGAATTATTAAAGCAAAACTTCAAGTTTAATTAAGCGTGAAAATGTATTCAGAGCAAAACAAATCTGGCGGCTTTGTGTTATACTTTCATTCATTCGTGTTACTGCAGTTGTCATGTATTTTCACTTCCTTTCTACTCTTTGCAGTTTGTTTTTTTTGTTTTGCTTTTTTTTTTTTTTTTTTTGTGTCCAGCTGTTATCTACTTTAACAGATAGCCTTGATTAAAGAGGTTATCGAGCATTGGAAAAACATGGGCACTTTCTTCCAGAGACAGCACCACTAAAGTTACATTGATGTGAATAAGCTTAAAGGGGTTATCCAGGTAACAAAAACAATATTCTAAACAATCCCCCTTCCCAATACCACCCTGTGTCTAATATACATGTATAACCTATCTTGCACCCTTTTCCATTTTTTCCCTCATTCTTATCTGCTCTGGATGTGTAAAATCCTCTACTATGGGTCCACTCTGACCATGCTTAGCTCCCTCTTTTCCCTCCTTTTGTAGTCACAGGACATGTGATCTCCTCTCTTGGGGCTGGGTTACCTGTCTATTGACTTGGTAACCCAACCCCCAGGAGACCTAATCTGCATAATCTCTGTGCACCTGTGCTGCTTCCATAGACTTACATGTCTAATATGAAAAGTTATAGGTCTATCTCTGCTTGCTGTCAGTGAATGCAGGCATATGTACCTGTCTTTGTGTCACAGCTCTGTATATTGTAAGTGTTATAGATGTTCTTAGAGTCTGGATGAAACTAGAATGTTTTCATTCACAGTCAGCAAGCAGACTGCGCTATACCCCCCACCCCCCGGTAAACAGATGGCCATTATGCAGCACATAGCTACACCATGAGCGCATCAGCTCTGCTAAATCATCAGCTAGTTAGAAATACACACTGGGGTTATGTGATGCAAAATCAGTGAAAAAAACTGTCCTGTGTTTACTGTGCAATACTAATAACAGCGATGGGCAGGAAAGAAAGCTAAGGGAGAGAGTACGCAAATAAGCCAATCAGGGAGATGCATGATGGGAAATGTAGTTTCCTATTTTGTTTTTAGAAAAACTTGTAAATCAGGAATGGCAGCAGCTACAAAGAGAGAAGACGACTGAAAATACTCAGGAGGACTTGGTGAGTAAGACCAGTTAGTATTTCCCTTTTTCACTCTTAGATGAACTACGCCTTTAATTGCAAACCCCACCTGAACTGGAGACAAGAGTGGTGCTGTCTCTGGAAGAAAGTGGCCATGTTTTTGTAGCAGTGGAAAATTACCTTTATTGTCAAGCCGCGATGCCAAACTGTTTGGGTTCGGCAACGTTCTCTGAACCTCAACCCTTGGCATTTGACTCACTGTGGCTGCAGAACTTGAATACAGTCCAAGGAAGCCATAGGCTGCATCCATGTTTTCCAGGGCTCTCTAGGGCTGCGTCTACCTTCTGCCACAGCACAGAGTCAAATGCCGGCATCTGCGCTCAACACTACCTATGATTGATATGGCCCCTATTATTCCAATGTTTTTACTGTTTACTGTATTCTACTTTAAGGGTGCGTTCACACCTACAGGATCTGCAGCAGATCTGCAGCAGATTTGATGCTGTGTTCAGTTATTTAAATGAAATCTGCTGCAGAAAATCAGCTGCAGATCCTGTAGGTGTGAACGCACCATAATAATATATTTAAAAAAAGTTTTACTGCCTCTAAAATATAAATATAGACTCTAAACCTCTAATAGATATAGACCTCTAAACAGAGACCAGGAGAACTCTTTCGGCCTCCATCATGTAATAGGGATCTATGGATATGTTTGCCTATGCATACAGCAAACACAAAATAGGAGTCATTTGTTGATAGCATCATGTTTTTTTTTCCTGTTTGGGTGTTGTATAATAAAAAAAACTGTGTGTAATAAAATAAATTATAATAAAATGACATGATACACTAGACATCCAACTCCCGACTGGTACTTGGCATGTGAGGGAAAATGGAGATGTGTTTCCCTTGATGTGGTAGAGAGCCAAACGTTGTAACAGAGGCCATTTCTAGTTGCTTAAAAGGTTTTTGGAGCATGAATATGTTGTTTAAAGATGCATTCAGAAGGTCGGCATGACATAAACATGTAAAAATCAGGACATAACAGGAATAAACCAAAAGAAAAAATAATAATAAATAAAATGGCTTCTACGCTCCTAATTCATTAAAGAGCATCTCCCCTACAAATGCCCGACCTAGTTAAACCAACGTCTGGAACATAGACACTATTGGGGAGATTTATCAAACATGGTGTAAAGTGAAACTGGCTCAGTTGCCCCTAGCAACCAATCAGATTCCATCTTTCATTTTCCAAAGAGTCTGTGAGGTATGAAAGGTGGATTCTGATTGGTTGCTAGGGGCAACTGAGCCAGTTTCACTCTACACCATGTTTGATAAATCTCCCCCTATTTATTGTACACTCAGATATGGCACGCTTACACTGAAAATAAGGAGATTTTCTAGAATAGTCGCCACAAATCCATTTAAACATCGATGGGGATGGTGAAAATTAGGAACAAGTTATCCTTCTTCTCTAGGAATATTATAGGCAACTTCAATATATGAAGTAGAAGGGGCTGGTACATGTATAAAATGGGGAAAGTTGATTGTTTTCCTCTCCTGAGGAGAATTGTCGGAGTATATGGGGGAATATAAATAGGATCCTTCTACTTCTACTCTCCGAAGCAGCTTAATAGAATGGGGGGTTCACGATTCCTCGGAGCATCCTAGGTGCGGCAAATTAGAAGCTGATATGTTACATCTGATATGATGAGGTTTGGAGAGTTGTGGGCCTGAAAACGAAACAGTATATACCATATAGCTGTGAATTAGCTATATTGGGGGATTCCATGAATTTAGAGCATAGTACTACTTTAGTCAGTAGATGTATGTTCTATTCCCATCTGCTTATCTTGAGAAATTGGTTCACTCCCACGGCTCCAGATATTAACCCTTTGAGGACCAAGCTCAAAATGACCCAGTGGACGATGTAAATTTTCATTTTTGCGATTTCGTTTTTTCCTCCTCCCCTTCTAAGAGCTCTAGCACTTATAGTTTTCTATCTACAAGGCCATGTGGGGGCTTGTTTTTTTCAGGAGTAGTTGTACTTTGTAATGGCGTCTATTCTACCATAACATGTATGATGGAATCCCAAATATATTATTTATTAAGATATAAATTGGTGAAATCGTAAAAAAA
Organism: Dendropsophus ebraccatus; assembly: GCF_027789765.1. Classification (NCBI taxonomy): domain Eukaryota; kingdom Metazoa; phylum Chordata; class Amphibia; order Anura; family Hylidae; genus Dendropsophus; species Dendropsophus ebraccatus. The sequence continues at coordinate 61,799,659 of NC_091466.1, forward strand.
GAATGCAATATGGTAACGTTTGGGGGATTCCTGTGTCTACGTAATGCACTATATGGTAAAAGCGACATGATACTATTATTCTATAGGTCAGTCCGAACACAACCATATGCAGGTTACACAGATTCTCTAATGTTATATATATATTTTTTTCATGAAATCCTTTTTTTTCGTGTGATTAATTATTATTAAAATGGCCCTATTGTGACTCTTATAATGGGTTTTTTTTTCACCTACGGGGCTGTATGGGGTGTCATTTTTTGCGCCATGATCTCTTCTTTTTATTAATACCATATTTATGTACATTGGATGTTTTGATCACTTTTTATTAATTTTTTATATATATAATGTAACAAAAAATCTGCCTTTTTTACTCTTTTCGTTTATGCAATGACGATTGTTATATTTTAATCGATCAGACAATTACGAATGCTACGGTATGTTCATTTATTTATTTTTATATGTTTTATTTATAAAATGGGATAGAGGGTGATTTTAACTTTTATTGGGGGGGCTGGTAGTGCTGGTGGGGGTTGCGTTTTGGGGTCTACCCCCCACTTCTCCTCTTTAACGGTTTTGGAGGGGAGGATGTACTTTATAGGAACTGGTGGAATTCGAAGTTAGCAAGTTAATAATGTTATCTATGTCTATTTTGATTGTTGATATATTGTTGTACTACAGTTTTGTACATGTCTACTTCTTTTTGACACAGGGCTGCAAGTTTAAAAGTTGTTTTTTAGGACAATAACTGCATCACTTGCCAAACGGATCCCAGGACAGATCTTGGATTTAAAGCAGCTATTCGAAGGTACAAGTGGTTTTGGGGGGGGGGGGGGTGTCAGATTGTGGGTACAAAGTTGCTTTAAAGTGTACCACACCTCTTCTTGTGATGCCACACCTCTTTTCTATGAAGTCACAGCACAATTGATACAGTTTATGGTGCGTTTGCACACACAGATATATCTGACAGATCTTTGAAGCTAAAACCTGGAACAGACTATAAACAGGGATCAGGTCATAAAGGAAAGACTGGGATCTATCCTCTTTTCAAATCCATTCCTGGCTTTGGCTTCCAAAATCTGTCAGATAAATCTTTCTGTGTAAACGCACCATTAGGGTCCATTTACACAGACAGATTATCTGCCAAAGATTTGAAGCCAAAACCAGAAACAGACTATAAACAGAGAACAGGTCATAAAGGAAAGCCTGAGATTTCTCCTCCTTTCAAATCCATTTCTGGCTTTAGCTTCAAATCTTTGGTAGATAATCTGTCAGATAATCTTTCTGTGTAAACGGACCCTTAAAGCACACAATAAGGCTATAATCCCATTATGTCCCATCATGATCATTATCATTCCGAATAGACGGACGCCTCTCTCCGATATAGTACAACACGTTCCCGTATTGGGAACATAGCCTGAATGTGTTTAAGATGAAAATGCACCATGATGGGCCAAACACTTAGGCCCCATTCACACACCCATAGCCATTTGCATTAGCATGCATCCATTCATTGGAATAGACGCCGTACATACAGGTCGTATAACAGCTTGGCAGTATTTTTTGCGGCTCAGATCACAGTCCCATTATGGACCCATAGCAACAAATCAATAGGTACTTTATTGTATGTAATTGGGACAGTATAATACTGATATGTGCACTCTCACACAATGTTTACATGCATTTTTTATAATTAAAAAAAAAATAAGGATAGGTCCTGTTTTGGGGATAAGATCTAAATATGGTGCATGCAGATGGCCTCAAGCTGGAGTATTATGGGTCCTGAATATCTTACCATGAGAATAACCCATCAATGGATATTATCGAAAAACTCCTTTAACCAGGCTGTAATCTCATATTATCTCCATTGGAGTCAATAGGGGAGGGCACAATTGTTTATACTGAGCTCAAAATAACCTGGACATGCCTTTTGCCTGAAAATTTCCCTATTTGTATTGAATGTGCAAAGTCCCTTCCCGATGATCTGACGTTCCGTTGCTCCTCCTGGCAGTTCATCAATTGTCATGATTTGAACCTTTTACAGTCTGAAGATACTGTCCAGTGATCCGTGTTTTATTAGATCATTATTTCACATCCCATCATTGAAATTGGAATACAGTACTCAGCCTACAGCTGTTAATTGGCTTGTGTGCCCTATGCAAGGAATAAAAATTATGCCCTCTGCAATAGTTTGATGTGGCAAGTAATGCATAACCTTTTCCTTCCATACTCATGAATGTTCTTTATCTTATGTGACTCATTTGATTTCAGTTTCCGGCAAAGCTGGCGGCCAGTAGCACTGTGGTGCAGATCGACAGTCGGTTCACCTTCGATAAGGGGTTGTCCGACAATGAAACCTTTTTTGTTTGTCTAATAAATGAAAAAATACTGGTAAATATCTCCCTACCGTTCTGTCAGGAACTTACCTGGACCCACTACCAACAGATTTGGCGGCTGGCCAGGCAGGTGCAGTGGAAGAAATGCAGGATGATCGCCACAGTCCTGAGTAGCAGTGTAGAGCAGATCCAGCAGGTGGCGCTTGTTAGCAGGAGGTAATGTAGCAGTCAGTCAGTACTATTAGAATAACAGAGCTATAAGTTCCGATAGCAGCTATAGACAGTAAGATGGTAGCTGCTGTAGTCCACAGTGTTTGTAATAGAAGAGTCCACAGGCCTGGTCATATACACGAGAATTAGTGAAAGTCAAGCAGAAGCAAGGTCAGGAAACTGGCACAGGTCTAATGCAGTCTACTGGACACAGGAACGGACACTTTTGCAGTAGTAAAGTATTTTTGTTGATCAGTTACTGGTCCAATCTTCGGGCAGATGGCGGAATCTGCCAAATCATAGAATAAAGCTTATGGGACAAGAAGAGATGCATGTGCCCGTGAGTGGGAGCGATCTGCGGAATTTGCGGAGGGTGATCTGTCGGGATTACGTAGTGTGGACTGTGAACATACCCTAAGGGTATGTCCACACTATGGAATATCTGCAGAGACTTCAAGTGGATTCCGTTGTGCGGCCTCCGCTTGAAGCTCTGCCCATCCCATAGACTCCCATATTTGCCGGCGAATTCCATATTTGAAAGAATTCACCAGCAAATCTCATTGAGTCTATAAGACGGAACTTCAAGCAGAGGCCGCACAACGGAATCCGCTTGAAGTCTCCATGGATATTCCGTAGTGTGCACATACCCTAAGTTTTCCATGGGCTCCATGACAATGTTAGTTGAGCTAATGCAAAGCCTTACTCCTCTCGAGCAGAAATTGCAGAAACAAGAGACGTCCAGACCCAGAATATTACTGTTCCACTTGCTGCTGCTCTAGAACCCATGTTCAGCTCCCCAACTGGTTCAGCAGTGAAAGGAATACTTTTCTGACACTTTGGGAGGGGTGTTTTTGCCAAAACTTCCACACCTTTGACTTCACTGACGTATTCCCCGAAGCTTAATCAGACACCCCCCTCACCATTAATATTACTATATTAATTTTTTTGGGGTCGCAAAGTGAGACAGAAAAAGACTTCAATAAAGTGACTCTGTACCCACAATCTGACCCCCCCCCCCCCCCCCCCCCAAACCGCTTGTACCTTCGGATAGCTGCATTTATCCAAGATCTGTCCTGGGGTCCAGGCAGATAGTCTCCTATTCATTAGCTGTGCAAATACTGAACATGGGCTGGATAGTTAATCACCTGTGCAATGTTCAGACAGGAGAAAATGTTCCAGTGGCATTCCTAATGATGAGGAGGGTGGGGAGGAGTGAGGGATGGCTGGTGCAAAGTTAGGGCACAGATTCTCTAAGCCCCGGCCATTGGGCAAGTTAAAAAGTTGTTTTTTAGGACAATAGCTGCATCACCTGCCGAACAGACCCCCGGGACAGATCTTGGACTGAAAGCAGCTATCTGAAGGTACAAGTGGTTTGGGGGGTCAGATTGTGGGTACAGAGTCACTTTAAACTATTTAGTAGAAATTCTCTCAACAGGGTTATAAATATTAGGGAATAAATGTTGGTTTACAAGAATTTACAAAAACATTTTTTGTATATGAGCATGAACAAATATTATTCTATTAATTATAATGAATGGTTGTTTCTCGTCACTGTACACAGACCAAACAAAGCAGGACTGCAGTGAAGAAGTGTAATGCAATAGCCCTGATTACCAGGTAGTGTCCAGGAAATGTTAGGATTACAGGGAAACTGTCAGCAGTTTTAGCCATCAATGCTGACAGCTCATACAGAGGTCGTGGAGAGGAGTATAACGAAGCCTTCTGTTTTGATCATGCAACTTCCATATCTAGAACAACATTCTTTGATATCCCAGCTGCTTCCATAACAAGTGCCCAGGTCACGCACCCAGGAGATCTTTGGATGGAGACTTTCTGTAGCCCCTGCACTCCTCTATAATTGACAACTCTGGAGGTCTCCTGATTGGATTGTTAGAGCCGTCAATCATAGCTAGAAGGAGTGTCTAGAGATGAGTAAACCTCGGGCACACTTGCGGTCATCTGAACCCAAGCATGCGGCATTTGTTTACCGGTGGCTGAAGAAGTTGGATGCAGCTCTATGGAGTCCTGGAAGACATGGATACAGCCTATAGCCTATGGATGTACTGTATCCATGTTTTCCAGGAGACCTTAGGGTATCCAACCTCTTGAGCCACCGGTAATCCAATGCTGCATACTTGGGTTCAGGCGAATGCAAATGTGCTTGAGACTTGCTCATCTCTAATATAGACCTCTTGACACCTAATGCAAAGACCCCATCTAATGAGGATTTAGCATAGTGGTAGCCAGAACATCATACAGAGATGTATTTTGCCTTAAAGGGCATGTATTGCGTACATTTTTTTTTTTATTAATTATAGTAAGGTACTGAAACTTTTTCATTTTTTCCAATCCGTTTCTATTTTCTGATTGTAAATTTTTGATAAAATTTTTTGTACATTGTTATTGGTGGGTGTCATGTTGCTTGTGCTGTGTGTAACAGCATTTAGTTATATGTTTTACCATTTAGCTCCATGAACATAAGATGACAATAGAAAGGATCTGAACCATTACTGAGGCCATTAAAGAGGCCATGGAGTGGGAGGCTAAACTGTGAGCTTAATCTATTGAAATCTCTATTTACTGCTTTTACCATTCACTGTAAGGCCAGGTTCACACAGCGCAAGACATTGGCTGCTCTGTGAAGATCATCCCGGCCGCTAGTGCATTACAGGCAGGAAGAACTTCATTTGTGCTGAGTTGGGATGTGGGTGCATCCATGAGTGCCTGCATCCCAAAGCACCATAGCACACAATGGAAAGTGCGGCCAGAGCTGCACTCTCCATTGTGATCTGTCAGGGTTCATTATTCAATGAATAGGGACCGCAGTTTTTGTTGCGGCTGCCAGCAATCCCGGCCGGACTGTATACTATGTGTTTACACTCCGGCCGGGATTCCATGGTCTGCAGCACAATGTAAATTATCAATTATGCATGGCCGTTGTTGCAACAACTGCCGTGATTAATTGATAATTTACGTTGTGTGGCTTCCTGTTCCTGTCTGTGATGATAGGAAGGAGGCTGCTGTAAAGAGATCTGGGGATCAGGAACAGGAAGTCACAGATTAGTTTTAGGACTAGTGGTAAGAATAGAAATTGCAAGATTTCAAGATTATTTTAAATGACTAAAAAAAATATATATTAAAATATATTAAACAATAGAATATTTTCTGATGACACATTCCCTCGAAGGTGGAGAAAACTCTGCTCCTGAATTGGCCTCATTATAAAAGAAGAATTATATTGATGTTTTCCAAATCGATTGAGCGGCTTCCGTACAAATGTCAAGCGACCACCTGATTAGAATTTCTGATAAACTTAGCCCTGGCGTTTTGGAATAATCAACAAACAACGGCCTTTGTGGGTCAAAACAAATAGGCATCTTATCGGAAATTTTCAACAAGATTTTTTGAACGAACCCATTTCAAAGTAACAAGAGTCAGCACATCTATTATAGCTGAGTGCGACATATAAAGGGAGACTAATGGAGGGGACCGAGAGTTTTATATGCATTAGGAAGTTTAGTTGGGAATCACTGAATTATATTTCTGAGCATCAAATGCTAAAGTAAAGCACTGAACTATGAAGATGCTAGATGGTGTCACTTTGAGGACAGTCATTGAAAGTGTAGACTCACTGAACCTTTTACTAATAGCATTTTCTGTGACGTGTAGTATGTTGTAATTCTTTTTTGGATACAAAAGATCCTAGCTCGAAATGGTCAATACATTACTTCTTAACGGGGTTCTCCGGAGAGTAAAGTTCTTTTTGTTAATACATTACTTTAATAAAAGTATATTACTTTTTAAGGTTATGTTCACACAACGTATCTTTTCGTAAAAGTAAGGCCATTGTTGCAATCGGCAACAACGGCCGTACTTTTTACGAAAGGATACATTGCCTAATCGGCTATGGGATCCCGGCCGGAGCGTATACACATAGTATACGCTCCGGACGGGATCTCTCGCGGTTCCACAAACAACTGACATGTCAGTTTTCTGTGTCCGCTATTTATTGAATATCGGACGCAGAAACCCATGTCAGTGCACACTGTTGAGCAAAAGGTAGAGTGAATAATTTTGGTCTCGCCCTACCGTCTTCTTTTTGCTGGGTCTTCTAGTCTAGAATGGGTCTTTGGTTGTAATGGGAATGGGATTACTTCGTGAGAAACAGTTGTTGTAAACATTTTTTGAAGGTTATTTTCTTTCTGGGAGATAAAAAGGTCTTCAGAAAGTACTTATTTGATGCAATTACAATTTAATTTGGGGTCTATGCATTATTTTAAGTTTCTCGAGCGTATGGAATTTTGACCATGTTCTTCTATGTATACATACCCTAAAAAGCTGCAGCAGCAAAGAGAGCCTTAAAGAGCGCTAGTGAACAGGCTAAGCTGTTATAAAACTTTGGGGTGAAATTTGTACATTACAGTAGTTTTTGCTGTTAGTTTTTTGCTGTCTCTCTGCAGATTATAGTCAATCCTCCTTCCATTTTCTTACTCACCCCTCCCCTCTCCAAAGACATGACGCCAATAAGTTAGAGGGGAATTTTTAAACTTTGCACATCCCTTATTTGCTTCAATGAACCTGACACTGACATGTATCATCCATACTATATAGCCACCATATGACTGACCCAACTTGATATTCCTCTGTATAGTAATATTTCCTATACCAGGTAAGCACAATAATTCCACACTATATGACTAATGATCAGCTTCAAACAAATATTATCTGCCCGTGTTACATAAACATTTAATTTAAATGGAAATTATTTAATTTAAACAATGTTAAACTGTGATATCATTAATGTAATAGGTTTCACCTGACCCTCTATCTGTGAAAGGTGTAATACAAAGGTGCCAACTGAGTACACAACAGGCAGAACTCAGTCTTGTGAGTATAATTAGATGAATTTCTAGCACAGGAATATCTCACCTTCTGCAGAATACTATAATCTATGACATCCAGTCTATACATATGTAGGTAGACAATAATAGGTAATCACATATATAATTACAGCTATCAACTGTGATGCATGGCACATCTCATAGGCTGTCAGGAAGGCAGGAATAGAGCGAGCTGTTTGGATAAAGAAAGAATAAGTGATATAAGCTGATTTCAGCCAAATCTCCTTAGCTTATGTTTGATCGGTCTGTCCAAACAGCAATGCAAGGAATTCCCTATGTACAAGTAATGGAATGGAGAAGTGCGGAAGGTGGGATGATGAAGACTCCGTCAGGCGGATAAGCTCCGCAGTGCTCATTTTGTCCATGCTCCTCACGTTTCTTACCAGTTACACAGGGACTCGGAGATTTGTAATTGTGCTGCTGACTCCTGAAAGCTCCCAGCATCTGTGCAAAGGCAGTTTGTGAGCATAGGGAGGGAGGGGTGAGTTTATGGCACTCCGAGCATCGGGGGGATTGGGGGAGCCAGTGGAGGACTGGGAACGATGCAGAGAAGATGCAGAGATTGGGAGTAGGAACACGTACATATAAGCCAGTTTATGGTACAGTTATTTGCTCGCTGTTTGTTTGTTTGTAGAAATTCTCAGCAAGCGCAGACTTTTAATGTCGCCGCAGTTAACGACAGAAACAAAACAAGTCTATGAGGCAGGAAGCCAAGACGGGCTGATAATATCACTTAGAATCCTGCAGGAAGGCAAAATCAGGACCGCTGTAAAGAAGAAATTGTACAAGATGTACAACGATGTACATGTCGAGGTTTCTAGAGACGAATCGTGACATAACACCTAAAACACCAATACACAAATACAATACATAACAAGTAGAGATCAAAAATACTCGAGTGCACGTTACTTGTTAATCTGACAGTCTGGCCACAATTTTTTTTACAGTTTCAAAAGCAATGAGAAACTGCAACAAGTAAAAGCAGCTCCATGTATTTTTTTTTAAAGGGGTTGTCCGGCAGTAAGCCATTTTTAATATACTATTACCTTTCCATATAACACAATAAACACGTTATCCTTACCTGTCTTCACTCCCTTGGTGATCTCCTTTGGGGTCTCTGCTGAGTGCAGAGCCTCCACGTCCGAGACAAGTCGTCTTGGGAGTGACAGCCCGCTCAGCCAGTCACCAACTGTGATGGGAAGGCCCTTTGGCCAGTGATTAGCCGAGTGGGCTGTCACTCTAGAGATGAGCTCATCTTGGAAATGGAGGCGGTGCAGTCAGCAGAGGACACCGGCATCACCAGAGGAGGAAGCAGAAGGAGTGCAGACAGGTAAGGATAACATGTCTATTGTTTTAAATAGATGGGCAGCAGTACATAAAAAAAAGGTTGACCGCCGGACAGGGGCTGGCTGGCAAATTTTAGCCCGGGGGGCAAGTACACAGCACTGGCCCATGAGTAGCAGGCTGGCGGCCCATCCTTAAAGGACCACTCTGGCCTCTAACCTCTTACCTATAACATCTTCGGTCCTTCCAGTCATTGGTGACCAAATATCCTACTGTGCCCTGTGAAAGGGTCAGAACTCACTTTCCTGTATAAGTCTATTGGGCGGCTCAGTGATGACATGAAACGGTCCCATAGACAGATGCTAGGAAAGCTGGGTGACCTCTATCATACTGAGTATAAGATGCTGGAGAGCTGGGTGACCTCTATCATACTGAGTATAAGATGCTGGGAAAGCTGGGGTTACTGTATTTTTACAATAGTTTATATCACTCGATGTACTTCTGTATATATGTCTCCTCTATGTACTCTTGTATATATATGTATCCTCTATGTACTACTGTATATATGCCTCCCCCTGTATATATGTATCCTCTATGTACTGCTGTATATATGTATCCTCTATGTAGCAGGGACACATGCAGGCAGGGGCATTTCCGGGATAAGCGAGGGGGTGGGGGTGGGGATAGCGGGACACATGGTGCCTCCATCTAGGTAGAGTGTAGTAGTGGAGGTATAGTGGATAAGGGGTGTAGTAGTACAGGTATAGATATGGGGTGTATTAGTAATACAGATGAGGGGCATTAGTAGTAGTAGTAGAGGTAAAGATGAAGGGTGAGGTAGTACAGGTATAGATATGGGGTGTATTAGTAATACAGATGAGGGGGATTAGTAGTAGTACAGGTAAAGATGAGGGGTGTATTAGTAGTAAAGATTAGGGGAATTAGTAGTACAGGTATAGATGTGGGCTGTAGTAGTACAGGTATAGATGAGGGGTGTAGTAGAAGTAGTAGTACAGGTAAAGATGAGGGGTGAAGTAGTAATAAAGGTATAAATGAGAGGTGACAGGGGCATACTGGGGGAAACTGGGGCAGCTGGGCGTGATTGGGGCAGGAGTGCACATATCCCTCCTCCTCTCACCCCGGCACACAGGTTCCCCTCCCGGCCACACGTGCAGGTCCCCGGTCTCTGGAGGAGGCCGCAGGCAGGGCTGTATTAACAGCTGCTGCTGCCCTAGGCACTAAACCTGGAGACGCCCCATCTTCAAGCACCTATTGGCGATACCAGACCTGACCAATACCACCATACCCCCCACCCCCCTGGAAAAGACACCAGATTTACTGGCAAGTCTGAACGGGAGAAGGGAAACTAAAAAAATAAAAACAAAAGAATTAGTTTTTTCTGTCCCCCTGCTCCCTGGTGCTGCCCCCCTGCAAGGTGCTGCCCTAGGCATCGGACCACAGGTGCCTAGTGGTAAATACGGCCCTGGCCGCAGGGACTGTAGTGGTGATAGCGTCACTGCCATTACTGGAGCTGTACAGCGGGATCGGGGGATGCAGATCCCGCTGTTCAGCTCCAGGACCTGAAGCGACGCTATCACCCCTACAGTCCCTGCAGCCTCCTCCAGAGACCAGGGACCTGCACGTGTGGCCGGGAGGGGAACTGGACGTGATATGTATAGCTGGGGTAGGTCAGTCGCGGCTCTGTTAGGCGGACTGCCCGACTGCCCTGCACCTCACCTCCGGCGCGACACTCCACGCACCGCCGCCCGCCATGCACCTCACCTCCGCGCCGCCTGCTTGACCTGCAACTCCAGCCCAGCCGCCAACCCATCACTCTACGCTGCTCTGCCTGCAGTGATTTTTTGTGAAAATTTAATTTATGATTTTAATCGAAATTGATTATAACCTTCTGGGCAAATTTATTTGATTAATCGCCCAGCCCTAACTCCTCTGTATGTCTCCTCCTGTATATATGTATACTCTATATACTCCTCTGTATGTCTCCTCCTGTATATGTATCCTCTATGTACTGCTGTGTATGTCTCCTCCTGTATATATGTATCCTCTATATACTCCTCTGTATGTATCCTCTATGTACTGCTGTGTATGTCTCCTCCTGTATATATGTATCCTCTATATACTCCTGTGTATGTCTCCTCCTGTACATATGTATCCTCTATATACTCCTGTGTATGTCTCCTCCTGTATATATGTATCCTCTATGTACTGCTGTGTATGTCTCCTCCTGTATATATGTATCCTCTATATACTCCTCTGTATGTCTCCTCCTGTATATATGTATCCTCTATGTACTGCTGTGTATGTCTCCTCCTGTATATATGTATCCTCTATATACTCCTCTGTATGTATCCTCTATGTACTGCTGTGTATGTCTCCTCCTGTATATATGTATCCTCTATATACTCCTCTGTATGTATCCTCTATGTACTGCTGTGTATGTCTCCTCCTGTATATTTGTATCCTCTATATACTCCTCTGTATGTCTCCTCCTGTATATATGTATCCTCTATATACTCCTCTGTATGTCTCCTCCTGTATATATGTATCCTCTATATACTCCTCTGTATGTCTCCTCCTGTATATATGTATCCTCCTGTGTAGGTCTCCTGTATATATGTATCCTCCTGTGTAGGTCTCCTGTATATATGTATCCTTCTGTATATATGTATCCTCTATATACTCCTCTGTATGTCTCCTCCTGTATATATGTATCCTCCTGTGTAGGTCTCCTGTATATATGTATCCTCCTGTGTAGGTCTCCTGTATATATGTATCCTTCTGTATATATGTATCCTCTATGTACTCCTCTGTATGTCTCCTGCTGTATATATGTATCCTCCTGTGTAGGTCTCCTGTATATATGTATCCTCCTGTGTAGGTCTCCTGTATATATGTATCCTCCTGTGTAGGTCTCCTGTGTATATGTGTCCTCTATGTCAGGGATAGGGAACCTTGGCTCTTCAACTGTTGCAAAACTACAACTCCCATCATCTATGGTAAGCCTATGGCTGCCCAGGTATGATGGTAGTAGTAGTTCTCCAACAGCTGGAGAGCCTTGGTCCCCTCCCCCTGCCCTATGGCCTGCTGTGTAGGTACCTGGCTTCCTGCAGACACCATCTTCTCGGTCTTCAGGCTCTTCTAGCCCAGACACAGGAGAACCAGCTGGGAGGAGAGAGCGGCCTCTGGTGGCCGGAGGAAGATACTGCGTACAGCAGTTTGCTTTTTACCATAAGCCTCATAGGCTTATAGGAAAGCATAATGGCCATAAAGGAGGCGGGGCTTAACGTAATGGGGGGCGGGGCTTCAGCGGACGCTTCCATCACAGTCCGGATCCACAGCCACAGGTAAATATGACTGAAGAGGGCCGGGGCTGTAAGCAGGGGAGGCACTGAGGACTCCAGCCAGCTGTCAGCAGCCATGCGGCCCTGACAGCTGGGGGAAGAGCGGCCCGGGGGGCATGTGCCCCCCTGCCCCCCGGCCCAGCCCGCCCCTGCCGCCGGACAACCTCTTTAAGATGGACCAGGCAGGCTAAAAAGAAAAAAAAAATAGTTCTTACCTCCGTAACCTCCCACTGCTGTTCTTTAACTACTTAGTGGGTCCCTACTACATATTGCTGTCTGGTACCTGTCGTGACATAAGGGACCTGCCTTTGTTAGTGACTAGCTAAGAGGGACATGGAAGTGGTAAACAGTGAGGACCTGCATAGAACAGCAGTAATGGATGTTGGGGAAGGTGCTAACTTGGCCCAAGAAAAGAGGTACTTTAAAGAGTGCCCCTTACAGCTGGCACGCCACTTTTTACTGACATCCTGCGGTCTCCTTATCCTAGGAGGGGGGCAGAAACTTAGTGTGTCAAATCTGTAGTGCAGATGGCAGGGATTGTCATCAAAAGATATTGGTCAGAAGGGAGATGAAGATGTTTACGGAGGCCAGTCTGGATCAAAGCTAGTTTGTATTTCAACCAAGGTGACCATGTCTGTTCAAATTTAGTATTAGACGGTGGGGTTAATTGGATGTATGAAGGGGGTAGCCATAAAAGAAAAGAGTTATGGGGTTATGACAATGGTCTGGTGACACATCTCATGAATAGCCTTGGTCACCAGTTCCAAAAATAATTTAAGTTCAGGACAGGTCCAAAAAATGTGTGCCAAAATGCCTTTGTTCGTACCACATCTTCATGGGATAAGGAGATATCAAGTTCATCTTCCCAGGTGAGAAGGAGACTGGGCTTAGTTGGGAGGTCTAAAGTCAAGAGATTTGAGTGCATTTTAGATAAGAATTTTGTGGTTGTTTCAGGGTTAACAGAGTTTCGTAGCTTGTAGATGTTCGTCTTCCAGCACCAGAAGATAGAAAGGTCTTTAGGTAGGAAGTAAAGTCCTGTAAGTGAAGAAAGTTCAGGAAGGGTAAGAGAGGGCTGAGTAATAGGTCTGCAGATTTGGAATCAGGAGAGGTGGGAATATCTGCTATTTTTTGTTTGCAGCCTGCCCCGACCTTACTGCCTAACTTTGCTGACCCGGATTGTGTACTCTGGAGCCATTGTGTTTGTTTTGTCTGTTACTGTTGTGTGTTACACTTTAGCAGTGTAGGGTGGAGAGTGGTTGTCTGCAGCCACCTAGGGCTGTCCATGGTAAGTAGGCAGGGACAGTGGTCAGATTCAGCTAGGACTCACTCTCTGTGTCCTGTCTGACTGCCCTTTGCCACTACCTGACGCTAACAGTAATTTAGGGAATATATATGACTTTAGTAAGTTCTTTCTTCCTAACCAAGATAGAAAGGGGACAGCATGGGAGTCAAGTTGATTTTTAATCTTTTAAACCAGTGGAGAAAAGTTAGCTGAGTATAGATCCTTTAGGTCCTTAGGTATATGAACGCCTAGAAATTCAATACACTTTGCGGGCCATCTGAACGGTGTAGACTTCTGCATGTGTGAGAGAGTGACATTATTAACTGAAATGTTTAGGGCATCCGATTTGTCATGATAAATTTTGAAGTTCGACACATAACCAAAGTTTTCAAAAATTTGGAAGAAGGGAGGCAATGATACTTTGGGGTCGGTCCCAAAAATGGAGTAGGCGGGAAGACAACTCCCTGCGGTGCAGTCCGTGGCCCCTTTCTTGCAAGACAGAGTGTTTCACAGTCAGTTCAATGCATATTTCTATAGTTGCTAAGTAATGTATACACTCAGGATTATATTCCTATACAGACAATTGAACACAACATTTTTATAATTTGAAGTGGTACTTCAGAGACTGAGCTAATACATTGCTTTAATAACATTAAATAACTTCATAAAAAAGACTATGCTTTTTAAAACAGGCCCATCTCTTCTTTGGGTATCTATCTTTACATCAAAAGAAGAGACCTCCCGATCTCGAAATGCACAGTGTGTTTTTATAGGTTTTTTTTAGCAATCAATTTGCAATTTGGAAAACGCTTTGTCTGGACCTGGGCCCATTGACCTGTGATTTAGAGAGGTGGAGTTGTCTACTTTTCCTGTGGTTAACACAGGAGTGGCTGCGGTCGGGGATATCTCCACTATAGTGCAGAGGACATGTAATGAGAAATTTACAAATTATTATCCTGTGTAAAAACAGTAGAGAGTAAGGAATGTTATAGAGCGTCCTGTTCCGCATCCATGTTCACCCTGCAACCTAGATCATGACATTATTTAAGTTTTAAGCTTCTTATTATTTGTGTAGATTAGGATTTTTTTTCAGTTTTTTCTTTCTTTCTCTCTATTTCTATTTTGGAAGCCTTTATTTGTCTTTTTACACAATTTATTTTTCTCTTTATACATTTTTAATGCTTCTTCACTACCTTGTTTTTCAGTACTGTGAATACTTGTACCATCTATATCACACCCTTTGCAGTTTACGTTAACCACATTGTTTTTCTACTATATCTAATGCCCTCATATGTCATCCACAGGATTCAGGATACTTTTGAATTATAAAAATGTCCTATTCAGCTGGTGTACTTATATTTTTTTTTATTTAACATTTCCAATGTTCAATGCATTTGCAAAGTCTTAAGACCCTTTACATTTTTTTTTAACATTTTCTTCATTATTCAAATTCAGTCAAATTTAAATCTGCCTTTTGTACCGGGTTCCTGGTCTCCTATAAGGGGTCTCAGTGTCTGCCTATATCTTGCTGGTTATTCAGTCCATATTCATTGCTAGCCTTGCATTCCCTTATTCTCCTGTCTACCTTCTGACTTTTCTGACCCTCTGCATTTGTACCCTGACTATCCTTGATATCCGCCTACCCTGACCTTATACTTGTGACATGACTATGTGCCTTCGCCTCTGATTTTGCACCTTTTCTGCCCGTCTGTTATTACCCGGACTGTTGACCTGGCCATGTTGTGTTTTTTTTTCTTGTCCTGTTCAGTGTTAAAGTGCAGGGACTGTAGTTCAGTTACCTGCTGCCGCCTGGGGCAGATTGTGGTTAGAAGGTAGGGACGGGGGCAGGTTCCAGCCTAGGATCTACCTGTCTCTGTTTGCCTTTTTCCTGTATTCCATGACAGCTCCTAACAGTTTGCCATTAAAAGGAATCTGTCACTAGAATTATGCTGCCTTAAATGAGGGCAGCATAAACTAATTATAAATGTTGAACAGAACTGTGTATTACTTACATCATTCTGTTCAGCCGTTCTCCTAATATGCAGGAGAATAAGATTCCAGCCACACCCCTCCCCCCGCCCTACAGCTGCAGATTGACAGTTGGCTGCCTATACACAGCATGCATAGATAACTGCCAATCAGCAGCTGGTGGGCGGAGTTTTCTGCTTCTTATTAATATCCAGGACTACTGGGCTCATGCAGGGCTACTTATTGTCCATGTTTTTCAGGAGGAGATCTCTGGATCAGCTGCACAGAACAATGTAAGTGATACATCATTCTGTTCAGCTTCTCTGTCATTAGTTTATGCTTCCCTTAGATAGGACAACATAGACCTGCTGACAGAGTCTCTTTAAGAGGTAATATGGCAGGTGCTAAAACTTAAAATACTTACCTTCCTCGCTCCCCTGTCTGAGCACAGTTCTAAAGATAAAAAAGGAATCTCCAGAACCACCTAAGGGACCCCCAACCTCTACTTTTCATATATTGCCCAGTCTATTTGTCTTTTTTTCCCACTTGTTTTAACATTGCCAAAAATGGTTTCCTTTATTGGTCCAGGTTTCTGCATACAGATTAATGTCAGGGTAGCTTACATCCCCCATAATTACCACTTTGCTCTGATTCACTGCTTCATCTATTATTCTCTTATTAGTCTTTCTCATTCCCCTTATTTTTACCCATAGGGATTCTACAAATTAATTCCTCTCACTTATGTCATCACACAGAAAGGGCTTTATGCAGGATTTCACATATCAGCAACCCCTTCCCTGTTACTTACTGGATGGTCATTCATGGCTATCATCTACGTATCCCCTCTATATCATATTTTTCTTCCGTTTTAAATCCTTGTTCCTTGTTAGTGAGGCTTTTTGCATTGCTATACCAGCACTTTATATGTTTTTATGTAAATGCTTCGACCCCTCATAGAACGTTTGCCCAGGATAGCCGTAGACTAGAACAGTTTGCTAAGGGACTATACCATCTTGGACAGTCCAAATGTGGATGAAGAAGAAGAAGAATCCACCCTTCCTTCTCTTCGCTGGATGTGCCTATCAATCTATAAAGCTTAGGGCCATTATTCCTCCCTTTCCCCTCTTCTCCCTCACATACTCTTGCTCATTCTTGTTGATTGACATGCAGAGCTTTATTAGAATGTTGTAGTGTAGCGTACTGTATACAAGTCTGCTACCAGATCACTTTGCTTGATGTGCTGGGATCTGTGCTCTTTCGGACTCCAATTGATGTCTGTTTCCGATCTGCCCATAGAGTGGAAATACCATCCCCTTTTGGTTCTTAAAAGATCAGCACATGCACTCATACCTGTCCCCAGCCAATCACTCCAGAAACCAGATGTAAAAGGGGGAGTCGATCTGCCCACTTTGCTTGCAGGAATGTGTGGTAGCCTGGTGTGAACTGGGCCTGTTTTTACTCTTGTGTGACACACCCTCTTGCTTCTCAGCTTCCGGCAATGCAGGAGTTACACTGAGCTCTGCTAGACTTGATTGCTGCAGCTGAGCAGTGACTTTTGATTGACATATTCCTCTACCTGTCCAGAACCTTGAGGATCAGAGCGCTGGTCCAATGGGGATCCGGACCGGGCTCTTGATCCTCATAAAAGAAAGCGGAGCCAGTCTTTCAGCGCTGGCTATTAAGGCTCATACCCTGATCCCAGCTCCCCCTGTCTATTCCTGCGATCCCGTTCCTAATTCCCCTGCTTGCTCGACTTGCTACCTGACCTACCGCCTGACCTTTGACTATCCGATTGTTTCCTGATTTTGTACTGCGTTGCTCATTTGGTTCTGACTTGGCTTGTTGACTTCCCTTTATTGTGTTTGTTTGTCTGTCTCGTTCTGTGTTACACTTATACAATATAGGGAACGTCTTTGTGGTTGTCCGTGGCTCCCTAGGGCCGTTTGAGGCAAGTAGGTAGGGACAGTGGGTGGGTTCAGACCTAGGGCTTACTGTCTGGTCTCATCCCTACCTCCCTGTCCTGACAGTCCTATTAGGCAAAGCAATTTTTTAACCACTAACGATAAACGATCGCAAACGAGATTGTTTATGGTTAACCTGAAATCGTTCACGATATTACACAGAACGATAGTCGTTAGTTACTACGATTGTTACTCTGCTCGTTACGATAATTGTTTACTTCATATGATCCTAGAAAAACAATAAACAATGGTCAATTACACGGAATGAGTAGTGAATGATTAACGATGATTTTAGGGTCCGATCTAACTCAACGAACAACGACACCTGAACGATTTTTCAATCGTTGCCTGCAATTACACTGGACGATAATCGTTTACATTCGAACAATATAACGATTTTTCTCACAATCATCGTCCCGTGTAATAGGGCCCTTAGAGATGAGCGAACCTCAAGCACTCTTGGGTTCATCAAGTGTGCAGCATTTGATTACCGGTGGCTGAAGAAGCTAGATGCAGCCCTAAGGCTGCAAGGAAAACATGGCCTATGGCCGTAACCATGTTTTCCAGGACTCCTTAGGGCTGCAGCCAACTTCTTCAGCCATTGGTAATCAATAGCCGCACACTCTGGTTCGGCCGATCCTAGGCAGTCCTTGAAAGGCTTGCCATTCCCCATGTCATAGGATGTGCTCCTCCACTCTCTTCAGCGTAAGAATGAAGCTTGCTTTAAATGGTGATTTATTACCTCTAAGGTTTATTAGCAATTATTTCCTATGCTAAAGTTTTACAAAGGAATTTTCAATTACTGCTTGAAGTGAACTTTGCAAAACAGTTTCATTAACCCAGTCACAGTTCTGACCATGTTTCATTACGTCTCATCTGCACAAGAACACTTGAACAGTCAGTCTGCATCAACATCTATCAATAATGGAGTCTAAACAAGGCATATGCCTAATTAATGCTCCTCCGGAGCCGGCACTATTACTGAAGAGGCGGTTGTTACATGAGAAAGGATATACCATATCTATTATCACACTTACTTACCTAGTGCATACATTGTGTCTCTGTATACATGATCAAGATGTTACTGCCGGCTGACATCACTACAGAGAACACTGTCTCCTAGTCTATAGTAGGGTTAGTCCAAGGGTTATAGAGCTCATGAATAAAACATTGTACAAAAATCTTTTTCACTGTTGTTATGGAAAATAGCTAAGAAACTAAAGAAATAAACTCCATGTACAGTATAATCTGAAAAGAAGCCAATCATAATAAAATAGTCCAATAATGCTTTGTCAAGAGTGTGTGTGTGGGGGGGAACCCAGTGTTATAGGCCAAGTAAAAGCCTTCATGTAGTCTACAGTCACTTTAGAGCACACATTGCCAGAATAATGAAGAGATTACAGGAACTTACAGTAAGGCTGGGTTTACACTGCATTTTTGCAATCCGTTTTTTTAGAAAAATGGATAAAAAAATTGATGCATTTGCATGCATCCTTTTTGATCCGTTTTTCCATTGACTTCTATTATATAAAAAAGCAAAAAAAACGATAAAAAGGATCCATTAAACTACATTTTTGTGTATGTTAAAAAAAAAAAATGGATCTGATTCGATCCTTTTTTTCATAATGTAAGTCAATGGAAAAATGGATGCACCCAAATGCATCCATTTTTTTTTTTTCATTTGTTTTTATGCAAAAATGCAGTGTGAACCCAGCCTTAGGGCTTATTCCCACATGCCGTATTTCAAACACTTTCATGGCTCCCGGCATCATATTGGTACTCTTTTCATTTTTTTTTTCTTTTTTTTTTTAAATCAACTGGTTTCAGAAACGTACATAAATTTGTAATTTATTTCTATTTCAAAATCTCCAGTCTTCCAGTACTGCTGCTGTATGTACTGCGGGAAATGTTGTTTTCTTTACATTGTGACACAGTGCTCTCTGCTGCCACCTCTGTCCATGTCAGGAACTGTCCACAGCAGGAGAGGTTTTTTTTGTTTCTATGTTTTTATTAAATTTTTCAAAAGCATTGTAGACAAAGCAAATTTTTGCAAACAAAGTATACAATTAAACCGACATGTTGTATATTTAAACATAAGGAGAAATCAAAGAAAATAAACATAACTCATTAAGAAAAGGGGATTTGCTACTGCTCTAGACAGTTCCTGACATGGACAGAGATGGCAGCAGAGAGCACTGTGTCACAATGGAAAGAAAACAACATTTCCTGCAGGACATGCAGCAGCTGATAACTATGGAAAGATTGGAGATTTTTAAATAGAAGTAAATTACAAATCTACTGTATGTATGTTTCTGAAACCAGTTGATTTGAAAAAAAAAAAAAAAGATTTCAGCTGGACAACCTCTTTAAAGAAAAATAAATAAATAAAATAAATAAATTAATATATAGATAATTAATTATTTTGCATGCACTTTAATGTAACTTTACATTTTTAGGCCCCAAATAGTCAGGGTCTCTGAGCTTCCTATTAGAGCCATCACCTTCCATCCTCTACAACTAACATATGCGCTCATGCTCAATTTGACCTGATGTTCCCAGTCTGTAGATGGAGAGTACAGGCCTTGTGTGTGGCCCTCTGCTTATCTGGGAGATGAGAAGCATTATAGTAATAGCCTTATATCTCCCAGCAGGAGATGCATTTTTCTCGGCCATAATAAAAGCTCTCCCTCCTAATCTGCATTGTGTTATCCATTCCTCCGCTCCGCTTCTAAGTCTTCTCCAGGATGTCATTTAAGGCCCAATTTAAATATTATCTAATAGCTAAATTATTTTCCAGCCATGTTCGTCCTCAGCCCAGAATTATCTTCATGGAACACGCACCCCAGACTGAGAATAGCGCACATGACAGCGTTTTGTTCCTCTAAATCAACCTTCCGGGACATGCTGGGCTGCAGCTGAAAGTGTCACAAGCAGATTAATACTCAGGGGGTTGATCATAGGATCTTTTTTTTTTTTTTTTTTTTTTTTACAAATGGCTAAATATCATGCAAAATCTTTTAATAGTCTCGTTTTACTCTTTTTTCTCCAGGCATGCTAAAAATAATCCTGTAAGTCTTGCATTTTTGCAGCCTCCAACAGTGATCCCTATACCTCTGACTTCTGCTTATAATGGAAGTACTCCATTATACACGGACTCCCATGCTTACCTCTTCCCAACCCATGCAGTTATGTCATGAGTCCAGTGGGGAGGCACGGAGGATATACATCAGGTGCTGGCTGCTGTGTAGGAGTGAAGTGTTAATGACCAGCATTGAAGATCTGCCCATTGACAGCCATTTAACTGTATAGGTGCCACGATTAAAGGAGAGGTCCGGTTACTTTTAAAATCTGGCAAGAGGAAGGGGCAGGGGGGAATTTGATCAGTATGAACTTACCTCCCCCCCTGCCCCCTGAGCGGGGGACCTGTGGTGTGCCCCCGGAGGTGTTATATCGGAGGGACGGCCGGTCACTTGCTAGGTGTTGTAGTGTGACACCACTCCGGTGGTGGATGGCCGAGATACAGCCGGACCTTATTATGTTGTCACGTGACGCCAGTGCCTGGTGGGCACACAGGTGTGTTGGCATGCCTTCTTTCAGTGTGTAAGGCCAGTTGTACCCTTTTTCCCTGTGGTCAGTGTCCTTCCGGGTTGCTACCGGGTCCCTTAGGATAGTCCCACAGATGATATAGTCAAAGGTGTCCAGAGCGGTGCAATGACCCTCCCGTATAGTAGGACATGCCACCCACAGAAAGGGGAAGTGTCCCAAGGTTGCGGTGTATATGCTGTGTTGGTGGTGACAAGTGATCACAGACTCTTGAGATAACGTTGGGTTGGTTTACTACTTGTAAATGTGTAGCAGGTAATACAGCAGAGCTTTGATATACACTTGACAGAGTTGCAATAAAGACTTGAACATAGAACCACCAGATCTGTAGGATAAGTGCAGAGTAGGAGATAGTTGTGTTGATAAAGTTGTGCTGAGGTAGAGTGGCAGAGAGGAGGATGCTGTGAGAGTCTCAACCCATGTAGTAATGTGCTCTGCCGGGACGTTGGAGGATACAATAGAATACTTGAAGGAGAAGAAGAAGAAGAAGAGGAGGAACACCTGTGCCTGTGTATTGACCTTTGCTTTAGTCTTCACACCACCTTGTGCGCACTAGTGTTGGCCAAACCTTACTAATGGGTGACACAGGCCCCAGACCTTGTTGCCTGGGTTGAGTGGAATGCTGAGGGTTCCCTGCTGACCCCCACGCTGTGAGATGGAGTTCATAAGCTTACTGTAACTTTGCTCCACCCGAATCAGTTCTTAGCTCTTTGGCTCTACAATGGATATTGTCCTGCACTGTGACTTCTCCTTGTCCACGGCGTGGTTTGAGGTTGTCTTTTGGGCTATTCCTCTCCTAAGAGGTTTAACACTGCATAGTGCTTTGTGTGGGTACTTGTAAGAAGGTTGGTAACAGTGTGCTGTCTTGCGTCCGACCCATGTGAGGTACTGGCTAAGACTGAACTTTGGGGACCTGGCAGAGGACAAGACCACTGTGGAGAGCTATCTAGCTTGAATCCTTCCTCCACACAGTCCTGAATGGAAAGATCTTGCTGCTCCCCCACCCATGGGCCTAACTTCCTCTACAGGGTGTAGGGTGCGCTGTGATTGGGTAAAAACAGTGCAATAGAAGAAGAGAGAGGAGAGGTGATAGGAAAGAATAAAGCAGAAACCCTACTGGTCTACAGACTCTGGTACACATAAACACAATAACCCTTTGCGATCCTTCAGCTGTGCAGCTTCCATACACTAATACATAATACAGCAACATCTAGTGGTAAGCTCTTAATACTACTTTTACCATAATAAGACAACAAAAAATACAGACTTTTGTGAAGGGTGTATGCAATAGTAACATCCTTAGTGGGTTACCACAGACCAGCCTCGGGACCCCTGCCAGGCTCCGGGGTCTTCAGCACTAATATGTCACAACCAAGCTGATGAACTGGCCGCTCAGCCAGTTCAGTCACTGATTGGCTGCATGGGCAGTCCGTTAGCCAGGACAGGCATTTTCCCCCGAGTCGTGACGTCATCACAACTTGAGGGAAAATTCCTTCCGGCAGTGGTTTCAAGGCCGGTGGCACCACTCAACGCAGGCACAGGTAGAGATAAAACCTTGACATTACATATTTACATCGTAAAGACAGCCCTGAATACATCATAATCAGACAAGGAAAACTCAACTTTGACTCATGGTGATAAAAAATAAAACTCCTCTGATTCCCCGCCGCTTCTGTTCCTTCATCTACCCTACCGGGACCTGCTTCCTGTTGCGGGCGCGGGCGTCTCTGCCCATGTCATAGACTCCATGGAGTCTATGACATGGGTGGAAACGCACACGCCTGCCACAGTCTGCGAGCTGCGGAATCCGCGACAGGTTTTCCATCGCCATACTGTAGTGTGCACGTCTCTAACATACCCCTTTGTAGCAGTAATGAAGGTCACTGCCTTATAGTTTATCGAAATAACTCCCTTCTCCATTCTTTGGGTGATCAGTTCTCACTCCTTGTCTCTGCCAGGTCAGGGGACATCAGCTGAAATAGGCACTGCTGGTTCTGCAAGGCACTTGGAAGCTTTTTCACTTCCCTCCTCCACGGCTGTTGCAGTTTTTTGCCACCAGGTTCCCAATCTTTCACATTTAATGCAGTGGGCACATTACTTATGTCCACATCTGATGAGATAGATCATCTAAAGGTTAGTCACTTTTAAGTCTGAGAACACATTCAATGGCCTTTGGTTTTGCTTTGATCTTACTGTTCTTTTAGGATGTTTGCCTATTTTTGCCTATTTATTTTTTTTGCTCCATGCATTCTTAAACTTGAATTGGGCCACATTACTCTCATTCCCCCTATACGGTCAAAGTAATAGGTTATTTTCTGGAGTGGTGGAGATTGGCCTCATGGTGGTATGATGCATTTAGGAGGTAGATAGTGTAACGGCCCATTTATTTGGTTGCACTTTATGATGTCTCAGCTTGCCTTACTATCTTCCGCCTCCTCTTCTTCATGTACAGTTTCATTGCAGTGGTTCATCTTGCTGGTTCAAGGGAACTCACTGCCATTTTTATCATACTTGCAAGTTCCAACTCTATGCAAGGTCCTATTCTACGGGGCTCTTTTCACCCACCAATGCTCCTATGTCTTTATGTTGCCCTCAGGTCAGTAAGAGAGCACTGGTGTGGTGTAACTGCTAGACCTATACATTACAGTATGAATTGACAAACTAAGCGCCTATTACACAGAGCGGTTTTCGGACAAAATGGGCCGATTATCGCTTTGTGTAATAAAGACAAAGAACAGCCGATGAAATGAGTAACTTTAGGCCCTAACCTAAAATCATCTGCCATTGGGCACTTATTGCTATGTGTAATGTGTAATGTGTGAACAAACAGTTAATGCATTACCTGTCCACGCTCCCTGCCTTCTCCTCTCTTCCTGGCACCAAGCGCGGCAGCTTCTCTGAGCTGAAAGGCCACGACGGTCCTGACCAGTGATTGGCTGAGCAGTCTGTCAGCTCAGACCGCTCTAAAGCTGCAGCTGCAGGACTGGAAATCATTTAGAGCACCAGAGAAGACTAGAAGCGTGGACAGGTAATGTATTAACTGTTCAAGCAAGGACTGCACGGACATTGCTAATGATGTCCGCGCAGCCCTTGCTAAATGATTATCGGGCCCAGTAAACAAGCGCTGATCTAGCTGATCAGCGCTCATTTACAATATTGATCGGGGCTTCATCAGCCGTGTAATAGTAGTCACCCAATATAGGTTTTGGGTCCCTAAGTCACCCATTATAGGTTTTGTAGAGAGCTCAATACAAGCCATATATTCCATTATCTTTCCCTAATATGAAGGTCTTGTCCCTGTGTGTGGATCTTATTAAGAAGCCTGTAAAATCCCTTCTTAGTCATAATTTTTTCTACCCAAAGACTGAATCTGTCAATCATAGATGTCACAATCGTGTGTAATGTTTTCTTTATTCAATTTCCCAGTGAAGTCTTGGCACACTAATGGTAAAGTCAGATGTAGAATCGGCTTATCGTTTACTGCCTGTTCAAGCAAGTTGTTTCCACTTGCTTGGTTGTCGGATGGTTATATGACTTGCTGATGGGTTGCTCCATGTCCTGCTTCTATTTTAAGGCATTGAGTTCTTTCTACGAGTTCTGCACTCGTAAGTCAGCGAGTTGTATGGTTACACATTATCTTGATGATTTCTTCTTTGCTGGCCCTCAGGGTTCTTCGCCGTGCCAGTTGCTGTTAGACTTCTTTGGATACCTAGCTGAGCAGCTCAATATGCAACTTAAAAGACTGAAAGGCCCACAACTGTTCTTTACTGGGTAGTGAAATTGACTCTATTTCTATGGTCTTTTGTTTGCTCAAAAATAAGCTAGGCAAGCTCCATGTGTGTTGGACCTACCCATCAGGAGCTTACTCCAGGTGCCTAGCTCTGGCTACTCTAGGAATATCTGAGTTCTTTAATATGGAAATAAAAAAATTTGCAGATTACTTCTCTTGGTGGTTCTGAAGGCTGAAATGTGGGACACAGTGACCTGCTCAGTAACCAATAGGAGATCGTCGGATGGGTCCAAGAGGTCATGAATAGTGTTGAGCAAACTTGCCGGGTTCTGCAACATTATCGGACCCCAACGTTCTACATTTGATTCCCGGTGGCTAGAGAAGTTGGTTGTCCCCCTCGGGAGTCCTGGAAAACATGGATACAGTCATAGTCTTTTATATTTTCCACCTTATTTGAATCCACTTCTGGCTTTTGCACAAAAACAAAAAATAGGGGGTCCCCTTGGCTACTCAGTTTTTTTTTAAAAACTCATTTGATGGACAATACCAAACTCAACTCAAAACCAAACAAAATATTAACCCCTTCCCCGTAATGTATTCTTAATCTTAAAGGGGTAGTGCGGCGGTAAAGAATTATTCACAGACTAACACACATATACAACTTTGTAATGTATGTTATGTCTGTGAATGGCCCCCTTCCCCGTGTCCCACCACCCTCACCCATGTACCCGAAAGTGTGGTGCGCTATACTCACCTGTCACGTGCCGACACCTGTCTCCGATTTTCAGTGAGTAACGTCTTCTTCGGGCGGATGGCAAACAGATCCGACTGTCCCGAATGCCGGCCGCCCTCTGCAGCGTCATCCGATGCTCAGCCGCGATTGGCTGAGCATAACTGTGCCCCCGGACGGCCCTCGACACGGATCAGGTAATGTATAATGCACCACACTTCCGGGTACACGGGTGGGGGTGGTGGGACACGGGGAACAGGGCGATTCACAGACATAACATACATTACAAAGTTGTATAACTTTGTAATGTGTGTTATTCTGTGAATAATTTCTGAGCGCCGCACTACCCCTTTAATACTGGGTGTCTTGTAAAAATTCACATCAAGGGTATAATGACTTGCAGATATGGACCTGCTGTGCTACTGAATCAACTTGTTTTTGGGCCACACCTTGGGGCAGAGACTACGTGCCCTGTGGGTCACCCTTTATAGTGCTCCAGGATGAGAAAGCTGGACCTCTGTGACTAGAGGACACCAAGCTGAATAAACGTAGTCAACAAGCCGGGTCATCAACAAGAGAAACATTACAGTACCAGGGTGTAGTCAGTCAGTCATTCACAGGATCAGGTCAGGCAGCTTCAAATGCAGGTCACACAGCCAGCAATGGGAAAAGTAAATGGTACAGAAAGGGTCAGGCAGGCAAGAAAAAAAAGGCACAGATCGGGATGCATGGGATAGCAGCAGAATAACAAATACAGGAATACACCTTCACTAGGAAAACAAGGGTCTAACAACACTCAGGCAAGAAGGAACAGGTATAGCAACTCTAAATAGATGCAGGTAAAACAGGATTATTGGCAGAATTAGGTGAAGATACAATAGCCCTTTAAATTCAAGGCAAGCTGCCAAATGTTAATACCTAATTCCAGGTAGGAATCCACAAATCCAGTAATGATCGGTTCAAGCTTGTGTATATTATTTTGCACACCTAACAGTTGCTACATGCTATGTTCACACAGCATATTTTCCATTCATTTTCCATTATCTCAATGTATATTTTGCTTTGGAATATGCATGAAAACTGTGTATAATACACGTCCCATTGTTTTCAATAAAAATACTCACTGCAATTCACTCTCCTCACCGAGGACATTTTTCTCTGCCACATACTTATTAATTATGCGTTATGTGCTGGAAATGTTTTGGGTTGCTGAAACACAGATAAGACCCTTAAAGGGGCCAATTCACTTTTAAAAATGTAGGAAAATCAGCAGGAACTATAATGCAGAAACCTGAGAAATTCTGTTCTATCATCATAAAAACAGCACTTCCAGAGTTGCATAGACTAGACAAAGAACCTGATTTGTTTTCCTGTGACTCAGATCTTTATTTATTTAATTATTTTGTGACAGTACATGGCTGAGTAAGCCTCAGTGTTATCAGTAGCAGGAAGCATCAGAGAGCACCAGGACCTGGTACCATCAAATGGACAGGGAATCTGAGTAGGTGAGTATGTTCTGCCAAGAAAAAAAAATATTATGCCTTGGTTTACATTCCCAGTCATGTCCTAAGACTTCTTATCTAAGTCACATGCTTTGTACGGATGTAGAGAGCTACTTTGCTTGTTATTATTCCCAGAATTCCTAGTGAAGCATGAATGACCTATTGGTTTTCACTAGGGATGAGCAAATTAACAGTAGTAACGAAGTGCTTCACTAGGCTCGGTGGTCGGGTGTCTGGAAAAGCTGGATCCAGGCCAGAGAAACTTCTCCTAGTTTCCCAGATTGGATCCAGCTTTTCCAGGCACCCGGGAAGGAGTTAAAAAAATTGACAGGCCAATCGCCAAGCCTAGAGAAGCGTTTCCTTTTGCTACTACTGTAAATTGACTCATCCATAGTTTCCACACATCTTCATAATGTTCTCCTGCTTCACAAAAAAACAAAACAAAAAAAAAAAACGCACATTAATAAATGTGCCCCTTAATGTACAAAGAGGAATAGGTGAGAACAAAGAAGACCTTTTCAATTACAGAAAATAGTTATAAATGGGGGTCAATGGGATTTGGCTTGGATGTATTGTTGTGTTAACGCTGTTTACAATGAGTTTTCTCTCCACGATGGATCTTACAAAAAAATAAAAAAGTTGTTGCTTTTCTCCAGAAAACCACAATTCCAGTCTATTAGCTGCAATGTCTGTTTGCACTGATTAAATCCAGCTTTTGTATAATTCATAACATTGGTTCCTCCCTTACGTAATGTATTATTAAAGGAGAAAGTAATTGTTATGTTATAGTTGTTTTTGTAAATGTTCCTTACCTATATAATAGATATTTCTGACTCTCTCTTTTTTCTTTTACTAGAGTAAAATAGTTGTTTTTCACTGCAAAAAGAACTTCTGTAGTGCCCTACTACGTGTTTTTCTTTCTTTTCTTACACCTTGGTAAAAGTGTCTCACTCTAGTGTCACAGGGTAGGACAGGAGGTCGCTGTTCCTTACTCCAACCACTAGGTGTCACACTCTCACAGCACAACTACAGCTAACATTAGGTCTAGCTAAACACATGCTCTGGTCTCTTTAGTCTGCAGTCCCTTGAAGTATTTATTCTTGGTTCAGAGAGAGAAGAGAGCAAACCTGTTTTTCACAGCTAGCTAGCTACCAAACCACTAGGGAAACTGTAGACAAGGGAGTCTTCCCCCCTGCCTACACTGTGAATCATACAGCTAAAACAGGACAGTCGACCTCTTTAGAAATAAGGGGCGGATAACTTCAAAACTGGACCTGCAGTAGAGCACAGTGCCAGTAAGCCACTCTCTACTAAAAAGATGCTCAGCTTTGCCGGAAGGTTCCTACTAACCAACTACACCCAGAGCTGGGACCTGGGACTCGTACTATCTCAGTATGGAAACCTGACACTGTAGGGCAAAAGGCAGTTAGGTGAGATACCTGGGAACAGCAACCCGGGCCACGACACTTCGTATGCAACAAGTGAAAATACCAATGTACCGTAGTCTACCCTTTTGTTTTCTGTCTGTGATATCTGCTTGCAATGGATACCCTTGTGTGGACACCTTGAGGGAAACTCCTTTATTTTACATGTATGTATGATATATACACAGTGCATACTTTATTTTGTTGCCAGAACTAGGTTGGTGCAACAAAACAAAAAGAAAAAAGGCAGAGCGCCTCATAGGGTGATAAGCTTCAATAGCCCACAAAGGGAATATTCCAGGAGACTGCTCACCTGGGTAGGTTGTGTGTAGCCACAACAACCATTAATAGCGTAAATCCGTAGTAACCAGCCGCAGCAGAAGTATGACACCGCACACTATTCGAGGGTCCGGGATCAATAGCCAAAAGGATGGAGAAAGAAAGGGTCCTATTAATCTGAAGAAGTCTGATGACTTTGAAACGCGTTATTTGTAAGGACCAGTAAAGTGTGTGTGAATAACGGCCTGCGCAGAAGGATCCTTTCTTTCTCCATCCTTTTGGCTAGAACTAGGTTGGGGCTGTGACGTGGAAAATGTTGACAGTACCATTAGCTAGGGTGTAGTTAGCTAGGGTGTAGTTAGCTAGGGTGTAGTGGGCTGTTATATAGCGACAGTGGGAGTTTGTTATATACCTGTTAAGTGGTCTGGATAGTTAGGCCTGGATATAACCTAGATTCTTTGGCCTCAGTTGTAGCATGGTCAGGACTATACTAAGAGAAGTGCAAATGGCTTTTTAGATATTGGAAGGGCTACAGAAGGGAGTTCCTTGGCTCAGGTCTATTGTTGTGACAATGTTAAGAGCAGCCTTTGAGACACCTAGCGGCACCAATAGAGAGATTAGCCTACTTGACAGTACCTTAGAGGGAAGTGAGATTGAAGATTGAGCTCTTGAGAGAAAGGGTCCAATTACACGGCTCGGTCATAAAGTGTAAAGTGTTTACTGAGCAATTACACTGGCCGGAAATCTGGCAGCAAGGACTGCATGGACATCATTAGCGATGTCTGTGCAGTCCTTGCCTTTAGTGTAAAATAATAAAGTCTTTACTCACCCTACCACGTTCCCTGGTGTCCTTGGGCCTTCCTAGTCTCTGCAGCCTTGTGCTCCCTTCTGTTCCGGTTTCTGCACTTACAGGCTGCTAAGCCAATCACAGGCCGTGGTCTTGTCTGGGCCAGTGATTGGCTGAGCAGCCTGTCAGTGCAGAGACTGGAACAGAAGGCAGAGCTGTAGAGACCAGAGAAGGCCAGAGGACTCAGAGGAATGTGGTAAGATAAGTAAAAACTTTAGAATGTTATACAACAATCATCAGTGTTCGGCCGCACATCACTATTACTGTACATGTAGTAATGTGCGCCCGACGCCCGATGATTTTTGGTATGGACCCAAAGAAACAATCAGTTGATGATCGTTTCATCAGCTGATCATTCTCTATTAAACGGAGCGATGAGCAGCCAAAACGGCCTGATTCGACCGATTATCGTTCCATATAATAGGGCCCTAAAACCTAATGGTGCCTATACACCCTCAATAACTCAGCTAAAAACTCATTCAGCTGTCAATTGATTCTCCTGTGCTTCTTGTGCTCCCTATACCCATAAACATTTTCCATACCAACATTTTTTTTTAAAATATGGTGTCACCTAAGTAATACATATGGGCAAAACAGAGCAAGATCTCACTGACCTTAGGCATGATGCGTGATGTCTCCGGAGTTCAGGCGCAGAGCGGCTTTGCCACGGGTAGTAGTCCAATGGATGGAAGGAGTCATAGTGTAAAAATTATATACACATTTATAAGAGAAACATATCGCTAATCTCAGGGAGACCAGCCAAATGATAACACTGCCAGCTGTCGGTTAAAGTGCTCAATGCAGTGAAATCCTAGGTGCATTGCTCCCTGGGAAAATATGCAAAAAAAGAGCCTGTGGAGCCTCATTGAAGAGTCTCGAAATAAAAGGACTA
The DNA here is from genome assembly GCF_027789765.1 of Dendropsophus ebraccatus. Classification (NCBI taxonomy): domain Eukaryota; kingdom Metazoa; phylum Chordata; class Amphibia; order Anura; family Hylidae; genus Dendropsophus; species Dendropsophus ebraccatus. Next base: position 61,829,967 of record NC_091466.1, read on the forward strand.
GCAAGATATCCCTCCGGGAAGGACGCAGCTAAGGGGCGGCTCCTGTAAGGAAACCACCAAAACCACCATATTAAGTGGCCCTATAAGACAATGTAATGACAAGGGAAAAACCAAGGCCACATATCCATCCACATACAGCTGTTTCGGGGTGTTGCGACTCATCAGTGTGGATCAGGATTCTGGCTAGGTGGGAGCAATGCCTAGTAGAGCCATAAGAGAAACAGATCGCTGATCACAGGGAGACCAGCCAAAGATAACAATGCCGACTGCTAGTGAAAGCGCTCAATGCAGTGAAATCCTAGGTGCATTGCCTCTGGGAAACATAAATATGCAATTGATGAATTATGCAATATGCTATTGATGAAACTGAGGGATGCATGTCTATGACACGGTCATGGGGCAATGCTAGTGAGACCACCTTTAAAAGCTGTCCAGCAATGCTAATTTTATTTTATTTTTCTAGCACCCTTCCCTCCTTTTAGGTATCTAAGTCTCCAACAGCAACACAATCCCCATCTGCTGAATTCACCACAGCCTCTCTTCCTAGGTGTGCTGTAAGGCATTGTCATGCCGCGTTCCATCTCATGTACTTAAGGGGGAAGAAGCTAAGCAGCAGGAAAGTCACTGCTGTGCATCTAGTAGAAAGTCACCCGCTACTGTAGCTTTCTTCTGCTTCCTCCAACTGAGAAATCTAATTATTTCCAATGACAAAATCATTGTTACTGCAATACTTTCGGGAATACAGACAAATGCTCTGTGCTTCGCTCTATGGCTCAGCTTGGTGGTGCAGGGATTTTAGAGGTCTTTTCATGCATGGAAAGGCCCCTTAATGCATTCAAGACTATGCTCCCAATTTAGCAGATCCGGTGCTGCTGAAAAGGCTCTCCTGGTCTTACAGAAAAAAAATAAATAAAATCCTTTAACATCATTGTCTGCTTGGATACCATTTTCTGGAAATAAATTAAAGACTGTGCACAGAAAGCTAATACAAGACAGCAGAAAGGATATGGGGAATATGTGATGGGGGGCTCATCAAGAATGGCATCATACCTGTCTGACAATTCGTGTAAAGGAACAATATTGCCAAGATGATTCTGACTTAAAGGGGTAGCGTGGCGCTCAGCAATTATTCACAGAATAACACACATTACAAAGTTATACAACTTTGTAATGTATGTTATGTCTGTGAATCGCCCCCTTCCCTGTGTCCCCCCACCCCCGCACGTGTACCCAGAAGTGTGGTGCGATATACATACCTGACGCGTGTCAACCCCCGTCTTCTGTCGATGCAATCTTCGGGAGGCCGGCCGACTCGCTGCAGCCGTCCCGCATGCCGGCCCCCTCTGCAGCGTCATCAGCTGCTCAGCCGCGATTGGCTGAGCATAACTGTGCTCAGCCAATCGCGACTGAGCACAGTTATGACGCGGCAGAGGGGGGCTGGCAGGAGCGGGTTGGCCGGCCTCCCGAAGATGACGTCTTTGAAGAAGATGGCGGACGGGGTCGGTCGACATGGATCAGGTATGTATAGCGCACCACACTTCCGGGTACACGTGCGGGGGTGGGGGGACACAGGAAGGGGGCGATTCACAGACATAACATACATTACAAAGTTGTATAACTTTGTAATGTGTGTTTTTCTGTGAATAATTGCTAAGCGCCGCACTACCCCTTTAAAGGGAACCTGTCACCATGAAAATGCTACCTAAGCTATCGGCATTATGTTGTAGAGGAGAAGGAACTGAGCGAATTGATATATATATATTGATATATATATATATATATATATATATATATATATATATCTTTATGGGAAAAGATTCATTATAACTTGTAATTTATTGAGTTAAATCTCTGAAGTTTCCAGGCTAAAGAGTCCAGTCCATTGAGTGACACGCCCACTGGACTCCTTATCACAGAATCAGCAGGTATTTTAATCAACAAATTACAAGTTATACAGATTTTTTTCCCACAAAGATGCATGTCAAACTGCTCAGCTCTTCCTGCTCTCTAACATGATGGTGATAGATTAGATAGCACCATTGTGAATAAGTGAAATGGAAACTGCAGAGCGTGAGAGGTGAATGTTGGCTATAAAGGTGCATGAGGGTGAACTTACACACTATAGCGGAGCAGCTCACTGCCAAAAGGACCCTGGGGACTACAAGACAAGTCCCCCAGACTTGAACCCAATTGAGCATCTGTGGAACCCCCTTGATCATTGTGTTCCCTCTATGGCTCCCTCCAACAGCTGTAGGATGCACCACAGTCAGCATGGCTCCAGATACCCATGACAAATAATTAGGACCTTACTGTGTCACTCCAAGCTCATCTGGCTGCTGTCTGTGATATCTTCATCATTGTATTCTAAGAGCTTTAACCTCGCCATGACCATAGGAGCATTATTTTTTTGTGGGTCAAGTTGTACTTTTTAATGGCACTAAATTGTGGTTCATTAAAGTTACTAATTAACTTTTTTCCTGGGGTGGGTGGGTGGGGGGTTGCATTCTTGTATTTTTTTTTGTAAAATAAATAATATAACTATAATAAATAAAAACAATATATAAATAAAATATCTTTCTACACCTGGTGGTATCAGCCTAAAACGTCTGAATCATCTACCAAGCAAAGGTTTATCTTTTTCTATCTATCTATCTATCTATCTAAAGTCCATACTCTGGCTCTATGAAGAACCTGAAAACTAAGATCCTATGTCTTTTTTTTTTTTTTTTTTACCGGCCCAGCCAGTTTTGGACATACAGTATGTATTTTTTCTATATTCCCAAAGTGCACACACTTCATTGTCAGTTTGAAATAAAATACTCTCAAATATGAGATATTCAATCTCTAAATATAAAATTGGATCAACAGTCCACCACTACTATACCTACTACTACCACCACCACAAGAGACTGCTAAAACTTTATTTTTTTTTACACCTTTAAGATATGTGTATGCCTGGGAAAAACGTATATCTATCCTAAGATAATAAGAAGGGAAATTCTTAAATTTCTGTCGACAATCTTCTAGGTTTCTATGTTTTACAGTATTTTGAGCCGTATTTTGGTCAGTATTTTTACCAAAACAGGAGTGGGTCCAACACACAGAAAATGGTATAAATCATTCTGTTATAATTTTTCTTTGTGTTGGCTCCACTCCTGGTTTTGGTAAAACTAGTGACCAAAAGGAGGCCCCAAACAAGACCCTAAATTGTGTGTGTAAACCTAGCCTTACTCCTACAGGCGCAACTGCTGTTGTGATATATATATATATATATAAATATATATATATATATATATATATATATATATATATATATATTTATATATATGTATGTGTCAGGGAGCTATGCTAAGTCAATTAGAGTGTCGAGTTAAATGCGTCATTGTGATCAAGTTAACCCTGGCTACATCTGTATATGTGTGTGTGTGTGTGTGTGTGTGTGTGTTACTTAAGGCGCAAAGTAAGACTACTCATTCAGAATAACCTAAAATTTCTGTTTTAATTATATCTAGAGTCTAATAAACCCAAATGTAATGAAATCTAATAATTCAATTACATTACTTTTATTATTACTAATTAATATATTATATGTGGGGAATTATAGTCATTTATGCCAAACCTCTATATGCAATGAAAAGAACTTTATTCATTGAATCATTCCCTAATTGAAAATTACACAGTACCTCCACTTTTTATACCAGTGTTAATAAAGGACTAGCACGCAAATACAGAACTGAGTTTGTTATTTGACGTCAGGCTGAAAAAGACAAAAACTGTAAGCAGGCATAAATCTGGTGCGGAATAAGGCCACACCTCCTTCCCGCCTTGCCATAAGCCTTATCTTTCTGATGACGTCGCCCAGGGACGAAACATGTTGAAGGGGCACATATACAGTTTTTAGATAGCAATTGTCAGAGTGAGAAATTTCCCAGTGCTTCAGCCTAGGTATTCTGAGGGACCAGTGTTTGCTACTACTCACCTGACATCTATAACTTCTGTACTGCTTTTATTAGTCACTTATTTAAAGTTATATTTGAGGGGTGATATTACTGTTATATTAGGGGTTTAGTGCCCTGGGCTTCAGCCCAAGGGTTTTGACTTATTGTGAATCAGTGAGCAGGGACACTAGGCCAATCAGAAAGCAGGAACACCCAGGTAATCAGAGAGCAGTAACACTGGGCCAATAAGAGAGCGCGGACACCTGGGTAATCAGCGAGCAGGGACGCCTGGGTAATCAGTGAGGGACACCTGGCCAATCAGTAAGCAGGGATAACAGGCCAATCGGTGAGCAAGGACACAAGGCTAATCAGCAAGCAGGGGAGCCAGGCCAATTAGTGAACAGGGACACCTGTCTAATCAGTGAGCAGGGACACCTGGTCAATCAGTGAGCAGGGACACCGGGCCAATCAGTGTGCAGGGACACCGGGCCAATCAGTGAGCAGGGACACCGGGACAATCAGTGAGCAGGGACACCAGGCCAATCAGGTTCGGTGCTGGCATCCCAGCTGCTATATAAACCCCCTGTGTCTGCTCAATGATGCCTATGATTGGTCTCAGCTACCTTACTTTGCCTTCTGATTTTGGACCTGTTGTGCTATCCTGGTTGTAGCATTGCATGTTTTAAATTCTCTTGGATTCTGATTTTGTATTGTGCTGCAGCCTAGGTTTTGACCCTTGGCTTGTGTATCTTAATTATCTGTATCCGTCTTGACCTGTGTCCATGTACTCTTTGCCTCTCCTGTACATAGTTCTATGTGGAGACCGTCACCAAGTTGGGGGCCAGCGCTTAGGGAACACCATCCAATAGGGGGGGACAGGGGCTATAGGTGAGAGCAGAGCTGCACTATCCCTATCTACCCACTAGATAATTGGCCAATGCTGCCAAAATAGGCGGGTTCTGCCAACTCTCCTTTAATAATTATGGGGCTTACAGGCTGATTTTTTTTCCAGAAAAGAACTGGTAAAAAGAAATTTCACTGATCTCTAATTATGCACTTATATCTCCTATTTGTAGATGAAATTTACATTGCTTATTAGTGATGCTGTTTTCATGCCGAAATTACACCCTAATAAACCCTCATGAATAATAGCAGGATAACCAGTAAGTTCTAATTACTTACAATTATAATTAAAATTTATAATCAGGATATTTTGATTACTTTAGTGTTCATCTTATAAAATTCTATATTGTACAGAATAATTCAATCCCTATAAGTTCATTGCTCCCAATGGGGTTTTCTTTATCCGCTAAGTTCACAATAGGTACGCTTTATCTCTCTATTACAGGGACGGTATATTGCGTTCCATACAACAAATGTTAGTATTTAGTAAGAAACTAAATGTTTTCAATTGCAAAGTCGGATAAAACTTTTAATGTTAATTACTTCTAGAATGCAGAGTTTTTCCATGAATGTGTTAGTGTTTTTTTTTTTTCCTTTATTGTTATCATGTCCTAGAAAAATTCACTTCTGGCGGCCCATTAGTACTCTAGTCTGACATTATTGTTTAGCATATTAGCTCCCTTTGTTACCAATCAGCCTCCACAACACAATCATTCTTGACCGATGGATTATCATGGCAGCTGGAAGGCCTAGGGATGCCAAGTTTATACAGGTCAAAATGGGAAATGGTCCAGGTTATTAAAGAGTACCAGTCATTTTGAAAAACATTTGGAAAATATTTTTCTTGTTTGAAGTGTTGAGACCCTAACTGATCACTAAAATAAGTAGAGAAAAGTGCATGACTGAGAACTTCTCGCCCCCTCTACACATGACCAAGATGGTCTTATAAACTTACAGAGAAAGTCGTGTAGCACTATGCCAGGGAGAGCGCATGCTTAGTGGGCATCACTCCTGTCATGGCTACGGCTTGCGTGCGTGGTCATTTCCCTGTATTTCCTGCTGAGGTAGGCACCGCGTCCAGGATGTTGGCTGGGTTCCCCTTCACTGAGGCTACCTTTCCTATCCCTGCTCCTGCCATGCTTCCGTTTTACCAGCAAGCGCGTCACGGCCCCCTTGGGAGCACACGCTTGCTCAGTGAAAATTCAAGGGCCAGTGTGCCCTTAATGTGTAACATCTGCCAGCATACATATGTAAAGCCTGCCCATTCCTGGGACCTAAGCTGACTCTATTTGTGCCCCTAAGTCTTCAGTATAGTGTTGCCCAGGGCCGTCTCCAGGTTTTTGTGGGCCCTTGGGCGAGAGAGCCTCAGCGGGCCCCTCATTTACACACTGACTGACTGACACTGACACACTCAGACACTGACACACAGCAGTCTTCTCCCTCTTCCTCTCTGTCAGCTTTTCTCCATACTTTAAGGTTGAGGACCTTTAGATCTTGTGATCAGGTCCTCATCCCTTTACTTTCTTTGCAGGTCTTGCTCCGTCTCCTGTGTCTTCCTCTCTGGACCCCTAGAGATGCTGTGGGCCCCCGGCACTTGCCCAGGTAAGCCTTGTGCTAATGCCGGCCCTGGTGTTGCCCAGTTATTTCTTCTCATATATCTGCCAGTTGTCCTGTTTCATGTCCTAGTCGCCCCCTATCCTCCCTGACCTGTCAGCCTGTTTCCTGACCCTCCCTGCACCTTGGCCACTGCTGCTACCTAGTCAAACCTAGGGTATGGACCTGGAGGTTTCCAACCAGCGTCCACTTAGACTCCACTCCCTTGTGAAGCTTAGTCATCTCTAGTAGTCTCATTCTAATTAGCATAATTTACTAAGACAATACATTTTTAGGGGCAAATTCTTTTTAAAGCAACATTCTAGCCAAATGTTATTGTACCCTTCTAGAAAAAGGTTGGTGGGGGTAAAGGAATGCCCTGCTCCCTCCCACTTACCAGGTGCTCTTTTACCTGATGCTAACTCTCTCAATGTAACTCTATGGGGGGATTTATCATGGGCGTGCAGGTAAGGAGGGGCCAGATAAAGTGGTCAGGAGGCGTAACCTCCTGCGCCTGATAATAGAAGGTTTACGCCTTGAAACAGGTGTAAACCAGGCAAAAATCTACACCTGCTTGAGAGCAGATGTAGATTTTTGCACAGTGCCTGCACCAGACACAGGCTCAGCTGGCTTTACTAAGAGGCATGTGCTTCTTAGTGAACCCAGCTGGGGAAAAAGAGGGTTGGGGCTTTATTTATGACAGGCATACGCCTATGCCAGTCTTGGCAGGATGTTCAGACCTGTGCGCCATAGGCTGTATCCATCCAAGACTCTTTAGGGCTGCATTCAACTTCTTCAGCCACCGGTAATCAAATGCAGAGCACTTGGGTTTGGACGAACCCGAGCATGCTCGAAATTTGCGCATCTCTATTTCTAACATAAAATGACTATTAAACCATTAGTTTACGGTATGCAATACAATGTTGATATTTACTTCCCAAGTAAATAAGGATTTGCCTTCACTTTGCTGTAAACCTGCACCTGCTAACACCTTCTGGCCGTAGATACCATCTAGCTAGCTAAGTGACTCAACAATGAACTTTCAGGCGTCTGGTAAAAATGCCAGACACCTTGATAATGCAGTCATATGGTACATTATTATTGTCCATTTCCAGGGTGTTCATTTTTGAAAATGTCAGGATTAATTGCTTTTTCTTTTTACAGGTTGTTCATAATAAGCAGAAAAAAATAAAATAAACATGAGAAAAATAAGAAAAGAATAAGAAAATGAGAAAAATAAGTGCCTACTGTCCACGGTCTTGGCGGCGTTTTGTACCAGTATATAGCAGAGTAGTTGAAATGCACTTTTTCGGCAAAATTTTTTAAATATATTGCTGGCATGTTGGTAAACATAATAAACATGTTAGACTAAGGGTTCATTTATACAGAAAGATTATCTGATAGATTATCTGCCAAAGATTTGAAGCCAAAGCCAGGAACAGACTATAAACAGAGATCAGGTCATAAAGGAAAGCCTGAGATTTCTCCTCTTTTTAAATCCACTCCTGGCTTTGGCTTCAAATCTTTAGCAGATAGTCTGTCAGATAATCTTTCTGTGTAAACGGACCCTTACCTCTCCCCACTCCCCCAGTGTATTGGGAGTGACAGCCTGCTCAGCCAATCACTGGCCAAGGGGCTGTCCTGTCTCAGCCAGTGATTGGCTGAGTAGGCCGTCACTCCTGAGATAAATTTAACTCAGAAGTAGCCGGGCTGCAGTCAGCGGGGGACACTGGAGAGGTTGACCACGTTTTTTTGTACGCTAAAAAAAAAAAGCATCCCTTTTGATCCTTCTTTGAAATAATGGAAGTCATTGGGAAAACAGATCAAAACAGATTGCACACAATTGCATCTGTTTTTTCCATCCGTGCTCCGGGTCGGCATGTGACCTGGAGCTCCATTCATTCCTATGAAGCTGACAGAAAGAGCATACTCGGGTTTTTCCGTCGCTCCATAGGAATCAATAGAGCCAGGGCTTTATTCAGAACAGAGCCGTTGGGGTCTGATACGGAGATCGTTGGGGGTTCAGGGGTCGGACCACCGCGATCTCCTACTTTTCCCAGAATACCCCTTTAATTAATAAATTTTTAAAAAATAGACCAAGAAAAAGTTATACAGTGCCATAAACAGAAAAAGAAAGAAAATAGAACAACTTCAAACAAATTAATTTGAAAGAAAAAAAAAGCTTTTATTTTGAAAAGTAGTAAAATAAAAAAAGTTATATAAATGTGGTAATCCTACTGATGCATAGAATACAGACATAGAGTTTTAGCTACTAGAAGGCGAGGAGGAAAAAATGAAACTGCTAAATTAAAAGAGTCATTAAGGGGTTAATTAGGAAACACCATGCATGCTAAAAAGTCAATATTATGCCCAGACACGTAATAGTTTCATCTAGAGATTACTATGAAATAATACAATCTGTACTGCGGCATGAACCACGGACTTCCATTCTCTTTGCGAGAAGTTGGATTTACGGTTTCCCATTAGCAGAGAGGGATTGGAGGCGCAGTCTGTCCGGTCTCTCCGGCTGATTTGTATGATAAGGACTGTCTATCAGTGACAGTCTCTCCGCTCTGATAAAGAGCTTCAGATTGCGGCTGCTGTATTATATATAATACCTCTCACTGCTCAACACAAATGGAACAAAAGAAAACAATTTCTGGACTGCACTGCAGCAAATAACCCCCGGAAAATTCTCTCAGGTTTCTACAGAAAGTAACTGGTAGGTAGAAATAGATTTAATGCCAAAAGCAGCTCCCATTATGTCTAATACAAGATTATAACGGCCATGTCCAAGCACTGTGCCATAGAAAATTCCTAAAATAGTTGCGTCTTTAAAACAGCCCAGATGGAAGCAGATGCGTATCCTAAATTAAAGGGGTTGTCCGTCAAAAGAAAAATGGTCAACTTTAATTTTTTCTTCTAGAAACAGCACCACACTTGTTTATGGGCTGTGCCTGGTACTACAGCTCTATTGTAAAAGTTTAATCTTGGCACTCACCATAAATGCTAATTTTAATTTTTCATAATTTTATTGCAGAAGATTTCCTATTCATCACAAGCACAACAGGACGTTTCGGTTGAAAAAGTCTGACGCCGAAACGTCCTATTGTACTTGAGATGAGTATGAAATCTTTTGCAATAAAATTATGAAGCATTTATGGTGAGTGCCGAGATTGAACTTTTACAATGTTGCTGGAATTTTTTTCTACTACGTGCACCACCCATAGACACAGTAGTGCGGTCTAAAGACTTTTTTCTACTTCGGCTTCATTCTTTTCGGCTTCATTTCTTTTCGGCTTCATTCATCCAGACACAGCTTATGATAAAAACAAAGAAAAAACTATGATATATATAGAATACATAAGAGTGACAAGATTAAAAATGGAAGAAAAAGGAAAATTACAATTTTACAAAATGTCAATCAGCCAGTCAATCATCCAATTTCCGCCATTCCTCCCCTCTCTGTGCCTATATCACTCTGTTAGTCTCTCCCTGCTCTGCTCTAACTGCCTGCTGCCATCCTGCTCTCTCTTCCTCACACAGCTGACTGGCCACCTCCGTTACCTCCGCCTTATATAGAGGGGGAGGGGGAGGTGCTGACATCACACAGGGGCCTGCAGATGATTGGAGGGGTGCTAGGGATTATGGTTAATTCCTTTCTACCACCCAGTGATGCTCCAGACAGCATGTGCAGCCGCCATTTTTATTTTTTTTTTGCTAATTTCCTCAATCATCGGGAATTCGCTTTGCAGAGCAAAGTAAAGTGACAGCGCGATTCACAGCTAATCCTGATTTTCCAAATTCACTTCGTTCATCACTAGTCACTATGGGGGAGATTTATCAAACATGTTGTAAAGTCAAACTGGCTCGGTCGCCCCTAGCAACCAATCAGATTGCACTTTTCATTCCTCACAGATTCTTTAGAAAATGAAAGGTGGAATCTGATTGGTTGCTAGGGGCAACTGAGACAGTTTCACTTTACACCATGTTTGATAAATCTCCCCCCTATGTCTACAAGCCTACTAGCTTGCTACCCTACCCTCCAATGGCGTACATACCATAGACACATCATGCTGCTTTTAGGGGGCCAGCACTGGTTTCTTTTAACCAATGGTAGGAAACTGTATAGGATGGGGGTATTAATCTGTGGGTAGGGGGAATTTATACAGCCTCATGCAAACATTTGTAGTCTCTATCTGCATACAGTATGCAGACCCATTCTAGTCTATGGGCCAATGCATACCACTTTTCATATCCAGATTTTATTTGCTTCCTATTCCTATGGAAGTGAATGGGGCTGAGAAAAATACAGATGGGTGGCAGATTATCAGATTGCTGATGCACATGTTTTGCAAAGAGAGTGGGGGAAGAGAGAGAGACTGCCCCCCCCCCATTCAATGTGGATGATACTTTAACCAACAAACCTTATTAGCCAGCAAGTTCAGGTTCCTTTAGCTGTGTCCCCATATCTTGTCCTCTAGCTATCTAACTATTTATCTCTGTGTCTTTCTCTGCAAGGAAGAACTAAGAGATTGCAGTAAGTCATGTCTCCCCCTTCACTGCGACAGGTTAGAATATATGTAGTGTTCAGCCTGAAGCCGGGGGAAATGAATAGCCAGCAGATTTTAATTCCAGATTACAACCTGGGATTTACACCCCAAGAAATATATGAGATTTCTTAAGTTGGTGATAGGACACAGGGGTCGATTAAGGATACTATGGGTCTTGGGCTGTATGGCAAGTGTGGGCCTCCGTCCAGCCAGTATCCGTGTTTTATCTGAGCTGCGCAAGTTGCAAGCACTGCGTGCAGATGACACCACGTGCTCAATGTTACCAATAGCACAGCAACATTGGACAGCTATTGGACGTTGCCTGGGGACCTGATTTCACCAACATGCAATGCTCGCAGCTAGCACCAACCCCTTCCCCCCATCTCAGAAGTATGTCTCCAAGATCAAATGGAAGAAGTGGAATTCTGTAGAGCGTAAATGCCATATTATACGAAACGATAATCGGCCAAATCGGCCCTATCTGGCCGGTTATCGTTCCGTGTAATAGGGCATTGGTAACAATGGGCACGTGTTGTCATCCCTACTGTCACATCCACAGCCGCGGCACATACCTCTCGCCGCGGCGCTGCTGCCCCATCTCCTGCTCTGTGCCGGGGCTCCTCCAGTTCCCTGTCAGCCCGACGGGCGCGTCCCTGTCTCCTAGGGAGCGCACGCGCCAGCTCTGCTATACCTTAAAGGGTCACTGTGCCTTTAATTGACTGCTGCTCTGCTCTGAGACTCTCCTATAAATTGCAGCCCTGCCCCACCACAGGTGTTGGAGCCTCTGCATGCTTCCTAGTGTGCTTTGTCCCAGCCGCCTGTTGCACCTGCCTGTTATTCCTGTCCGTTGTTCCTGCCACTTGCGATCCCTGCTCATGACTGTGCCCGTGTGTGCCGCTGCCTGCCTGTTGCCCCACTGTTCCTGCTACACCTCGTCCCCCATCACTGGCAAGCCAATCCAGGGGTAGCGACCTGAGGGTCGCCTGCCGCAGCAAGTCCATCCCGCCTTGCGGTGGGCTCTGGTGAAGACCAGCGGCCCCTTAGACTCCGCTCCCTGGTGCGGTTTACGCCATCGCTGGTGACGGTCCAGTGGATCCACTACTCCAGTCATTACACCTACACAGTGCTTGCAACTTGCGCGGCTCAAAATTTTGCTGCTCAGAAAAAACACGGATCCTGGCTGGAAGGAGGCCCACACTTGCCATACAGCCCAGTATGGGCCATAGTATCCTTAATCGACCCCTGAGTCCCATCACCCACTTAAGAAATCTTTTATACTCCTTGGGGTGTAAATCCCAGGTTGTAATCTGGAATTAAATACTTCCCTTCCCTATCCAGCCGATTATCGTTCCATGTAATAAACACAACGATCAGTCGATGACATCGATCATCGGCTGATCGTTGATTTAGGTTTGGACCTATAATTGTCGGCGCCGATCACGTATTGCTACGTGTAATAGCGATGCGCGGCTGGCGGCTGACCATTTGCAAAGTGTAGACATTACCCATCCATGGTCCAGGGCTCCCCTTGCAGTCCGCTGCTCCCCAGATCCCGCGTGCTGCAGCTTCAGAGCGGCCTGTCTGAGCTGACAGGCTGCTCAGCCAATCACTGTCTGGGACCGGTGCGGCCAGTGATTGGCTGAGCGGCCTGTCAGCTGAGACAGGCCGCTCTGAAGATGCAGCGTGCGGGACTGGGTAGAAGCAGCCACAAGGGGACCATGCACAGGTAATGAAAATGCAGTTTAAGCAAGGGCTGCAAGGGCATCAGTAACGATGTCCATGTAGACCTTGTTAAACAATTATCTGGCCATGTAATAGGCCCAGGTCGGCAGATCGGCACTTGTTTACAGTTATTATCGGGCCTTGTAATAGTACCCTAACAGGTAGGATCTTTTCTTCTCCCTGGATAACCCCTTAGAGAACAAAATAGCTTACTTTTGCCAGCACATCTTGAAGCACTACATTTTAACTATTGAGACATTATACCCTCGTCTATAAACCGGTTTACCCAGGTTCTAGTTGCTCTAATGCACTATAATTACTTGTACAATCTAACAGGTATATAACACACTCCACAAACACAAAAACATGATAATTGTTTTATCTATAAAATATCTCGTTATTGAGGAACATTTGAATCTTTAGCTTCCACAATGTATCCTACTCAGTAATATGGGAGGAGGCCTTCTAGGGGCTTTGATTTTAGTATTTTACATAATTTGCTTGGTGTAAGAATATTTTTCTTGGATTATAGAAGATGATGTTTGTGAGCACATCTTTTAGAAAGGGTCACTTTTTAATAGTGCACGGTTCATAGTCAACATTTTTCTTTAATTGTCTCCCACCACAGATAAATGCTGTGCTAAAATCACCAGTGTAATTATCTTAGCCCTCAATCGAAATGAATGGATAAGGCTGTATACAATCAATCTGATTTTTCCATTTTTTTTTAAAGTGTCACTGTCGTTTAAATTTTTAGTACAGGCGATTTTAAGAAACTTTGTAATTGGGTTTATTAGCCAAAAAATGCATTTGTATCATGAAAAAGCAGTTTAAAGCTCTCCCCCTGTCTTCATGGTTTTCTATGGAGAGGGGAGGGGTGGAGGGAGATGAGGCACCAAAACAGGACAACAAAGAGTTAATTTACAGCTACAGGGGTAGCTTCATGGGTTAATGTTGTTGTATCATGTGTTTTATGCTGACCAATAGGAGGTGCTGTCTTTCTCTCAACCTATGCTGGCTCTCTACACACACTCACCCCTGTAGGAGGAGTTAGTTCTGTGTGAAAGGAAGTACACAGTCTAGTCTAGTCACGAGTGTGAACAGATGCAGTTAAAGATCAACAGTTCTTTTACTACTACCGCTTTATCTACTATGCAATGCTAAGCACACCCAAGGGAGAGTAGTAACCAAGGAACAACCTGACCCATTCCAGGAATATGTCAGAAAAGAGCAGGGCAGTATCCTGACAAGATAGGAACTAGCCTCGATAGGACAAAGCAGCCAGTACAGAAAGCCTACGTATCCTAACGCGCAGTGCAGGTAACTGGGACACCTCGGACACCTAGCTACACCAAGATAACCATGACTGGGGCTTGTATACCCTACTAGGATGGGTTTTACGATACCAGGGGGCAGAAGGTGTTCAGACACAGTCTAAAAGCAAGTACAAGTAACACTTCACTATTGAAGAGATATCTACTAAAAGTTATGGCAGAGTACACAGCTACGCTGGGTTAGGGCTCATCTCGCAAACTCCTCTCCTCAACTTTCTACTCTACAACTACCTCTCTTACTTCTCCCATGCACCTCCCATGTACTTCTCCCATGTAAAAACGTGTAGTGTTATACTGAAAAGCCTTACAGTAAAGCTGTTATATTTTTATACTATGTATGGGACTTTGTCATCCTCTGTTTGCATCGGCACCTATACACACACCACCGGACACCTTGGGCTATTTATCCCTCTTCTGTGGGTGGCAGTACCGACAGTCCAGGTGGGTCAGTTGCCACTCAGGACTGCCATGACAAGAGCCCAAGACCAAACTGGATTACAGGGGTTGTATGGGAAAAAATGAGAATTAGCTCCAGGACTGATGGGGATGTAAAAATAATAAATAAACATACTATACTCACCTCTCCCAGTCCCTCACAGCTGCCATGCTGATGCTCCCAGTCCCCCACTGGTCTCAGCTCAGGCCCGGACTGGCCATAGGGCAGTTCTGGCAAATGCCAGAGGGGCCGACCCCCTCTGTGCCGGTCCCGACCCCCTACATGCTTGTCCGGCTACTTCCTCCCCCAACTCTGTACAACCACTGCTGCACAGGGCCGTTTCTAGAACAGCTAGGGGGCGCCCGGCCCCCCTGCACTGACGCAACTTTGCTCACTGAAACACCCGGCAAGCTGCCCCCCCCCCCCCTCAGAAGAACAGACCCTGGACACCGGACAGTATGTGATGTCGGTACCTCCCTCCCTCCAGACCAGGGTTTCCTAACCTGCGCTGCGACACAGGTTAAGGGAGTACACTGCAGGCATCACGGCAGAAAAGAAAGAAGAGGATGGGAGAGTTTGAAAACTGCACAGGTAGAGCACTGTCGGCTCCTCTCACATGCAGCCGACAGTGCAGTGTGTAATGTTAAAAACGGCCCTGCAAGATAAGGCTGAAGCCGCCCCCACATACACCGAGCTGAACAGTGAGCTGTGCAGAAAGTAACATCAATCAGTCTGCTGTATGTGGGGGCAGCAGCAATCCTTATCTGTTAGACAGGCCGGGCTTCCTGTCAGTGTGCTGACCTGTGACCTCTGCCATCCTGTGTGCGTCCT
Source organism: Dendropsophus ebraccatus (assembly GCF_027789765.1). NCBI lineage: Eukaryota > Metazoa > Chordata > Amphibia > Anura > Hylidae > Dendropsophus > Dendropsophus ebraccatus. The sequence continues at coordinate 61,845,277 of NC_091466.1, forward strand.
CCCTCCTCCTCCCTGTGCAGCTCCAGGATCCTCTGCCCCTCCTCCATGCCGTCCTGTGCCCCTGCTGGTTCCTTAGTAAGTAAGCCTGTCTATGTCCTCTCCCTCATCTCCTATCTATCTATCTATCTATCTATCTATCTATCTATCTATCTATCTATCTATCTCCTATCTATCTATCTATCTATCTATCTATCTATCTATCTTTCTTTCTATCTCCTATCTATCTCCATCTCCTCTTTTTTCTACCTATCTAGTAAGAGTATGCAGCAGGACAACTACACGGGTGTCCAGGTTGCCAGTAGGAATAATCTCAGTTGTGGTCCAGTAGCTGCAGTTTCCCATAGTACTTGCAGTTCCAGTGATAGATATGTGCTTTTATTCCACAGCAAAGTAACAGGTGCAGCACAGAAATACAAAAAGTCAGATGCAACATTTCATCTACCGCTGTTTTTGAGCATGCTTGTAAAAGGTGGTGGAGATTGCTAAAATGTTGCATCTATGAAATGTTGCATCTAATTTTATTTTTAGGCTCTGTTCACACAGAGCAAAACTGGCGTATGTCTCCGCTGCAGAATTCCACCAGCTTTCGTGTCATAATGGGAGTCTATTGGAGGCTTGCGCGCCTCCTGTCTTCGCGTTGAAGAATGAACATGTTCATTCTTCAGCGCGGAGAGAGGAGGCGCGCAAGCCTCCCATAGAGTGTCATTATGACACGGAGGCTGGTGGGATTCCACAGGGGAGAATTACGCCTGTTTTGCTCTGTGTGAACAGAGCCTTAGAGTACTATTACACCAACAGAATATCTGACAGATTTTTTTGAGCCAAACTAGAAATGGACTATAAACAGAGAACAGGCCATAAAGGAAAGACTGAGATTCCTTGTCTTTTCAAATCCACTCCTGGCTTTGGCTTACAAAAATCTGTCAGATAATCTGTTGGTGTAATAGGACCCTTAGGCCATATCGCCCAGCCCTAGAAACAGCACTGGGAAAAGTTGGCTACTATATAGCCATAATATTATTATGATTGACATATGACAGGAGAGCAGACATCCTGTATAATTGTTCTGTATTCTGCATCTGATCACTGCTGTATACTCTTCTATATCCTGCAGGACAATAATACTCTTTAACATCTGTATAGATTGGTATCTGATTGTATGACAAACTTTTTCTGTGCCGCAATGGATTCGGGGAGAATTGTATGTGGGCTGGTGGGGTGTGTGTGCCAGGGCTGCTTTTCAGTCCGAGTCCGGCCCTGTCTCAGCTACAGTAGTTCTCCCCTGAGTCACATTTGCAGATCGGCTGATTGGGCAGGTCCTGTGGGGTCGGGAAAACCATAATAATCGAAGATCAGCAAGCGATGGGAGCATCAGTGTTGCAGCAAGGTGAATATAACATGTTGGTTATTTTTACAGTACCGCCAAATTCTGGAACAAATATTTATTTTGACAATCAACCCCTTTATATACAGTAACTGCATGTTCTTTGAGCGATTCTTTGAGCTGTGTCTAAAGGATCCTTCTGCTGTGGCCACCCTACTTTTGCCGGAGGCTTTTTTTTCCGTGGTCCTTCCCAATCCACTGAGAGCTATCAAAAAAATTTTTTGTCTTTGGAAAAAGTCAGATCTGGTTTTCATGAGACAGGTTTTCCCTGCTATTGTACTACTATTGGCAGTAAAGGATGCTTCAGATGACTCCTAAACTGCTCAATATCTTCAGTCCCCTTGCATTTCTTCTGCAGTGTGGTTGACCTTTGGCAATGTTCTTCTTTTAGAAGGTTCTTGAGATTTTTTTTCTTGATATTACAAAACAAAAAGACTTCCTAGGCTTAAAGCTGGCTGCTTCCTAAGGGGTTAGCATGCCCACTCCTAAACTGTCTCCTATTTATGCCCAGCACTATTACTTCGTACACCTGTGTCTAAGCGATAATGTGGCTTCTTACCATAGTAAATGTGCGCTCGATTACTCGTTTTGATATATCTCCTGACTCCACTTCTGTCTGACCACTGTGCACCTTACCGATTATTCTATTCCTGATCCAGATTGCTGACTATGACCTATGGCACCTGGATGACTCTTCTTCTAATTCTTTACTACACTGTCCAGATCCCTGTCCATGACCTATGCTTGGATCCTAACTTGCTCTGCCTGGTCCTCAGCTCCTCAAACCGGTGTCTTTTAGTCTGCTAAGTCAACTACAACCACACACAAAACCACTCTTGGGAAGCTTCCGCATCCTGGTGCAGGAGAATGTGTGGAAACCTATACCTAGATTCTGCTCCTGACCAGTCCTAAGTCCAACCTGTTGTACAGCAGGTCCACAGTTATCATACTTTTACACTAATTTGAGTTTTATATGAACACAATACAGATGCTTATGATGTGATACTGTGCTATAGTCTTCTCTCATTGCTAACCACATATATTTTTATAAACTTGTAAATTTTAAGAATGTAATGTAAGCTATAAAAGCTGAAACAAATCAGTGTCGCTCTTAATATCCTGACATGAAAATGTTTGAATTATTGTAGTGATCCCATGTGACCAAGAAAATACCACAATGAAAGAAACTGAGATTTAATGAATGTGGATATGGTGTATATCAGGGGCGTCGAACCTGCGCTGTATGTAATTTGGGGCTTCTTTAGTCAAGAAAGTATCAAGAATTAACTATCGAGAACCTTGATATTGGTTGCCAATAGAGATGAGCGAATCACCAGTCTAAGCAAAGTGAAGTGCTTTGTATGATCGGCAAATGGCTTATCAGCCTCCTGCTTTTAACTCTGTTCTGTTCTCTGCCGCTCCTCCCGGGGTGTCGGAAAAAGCTGGACTCCTAGTTTTCCAGGACTGGATCCAGCTTTTCCCGACACCGAGGGTGTAGCTTCAGGGAACGGAACAAAGTTGAAAGGCAGATGGTTAATAAGCCACTTGCCGATCAAACTCAGCTATTTGCTTCGTTTAGACTGGTCATTCGCTCATCTCTATTGGCAACCAATATCAAGGTTCTCGATAGGTAATATTTGATACTTTCTTGACTAAAGAAGCCCCAAATTACATACAACGCAGGTCTCAAACTCAGACCCTCCAGCTGTTACAAAACTACAATTCCGATCATGCCTGGACAGTCTGGAGAGCCTTGGTTCGACACTTCTGACATACAGGCTCATCTCTAGTTGCCAACATCAATATGTTTTGGAGTGTGCGAGGAAACCGATACAAACATAGGAAGAACATAAAAACACCTTGAAGATGGTGTCCTTGTTGGGATGTAAACCCAGAACCCCAGTACAAAAAGTGTCACTAAGTTGTGGCTTAGTGTCCATTGAGCCCCCCTCCCTGCCTTGGTCCAGTGCTCTTATTCACGATCTTCCTGTGATGATGCAGGGGGAGGGGGTTCAAGTATACTATTACTGAAATTGACAACACAATGAAAGAATGATCTAAAACAGCGGAAGATAACTGTCTCTGATTTGGATAATATTCCCCGTCGTGTATCAAGGCTTCTAATGGGTCGAAAATTGAATAAAAGACCATATCTATAGGTGGCAAATTGTGCATCACCATGATTGACACCACTGACCCCCAATGACCCCGAGAACAGGGTATATCTTGTTCCATCATTAATGGGGGGAAAAGTCTTCCGCTCCATAATACCTTACAATGTGGAATCTGAATTGGAGGCTCCATACAGAATAATGTTCTCAGTTTAGATGTGAGCAACTAGTTAATGTTTTGTTTATAAAATAATAAATACCGAGAAGCGGAACAATCGTTTAACGCCTTTGTTTACAAATACAACATAAAACAATATGGAAAACAGAATAAAGCTGAAGACTCCTATTCCTGGCCAGTCTGCTGTACTCTGCTTATTTCCTCCGCTGGTATGTTTATACATTCACCTATTGATGTGCACAAGCATGTCTATAATGCCCCAGTGGCAAGTCATTGCATTCTTTGTATTGCTGTGATATGCAGGAGGGGAGGGTTGGATGTAAGAGAGGGACATGGGGTCTTTACTTTCATCCCTCGGCAAGATTTCATCTGACTTCACATCTGCCTCTCCCTGCCCCAGTGGTCCTGCAGTCAGTAATCCTCTGCGCTTTCAATTAGCCGTGATGCAGTCGCTAAGCAACTGACCTGTGGTGAGGAATACATAATGTCCTCTCTCCCCCTCCACCCACCTAGCAGTGTCAGGGTAGAATGTGAGGAGATTGCATTGATTTCCGAGCAGGTTGAGATTTGTCATCTCAGCCGTCCTTGGGCTGCTCACATCTGAATACCGCTCCTATGAAACCGCGTTCTGTTTCTATTTTCAGTCCTTTTATGCCGTAACACATAACAATGTGTTTTGTTTTTAATGATCGCCAGTTTGACCTGTTAATGTAGGACGCGGACAAGATCCAGTGTGAGGTTATTAGGGAGGCTAGAAAGACAGCCTCTCCAATTCCCGAAGCCCCATGACGTGACCTTATTGGCTGTCACATTGCTTAGCCGCATACATGTGCCGTGACTTATAGAAGAATTACGTCTAAGGGTGGCTGACATTCTCATTGTGCTTACAGTATAATGTCTAGATGAAAATAATTACTGTTATTGCCGTGGGGCAGAATGAAGACCAGCAACTATTATTCTATAGAGATTGGATAGTAAGTAGAGATGAGCACAACTAGAGCATGCTCGAGTCCAGTTGTTTGGCATTTGAATACCAGTGGCTGACAAAGATGGATGTAGCCCTAGGGAGCCCGGGAAAACATGGATACAGCCTATGGCCACCAGTATTCAGCTGCCGAACGATCGGATTCGAGCATACTCGAGTTGCGCTCATTTCTAGTAGTAAGCATGCTAGACACACTTCTCTAGGAGTCATTAGGGCTTGTGCACCACCCAAGTGAAGTCTGTATTGCAGTGAACCCAACCCAAGGACACATGAAGAGCCAAACTTATTTAAAACTTAGACGTACCCTATGTAGTGGTTATAGGCCCATGAGAAAGTTGAGGGGAATTGGTTAATCCTCTTTGCTGTGGGCTATGGGAGCTAGTAGTTAGTGCTGGGAGGACTTGCTGAACTGTTTGGAATCGGCAATGTTCTTTGAACCTGAATGCTTAGCATTTGACTCTGGCTTCCTAGGGAGTTCAAGGGAGTCCTGGAAAACATGGTCACAGCCATAAACCGTAGGCTGTATCCATGTTCTTCTGTCAGCCTTAGGGCCACATCCAATTTTCCAACTTCTCAAGCCACTGGGAGTCAAATACTGAGCGTTTGGGTTCAAAGAACATTGCTAAACCTGAACAGTTGTGCAAGTCTGCGTAACACTACTAGTAATACCAGGTGAAGTAGCCAGAGATCCGGAATTACAAAAAAACATAGGTCCTTTCTTCTAAACATAATGAGACTTTTGTTTGTGTATGGTATTACAGCTCAGTTCCATTTAGCCCAAGACAGAGCCCAAAATGGCCTTAAGGACCGGGCCAATTCACATTTTTGCATTTTCGTTTTTTCCTCCTCGCTTTCTAAAAGCTATAACACTTATAAAAACATATAAAAATAAATAAACATATACTGTAGCGTGCGTAATTGTCCGATCTATTAAAATATAACAAGCTTCATTGCGAACGGCGTACATGAAAAGAGGGAAAAAAGTGCGCGGATTACCGATTTGATGTTGCATTATATATAAAAAATAATTAATAAAAAGTGATCAAAATGTCCGATCTTCACAAATATGGTAATAATAAAAACTAGAGATCATGGCGGAAAATATTATACCTCATCCAGCCCCGTAGGTGAAAAAATAAAACCGTTATAAGTGTCACAATATTCCCTTTTATTAATAACAAATTGCCGAAAAAAAGGATTTCATAAAAAAAAAAATATATAAATATAACATTATAGAATCTGTGTAAACCTGCATATGGTTGTGTTCAGACTGACCTATAGAATAATGGTATCACGTCGCTGTTACCATATAGTGCATTACGTAGACACAGGAACCCCCCAAACGTTACCATATTGCATTCTTTTTTACGATTTCACCTATTTATATTTTCATAAATAATAATTTTGGAATTCCGTCATACATGGTATGGTAAAATGAAAGACGTCATTACAAAGTACAACTATTCCTGTAAAAATACAAGCCTCCGCATGGCCCTATAGATTGGAAACTGAAAGTGCTAGAGCTCTTAGAAGGGGAGGAGGGAAAAACTAAAACAAAATTTGCGCGGTCCACTGGGTCATTTTGGGCATGGCCCTCAAAGGGTTAAATGCTGCAGCAAGATCGCGGCGGCCCACCGTTGAGGGTGAGGGCCTGGCTGCTGATAGCAGCTGGTCCTCACCCGCTATGAAGTGAGCTCAGCTCCTCCATTTGATAGCCCCCCTCCCCCCGGCAGGGCATACATTTGCGCCCTCCTGCATAAAGGCCCAGTCTGCGGGGGCATAAATGGTCATACACTTTCATAAGTTGTAACAAACCACAGTAATCTCTTCCCCATACACATTTATGCTCTTCATCACAGAAGAGCAAGGTTCCCGCCACAGTTCCACATACCACAACTTTCAGTTAATGCGGCATGGATAGGAGTGTAAATTGCAGCCAACTTAATGGAATCAAAATCGGGTGACCGTAATAACGCTCTGCCCCACAAAGATATAATGATGCACAGAAGATGAAAGATCGGGCGGCACTCACCAAACCCAAGGAAGGTCATTTATTGTGGGTACAAACACGCATCAGCATATAGAGGAGACAAGCAACATGCAGGGGCGTTCCGCAGACGATGGCCCATTTCGCCCACTAGCGCATCTACTGGCCTGATAGAAAATGCAAACATAGGTTCTATCAGGCCATTAGATGCAATAGTTACGCGAAATGAACAATAAATGACCTTCCTTGGGTTCAGTGAGTGCTGCTGTATCCATGTTTTGCAGGACTCCCAAGGACTGCATCTAACTCCTTCAGCCACCGGTAAGGAAATGGCACATGCTCGGGTTCGGACGGACATAAGCGTGCTTGAGATTGGCTCATCTTTGCAGAGATCACACCCTATTCCTATATAGAGGCATATACACTTAGTAAATAGTATGCTGCACAATAAAGGATTTCTTAACACATAGTTGTCTGTGGCCTTTTTTTTCTACTTGTAAAAAAATTAAGATATTTCATGAGCTTTTTAAGTCTTGGGATACGCAATGACTTTGGCTGCTGACATTAAAAATTGCTGCGACATCACTTCTAATGGTTGTTAATGTGGTCGCGATGCAATTGGTGACATTATACAACCTTGATATGGCAGTCACATAAAATACAACGTTGATGGGTTTTTTGATGGAGGTCTGAAGCTACACCCGGCATTGACCTTAGTGTGACCGAGACTTGCTTGTGATCTTTCTGCAACTTTTTAATCTTTACAGCCATATTGCAGTTGTAATAAAGTCATCCAGCAGCAAGTTATACAAATAGTTTGGTTTCACAACTTAAGGCCCTATTACATGAAACGATTATCGACCATATTCGGCCGATATCGGCCATTACGGGCGATAATCGTCATGTCGGCTGATCGTTGCCTTCTATTACATATGCTTTCTTTATGTACTTCCATAAGCCTGTAAATATAGAAAGAGAGAACCAGTACTACAAAGAAATTCAAAGAGATAATACATTTGTGTGTACTGCGCTACTATTTTTCTTCTCTAGTTAAATATACAGGCTTATTGAAGTGTATATAGGAAGCACTAATAATAATAATAAAATAAATTGGTAGAGAAGAGTGTTGAGTGGACTTCCTAAACTGTTTGGATTCGGCTACGTTTTCTACACCCGATCGGCATTTGACTCCCGGAGTCTGGCTAAGTTGGATGCCACCCTAGGGAGTCCTGAAAAACATGGATACAGCCATAGGCTGTATCCATGTTTACAAGGCAGCTCCAAGGAAGCATCCAACTTCCTCAGACACCGGGATTCAAATGCTGAACATTCGGGTTCAGGGAACATTACAGAATCTGAACAGTTCGTCAAGTCCTCTCAACAGTAATGCAGATCTCTAGAGCTATGTGTGAGGGACTACTTTCTGTGCAGGTTGGTGGAGAGAGACAGAAGAACAGAACTGCTAAGTAAGGATTTATCAAATGCCAGACTGCAATACTCTCCTAGGAAATGCAGCCGCTTCCTGGTCAAATAGTTGTAAAACAAACTGTATTTGGACCACGTTTGAGAGCTACATCTTTTAGAAGATGCATGTATGTGCATGTTATAACCATGTGCATATAGAAAAACAAGAGCGCACTCACCCCATAAAATGTCTTCATCTTTATTGATTCATTTCAAGTTAAAAACCATCCATTACATTCTGGTGGTAGACACGCCAGAGCACACAGACGTGACAGCTGCTTCGCGCCCTGCCGGCGCTTCTTTCAGACGTCGCCATGTGCATGTTATATACTTTTAGGTCACAAAACTAGGAAAAATGATGACTTAAAGGAAACACTGGCTAAATTAAGAATAATTGGCTGTAGGCAGGGGGTTACAGGAACATAATAAGGAAGTTCTACCTACCTGTCCCCGTGCCCTTGCAGTGCCACATCACACTCCAGTTTCTCCTTTATTACAGTGTCATCATGATACGGCAGGAAGGGTCCACTCAGCCAATCAGTGACTGCAGCGATGTCCCGCCCTGGGCACTGACTCCCTGAGCTGGCATTTCTAATCCCATATCGTGATGTTGCAGGAGCAGGAGATTCAGAAGCCCAGCAGGGGTCAGTCAGTGCTGCTAGGGCACAGGGACAGGTAAGTAGAGCTTCTTTATTATGTTCCGGTATCATCCCCTCCCTGCAACAGCTTAGTCATCTGGGTTAGACTTCCTCTTTAAAGGGACCATTTCTTAGGTTAAAATCCATAGGAAAAATCTGTACAAGACATACAGTCCATTTCATCCACAATTGTTATTCCAGGTGCATTCGTGTTGCATTGCAGCCAAGTATTAGCGCAGCTCTCATTCCTTGGCCTGTACAGAGGGTCAATATTGTACAGTTCTGCAACAAAACCCATTGATTAAGATCAGTAGAAACAATTTTACTCTTTGCCGGAGGCCGCTGTGTATTATTCATGACTCCAGGGAGAGTTACTATTTGTCAGCCTACAGTGGCCTTTAAAGAAAGAAAAGACAGAAAAATGAACGTTACACTAACTTGACTTTATGGCGAGATAATGTTCTTATTATCATACACCTGTAACTACCTAACGTCAGCGCCAGGTCCTCCTACAGCGTTTAATTCTACCACCACACATGGTGTACTTGCTGCAAATTTTCTCCACGGAATTTAGATATAACACCCCTGAGGAAGAAGGGAAGTTTTTTCCAAAATGTGTCTAGTAGAATGTAAGTGGTACTGCTCCCAGCGTGGTACTTCTCCCAGCATGCCCAGCCAACAGATTCCCTCCAATCCCGGCCACCTGGCTGTGCTTCTCTTGCTGCATTTTCTGTCCATGGTCTTCCTTTCTCTACCCATAGGGTGTGCATGTGCCCTCTTTCTATTTCTTTTAGAAACTACTTCACTGTCAGCCTTTGACCTACATCTGGATACTGATTTGCCTTTGCCTGATCCTACAGTACTTTGCACTGGTGTTTCCTGGGCCTATGCTACCCACATCCTAACTACTCCAGGGAGGCAACCTGGTCCCTTCTAGCAGCTAGGCCCAGCTTTCACACCATGAAGGATCTTGAGGGTACTTACAGTATAGTCTGCTCCTTAGTCTGTCCTAAAGTCAACTAAGTTATTTAGCACAGTGTGACGACCCTCATTGCCCCTTACATATAGAAGGAAAACATGAGGTGTAACAAAGGCTGATATAGAAAGTATATATTACTAACATTTGATCTAGAAATGGCCATCTAAAGCTATGGCCCTCCAGCTGTTGCAACTACAGTTCCCATCATACCTGGACAGTAAATGCTTTGCCTTTGGCTGTCTAGGCAGGATGGAAATTGTAGTTTTGCAACAGCTGGAGGGCAGCGAATTTAAAACCCCTGATCTAGTGGATCTTGTATAAACAAAGCAACATATCAAATACATACTAAGGCTGGGTTCACACTACGTATATTTCAGTCAGTATTGTGGTCCTCATATTGCAACCAAAAACAGGAGTGGATTAAAAACACAGAAAGGATCTGTTCACACAATGTTGAAATTGAATGGATGGCCGCCATATAACAGTAAATAACTGCCATAATTTCAATATAACAGCCGTTGTTTTAAAATAACAGCAAATATTTGCCATTAAATGGCGGCCATCCACTCAATTTCAACATTGTGTGAACAGATCCTTTCTGTGTTTTTGGTTGCAATATGAGGACCACAATACTGACTGAAATATACGTAGTGTGAACCCAGCCTAAAGCTACTCAAGTGGTATTTTATATGAACAACGATACTACCCTTTGAAATTCTAGTGTCTTCACAGGGGTTGATGAGTTATACAGGACTAGAGATGAGTAAACTTTGAGCATGTTTGTGTTTGTCCGAACCCGAACTCTCGGCATTTGATTACAGATGGCTGAAGAAGTTGGAAGTCCTGGAAAACATGGAAACAACCAATGCCTGTCTTCAGCCACCGTTTATCACAGACTAAAGTTTGGGTTTGGATGACACCAAACGTGTCCGAGGTTCACTTATTTGAATACAGGACTTATGTGTTTATACGACATGTTAAAATACATGTTATACTGGCTGCTTTTTATAAAAAGTTATGCTTTTTTGTTGAAGTGATATAATTAAGTTACAGATACTTTATGGGCTTGAAACAATGTGGTATATATATATACTATTCAACAAGTTGGGGCTATATTACTCTTGCTCCTACTTATGCCTCTGAGAACAAAATGGTTGGGCACAGGGGCGTAGCTAATGTCTCTTGGGCCCTGGTGCAAGAGGTCAACTTGCCCCCCCTTCCTCGATACTATTGGTGTGTATATATATCACCATCACCACCATATTCTTACTGACCAGATCCAGTACACTAAATCCAATAAAACACAGTAACAGATTTAAAGTAACAAATAACACCAGCGCATACTGACTAACACCACCGCTGCTACTGACTAATACCACCACATACTGACTAACACCACTGCTGCTACTGACTAATACCACCACATACTGACTAACGCTACCGCATACTGACTAATACCACCACATACTGACTAACACCACTGCTGCTACTGACAAATACCACCACATACTGACTAACGCTACCGCATACTGACTAATACCACCACATACTAACACCACTGCTGCTACTGAATAAAATCCTCTGTACACAGATCACTATCACCCATACAGTCATATAGAGGTACCTAGCTCTACACAGGCTCAGTACACCATATACATTACAGTGCAGTTACATTAGGTGACTCACAGCGGACGTCTTCTCTGATCAGGGTTCTTCCCTTTTCATCTTCTTCATCTGTCCTGGGCCATTATGAGAACTTCTCTGAGCCACGAATCCACAGAATCTGCCAGACAGACATATTAGGCTCCTCACTCTGGCACCATACTCATCTCTATACACACTGCACATCTGTATTGGCTCCTTTACACCCTCATTTAGTAGGTAGCCCTGACACTATGTGATCCCCCTTATAGTATATGCCCCCCTCTGTGCATGCTCCTCTCGTGAAGTCCACGTTATAGATGGCCCCCATGTTGTCCCCCTTATAGATGCCCCCCCGTGTTATCACCTTAAAGATGCCCCCCATTTTATCCCCCTTACAGATCCCCCATATTGTCCCCTCCTCCTGCCCCTCCATCACCATACTACTACCCCTTTCATCCTCCTGCCCCTACATCTTTATATTACTACCCCCTTCATCCTTGTCCATAATCATATTAATACCCCTTCATAATCCTCCTGCCCTTTCATCATCATCATCATACCACTACACCCTTCATCATCCTCTTATTCCTTCATCATCATACCACTACATCCTTCATCATCCTCTTACTCCTTCATCATCAAACCACTACACCGTTTATCATTCTCTTACTCCTTCCTCATACCACTACACCCTTCATCATCCTCTTACTCCTTCACCATACCACTACACCCTTCATCATCCTCTTGTTCATTCGTCATACCACTACACCCCTCATCATCTTCTTGTTCCTATATCATCATACCACTACACCCCTCATCATCTTCTTGTTCCTATATCATCATACCACTACACCCCTCATCATCCTCTTGTTCCTTCATCATCATATCACAACACCCCTCATCATCCTCTTGTTCCTTTACCATCATACCACTACACCCCTCATCATCCTCTTGTTCCTTTACCATCATACCACTACACCCTTCATAATCCTCCTGCCCTTCCATCATCATACCACTACACCCCTCATCATCCTCTTTTTCCTTTACCATCATACCACTACACCCTTCATCATCCTCCTGCCCTTCCATCAACATACCACTACACCCCTCATCATCCTCCTGCCCTTCCATCATCATACCACTACACCACCCTTCATCATCCTCACCTGTATGGTTTCTGTAGCCTCCTATTCACACGCACTGGCAGGGGGGTGGGGGTGGGGGGGACGGGCAGAGCTTCCCGACACATGGTTTTGCCGGGGCTGTCTCCTCAGAATCGGGACAGTCCCGGCAAAACTGTTGGCAACTATGCAGCACACACACACGCCAGTGAGCTCTGTGTGCGCCGGGGCAGTGACGGGATGCACATAGAGCTCACTGGTGTGTGTGCTGCAGCCTGCCGTCAGCCGGGGGCCCATCCCAGCCTCCCTCTTGTGATCGCAAGCAAAACATTGCTTGCGGTCACAAGAGGGAGTGGGAGGGGAGCAGTACAGTGGCAAGGGGGGGCCTCGCGGGTGGGGACCGCTGCGACCGTGGTAGCTACGCCACTGGTTGGGCAGTGGGAAACCATCACTCTTTTTCCAAGGTGTATTTTGGCCATAAGAAAGCCAATGGAGGTAATAAGAGCTTGGTTTTGGTATAGATAACTGGCTACAACAAACTGGTGCCATTTAGCATATGGAAAAGCACAGTTATAACACAGAAATGGAAGGGCAAACCTTTCCTATACCTATAGCAGTATATAAAGAATAATGCTCATGCTGTACTTGGGCAGGGGGATGTAAAAGCATGGGATTATTCCAGGGCTTATTCTTACAAGGCATTACCTTAAATTCACCGCTTTCGCTTAAGAAAACAGAAGTGTTTCTGATGTACGGAATAATCAAGTGGCCTACTTCTACCCAGTATAGCAAGTTAACGGGGCTGCCGTCTATAGAGATGGAGGGGCTTATGGCAGCAGGCACACAAAGGAGTCAACAAAAGAACATACTTCTTTTACAATGACTTCAGCCGACGCCACTAACAAAAATGGGACACAATAGTAAAAAGAAGTTGTTTACCATCCAGTCATTGACTAGACAACAGCTTCCATCTACCACAGTAAAGGCATTGTGCATAATGGTATAACATAAAGTAGAAGGAAAAAAAAATAAAAATAAAAAAAAAAATATATATATATATATATATATATATACATAGTAGATTAAAACTTCATCCATTTAAAAAAGGCGCAGTCTGTGGGAAAGAAAAAGGGCGGCTTCATAGCTACATTATTTAAAGCGTGCAGGAAGTGGTGTATAAAATATATAACTTTTTTTTTCTTTTTTATAAATCTAGCCTTCCTTAGAGGTAGTGGAAAAGCAGCAATGAGAATTGATGTATCACTTTTTAAGCAAGGTTACCAAAGCTATGTTGATATACTATACCGGTTCTAAATACTCAAAGTTCTTCATTTCCAGAAGTATTGCGACCAGAGATGAATGAAGCAGTCGGAAATTTTCTTTGCAAACTTTGCAAATTTTCAGTCATACTTATTATCTTAACGCAAATTGAATCTCAACGAATGACATTAAAACAGCCAAAACTCTAGTAGCTACAATACTAGGACTATTACAGAAGCTCGAATTTGTTAAAGCATGTTGTTGTAAAAATGTCAAAAATCGGAAAATAACAGTTTAAAAAAATGTCAATCAGCCAGTCAATCATCCAATTACCGCCATTCCTCTTTTTCCCTATATCACTCTGTTAGTATCTCCCTGCTCTGCTCTGCCTGCTGCCGTCCTGCTCTCTCCTCCACACACAGCCGACTCGTCACCTCCGTTACCAAACCACACCTTATGTAGAGGGGGAGGTGCTGACATTAGAGAGGGGCCTGCAGCTGATTGTCCGCGAGAATTCCGTAGTATGAACCCACCCTAACAGTAGTCACAACCTTGGCTCTGTATAAAGAACCCTATTTAGTCAACCTTCCCCATACACAATTATTTTCTATTCCCTTTTATCAAGACCTGTGCATAGTAATCATATCATCTTCTTATTGCTATGAGAGTTGAAACTAAGCATCACTTTCATTCAGGAAACACATTTTAAAAGTGCCAAAAAATCTCCAAATTACCTAGGTATTATTGTTCTCAGTGATCATCCATTTTCCTGTCATCAAAAATTTATCTTTAGAACAGAAATACGCACAGCCCTAACTTTTCAACAATACTCTCATGCATAGTTGTCTGTAATATTACTTTTTCCATTTATACATTAGCAAATGTATATAATCCTAATGCCAACCGGGTCCCCATGGTTATTACAAGTTGGAGACAACCTTATATTATTTGCAGAGGGACCAATTATAATGGGCGGCCACTGAATCCAATATTACAGTCATTGTGAAGAAGTTACATGTGTCACATTCTGCATCAAGTACATTACATTCTAAACTCCAGAAATCAGGGGTTAATTGATATCTGGAGATGTACTAATCCTACCCGTATTGATTTGTACTTTTCTAGAAGTCTATCTTTCCATAGGCTTAATTGAATACTTTCTATGGCTAACCTTCTCTCCTCTCGTATAATACCGAAAAAAAATATTTAAAATCAACAGGTGCCAGAAAGTGCCAGAGATTTGTAATTTACTTATATATATATATATATATATATATATAAAAAAAAAAACGCAAGTCTTCCAGTACTTATCAGCTGCTGTCTGTCCTGCAGGAAATGGTGTATTCTTTCGGTTCTAGAGAGCAGGAGAGGGTTTTCTATGAGGATTAACTACTGCTCTGGACAGTTCCTTACATGGACAGAGGTGGCAGCAGAGAGCACTGTGTCAGATTGGAAAGAATCCATCACTTCCTGCAGGACATACAGCAGCTGATAAGTACTGGGAGATTGGAGATTTTTGAAGTAAATTGCAAATCTATATAACTTTCTGACATCAGTTGATTTAAAAACGTAAAAAAAAATCCTTTAAAGGAACATATTTCTGACCACCGTAATACCCCTTTATATAGATGATTTTTTTTATATGGCAATTTTGAAATAGTAACAAATAAACAATACATTGATCAAGTAACAAATATCCAAACATATGGGAAAAGTAACAGAATAACACAAATACAGATTCTCACTTATACCACATCATTAGTTCTATACAAAGTTTGCGCTGGTAATATCTAGTCCGACCGAGGTATAGAAAAACATCAATAAAACATATAAGTAAGACCAAATGTCGAGAGGAGCCTCAGCTATAGGGATTGATTGCTTTTTTTAAAGGGGGTCATTATGCCATACCATGGTTCTTCTACTGAACTAGGTCAGGGGCCACTGTGCAGGAGGGACTGGAGGAGGTGGTGGCCGATGTCACCTTCTTCAATAGTTGAAGGAAATTGGTGCTGAACAGCGATAGCCTGAGAAGAAGAAGAAACCTTTGTCTACCTGTTGTGACCGGGCAACAAAGATAATGACTTTTTTCCTGTTGTGTCTATTGACACGAGTAACTCAGTAACTGAGATATGAAATACAGATGTAGCCACCACCAAACATAAGGTGGTGGTGTGCAGTACATTAGCATGTTGCAACCTTCACACCTACTTGGCACCTTATTAGTATGATCTACACAGTTTGCACAGATATGTGTACATGACCCTTCAGAATTAAGACAGTGATACGGTATGCATGTACTGTTAGTAATTTTGATCTGTGTCCAGTCTGGCAATTACTACATTTACCAAAGGCATTTCTCCCACCTAGCCAGAATCCTGCTCCATACTGATGAGGGGCAACACCCCGAAACAGATGTCTGTGGATAGATACCTGGCCTTGGTTAATCCCTTGTCATTACATTGACTTATAGGGCCACTTAATATGGTGGTTTTGGTGGTTTCCTACAGGAGCCGCCCCTTGGCTGGGTCCTTCCCAGAGGGATATCTGGCTAGTTCTGTGTTTCGAGACTCTTAAATGAGGCTCCACAGGCTCTTCTTTTTTGCATATTCATATTTCCCAGGGAGCAATGGACCTAGGATTTCACAGCATTGAGCGCTTTTACTAGCAGCTGGCAGTGTTATCTTTGGCTGGTCTCTCTGAGATCAGTGATCTGTTTCTTTTACATATACCATATACATATGGGCTAATGCTATAAGTATCAGCTGTGCAGTGAGGCATACAATATAGCTATTCCTATACCTTGAAAAGTACTTTGAGAAGCACCAGGGTCTCCTGTTAAAGACAGGTGTCCCTGCTTCTGTAGCCTTCTCCCAATGTTAGCTATACTAATTGCAAAGCATGCCTTGTGGTAGATAAAGTGTATATTATATTTGTTTTTTGTCTTGTTATTTTAAGCTGATTTTTACTTGAGTGTCATATTAAAAAAAACTACATTCACAGCGGAACGTCAAACGATTTGACAAGTTAGATTTTCAGTGTTCAGATATTGTGTGCACCTCTGTTATCTATATACTGGTGTTACCTGTCACTATGCTCCGGTCTGTGATGATAAGGAGGACACTGCTGAGAAATGATCTGTACAGAGCAGCAAGTCTTTGATTAGTTTGAAGCTTAGTGGTGAGAATGTAAATTGCAAGATGAATAAGTTTAACATATATAAATATAAAAATGTAAATATAATGTGATGGGAAATTATAAAAAAATTGTTTTTCAATTTTGTGGAAAAAAAAAAGATAGTTAATAAAAATATATATAAAAAAATTAATGCCACCTACATTTATGCTGATATAAAGCCTCCATGAATCCGTGCAATTACAGGAAAGGAATACATTAAGAGTTTTTTTGTAATTATTGTAGACTCGGTCTTGAATAGACTTAATTTCTGGTAACATATATGGTGGCTGAAGTGCACTTCATCAGCTTGTAGTGCTTGGAGGAAGCATAGTGTAAGACAGAGAATATCCTTGAGTGAATCTGAAATTGCTGATGAAATAACAGGGAGAATTCTGCTAAACTGGCCGGATATGTTGATAAAAGTTTCATTTCTTGTGATTGTATAAAACTCAATGGCCCAGATGTAGTAATCAGAGATGAGCGAACCTGCCGAGGTTCGGGTTCGTATGAACCTGAACTCTCGGCATCTGTTTCCCGCTGTCTGCAGCCTCCGTGAAGAGGGTGGATACAGCCGAAGAACCGCCTGGAAAACTGGAAAACAGCCATAGCCAATAGGCTGTATCCCAGTTTTCCAGGCGGTCCTCCGGCTGTATCCACCCTCTTCTCGGAGCGGGCAGACAGAGGGAATCAGACGCCGAGAGTTCAGGTTCATACGAACCCGAACCTTGGCAGGTTCACTCATCTCTAGTAGTAATGTGTCTGTGCCAGAATTTTGACCAAAAACTTGTGCCTGGGACTGGCGCCTGTCCACATTTATTATGTGATTTAGACCAAAAAGGTGGAATGGCCTCTGTAAAAAAAAAAAAAAAAGTGACATGGCCCAAGGTGTCAAACAGTGCACCACCAAAAGGATTGTGCACTTAAAGAGTAGTAATATTTGGCCTAAACGTAAAGGCCTATACATCTTCGATAACTGTTACCGGAGGTTTTTCAGGTATTTTTCCCATTGCTCCCATACACATGAACAATCCTGAGTTTCCTAACAGGCTGTTTCACGCAAGTGTGCTCTTCAACAGACTGTCGAAGCACACATTTGCACAAAACAGCCTGTTACTGGCATCTGACTGGTGTCTGCCCTAATCACCTCCATGCTGTTTAAAATAAAGAGCCTGTATCAAATTAGTAACAAATTAGTGAGTGCGGCTTTCAGTTTTTCTATATAGTTGATGTTAACTTTTGGTATTGTTCTCCAAAGCAGAACTCGGCATTCGACTTCCGGTGTCTGGAGAAATTGGATGCTGCCCTAGGGCTGCCAGGAAAACATAGATACACCTGTATCTGTCAAAATGTGCCCTAAAGGTAAAGGCTATGGACAACTGTGAAATATTAATATTTAGAATGTAAATTTGTTTCTCGTTAGTCCTATTCAACTATTCAGTCCTACACATTAGTAGGGATTTCTCCACCCTGTGGACTGATAGGACAGATGAAACTTTTAGTTCCTACTACATTCACCACCCTGTGTAATTAATTTAATACAGACCGTCTAGGTAACAGAGAGGGAGACCTGCGTTGCTGAAAAAAACATAAACTTCCCTTTTATCATATCAGCAGCAGTGGCATAGCTACCATATAGGCAGGGAAGGCGGTTGCTATGGGGCCCGTAGAGGGAAGATAAGAGCCTCCTGTATCCTTTTGCTTATGTACTGCAGTGTGTAAGTGACCCAGTGTTCTCTTACATGCTGCAACACAAAAAAAGGGTTAATACAGAAGACAACTAGCTCTCTCCCTCACTACTCTGATAACCTCTGACCTCTGTTCTCTAAGCTCCTGCAGAGGTCAGGGGTTATCAGTGCAGGAGTAGTGAGGGAGAGAGCTAATTGTCTTCTGTATTAACCCTTTTTTTGTGTTGCAGCATGTAAGAGAACACTGGGTCACTTACACACTGCAGTATATGAGGGGTTAAGCAGAAGGTAGTCTGCTCCTGCACCTATGCATATAACCATGAGGCTCCTAATAGGCTGTTATAGTTAAATACAGTGGATGGACAGAACAGACATTGGCTCTCTCCTCTGCCAGTCACTGTTGTGGCTGCACGCAGGATTCTGCCTCTGGCCACAAGAGATCTATTTTTGGGGCACATCACAGAGTGTGTATATATATATATATATATATATATATATATATATATATATATATATATTAGTGTGTAGAGGAGGGGGGCCCCATACAGTTTTTTGCTATGGGGCCCCATGAATCCTAGCTACGCCCCTGATCAGCAGCACAATAGTGGGGATGTAGCAAGAAGAATACTCCAGGGGGAATCTCCTGTACAGATCATAGAACAAACCCATCAAAGCAAGTGACCTCTGAAAGGCTTTCACTAAGAAGGTTATGTATTAGCTAGAAGGAAGATAAACTTCCAAGAGAGGTAAGATAAATTACGGACGAACCTATAGACTTATATTAGTGTATACATGCCACAATTACGGTCCGCACTAGGGCCTGTCATTATTTTATGCAGCGTGGATGAACAGCTAAATCACGAATCCACTAAATTACGGACCTGTGTATAGGGCCATACAAACCTATGGGACCATATTTTGTCCGTAATTGCAGATCAGCAGTAACGGACAAAAGATACACACTGGTGAATGAGGTCTAGGTTTGCACATATACACAAATTTTAGTAAATCTGAGCCATTGTATGTTGGTGAGGTCTTAAACAGAGATGAGCGAACCGGGTTCGGGTTCGAGTCCATCCGAACCCGAACTTTCGGCATTTGATTAGCTGGGGCTGCTGAACTTGGATAAAGCTCTAAGGTTGTCTGGAAACCATGGATACAGCCAATGACTATATCCATGATTTCCACATAGCCTTAGGGCTTTATCCAACTTCAGCAGCCACCGCTAATCAAATGCCGAAAGTTCGGGTTCGGATGGACTTGAGCATGCTCCAGGTTCGCTCATCTCTATTCTTAAATGCACTTGTACTAGGAGGCTTGAGGTTTTTTTTTTTTAAGTAAAAGTAATTTGCTAATCTGTATAACTTTCTGATGTCAGTTGAATTAGAAGCAGTTTTCTCTCCGGAGTACCCCTTCAATGAGGATTGAAGCAGTATTCTCACTAAGGGTCCATTTACACAGAAAGATTATCTGGCAGATTATCTGCCAAAGGTTTCAAGCCAAAGCCAGAAATGAATTTGAAAAGAGGAATAATCTCAGGCTTTCCTTTATGACCTGATCTCTTTTTATAGTCTGTTTCTGGCTTTGGCTTCAAATCTTTGTCAGATAATCTCTCAGATAATCTTTCTGTGTAAATGGACCCTTATGCTGGGTTTACACGGAGCGATAATTCGCCCAATCGTACGATTAACGATTTCTAAGTAACGATTTTTCTTTTAGAACGATCAGCATTTAGATGGAACAATATACCTGTCTCGCACATAGGTAAAATCAGTGAACGACTGTTTACACGGAACGATCGGCGAATTTTTTGCGAACGACGATTTAAGAACAAGTTAAAAGATCGAAATGAACGATTTCTCGCTCGTCGTGCGATCATTCGCTGCGTTTACACGTACGATTATCGTTCGAATTCGATCGTTCCGTGTAAACCCAGCATTAGACATGGAGGAAGTTCACTTTCTTCATTTATGGTGCGTTTACACAAACAGATTTATCTGACAGATCTTTGAAGCTAAAGCAGACTATACACAGGGATCAGGTCTTAAAGGAAAGACTGGGATCTATCCTCTTGTCAAATCCATTCCTGGCTTTGGCTTAAAAAATCTGTCAGATAAATCTCTCTGTTTAAACGCACACTTAGAATTGCTTAGTGCTGTGCGGCCTAGAAGGAGCTGATTTTCTTGAATTTGTGCCAGTTCTGTGTTTTGATTTGCATTGGTCTGAACACCAGTTTATTTTGTCTGCTCACTTGGTTTTATGGACACACCCGCCTTCACCTACTAAGTTCTGTCTGGCCATGTCATGGTTAATCTTGCTTTGGTTCTTGGGGGCTTTGGGGTCAGGTGCCTGTGGTTGGAGATCAGGGGGATGGTCCAATTGTATTCTGGACCAGACCCCTGGCCTCTTATATAACACCCCCCAGTCTGTATACTCCTTGCTTGTTATCAAGCTTGTCTCTGCCTGCTTGTGCTATTGTCTGATATATATATATATATATATATATATATATATATATATATATATATATATATGATTCTTAACTTTGGCTTTTGTTCCCCGACTCTCCCTGTTTGCAGCCTGCCTCGATCTTTCTGCCTGACTCTGACTCTGGGCATAAAACACGAATGCCATAGCCTTGTTTTGAAAATTCTGGCATTGACATAAAGAAGGAAAAAAAAAACACTACAGGGAGAAAAAAACATCCAAATCAAAACTGAAAACTGACACAAAAAAGCCTTGAAAACTGTAGGTGTTTCATATTTCCATTATGTTGCAAAAAAATGTATGGGATTTTTATTTTTGCTTTTATCCAGGGCTACACTGCAACTTTTTAAGATTGAATTTAACCCTTTTATGACCTGCGGTCATTGATGCCTCAATGCCCAGGTCGTTTTTGGACATCAGCTTATGGGATCATAATGATCCCATAAGCTGATGTCCCTTTGTCTGTCCCCTCTCCTCTCTCCCCTGCCGCTGTCACAATCTTGTGACAGCGGCAGGGGAGAGAGGGGAGGGGTCAGAGCGCACTTTACACCATGTTTGAGAAAAATCTCCCCCTATACTTCTATGCTGATAGTTGACACCTTTATACTGACGGTAGATGTTATATTATAATAGCGTGAATATATAAGCCCAAAAAACACAGGTAGAATATGATCCCCTAGCTTAGGAGCGTCACGCTGGATTACTCATGTAGGTTTCTTTAATGTATTCTCGCATATTGATTTTTTTCAGCGACAGGTAAGCGGAGAAGTATAAGGCAACACCCTATAATCTGTGTTTAACCACTGGAGTCGATAAGACCGCTGATTCACGTCAACCCGGAGCTCATTTGCACATGCAGATTTAAGCTAACAAGCATTCAGGTTTAAAGAATGGCCCCGCTCCCCACCCCCCCAACCAACCCCCCCATAGCTCGGCAGTAATAACAGCGTCTCATGCTTTGTGAAAGAGAAGGATGGATTGAGTCTTGGTTTTCAATTTGCATCAAGCATATTAATTGCAGTGCAGAGCGCAGCCATAAAACAGCAATGTGCTGGAACAAACATTTAATGTACTGAGCTATGAATGAATGCTCACATGAATTTTCAGCGACAGGCAGAGCGGCGCTTCCCTCCCTCACCCGCGCTCCGCTACGGCTACAACCTCTAGTGCTGCCTGGGAGATGGAGGTAGAAACAGACACAAATTAAGAAGACAAAATTAATCCTTCAGAGAAGGAGAATCTCCCGCTTGTACCTTCTGCCCCCCTTCAGCGTTGCTCCCACCGAGCCTGCGCTCACACAGCATCCTAAATGCTTCTTCATTGTTATCCAATAGAGTTTAATCCTCAGAAGTTTAGATTAGGAAGGGGGGAAAAAGGGGGGGGGGGCACTCTGCTGTGAAATATTCTGCATCTTCAATAATAATATTCACATTTTTTTTTCCGTATTACCGACAGATTCAGAAAACTAGTAAAATAGTGTAAAGAATTAATGGGTGCCATCTGTTAGAGCCCCTTGAAGGTTTGCCATGCACAAATAAAGATTTCGAAACTATTTAAAGGGTACCTGTCACGTGAAACATCATTATGCAACTGCAGGCCCAGATTTATAGGGGGACATTTATTAAGACTGGCTCACTCATACGCAGTCTTAAATTAGGCCCTGTCCCCTCTAAAAGGCACATGCCTTTAGTGAAACCTTCCTCGTCTAGTCAGTAGAGAGCGGCTTGCTGGCACTGTGCTCTACTGCACATCCAGTCTTGAGTTATCTGTCAACTGTCCTGTGTTAGCTGTATAAACGAACGATCAAACGACAAGCGAGAAATCGTTTATTTTGATCTTACAACATGTTCTAAAATCGTCGTTCGCAAAAAATTCGCAGATCGTTCCGTGTAAACAGTCATTCACCGATTTTTGCTATGTGCGAGATAGGCTTAAGCGATCGCAAAACGAACTTTCCGTACGCTAAATCGTTCCGTCTAAACGCTGATCGTTATAAAAAAAAACCATTTCTTCAAAATCGTTAATCGCACGATTGGGCCAATTATCGCTCATCTCTAGCTGTTATTCTCCTGATTAAGGTCATTGAAGGATCAAATTACATGCCCATTCAAGTCCATGGAGATGGGAGGGATGTAAAGATGGTCATCTCTAACGACAATGTATAGACCAGCCTCCACCATTGGTATATTTAACCACCAGGGGGACATCCTGAAAAAAATCCAACCGGAGAACAGTTTAATGAACAAACACTTGTTGAGTTTGAAAATTAGGGTGGTCCGTACCCTCCCCGATCTCCATATGGGAAACCATCAGTATGTGCACCAAGTCTGAGGACAAATCAAAAGTTACTGCAAATGACATTTTCATAAGTTTGTATGCTAGTAAAACTAGAATGGTAGCATAACCCGAAGCTCTTCCCCATCTATCATGTACCGTTCACAATCTTGTATCTCGTAAGGCAGAGCAGCCGTATAAACGATAGGTCCCTGGTGCCCCCCTATAGACTGTAACCTAACATTGGTTTAATATTCATTCAATTCTACAAGCGCTTTCTCCTATAAAATATTAATGCTAGTCTAATAATTCAAGTCTCCGAGAAAAGCATCAGCCAGTCAATCAAATCCATATTAGATACCACCACTACCCTACAGAATACTGATCATAGAAGCCTCGTTCTCTTCATACACGAGGAAGGCAAAGAGGAAGAGCTACATAGCGGGGGTCTGAACAGCCTCACACCATAGCGATTACAGAGAAGATGTGTAAAGACGTAAGCAATATTAAAAGCTCAGCAGCATCCCGAGGACTGATTGTACCGCTATCTCTTTTTTTGATATGTTCTGCTCACCTATGGTCTACATTGCTGTAATCAATAGATGCTTCACTTTGTTCATATTTTTCAACAGCATTGCATGCTGGGTGCACCGGCTAATCCATAACCGGTGCTAAGCAGAAAGAAAAATGAACTTAGGAGATGACTGGTATTAAAGGTAATGATTTGTTTATGTAGTCAACAACAAGATGGTACAACGAAGTACAACTAAGATCTGCAAAATATTTTTTAAAAATAGACCGGTTTTAGATGTACGGATGCGGTGACATCGGCAGGTCTGGTGCCGCCTGCTTAATCTGCATGTCATGGAATGTAAAACATAATTTCCTATCAGGAGAGACGATGATTATAAATAGTAAATTACACAGTCGGGGTGATTGATGCAGGGAATTAATCTGATTGCCATGTAGGAGGTCAGGATGATTTGAGTTTTAACAGTGAGGATTAGGGTAGATGAACCAGCGTCTTCCTTCTACTCATGATATGGAAAACATGCACTCCTGAAGCTGAAGATGGCTTGGATGGAAATAATACAGCACTATAGTAAATGTCAGCCTATAGTAATAATATATGAATACATGGAAGACTATAACTCTGTGTGGACAGTTTAAGGCCAGCTTTACATTTGCATAAGAGCTCTATTCGAGGCCTCATGGTAGGGTAGGACCATTGCACAACAGACACTACCGTGTTTCCTCAAAAATAAGACACCCTCTTAAATTAAGAGACCCCAACTAGCCTACTAACTGGCCTAAAGTAAGGCATCCCCCATTAAATAAGGCACCCCCCAAAATTAGGGCCGTCTGCCACTGCCTGCTGCCGCCTGCCAACACCCGCCCGCCTGTCCAATGCCGGCGCCGCAGGCATACTGGTCCATGGCCCCCACATCCCGATGCACGCCGGAGGTCATGTGATGAACGTCACGCCACATGCTCCTGGTCCCGTTGCTGGTCACACTGAGGTATTGGTGAGTATTCCGCAAGGGGGGGGGGGATAAGACATGCCCGAAAATAAGACATAGTGCCTCTTAGGGTGCAAAAATTAGGATATTATTTTCGAGGAAACATAGTAATGGATCCCAACATATCCCATGAGATCCCATTGACTTTCATGAAGCCCATTGGGTTTTGGTCTTGTGTTTGTTTATTTATCAGGATTTACAAGACAAAAAAAAGAAAACTTTTTGCCAAATAAGGATAACAGTCCCAGAAATGTTATGTCCTAAGTTACATAACTTATATCACTATTGAACTTTATTACTTGTGCCATTCTACGTGAAAGCCACAATCTCAAAGATTACGGTTAGTAACACACCAATGCAGGGTCCCTCTGCTCACACCAGCACATGTCCAGGCCCATTTAAAGTTCGCCAATGGCCATTTGGATGATCCAGAGGAGGCATGGAAGTGATGTGGTCAGATGAGACCAAAAAATAACTTTTTGTTATCAATTCCACCCACCATGTTTGGAAGAAGAAGAAGAAGGATGAGTACAACCCAAAGAACACAACCCCACCCCAACTGGGCAACTGGGCAAACAAAGCTTTCTGTGCCAAATATTAAGTTCTACTTTTCTAGTGTAATAAATACTACTTTTAAGTATTTAAAATCAATGTATTTTGCTAGATTTGTTTTAATAGATTCAGTCTCTCACAGTTGAAGGGTACCTATGATAAGAAAAAATTAAAGACATCTCCATTCTTTGCAGGTGGGTTCATATAGGGGCTGTAGTTTTGTGTTCTTGGGCTATAATCCAACAAATGGCTCTTGGGCTCCTCTTTCGGCCACAGTTACTTCTGTCTGCAGATATTTTGCCGGTCTTTGCATACTTAGAAGGGATCAAGGAATCAGTAGACCTCGACCTATCAGTTCAGGTCACAGGTCCACCCACAAGGCAAACACCAACTGTCTTTTCCCTCTGGAGCTTTAAAGGGGTTATCCAGCACTACAAAAACATGGCCACTTTCCCCCCTCTCTTGTCTCCAGTTCAGGTGTGGTTTGCAATTAAGCTCCATTTACTTCAATGGAACTGAGTTCCAAATCCCGCCCAATCTGGAGACAAGAGAGGGGCCATGTTTTTGTAGCGCTGGATAAACCCTTTAACGTACTGTATCAGGCCCTTAAAACAAATATATAGAACTCAAATATCATGACATTAAGGCCACCGTGATAAGTGGAACACAATCCTACTGCCCAAATTATTGCATTGTCACAAAATATGTTGCCCTTTCCTTACAGATTTATGCAATGCCAAACCCTATTGTTTTGCAACGTAACTAACTACATGTCTAGGCTGACTCCATTTCACTGTACAAAACATAGCTACATTACTGGCCAGGGTACTGTCAAAGTTTTCCTAGAAAAAGTGGTAGTCATCCACCTGTTCATTAACCTAACAAGTTAATTTTCTCCTGATTATAACCCTTCCCAATTGTCCTCGCTCCCTTTTAACACCAGCAACTCAAACCAGCACAAGCCACTGTCTTCCCAAGGAGCAAATTGATAGAATTATCCTCAATTAGAGCAATCACATTTCTCTTGCTTGAAATGAAGAGAAGCATTTTCATGACCCAATGCCCAACAGTGCATTTAGGGGGATTGAAGCTTCCCACCCCTACCGACTAATTTTTCTCTCTCTCTTTTTTTTTAAATATATTATACATTCTCCATGGACTCAGGCAGAATAATATATTACAGGGGAGAGGTTTCATCTTCTTGCTTGCCCCAGAAGTATAGTGAGAAATAAGAGATAATAAGGAAAGTTATGATGATACCATGTGGTATATATGTGGTTTTATTTCAGGCCCTGTGTCTCTAATTATACTCCATCAAAAAGTAGTATAGTTCCATGCAGTTTTGTTATTTTCACTGATTGGTGATATCTCAGTTCTTATCCCCTGATGAACCCGGCACCACAGGGGGGAAACACGTTTGAAACTTATGTGCATTGTTGCTGGGTACTCTCCTGTTACAGATTGTATTTGGTTTGTTGCTGTATTATAACTCCTTAGGTGTTCAGCCTTTTGACACCACATCTTTACGTGAGTTTGAGGAGTTCTTCACGGTATACACACAACCTGGCTTATATCTTGTTATCATATATACTATGTTATATCATTTTGCACTAGCACTTGTGAGAAGTATTGATACTAAATTTTTGTATTCCACTTACAGTTAATTCCAATAAATAACTTTGTTGGGACTCCATTCTGTCACATCTTTACCTTCCACTAGTACTACCAAAGGTCTGGTGCCCGTGTGTCCAGGGGTGGGTAATACCACTCCTGACAAGTCGCCCCAAAACACCATTGCCCACCGGCTGGTACAACACCAGTATCCAGCACCTTGGGTCACGGCACTTACATGTTGCCAACACTACACAGTGAAAAGAGCCAACTGCTTCCTGCCTCATTCATTGTGTAGTGTGGGTGCTAGACAGTGGATCAGTGGTTGTTCCCTGGTGTGGTGTGGATAGCTCATACGTATATTTTACCTGAAAAATTCCTTTAAGCTGAGCTCTGCACACAGTTTTATACATTCTAGACACTCTGATTGTTTTAAGGTTAACAGTAGCATACTAAAGGGGACAGTATTGAGCCTTCTTCTTCTGAACATGTTTATTATGGACTTTCTAGAGGGTTAGAGTAGAATTTCAGT
Source organism: Dendropsophus ebraccatus (assembly GCF_027789765.1). Taxonomy (NCBI): domain Eukaryota; kingdom Metazoa; phylum Chordata; class Amphibia; order Anura; family Hylidae; genus Dendropsophus; species Dendropsophus ebraccatus. Next base: position 61,872,863 of record NC_091466.1, read on the forward strand.
ATCTGCCACTGACACTAAGCTCAGTAAGGTAACCAACACAGTGGTGGATAATGTCAAACTACAGAGAGATTTGGAGATGCTGGGGGCTTGGGCAGAGAAATGGCAAATAAAGTTTAATGTGGCTACATTTAAAGTTATGTGCTTGGATTGAGGAAACAAAATTTTGATAATGCAGTAAATACACTGGGTAATTCTGTCGCCGAAAAGGATTTTTGGGTATTGATGGACAAACTCAACTTTAGTGACCAGTGCCAGGCAGCTGCTGCCAAGGCAAATCAAATCCCGGGAAGCATCAAAAGAGGCAGAGATGCTCATGAGAAAAAAAAAGAGTTTTGCCTCTTTACAAATCACTAGTCAGACCACACATGGAATATTGTTTACAATTCTGGGCACCTGTATATAATAAGGGCATGGCTGAACTGGAGCGAGTACAGAAAAGGGCAACTAAGGTAATAAGGGGATCAGTGGATTGCAGAAGTAAGACCAAGTACAAACCTAGATTAATTCAGTTTAAAAAAAGGAGGGCTTATAGATGATCTGATGACAGTGTATAAATACATGAATGGACAGTACAGAGATCTTTATACCTAGACCAGTAACTATGACAAGGGCCCTGACCAGCGCCCATCCTCCCCATACACAGGAACATTTGGCATGACCGAGCGTTCCTATGTTCTCTTTGAGGAGGAGAGGAAGGATAAGCTGCAAAAAGAGAGCTCTTGCTATGGCTTATCTCTCCCAAAACAAAGGAGTCAGGCAGTCATTTTTTACTACCCCCGACCCCTATCTCCATTGACATCATCTGTCGGTACACAGTTGGGAGAGCACTATACACCATGATAGGCCGACTAAAGTCTAAGGGGCCTATTATCGCTCCGTGGAATAGAGACAATGATCATCGGATGATTGTGTAATCGTTTATTTAGGTTCCCACCTAAATTCATTGGGCACCGACTGCGCAGTGCTGCGTGGAATAGCGGTGCGTGGCCGGCGACCGATGATTTCAGCAGCACCAAACATTACCTAACCATGTTGCAGGTCTTCTCCTACGCTCCTTCTTCCTCCCAGTCCCGTCTTAGCTGACAGACCGCTCAGCCAATCACTGGCCAGGACCGCCGCGGCCAGTGATGGGCTGAGCGGTCTGTCTGCTCAGACAGGCCGCACTGAAACTACTGCTGCGCGTGAGACCGGAAGGAAGAAGGAGCGCAGGAGAAGACCTGCAACATGTGTAGATAATGTATGGGATTTGAACAAGGGCTGCAGGGACATCGGTAACTATGTCCCTGCAGCCCTCGCTAAACGATTATCCGGAATAGGCCCAGTAAACAAGCGTCGATCTAGCAGATCGGCGCTCGTTAACATTATTAATCGGGCCCCCATCGGCTTGTGGAATAGGACCCTTAGAAGACCCCCATAGTCCTAGACAGCCAGAGCTTTGGCTGCCCAGGCATAATGGGAATTGTCATTTTGCAACAGCTGTACACAGGTTGTATACAAGATAGCAGATCAGTAACAACACACCTTCGCTATGGCAAAATCCCAATATTGCTCAGGCGAATTGGAGGAGCAGCCTTAAAAAGGTAATGCCAGGCAGGGATGGGTGGAGGACATATTACAGCCATGTGCACTAGCTCTGTAAGTGATAGCTAGTGCACAGCTGCCCCCTATAGGCAGAAAGGAGGCGTGAAACCAGAGATGAAAGCCTGGACCAGCCAGAGTGGAGGTGGAGCCGCGATCATGGAGAAGCGGCAGTGAGTTCCAGGACAACAAAAGACGGACAACAAAGCCAAAAAGAAAAAAAAAGTTGTGAACCTAGCCATGAAATGTACGCTAAAAACTCACCATGATTTATAAATAGTTTATAGAATCTTTATAGAACTGTAAAGAATTATCATTAGATTTAAAAACTTTCCCCAGGTCTCTCATCCTGACTCTGCCAAGTATCAGTTGACTTTTTATTTCTTCGCCGCCGGATCCTTTGTTGTTAGTAATTGATCCATGTAGGCAAAGCTGTTTTGTACTTCTCCATCAGCTGTAAAGTTTGCTGCCTTTCCTGTTGTTTTGACCTTTAGATTTCTTCATAACCTTTTAATTGAATTCCCACCTTCCCACTCAGTTCTTTAACATTCCTTATCAGGCATTTTGTTCTTCGTCATCTTCAGATCGGAGGACAAAATATTTGTATTAAAGGGGTACTCCGGTGGAAAACAAATTTCAGATCAACTTGTGTTAGAAAGTTAGGCAGATTTGTGAATTACTTGTGTTTAAAAATGTCAAGTCTTTGAGTACCTATCATCTGCTGTATGTCCTGCAGGAAGAGGTGTATTCTTTCCAGTCTGACACTCTGCTCTCTTCTGCCACCTCTGTCCAGAGCAGTAGCAAATCCCTATAGAAACCTCTACTGCTTTGGACAGTTCCTGACATGGACAGAGGTGGCAGCAAAGAGCACTGTGTCAGACTTTCTACAGAGCATACAACAGTTAAGTATGGGAAGACTTGAGTTTTTTTTTACATAATTAAATTAAAAATCTATATATCTTTCTGACACCAGAGGTGGTGCTGTTTGTGCAATATTGTAGCTGTGCTTTTACTTATCCTCGATAACCCCTTTAAATGGTCATTGTTGTGTCATAAAACCTCCCTCCATATGATAGACTATATGATTCCTGATATTTAATAAATTGGTCTATTTACCAAAAATTACATCTTAATCCCAGAAAAACAGCTTTAAAATTTAGGCCACTAGATGTCTTACTTTCCTTTAAAGGGGTTGTCCAGCGAAAATCTTTTTCTTTCAAATCAACTGGTGTCAGAAAGTTATACAGATTTGTAATTTACTTTTATAAAAAAAAAACTCAGGTCTTCCAATACTTATTAGCTGCTGTATGTCATGTAGGAAATGTTGTTTTAATTTCAGTCTGACACAGTGCTCTCTGCTGACATCTCTGGCCCAGACAGGAACTGCTCAGAGCAGAAGAGGTTTTCTATGGGGATTCATAGAAAACCGAGACGGAGTTCTTGTCTCGGCCAGAGATGTCAGCAGAGAGCACGGCGTCAGACTGAAAATAAAACAACAACTCCTGCATGACATATAGTAACTAATAAATACTAAAAGACTTGAGATGTTTTAATAGAAGTAAATTACAAATCTATATAACTTTCTGACACCAGTTGATTTGAAAGAAAAAGATTTTTGCTGGACAATCCCTTTAAACTGCTGTTCACTGAAGAATGTTAGAGGAATTCCATCTGTAGGAACAGAGACACCAAGGCGGAACTCAGGAAGTGCAGACGGGACCTAGTTACAACTATGTCCAGTGAACTTTAACCTGCACTATGTCATGGTATCTGAGAAGATGCTATACTGTTCTGTTGTGCATGTATGTGTACTGTTGGCAAAGAGCCCAGCTCTGCCCCCTAAAATTGAGAGGATGAGAAATAGCTGTGCACCCCAGCATGTTGGAGTGGCAGTTCCAACTACCAACCTACCTGCCATTCAAAAAAAAACACTGAATAACAGCTTTAAATGCACACTATAATTATAAAAAAATAAATAAAAAAAAAGTCACACCAATAGATTGCATACATGATTCCTAACATATTTGCAAATCACTTCAGTAACCAGAATTGACTCCTTAAAGGGGTACTCCGGATGGGAGGCCTTTTTTCTGTATTTTTGGAGTGGGGGTGGATGAAGAAAATAATGTCCGCTTACCTCCCTGACTTCAGCGCTGGGGCCCGCATCTAGCTGCTCAGTCCCCCCAGCCTCCAGAAGCTCACGTCTGTTGAGATGTGACATTGACAGGCCTACTCAGCCATTCAGCAGCAGAGGTGGGACCCTACTGAAAAAAGAAGAACTCCTACCCAGAGTACCCTTTTAACAGTTTTGGCCACTAGGTGTCTCACTTCTCTGCAATCTACTGTCTGATGCCTGTTTTCAGGTGGAATTATTGTCCAGTAACAGCAAGATCAGGAAAACTTACAGAAGGTATGGTAGGGTTTACCATTTGCCATGTGCTTTTAACATGAGGGCACATGGGCTGTGTACCTCCAAACTAATCCAGTCTGCCTCACTGTTTCTGAAAGGTAAATCAAGGTTACCCTCCCTCGCTACCCATAAAGCTCAGGGAAACTGTGCCTAAATCCCAGGGTATCTACTGCTGTATGTCCACAAGGTTGCAATGTAATCTCCCCTCTTACTCTCTTTAACTTCTCAGAAGAAGAGACAGTGGTATCCTAATGCTTAGTATAACCCCTTCCTTGCTGGGATTCTGCTGTTCCTTTCATTGTTGCTTGCATAGCACCTTGCAAACCAAGTGCCTCAGTAACCTCTTCTCCATTAACAAATCATTTGTCTAGCAGAGGGCTAGCTTTTTCAGCCCAGTGCACTTTTTACAGCTCTTTGTCATGGTATAGCCTCAAGGAGTATATGCTGTTCTGTGATTGGCCACAGAATATACCCCCATTAATATTTTTTGTGATAACATTCTATTTATTTTTCAACATAGAAATCATAATCTTACGGTATAATCCTACACAGGAAACTGCTCTGCACTATGCAGGAGCAGAATATTAATGCGTCTTTGCGAAACTGATTTCTCCGCATTAATTCTGCAAAATATGTTGGAAGTAGAGGTGAGCGAACCTGGAGCATGCTGGAGTCCATCCGAACCCGAAATTTCGGCATTTGATTGGCGGTGGCTGCTGAACTTGGATAAAGCCCTAAGGCTATGTGGAAATCATGGATATAGTCATTGGCTGTATCCATGTTTTCCAGACAACCTTAGAGCTTTATCCAAGTTCAGCAGCCCCAGCTAATCAAATGCCGATCGTTCGGGTTCGGGTTCGGATCAACTCGAACCCGAACCCGGTTCGCTCATCTCTAGTTGGAAGCAAATCACAAAGATCACCTCTTTTTGTTTTGATACGAGCCTCACATTTATTCCACTAAGACTCTATATGCTGTGCCACTAGTGGGGAAAATAAGTCAAAGATTTGGATCTCTGTGATTGACACTTTCTTGACTCACATTCATTGCTGGTTGACGAGAATCACTGTGCACCATTGAACATGGGTGCACCACATGTAAAATTATATGAAAGAATATTTTGGCTCTTCTGTCAAGAACAGCTTCAATATACTCAAGCAGCTGGCATTGCTGCATTATCCATAATCCATAAGACTAGAGATGAACGCAACTCGAGCATGCTTGAGATCCTCTACTGTATCCATGTTTTCCAGGAGTCCCTAGGGCTGCATTCAACTTCTTCAGCTACTGGTAATCCAATGCTGAGATTTCTGGGTTTGGACGAACTTGAGCATGCTCAAGTTGGGATCATCTCTACTAAAAGTCTATATTTGATCCAGGGCATGACCAATATGGTACTTTATTCTATGACTAAAACAAGACTTGTCAACTTTTACACAATGACCAGGGTCACTGTCAGTGAAGAGTTCATCTTCACTTGTTCAATCGAGGAGGCAGGGAAGAAGATGACAATTCCCTTTGCACCTTCAAGATTAGCTAGCTATGGCTCTATGACGTAAACTGGGTAGTTAGTTACATAAGTAAACTACCTACCATTATAGTGTATGCAGTGTGGATGTGGTGAGTGTACTATGTGGGTGCTTGTCAGGAGTGTACTTGATTGCTCAAAGGATACTTGTCATTTTGAAAAAAATTTAGTATGTCTCGGTCATGAGAACAATTCGGGAGAATTCTGCACTTTGTTAGGTCCCGTACACTGTGCGGCCGCCGCACCCGCTCTCCTCGCTGTGCATGAAGCCTGGCACTGCTGTTGCTTCGGCCCCTCGGGGCGCCTCACTGCTTTACGGTCCTGCTCCAAGCTGTCCCAGATTTAAAGGGACAGTGTGTCCCTAATTGGTTACTGCACAATTACCTGCCCTATAAATAAATCACCTGTCCTGACATTCCCTGTTGGAGCCTCTGCATGCTTCCCATAAGTGTGTGGTCCCAGCTCTCTGTGATTCCTGCCCGTGATTCCTGCAGATTCCTGCTGTTCCTGGTTCCAGCTACCAGTGGTTCTGCCTGTGACTGCTATTTTGTTTCAAGCTGTGAGTCCTGCTGTGCTCCAACTTGCCTGCCTATGTGTCACCAGCTGCCCCTCTCTCACTGACACTAGCAAGCTAAGCCAGGGGTAGCGACCTGGGGGTCGTGTGCCACAGCAAGTCCATCACACCTTGCGGATGACACTGGTGAAGACCAGCAGCTCCTTAGACTCCGCTCCCTGGTGTGGCTTACATCATCGCTAGTGGTGGTACAGCGGATCCAAGACTCCTGTTGTTACACACTTAGCACATTCTCTCCTCACTCTGTGTTATGTGCCCTCGACAGTCTCCCAGTGGACGTCTATGGAGCAGTCCAGGTCTCATTGACACAAAGTAGTCAGAGAGGCACATGGCAGAACCTATCTCCCCCTATTCGTTCTGCTGATCTATCAGACCCCAACCTATAATACAAAGAAGTGGTCTGCATGGGTCCATTGGTGGATTCAATGGTTCCTTGGTGGTCCAAGGCTGAAGACATGGTTTGACAAATGTGCTGTAGAAAAACTTGACTTGCGCAGAGGAACACCAAACCCTCCCATCCAACATTAATGGCTGACTTGACAAATATTCTTTTCATTGAATGGACACCGATTCCCATAGATACACTCGAAAACCTCTTAGTTCAGAGGAGCAGAGGTTCTTATAGCTCCAAAGAAAACATTTGTAGTATAGAAATAAAGCAATAAAGCACACAATACAATATCTTAATATGAACAAAAGATCTCATAGAATTCACCATCATAGCTTATAAACTCCAATAACGGCATTGTTCTAGGGGCATCTCACAGGTATACAGCTAGCGGACCGCATACAGGTATGAGGTTAGCAGCTGTCTTGTTTATGGTTAGGTTTTTATGATGTCTTCAATGTTTTTATCTATCGCGCGCGTATAGTTCATCAAGATCAGTCCTGAAAACAAGGTACTCGCAGCCGATGGTGGGGTCTTGGTAATCAGAAACCATGGTCTGCGAATGCAGCCTCTGTAATGGAGGGGTTAATTGCCTTCTGTGCCAGACGCTGGCTTGTTAGCCCTGGTTGCTGCAGCAGCCCAAGCGTGGGCGGGGGATGAGGGGGTGCTGTAGGGGGGATTTTAGTAGCTGGAAATGTTTCCTATGGCTCCTGTTACCATAGTAACCACGGCTCAGTGTGTACGTGTTCGGAATGGATGCGCGAGGACCACATCTTCTCGGTCAATACCTGCAGTATCCAGACGTACAGTACCTATCCTCAGTGTTAACTCTGAGCGTGCCGGATGAAAACACAGTCCCATTTGTTACACCTTGACGCAAGTGTGTTATTTTTGCCCAAGTAGGATCCGAACAAAGCGAGAGATACGCTATGAAGAAACCTGTCGAGACATAATTACTAAGGGAAGCATCTGCTGTGTTGGGTTTTCCATCTAATTTGTTTCATAGAGATGGATAAATATTAAGACACTTCGAAGTCACGTTTCCCATACACATCCAGTCGGCGCCATGTATTAGCACCGTAGGGCCATTAGACTTTGTTGCAGCCCCTGATTACATTGCGTCTCTCCCAGAAGCTGAAGCACAGCTGCCATGTATGCCTGCAAACCCTTAATACCACCACAATTAAGCTGCAGTTCATTAACAAAGCAGTAATGCATCTTCGGGGACTGTAAGAAACAAGACGCGTTTTAGCCGCCCAGTACACCCACCGATCATTCAGAAATAGAGAAGATGGATGTGTCGAAGATGGAGGCACTCTAATGTAAAATATAAATGTCCACACTCCATGTCTGCAATTCATGAATTACTTTAATGCTCCAGCCACGCTGCACTGGCTCTCTCTACAGCGGTGAAAATGACTCCTATTTCTGCGCAATTTTCTTCCTTTTCTTTTTTTTTCGCTTAGAAATCTGTCCGAAACTTAGGCGGATGTAACGGTGGCATAGTAATTCTGCCCGAGGAACGGATCATGCTAGTAAATGTTTTATGGTGAATTTTACGGTAAGAAATATTGCATCATAAAAAAGCAATCAACACAAGGAGAATACAGTTTCTCCATAGACGTCATTAGGCCGAGCTGGAAAGTTTATGTTAAATTGTCCATTAAATTTTCACATAGGGCACAATCTACAATGGTGACATGCTATTAAGGGATATGCTTTTTTTTTTTTTATTAAAGGAATGTGCTGGGATGTGTTGCACAATAAAGTGTATTAGTAGCTCAAGAAGCCATGGATGTGCATTAATGAATATGTATATGACATTGTCTTGGGCAGAATACTACTTAAGGGTGCCTTCACACATAACGGATTGCAGCCAGGGGCGGATTAATTTTACCATTTTACCATGGGCCACGGGCTGCTCACCAAGCTTGCCCCCCCCCCCTCCCAAACCACTGTAACTATGGCGGCACTAGTTTTAGTCTTTTTCTTCCACAATGCAGCCTGTAAAGGACCTGTGGTGACATCATTGTCACATGATAAGGTCCTTCAGTATGTTCTCTAATGTCACTGCATTGTCTCCTGGCTGCAGTTCTGCCCTGATTTGTGCAAAATTGCAGTAAAAAGCAGCAATTTTTACGCAAATAATGGCAACACTGTAGCCTGACGATAATATTATATCCGCTACTGATTGCAGCGGATCCATTTCGATTGTGAATACATACTTGCAGCGGATCTTTCAGACTGCTGTGAGCATGTAAATCATCCGCCCGCTTAACCCACAAACTATACATATATGCATACATTACCTGTCCTGGTTCCAGCTTGATGCATGGGCTCCCGGCTTCCTGCTGTCCCGCTTAGCCAATCAGTTTGTTGCCCAGCCGCAGCCACTGATTGGCTGAGCGGGAGAGCAGGAAGCTGGGAGCCGGTGCAGCAAGCAAGGGTGAGGATGGGGGATTTACATACTCGCAGCAGTCTGAAAGATCCACTTCAAGTATGTAATTACATAGGAACTGACAGGACCTTGGATCGCAACGCATCTCACTGCGAGAAATCTGCTGCAATCCGTTACATGTAAAGGCACCCTAACACTATTTCTATAATATAGTCCTTCTTCAGTTGTAGAATCTAATTGTGATGGGTTGCAGAAACGTTCATTGTTACGTGCAGATAGTCTCAAGTTGTCTCTTTAGTTCAAGAACGCAGTTTCAAATAGGCCTTGGCAACTAATTGTTACAGGGTTTTGGTGACTAAACTACTCTCTTGCTTTAGGTTTTTCCATATTCTTAGATTCCTCCATACTCAATAACTAACAGGCTTACAGGGGTTTTCAAGACTTTCTGCTCCCCTTTATGCTACGTAACTCATTGATTTGAGCTAGAAACTAGCTCTCACCCATGCTGGATGCATTGATAGGCTTCTCAATAAGTCCGGCATAGCTGAGGCACCAGTTGCAAGCTCGTGTAGCTTTACACTTCAATTATGCCTATGTACAGTATGTTTCATAAGTTTTGACCCTTTGTACAAGCTGGCCAAGCACATACGACAACTGTCAGCTTCATGTCGCTACTGACAGCTCCGAATTTCTTTATGTACATGTTCCTAGTGGGGACATGCACACACTGCATATTTAAGGGGCATGGGAGAAAGCCACTGCCAGACACCTTTAGCAGTGGCTTATCCCCTGGAAAGAATATTATTGAAATCCGAAATTGCAATCATGGAGGCCGCTATATACATATGATGACTAGCCAAGTTTGCTGAAATCAAGTTTGGCTCCAGGTTTTTGTGGGCCCTTGGGCGACAGAGCCTCAGTGGGTCCCTCATTTACACACTATGCACAATAATGTGAGACACCACTAACATGTACAAACATACATTATTGACATAGACACTGACTGACTGACACTGACACACTCAGACACTGACAGCTCAGTTTTCTCCCTCTTCCTCTCTGTCGGGCTTCTCTCCACACTGTAGGGTTGAGGACCTTTAGGTCATGTGATCAGGTCCTTATCCCTTTCCTCTCTCTGTGCAGGTCCTGCTCCGTCTCCTGTGCCTTCTGATGTTCAGTTCTCACCCTGTACTACAGTGAGCAGGCTGAACATCAGAAAACATGGCTTCTTTCCCTCTCTGGGCCCCTAGAGATGCTGTGGGCCATGGCACTTGCCCAGGTAAGCCTTGTGCTGACTCCGGCCCTGCTAACACTTATCTAATATGTATGATTAGCCCAATAACTGTACCTTTAGCAGGTTTACTTTGCTAGATTTAGTGCTTTATCAAAGCAATTCAATCACCAAGCTTTTTATTGAAAGGCCTCTTCCACATGACGGCACTATGTGCAGGAGGCTTTACGGCCACTCATATTGTGCCAAGCGCCACTGTAATTTCTTCTATCTGGTGCCCTATATCAGGAAACATTACTTCTAGGGAGAAAACAGCTCTGACAAAAATCCACATGGGATTTGCATCAATTGACCTGTTGTGTAGATTTTTAATCCACAGTATGTCAATGTATTTTATGGCTTTGCTGCAGATTTTCCTCCCTGTCAGTGGGGAACTGAAAAGATGCAAAGCGGTGGGTTGAGTTATGGAAACATGGCAAATCTGCAGCAAAATCCAAAACTGTGAATTTTAAAAACATTGATTTTTTTTTTCTTTACATACAGTAATTACTATACATATCTTCAACAGAAAATCTACAACAAACCGTCATGATTTGGGGTGGATTTACTGCTACCGAGTTACCTGTGGAAATTCATCACATCCCCAATCCCATATGAAAGTACTTTATGACCAGTTTTACGCTAGTGTAGTATGGACACAGATTAGCATCTGTATGTATAATATGATTCTATGCTGCTGGGTCTCACACTGGAGGCAGGTGCTATGGAGATGGAGCACGAAGCGGCATCTCCTAATGTACTGTTGAGTGGGGACAATGGCGCCTCTGTTAAAGTATTTAGGCACAAAAGAAATTTGGAAAAATGAGAATCGTGCCCAGTACTGGCCTATTGGAATAATTGGACTCTGCCTTTGTTGTAGTTGGCAAAAACTGGTTACAGAAAGAGCCGTCTTTTCCATTGGGCAGGGTTGGCTGCTGCCTGGGGGCCCATGACTCACAGGGGGCCCCACTGCCCTGCCCAGTAGGAAAGACTGCTCTGCGTCTAGCTGCTAATCAGCCGCTGAGGGCCGCCACCGGACACTCACAGTGACTGAATGACACGTTGACACATGCCCCCCTCAGTCCAGTGGAGGCCCCCAGCACAGCATCAGTGACATGATCTGTAACAGCAAGTTCTGGCAGCTGACCGTGGCTCTGCTGAGGGTTGCCGCAGAGCCAAGGGGTCCCCAGCCACTGCCAGAACTTGCTGTTACTGACAGCCATTTAAAAGTAACAGCCAGCTAATGAGCTGTGCTGGGGGTATCCACCGGACTGAGGGGGCCATGTGTCAATGTGTCACCGTGAGCAACTTATGTGGTTGGGGGGTGGGGGGTTAGAGGGCCTAGTTCAAAGCTCTGCCCAAGGGCCCATAATACTGTTAAGACAGCCCTGCTGACAGGTCTACTTTAAACCCTTAAGGACCCATGATGTACCAGTACGCCAGAGGGTCCGGAGGCTTCATGACGCAAGCTTGGGATCTGAGCACACTTCATAGAGGATAAGGACTGGCTGCTATCAGTCGCAGCAATCACACTCTTGCCCATCATTAACCCCATTTGGTGCTGTGATCGTGGCATTTAGCTCCTATCACTGTCTGATCAGGACTCCTGCTATGTGATTGCAGGGGTCTCGACTAGAGTTGAGCAAACCGGGTTCGGGTCCGAGTCGATCCGAACCCGAGCGTTTGGTATTTGATTAGCGGGGGCTGCTGAACTTGGATAAAGCTCTAAGGTTGTCTGGAAAACATGGATACAGCCAATGACTATATCCATGATTTCCACATAGCCTTAGGGCTTTATCCAAGTTCAGAAGCCACCGCTAATCAAATCCTGAAAGTTTGGGTTCGGATGGACTCGAACATGCTCGAGGTTTGTTCATCTCTAGTCTCGACCCTTCCCCTGACTGACGGAGGTCTAATACTTAAAAGTAAGTAAACATATTAGAAATTGTAGCGTGCGTAGTTGTTTGATTTAACAAACTATAACAATAGTGTTTCCTTACAGTGAATGGCATAAACCAAAAAAAGCAAAAAAAAATTGCCAAAATTGCTGATTTTTTGTTACATTATATATAAAAAAAAGAAGTAAAGAGTGATCAAAACGTTCCTTCTACATGAATAAGGTACCAATAAAAATTAGAGATTGTGGTGCAAAAAAATAAGACTCCAAACAGCCCTGTAGGTTGACAAATAAAAGCTCTATGGCTTTTAAAAGGTGAGGAGGAAAAAGCAAAAATTCCAAAATAAAAATTGTCTCTGTCCTTAAGGCCAAAATCCACTGGTTACTTAAAGGGTCAAAAGCAGGATGGTGCTTGAAATCATTGTCTCCTTCTGATAGCCACCATTACCTCCAAGGAAACACGGGAAGTCATTGTTGCTTTGAATCAAAGAGGCTTCACAGGCAAGGATATTACGTCCTGTAAGATTGTCCCTAATTCAACCATTTATCAGATCATAAAGAACTTCAGAGGGAGGTTGAATGGCTTTGAAGAAGGCTTCAGAGTGCCCAAGAAAGTCCAGAAAGGGTCAGGTCCATCTCCTAAAGAGTATTCAGCTATCGGATGACTTCAATACCAATGATATCATGAAAGGTTGCGGAGAAGCCACATCTTCACTTCAAGAAAAATTGGACTGCATAGTTTTTTGCCTTGGATTGCATAGGTTTTTGGCTTCCCCTGGATCAACACAGTAGGGTTTCCTTAGGTTGAACCTGATGGACTCTTGTCTTCTTTCAACCTTATTAACTATGTTACTATGTTACTATAGTACTGGGGTAAAGTTATTTTCACTGATGAAGCCTAATTCAGATTTCATGACTTTGGGACATCTGGAAGAATCATTGTTGAAAGGAAAAGATGAGGGCTACCATGAGTCCTGTTATGCCAATAGTTAAAACATCCTGAGACCATTCATTGTTAGGGTTGCTTTTAATCCAAAGGAGTGGGCACAGTTTTGCCCAAGAACACTGCCATCTAAACATCTTCTAAAAACTGTTTCTCCAAATGATTCAGAAGCAAAACAATGAAAGGCAAAAGTACTTGGTGAACAAAACATTGAAATCTTTGGTCCATGGCCAGAAACTCCCCACATCTCAATCCCATTGAGAACCTGTGGTCAATATTCAAAGTGGATGGGCAAACAAAAACAGAGAAATTGTAAAAAAAAGAAAAAAAACTTCAAGCACTGCTAGGGCCAAATTGCAGTAGGCTTGGAAATGAAGGATTAACTACGTATTTGTCTAGAGATGACCGGAGATTCTTTTTAATTGCTGCCCAAATTTCCGGTCAAACTTGATAAGAATCGCAAATCGAATCTTAATGAATTTCATTAAAACAGCCAAAACTATAGTGGCTAAAATTCTGGGACTATTACAGAAAGGCGAATTAGTTAAAGCATGTTGTTGTAAAAGTGTCAAAAATCGGATGATCATCACAATTTTAAAAAAATGTCAATCAGACTGCCAATCATCCAATTTCCGCCATTCCTGTCTGTCCCTTTATCACTCTGTTAGTCTCTCCCTGCTCTGCTCTAACTGCCTGCTGCCATCCTGCTCTCTCCTCCACACACAGCCGACTGGTGTTACTGAACCTTCTTATAAAGAGGAGGAGTGGGAGGTGCTGACATCACAGAGGGACCTGCAGCTGATTGGACGAGCACTAGGGATTATGGTTAATCCCTTTCTCCTGACCAGTGACGCTCCAGACAGCATGTGCATCTGCTATTTTAATTTTTTTTGCTAATTTCCTTATCGAATTGGCAGGTATTTGCTTCACAGAATTAAACAAATTGACAGAACGATTTGCAGCGAATCTTTATTTATCTATTAAAGTTTAAAAAACTTATCGTCATATGACTGCAGTATACCATATGACTAACATGTAAAAAAAAACACTGATGAGGAAGACTTTGTCCAATATTGGTCATTCTAAAAACTTTTGACCAAGTGTTTTGCCGTGTATCGCCCAAACAATTGCACATTCAAGTCCCCTAGTAGAACTAAAAAGAACTAAATATAAGGCTATGTTCACACATAGTATTTCCATCAATCTTTTTGCAACCAAAACCAGGTGTGGAACTGACAAGCAAAATTATAATGGAAAAATTAGCACAGCTTCTATGTTTTCAACCCACTAATGGTTCTGGCTGAAAAAGAACTAACGGAAATACTGTGTGTGAACATACTCTAAAAACGCAACTATTCGAATAAAAAATTCCATTATAATAGCTAGCAATAGAAAATATAAAAAATATTAAAAAAAAAACAAATACTGCAAACTCTGTAAAAATGAAATGCAATTAACAATATCAGGGTTTTTTTTGTTAAAAAAAATGTATAAGAAAAGAAAAGATGGTGTTCTTCTCCGCTTTGGGAAGAGGTTAACCGACGCGTTTTGGTAATATAATTTCTATACAGCTCTTTATAAGTCAACACATTGTAATCATTCTAGTTAAAATGCCGCATCCATAGCATAAATTCCGCCATTGACCTATTTGCTTCATTAGTCAATGCAGAGAGTGGCCAAGTGGAACAAAAGGAAAGGTCATTGAAGGATTCACCTGGCATAATAATTGAAATCATTAATATCATCATCATTTGCCGCAGTTTTCTTCATTTATTTAGTGGCAAATTAATCTCCATGTCTTAAACTGTTCTAAAATGGTCTGCTCAGCAGATCTGCGCGAAACACATTAAACTAATAAAAATGGTAGGAAAGGTGTCCTGGCCGAAAACGCTCAGCTTCATTTCTAAACCCCGAAGAGCAAAGTCCCTACTTGACAATATATATGACAAAAGATATATTACGCAGCTGAATAATGTATGGGAAATAATGGGCCCAGCTTATACACCAAATAAGCAACGTTCTTTCCATGCCCTTGAGCAAATTATAATTTTAGGTGTGTGTGTGGGGGGGAGCATTTCACTGGGCACTGTGTGCGCTAAGTGCGCTATGTAGGTTTATCATATACTGGGGGACACATTGTTACGCTTAGGGCCAGTCAGCCAATTCATATCACATTTGGCTAAAAATTTTCTTAATTTAACTTTTTTTTTTCCCCATACAAATCTGTTAAAGTGTCACTGTCACCTTAAAATTTTTTGACATGTCAAAAGTTTTGATCGGTATTGATCAGTGTTCAGACATGTACCCATCGTCAAAATGAGTGGAAGAGGACCGTCCACTGCCCGTTCTGTGTCAGCATAATCAGTCGGGTTCCATAGACTAACATTATAAGCCCGATTTATCATGGGACACAGAAACGGGAGAGGACTGTGCTTAGCGTTCTCGTTCTCCCAATCGGTAAAAGTCTGAACACTGAGAACCAGACTTATCAAAACTTTTGCCATGTCTCTATAACATATCAAAAAATTTCTATGACACTTTTAACTAGGGATGGTCTGAACCTGCCGAGATTCAGGTTAGAACGAACCTGAACTTTCGGCAATGATTCCCGCTGTCTTCCACATCCGTGGAGAGGGTGGATACAGCTGGAGGTACGCCAGGAAAACTGGGATACAGCCTATGGCTGTATCCCAGTTTTCCAGGGGGTCCTCCGGCTGTATCCACCCGCTGCACGGAGGTGGAAGACAGCGGGAACCATTGCCGAGAGTTCAGGGTCGTACGAACCCAAACCTCGGCAGGTTCGGACCATCCCTACTTTTAACTGTTTTGAGTGGGACATTAAAGAGGGGACAAATTTACCAGTAAAACAAGATGCAGAACATCCTGGGAATGTTATGGGAAGCTGGCAAAGTCGGAGCACAGCCAGGACTAGAAGATCTGACATACAAACAGCGTCCCTGGCCAGCTGTCTCTGCACTCTGTGATGTAGGGAGGGATAATCAAAGTGAGGTCGCCAGCAGCTTGACCTCAGAGGGGACCAAACGGCATTACAGAGATGGCCAGCAAGGGACATTGTTTACATGAGTGTCTCCGAAGGGAGGGGGAAGAGGGAGTTCAGCAGCAGGACAGAGAGAACAGCTCTGATGCAGTTTTATGTGTTTTGAGCAGAAGGCAGCAGACTCAGAGCTCGGGAAGGAGACTGATAAAGTAATAATAACTTAAATAACAAGTAATAATTATGGAGCACATTATTAGTCTCCAGGAGGGGGCGATTATTGAACATGTATTTACCAAGCTGGATGACCCCTTTAATTTATTATTTTTTATTTTTGTTCTGCATTACATAAAAAATCATTTTTAAATATTATTCATTAAAATAAACATTTTACTGCTTGACAAAAAAGAGAGGATGGGAAATTACTCTGCTACATTTGAGCCAGTAAAGTCAGTGGGGCCATGCCTGTCTGTGCATGTATACGTCAGCATCCCATAATGACAGGTTGCCTATGCCTCACAAGGCACAGTCATAGAGTGAACCTATCCCGATAAACTGGGGAAAATATTATTTTCCTTGCTATTTCTAACAGCTGTGTGGTGCTGTGTCTCCAAAAGAGTTTACTGTCTGCCAAGTGTGATTACACAAGACATATAAGAGGAAATTGTTCAGAAAGAAACACAACAGACATATGTCATGGATAGCATTTATTGTTCAGTATACACCTGATTTTGGTGAAATTTTAAAATCCGGCTGGGAATTAAAAATTCATTACGGGCAGGGATTTTAAAAAGTTATAGTGACCTGTCCTTATGCCAACGCAGAGCCGTGTCCCACTCCTGGACACCACCAGATGTCTTCTGAGCTCCTCGTCGGCTACGTCACGACCCGGTTGATGGATGCCCCGCTCAGCCAGTAAGTGACTGGGCAGGACACTGTTGCAGTCACTGATTGACTAAGCAGGCTAAATTCCACCAATCTGTGGGTTGTGACGTCCCTGAAATCGGGGACAAGATGACAGTCGGCGAGGTCAAGGAGCTCTGTGATGCAGTGCAGTGTGGTCTCAGGGAGCAGTCTCATTGGCCTGGCCTAGAGGGTCTGTGGCCTAGGCTTACAACGCCTCCTAGCCCCTCCTCCCCGCCCTTTTCATAATTAGGAATTCCTATAGGCAGGATTTCTCCTATTCATCACTTGTCTGAACACTGCACACAGGCCTTAACGATCCAGCACAAGTGCAGAGTTCAGACAAGTGATGAATAGGAGAAATCCTGCCTAGGGGCATTTCTATTGATCAAGAGGAGGGACGGAGAGGTGGTGCAGGCCTAGGGCACAGACACTCTGGGCTGTGCTAATTTGATTCAGGGCTGCAAGTTGAAAAGTTGTTTTTTAGGACAATAACTGCATCACCTGCCGAACGGACCCCAGGACAGATATTGGATTAAAAGCAGCTATCTGAAGGTACAAGCGGTTTGGGAGGGACAGATTGTGGGTACAGAGTCGCTTTAAGTAGTAAGTAGTGTTAAGTTTCCCTTTAACATAATTAAGTCCCGGTGTGAAGGGGTGCCCAAAGAGTGCCTTTGGGAAGATGGAGGCCTTATGTAATCCATTTTACAGTACTTTGACTTGACCATGTTTTTGGCTGGCCTATGGCCGTACTATATTATGCATAGGAATGAAGCTTTCCAGCAAGGCTTCCCAGAGAGGGTGTAAAGAACTGAGTCGCTTTGGGCTTTGTGCAGAATTACTCTTTGATTCATTGCTGAGATTTCCCTCGAATCTGTGGCAGACATGTTGACACAGTGATATGCAGCATATGCATAACATTAAGTTAAATGACTTTGCACTCTTGTACGGCAAAGTCTGGGGAAAGAAAACTTTGTTTGTACTCGGAACCATTACGTTACTGTCGGAAATATCAGATTTTTCTAATCCTTTTTGTCAGCTTTAAAAAATATTTGAATAAAAAAAAAGAGTTTTATTGCAAGGATTACAGTGAAGACCAAACATTGGGATCCGGCTGCTCGGTGTAGACTATAAATCAAACATACAGAAGTCCAATTTGATTAATTTAATTAAATTACCTCTCAATGGAAGGTTGTGTTTTGTGTGTAAACTTCATCATTCTCCTTTCATTGCTCTTTCCCTAATAAATCAATAAGCATTTCCACCTGCTTATTCTGGGAGCCAAATTTCTGTGCCGGGGGCAGCTGTCCAATGCTCCATTTTCGAAGCACATTGCCAATACGGAAACTAGATCCGCATGTTTCTAAGATTTGGATAGTCCTGGATAGATTTACTGCCAAATGCACATCCCATTGACTGATAAAGTGACTCGCCTTCAGTCTCTTTCTCTCTCTCTTTTTTTTAAACATTTGATAATGGGATCTGTAAATGGAAAAAATCCATGGAAGCCTTTGTTCTGTATTACCTGCTCCTGCTCAGTGTTACATAGTGAAAATCTCTCATATGTATTTTTAAATTATTTGTTTACCCTAGAGCTGTTAAAGGGGTCTTCCCATAGTATAGTTAAAGGGGTGAACATTTTTCAAATCAACTGGTTTCATAAAGATGTATAGGTTTATATTTTACTTCTCTAGAGCCACTGTATGTCCTGCAGGAAATGGTGTTTTCTTTCCAGCCTGACACAGTGGTCTCTACTGCCACCTCTGTCCATACAAGAATTGTCCAGAGCAGAAGCAAATCCCCATAGAAAACTTTTCCTGCTCTGGGCAGTTCCTGACATGGACAAAGGTGACAGCAGAGAGCGCTGCGTCAGACTGAAAAGAATCCACCACTTCCTGCAGGACATACAGCAGCTGATAAGTACTGGAAGACTGGAGATG
This sequence comes from Dendropsophus ebraccatus, assembly GCF_027789765.1. Classification (NCBI taxonomy): domain Eukaryota; kingdom Metazoa; phylum Chordata; class Amphibia; order Anura; family Hylidae; genus Dendropsophus; species Dendropsophus ebraccatus. The sequence continues at coordinate 61,891,687 of NC_091466.1, forward strand.
TTGAAAGAGAAGTAAATAACCAATCTATATAACTTTCTGAAACCAGTTGATTTGAAAGAAAAAGATTTTCGCGGGAATACCCCTTTAAACTCAACAAATTAAACATTTTTGTATGTACATTCATATAGTGAACTTGTCTCCTTCTCCAGCTTGTTGTCTAGTTTGCTGATTACCACTCTGCTCTAAAAGCAGTGATCTTGTTATCAACAACAATGATTGGAAATGTTCCCTGTGATGGACAGCTACAGTATTTCATGTGTTCAATGTGTTGTCCATGGTGCTGAAAACAGAGCTGAAAGTGCTGGATCCAATTGTTATGATTTTTTGATAACTTTTGAGCTTTTGGAACCACAAGAGATATTGCAAATTTAAGTGTGGCAATCAATTTCTAAGACAGTTTTGGTCTTTTTTGATATGTTACATAAGCACCTTCCCTTTGGAGAAAAAAAAAACAACAACTTTCCCTTGATCCAATATGGTAGCTTTCAAATTGGCAGCCATGTCATGGACATAGACTAAAAGATAAGCCCCCTGATCCATAACTTGCTGTTTCTGGGGTATTCAGATATGTCATTTTCCCATTAGTTTCTGAAATATATCACACATAACAATTCTTTTTTGATTCTTTTATTTTCTCAATGAGTGTGCCCTTTTATTTTACTTTATAAGACACACTAAGACTAGGTTCACACTGCGTTTTCAGCATCCGTTTAACGGATCTGTTTTTTTTAGCGGTCAAAAAAGTAGTGTCAACAGTACTTTATTGTGCGTCCAAAAAAACGGATCCGTTAAACGGATGCTGAAAATGCAGTGTGAACCTAGCCTTAGCTGTAGGACGCACCCCTGATTTACACTGAAAACAATAAAAACAATATGCTAATTAAACCTGGTAGTCTAAGGAGGTGAAGTGGTTGAAAGTTTAATAAAATGACAGGTCCACTTTAACACTATGACAGTAACTTATAGCCACACATACACAGCTTTGTTGTATGCACAATACGCACCCAGCTCTGCTACATCATAGACACTGGTGAAGCAAGATAGAAGTTTTCCGGTTCGGCACTCCAAGTCGCATAGAAGGGTTGGATTAATAAAACATAACTTTTAATAAATGCTGGTTAAAAACAGTGCTCTAAAACCAACGCATTTCGCGCCATGGCGCTTAATCATGGTTATGGCTACAATACACACCCAGTTCTGCTACAAAACACACCCAGTTCTGCTACATCAAAATATATACACAGCTCTGCCACATAAACATACCGACACAAACCTCTGCTACCTCACCATACACAAACAGCTCTGCTACATAGAGACAAACACAGCTCTGCTACATAAACATACCCACAGATACACACACCTCTGCTACTTCACCATACACAAACAGCTCTTCTATATATACAGTGCATACAGACAGTTTTAATACAGTTTGTCCCTACTTACAGTATCTGTATCTGGACTGTCCTTACAGTCATGTGACTAATCGCATGACTGTGACATCACTGAAGGTCCGGCAGGTTCTTCAGCTCCGGTTCTGAGTGATTTCCCAAATGGGGCTTCTACATGTGGAAATCTGAGGGGCACATTTACGAAAGTTATATCAGGGGCATACATCAGGAAAAAGATTTTCCCCTTTTTCCTGGCATACGCCTGCCATATCCCCAACTTCCCAATGGGTGGGCAGGGGGAGCTCGGGGGTGGAGCATCAAGGCGGCGAGGAGGTTAAGCCTCCTCCTGCACCTCATTTATCATGATGTATGCCTGCCCGCAGGCGTAAATCATGATCTAAATCTAGATTTGGTACTTCGGGCGCATGGCTTCCCAGATTCACTAAGAAGCGTGCGCCTCGAGTACGCCGATCATATGATAGTGTGTGACCTCGGCTTGTTTTAAGGTATCACCCTATGGTTCTGTCTTGGTTCTGCTTTCTCAGTTGTGACCCCTGGCTGTATCTGACATTAATTTTGGTTCAGATTCTTGGCTTATTGGTTCTCCGTTGGTTGTGGCACGGACTGATGCTCATTTAGGGTCTACCAGCTAGGGTGGCATGTCAGGTAGGCAGGGACAGTGGGATGGATTCCAGTTAGGGCTGACAGTACACCCATTGACGTAACAGATGCACATCACATCCAACTACTCTCCTGTGCAGCACTGATCTCACTGATCATGCCGGGCAGAAGGGAGAGGACTGTGCAGCTATTGCTGCACAATTCATCCGAACATTAGGGAAGCAGTCAGGTGGTCTGTCTGTGGAATATAAGACACAGTCACTTCTTTGCAAGATATTTTCTTGCTAAAAAGTATGGATTATAAAGTGAAACATTTAGTATATCTTCAAAATTTCCCATAACCCATGATGATCTTCCTTGACACAGTTTAGGGCATATTTTGATACATTGGACAAAATGGCAGGAAATTGCTATAGAAATTAAGCACTCCCCCCCCCCCCCACCACCACCCCCCTTAGATTGTTGAAGAAGCTCTTGTTTCTCATACTTTCTCTAAGAAAATAAAAAAACGTGAAGTTCATTTGCTCAGGAAGCTTTATTGATTTGTCATCCAAACATCGAATACATGAAAGCTTTTAGATGACAAGAAGTTTTCAGGAACACCTGACTCTGAAGGATCTACTAATTTCCATAAATTGATCATCTTCCTAATCAGAATTTCAAAAGATCCCATGTGCCAAACAGACTTCATAGCAGGTAAAATGGATTTCATATTGGTTTAAAGTGTCCTTGTCACTTAAAGGGGTTTTCCAGACAAAAAAAATACAGAGGAGCAAGCTACAAGATACTGTAGCTCATCAGTCACTAATCATCAGGGTGCCGACACCTGCAACCCCTGTCATTTATCTGTTAGACGGGCGCACAACAAAATGAACTGGACCAGAAGCAGTTGTATGTTGAAAGTCCAAACTTTCTTTTTAAAGGGGTAGTTTACAAAAAAAGGTTCTTAAAATCAACTGGTCCCAGCAAGTGCCAGAGAATTGTAATTTACTTCTATTAAAAATAAAAATGTCAAATTTTCCTGTTCTTATCAGCTGCTGTATGTGTGGTGGATGCTTTAGCAAGAGCTGATTGGTATATATACTTGGTTGCTCTGTACAGCTCAGCCAAAGATAGTATTGTCATAATGCCAGTGTTAGTCCAGCACACAGGTATGATGGTGGTACCTGCTTTGTGTTGTGGCTAGCTGTACTCTCCAAAATGGTCAGTGGCCTGCCAGGTTGTGATAGGTGCCTTGGGCTGATGTCACGGCAGTCCTAAGTGGCAATTGACCCACCCGGGCTAGTGGTAACGCCACCAAGAGAAAGGGGAAAAATAACCCAAGGTGTGTAGTTAGTGTGTATATGTGCTGGTGTGTACAAAGGATTAAGAAGTCACAGTGATATGAAAAATAGAACAGATAAGAATAGATAAGACTCCACATAGACTTTAGTGCTTTACTTGGTTGTGTTTGAGGAGGTGCTTGAAGAAGTAGAGTACAGTAGAGAGGTAGTTGCAGCGCTGCTTAAAGAGTTGAACGTAGAGGAGAGGAGAAGAGTTTGTTGAGGGAGTCCTAACCCAATGTAGCAATGTACTCTGCCAGAACTTGGAATGAATATACTGTAGTGAGAAGTTTACTTGTACCCATGTAGACCACCTAGTGCCCTACAGTGTCAAGTGACCTGTCCAAATAGGGTGATACAATCCCCAGTCGTGGTTATCTGGGTGAAGCTAAGCTCCCGGGGGTGTCACAGTTACGTAGACCTTCCTTGGTAGCTTTGTCCTATGCAGGCTAGTTCCTCTTGTGTATCAGGATACTGCCCTGCACTTTTTAGACTGGTTCACAGCGTGGGTCAGGATGTTCCTAGACTCTTCTCCCTTTGTTGTGTTTTGTATAATAGATAGAGTAGAAGTTCTGGAAGAACTGGTGGTCTCTAGCTGCATCTGTACACACTCATGTCTTTGGTCTTTCATATTGTTTTTACTTATAGGGGTTAAGCAATTTTTCAAAATTGATGGCCTATCCTACATTATATTGATGGAGGCTGTTTGAGGAGGCTGTTTGAGGATGCTGAGAGCATCACAGCTTCTCCGATGTTAACTGATGCTTGTTCTGCAATTGTCATTGTTTTAGTAGTAGTGATGGTGCGAGAAACTGTAGTGATGTCCCATTCTAGTGAATAAGCGGTGAGCTGGAGAGTCTGCAGATTGTGTTGTATTGCAGGCTAGCTAGGTGTTGTAGTTCCCATTCACGGCTTGTGTTACGGGCCAGAGTGGTTCACTAGCACATCCTCAGATCTACCGCTTTTACAAAAAAACAATTATCCCTGTCGTGTATTGGCGGAGGATGGCAATCACAAAGCTTCTCAAGATAACTGAAAAACTTTACTAAACAGTCTTTACAATAAACTAAAATTTGCAATCGAATCCAATGCAATACAATCCATTGTTCACAAGGTGCAGTAAGCTGGTTATTTTCCCTTTAAGTAGAACCTCTGCTGCTTGAAGGTAAACTGTACTTTGTGGATGAGGATAAAGGAGGTTGTAGTTGTGAGAGGTGACTGTTCAAGAGAGTCCTTAATCGAAGTTAAATTTGCTCACGAGGCACTACACAGTTTGTCTAGCAGCTTGTTGATAAAAGGGAAGAAAATTGTACTCACAGGCTATTCTGCTAAGACTATCACACAACACCCCTGAGGTGTTGTAACCAGGGGCTGGAAGGAAGTGGCTGGTAGGCCAAGAAGCAACTTCTCCCACCCTGGACAATGACATAAATAGGCTTGAGATGATGATAGACCTTGTCATGGAGTGATGAAATCTCAGCAGCAGTTGCACTGTAGAGAATTAGCACTGCATAGCTGGTTTGCAGCACACTAGAACATCATCACTGACAGACTGACTGACTAAACTGTCCCTGGCAGAAGGAATCAGCAGAGGCCGGGAGAACATCACTGGACATGAGTAGACTCAGTAAGCAGCACTAAGGCAGTAAGCAGGACCCACACAGTGCTTCCAGTGGTAAGTATCGGTTGCTGTTAGGTTCCTCTTAGTGACATAACAAAGCAGGAGTCATTATGTAAAATAGACCAGTATTATATTAGTATATGTCTCCTTTATAAGCTGTGTGAATAGGTGACTCAGAAGTGTAATTTCATGGTAAATATAAGCATATAATAAAACAAATTTGAGGTGGAGACAGGTTCCCTTTAAGGCCCCTCCTTTTACATAAAAGAGAGTGTATCCCTGTTCTCTTTCCAGAACTAGTAACTTAGTTTGTACAAATCCCCCATAATTTTCTTGCAGCTGGGATGACACAGCCTGAGTTCATTTTGATGGGATGTTGCAGGTGCTGTGCCGACCTCTTTACCAGTTAAAGGGGTTGCCACAGGACATGGTGGGCCAGTTCGATGCTTTTTAATGTCGAACTGGCCCACTGGAGGACAAGAGGATCTGGTGAGGACAGTTGCAGGATCCGGAGAGGACAGTTGCAGGGCCATCCACGGAATCCCTGTTCCTATTCCAGGAATGCAAAGTGAGTGCACCATTCAACTGTATGTGCACCTTTATGATGCACAAGCACTAAGTGTAGGCGGCCAGTACTTAATACACAGGCAGGGTTACTCGAGGGGTACACAGGGGCCTATAATATGTTGGGGTGGCACGCAGGGGACTATAATACATTAGGGCAGAACAAAGGGGACAATAATGCATTGTTGTTGTAGTCATTTTCTGGTGAGTTCCTGCTGGTTATATTCTTTGTTGGTCTATAGGGGGCGCAGCAACTATTGCAGCCAGGCCCAGGCTAAATACAGATAATAGGGGGAAAGCTGATATATGAATAGGTAAATGAATTATGCCATCTATATCAGTAGGATTCTACTTTGCTTCACAGTGCTATATACTGGTGTCACTGTCGTCACCACCAGCAGCCAGATATATAGCAGATTTAGGAGAAGTGGTTGTCCATATACCAGGTAATAATTACTATATCATAAAGGGGGAGGGTGGGTCCTAAGATCTAGATTCTGAATGGTGGTCATACACCTGTATTATAGGGAATTGTATAGCTGTCATTCACCTCATATACTGTTGTTTTTTTAATTACTTTTAGAACTAGACAATGGAGGGTCCTGACTTTTAACCATCATATTCTTTACTGGGTGCTGTTTATGGCGGCCTGTATTCTGTCTATGGAGCAGCAGGTATGGCTTATTATAACACATGCTGATCCTGATGTCTTCCCTTTTACATTGCGGATGTTCAAGAGATTATTATAATACCGGAGAACAAAGCAGAAGAAGAGGAGGCAGGGACCATCGGCCACATAGACTTCCTCTCAGTCTTTGAAAAGGGGACAGAGGAGGTAATTACCAATATTTAAAAAAATGGCGGAAAAAAAGTAAAGTTATCCACGTCCACCAAAAGATAAGGGATCCGGTGGCCATAACCCTCTGCGAAAAAAAACAAAAGCAATATAAGAAAAGAAAAGATTCAAAAGGTTCCGCTTCTGGCTCAAAGTTGTGGCTTAATAGAAGGTGGGAGAGAATTAAGAGAAAACAAGAAAAAAAACTAAAAATGAGAAGGAAGAGGTCCTGGCTCTGCTGTAGATGAGGCCAGGTGACCCGCCAAGGAGCCAACATTATCCAGTGTACATGTAGTTACCATAAAAAATGCTGACTTCTGGCCATTTCTTTTTTAGTCACACTGATCACTGTGACACCTTGTGCCCACAGCTTATGAGCAGCTGGGATGTGATCGAGTGTCGAACTGGGCCACCGAAGGGCACCCAGCCCAGCACCTGCAGACCCCGTAGCAGGGTACAGTCAGTGTGTGCCATATTACTTTGGGGGCTGTAGACAGCAGGGGGCATTATTACTATGTGGAGGCACAGCAGGAGACATTACTATATGATGGGCACAGCAGGAGACATTATTACTATACAGGAACACAGCAGGGTCCATTATTACTATGTGGGGTACAGCAGGAGGCAATATTACTACATGGGGGCACAGCAGGAGACATTATTACTATGTGGGGGCACAGCAGGGGACATTATTACTATATGGGGGCACAACAGGGGATGTTATTGATAAGTGGGGGTACAACAGGGGGCATTATTACTATGTGGGGGCAAAGCAGAAGGTGTTTTTACTATGTGGGGGCACAGAAAGGGACATTATTATGTGGAGGGCACAGCAGGAGACATTAATACTATATGGGGCACAGTAGGAGGGTATTATTACTATAGAGGGCATAGCAGGAGGCATTATTACTATGGGGGTATAGCAGGGGACATTATTGCTATAGAGGGGCACAGAAGGGGCATTATTACTATATGGGTCACAGCAGGGGACATTATTACTATATGGGGGCATAGCAGAGGCATTTCTACTGTGTGGGCACAGCAGGGAAAATTATTACTATGGAAGTATAGCAGGGGGCATTATTTTTAATGGGGCTGTACACAGCAGGGGGCATTATTACTATGGGGCAGTACACAGCAGGGGACATTATTACTATGGGGCTTGTAGACAGCAGGGGGCATTATTAATATGAGGGTGGTACACAGCAGGGGGCACTATTACTATAAGGCTGTAGACAGCAGAGGGCAATATTACTGCATGGGGGCACAGCAGGGGGTATTATTACTATATAGGGGAACATCAGAAGGAACTATTACTGTGGGGGGGAGATGTATACAGCAGGAGCATTATCAGTATGTGGGGGTGCATAGCAGGGGGCATTATTACTATATGGGGGCACATCCTACTTACAGAGGCAACCCATATACATACTTTACTGCGCTTGACACCAAACAGAGAAATTACTAATGTATGGGAGGCTATCGGAGGGGGAAAGGGAAGGAAGTTGAAGGAAAAGTGTGGAGCCTAATATGTTTGTCTGGCAGGATCTGAAGAGATGAATTGTAGCGGGAAGAAATCATGGTAGTCTGGGCCTGATGAGAATAAAAATGGAAAGTGTAGCCTCAGATCCAAGAAGATTTCACCTGTGAGTCCCTGAATGTTTTTTTTTTGTATTCTGTGGAACATTGTTTGGAAGCATTGCGCAGAGCTGGGAAAAGTTGGTGGGAAGCAGTGGCGTAGCTACAGGGGTCGCAACGGTCGCAGTTGCGACCCGGCCCGCCAGCCAGGGGGGCCCGGCTGGGCCCCCCATGCCACCTTGCTGTGTCCCCGAAGCTGCTTGCAGTGGCGTAGCTACCACGGTCGCGGCGGTCGCCGCCGCGACCGGGCCGCTACCAAGGGGGGGCCCGCGAGGCCCCCCCTTGCCACTGCACTGCTCCCCTCCCACTCCCTCTTGTGACCGCAAGCAATGTTTTGCCTGCGATCACAAGAGGCAGGCTGGGACGCCCCCCGGCTGACGTGCGGGGCTGGGAGCATCAGGTAGGCAAAAAGACAGGTCCCGCGAAGCTCCGCCCCCTCCGCGGGAAGCCCCGCCCCCGCCGCGAGAAGCCCGCCAGCGCGCGTGACTAGAAGACTAGAGGAACCATTCAGGTGAGTAAAGATTTTTTTGTTTTAAAGGACATGATGGGGGTGTAGTGGTATGGTGGTGGAACAAGAGGATGATGGGAGGTGTAGTGGTATGATGATGATGGAACAAGAGGATGATGGGGGCTGTAGTGGTATGGTGGTGGAACAAGAGGATGATGGGGGTGTAGTGGTATGATGATGGAACAAGAGGATGATGGGGGGTGTAGTGGTATGGTGGTGGAACAAGAGGATGATGGGGGTGTAGTGGTATGATGATGGAACAAGAGGATGATGAGGGGTGTAGTGGTATGGTGGTGGAACAAGAGGATGATGGGGGTGTAGTGGTATGATGAAGGAACAAGAGGATGATGGGGGTGTAGTGGTATGATGAGGATGGAAAAGGAGGATGATGGGGGTGTAGTGGTATGATGAAGGAACAAAAGGATGATGGGGGGTGTAGTGGTATGATGAAGGAACAAGAAGATGATGGGGGTGTAGTTGTATGATCATGGAACAAGAGGATGATGAGGGGTGTAGTGGTATGATGATGGGGGTGTAGTGGTATGATCATGGAACAAGAGGATGATGAGGGGTGTAGTGGTATGATGATGGGGGTGTAGTGGTATGATCATAGAACAAGAGGATGATGAGGGGTGTAGTGGTATGATGATGAAACAAGAGGATGATGAGGGGTGTAGTGGTATGATGATGAAACAAGAGGATGATGGGGGTGTAGTGGTATGATGATGATGGAACAAGAGGATGATGGGGGTGTAGTAGTATGATGATGAAACAAGAGGATGATGGAGGGTGTAGTGGTATGATGATGATGGAACAAGAGGATGATGGGGGGTGTAGTGGTATGATGATGATGGAACAAGAGGATGATGGGGGGTGTAGTTGTATGATGATGATGGAACAAGAGGATGATGGGGGTGTAGTGGTATGATGATGAAACAAGAGGATGATGGGGGGTGTAGTGGTATGATGATGAAACAAGAGGATGATGGGGGTGTAGTGGTATGATGATGAAACAAGAGGATGATGGGGGTGTAGTGGTATGATGATGAAACAAGAGGATGATGGGGGTGTAGTGGTATGATGATGATGGAACAAGAGGATGATGGGGGGTGTAGTGGTATGATGATGATGGAACAAGAGGATGATGGGGGTGTAGTGGTATGATGATGAAACAAAAGATGATGGGGGTGTAGTGGTATGATTATGATGGAACAAGAAGATGATGAGGGGTGTAGTGGTATGATGATGATGGAACAAGAGGATGATGGGGGGTGTAGTGGTATGATGATGAAGGAACAAGAGGATGATGAAGGGTGTAGTGGTATGATGATGGAGGGCAGGAGGATGAAAGGGGTAGTAGTATGGTGATGAAGGGGCAGGAGGAGGGGACAACATGGGGGGCATCTGTAAGGGGGATAAAATGGGGGGCCATCTATATGGGGGATAACATGGGGGGCATCTATATGGGGGATAACATGGGGGGGCATCTATAAGGGGGAAACATTGGGGGGCCATCTATAAGGTGGACTACATGGGGGGTGTATACAATAGGGCATGCACAGAGGGGGATATGTACTATAAGGGGATCACATAGTGTCAGGGCTAGCTACTAAATGAGGGTGTAAAGGGGCCAATACAGATGTGCAGTGTGTTTAGAGATGAGGATGGTGTCAGTGTGAGGAGACTAATATGTCTGTCTGGCAGATTCTGTGGATTCGTGGCTCAGACGTTCTCATAATGGCCCAGGGCAAATGGAGAAGAAGATGAAAAGGGAAGAACTCCGATCAGAGAAGACGTCCCCTGTGAGTCACTTGATATAACTGCACTGTAATGTATATGGTGTATAGAGCCTGTGTGGAGCTGCATCCACCTCTATATGACTGGATGAGGTGATATTGGTCTATGTACAGAGGATTATATTCAGTAGCAGTGGTGGTGTTAGTCAGTATGTGGTGGTATTAGTCAGTAGCAGCAGTGGTGTTAGTCAGTATGTGGTGGTATTATTTGTTGTTATCTGGTAGTGTGTTTTATTGGATTTAGTATACTGGGTTTGGTCAGTAACAATATGGTGGTGATGGTTGTGGTGTGGCAGTAATATTTCCCCTTGTGTACTGGTAATATGGGTCTCAGTAAACAGGATTTGTTTAGTAACAGTATGGCGGTAATATGTACGGTGATAATATTTCCTGTATACTGGTATTATTGGTAATATCAGTCTTGAGATATATATCTACCAATAGCATCGAGAAAGGGGGGGGGGGCCCAAGTTGACCTCTTGCACCAGGGCCCAAGAGACATTAGCTACGCCCCTGGTGGGAAGCACTGTGTGGGACGGGTGGGGGGGGGTTGACCCTATGCAGTCTGTGTCCACCTCTGACCTTGGGTATGTGGGGCATATTTCTTATACATGAGTATTCCTATTTCAACCATTGTCCCCATTCATTTCGGAGGCAATTTTGGGGGTGGGGGTCCCAGCATGTCAGACCCCCACCGATCAGCTCATTGAGATGGTAATACCCCTTTAATTACTCGTACTTCAGCTGTAGCTCCTTTACCACATTGTGATTATACGCACGTGCTGTTCTGAGATTTAGAAAGCAATGCATGTAATGTAAAACATTCCAGGATGAATAAAAAGAAATTACTTAAAAAGGCTTCCTGGAGAGCTAAAGAAAACTATGCGAACAATATTGTTGCAATAGAATTAGATTACACCAAACATTCTAATTTGTTTCTAGATCTGCAGCTTTACATATTATGTTAAAGCCAATAGCAGATTGTTGTTCTTGTCTAATGTCAGTCCGGCTGTGGCATGTGATAATAGAAAAAATCCCTTTCTACACAAAGGCGTTCAATAAATTATAAGCATCAGTAAGGCCTCATGCACAGGGCAGAACTGTGTGTAGGAGGTGACACACAGGGTCCCCTGAAGCTGCCGCATTATGATGCTGTACGAAGCTTTTTCTGGAAGCGATATTAATGGAGTGAAATAGTCTTATAGTAAAGCATGTAATGAACCGTAACACTTTTTTTCCCCCCAGGTTTGTCTCCTGCTTTTCACATAGATGCATAGTATTGTGACTTTTCTATAGGCATACAAAGTACTTTTCTAATTGGTCTTTATTAAAAATTTTGCTTAGTTTCTTTTCTGCAGCTTTGCTTGTTTTCACATACATTACAAGCTGCTCTGTCCTGTTCAGAATTAAATCCATTAAAGGGGAACTATCAGCAGGTTAAACAAATCTAACTTGCTGATAGCCCCCTATATCGCCCGGAACGCTGAGGAGGAAGGTATGTGTATTACCTTTCTCTGCCGCATGGGTCCCGTGCTATTCGTCAGAGTAATCTTTGCTTCGGTGCACTGTAATGGTGCGTTTACACAGAGAGATTTATCTGACAGATTTTTTAAGCCAAAGCCAGGAACAGACCATAAACAGGGAACAGGTCATAAAGGAAAGACTGAGATTTATTTTCTTTTCTAATCCATTCCTGTCTTTGGCTTCCAAAATCTGTCAGATAAATCTGCCTGTGTAAACGCACCTTTAGGAGGACCTGTCATCCTGCCCGTCCATTGATTATCATTAGAAGGAGCGGGCCAATGTTGCGGCAATGCTCCTAACAGTACACCGGAGCAAAGATTACTCTAAGGCTAGGTTCACACAACATTTAACAGTGTCCGCTGCATAGCAACGGACACTGTTAAACAGCCAGGCGTCGGGCTGCACTCAGCCCACTCCTGCAGTCGATACCTCCTCCTCGGCTGCAGGCACGTTCTTTTTTCACAATTGATTTGCTGGCACCTGCCGCTGTGCCCGCAAATCAATTAGCTATTCACTCCAATGCAAATTGCGTTGTGTGAACAGCTGATGTTTCCGGACGCTGTTCAGTGAACAGTGTCCAGAAATAATTGACAGGCACGTTGTTCCAACGTCCGTTCTAAAGATCGGGCGTTAGAATAACGATGTGAGAACACAGCGGGCAGCATTGCATTGACCTCAATGCAATGCTGCTCCTGCAGTAAAGAACGGATGCTGAGGCAATTGCAAGAACGTTGTGTGAACATAGCCTAACTGCGTGGGAGGAAGGTAACACACATACCTTTCTCCTCAGCATACTGGGCGCTATAAGGGGCTTTGAGCAGGTAAGATTTGCCAAACCTGCTGATATTGTGTTTCCCCGAAAATATGACATCCTCCAAAAATAAAACACACCAACTAGTCTACCAACTATCTTAAAGTAAGGCATCCCCCCGAAAGTAAGGCATCCCCCCAAAAGTAAGGCATCCCCCGAAATTAAGGCATCCGCCGAAAGTAAGGCCCCCACTCACCTCCCTCCCTCTCCGTGCTCTGTCTGGTGCAGCTCACCTCCCTCCCCGTGCTTGTCCCATGATGTTCACCTTCTTCCCTCCCTGTGCTTGTCCCATGACATTCACCTAACTCCCTCCCTGTGCTTGTCCCGTGCCGCTCACCTCTCTCCCTCCCCATGCCTGTCCTGTGCCGCTCACCTCTCTCCCTCCCCATGCCTGTCCTGTGCCGCTCACCTCTCTCCCTCCCCATGCCTGTCCTGTGCCGCTAACCTCCCTCCCTCTCTATGCTTGTCCTGTGCCGCTCACCTCTCTCCGTCCCCATGCCTGTCCTGTGCCACTAACCTTCCTCCCTCTCTATGCTTGTCCTGTGCTGCTCACCTCTCTCCCTTCCTCTCCGTGCTTGTCCCGTGTCGCTCACCTCCCTCTCTCCCCCAGGGGAAAGAGAGAAATAAGACATGCCCCGAAAATAAGACAGTTTGCCTGTCTTATTTTTGGGGAAACTGACTCGATCTCCAGTCCTTATTTCTTCTGTCCTGGATGATGTTCTAAGCTCACATTATCATTTTTCCATGATATCTATCAATAATTATTCTTTTTTGTACTGTTACCAATACGCCATCAAAATAAAACTAGTACTGTGTACGTTGAATGTGTTGAACTGGTTTCCAATTTTCCATGAAACCAATTTAACACAATATTATGACATATTGTCTGAAGACTCCAAAGACTCCAATTGCACAACAATCACTTATAAGCAAAAGCACATACAGTACTTCTTGTGGAGTGTTACAAACTTATGTTGGTGCAAAAAGCAATAATACCGCACTATACATCCCAGGAGATGGTAAATATAAAGATATGTTAAGCAAAGACTAATTTGTGTGTCTTCTAGATCCAATTAAACTAAATGTAATAGTATTTATAGTACAGGAGTGTTATTTTAGTATGAGGACTCTTTTAACTTACGTCTTTACACTATGGCATAGAAGCTCACTTAGAGATCAGGTTAGATGCTGCCCATATAGATCTATGGACAGGGGGCAAGTAAAGGGAAACCACTACACAGTGGTGTGAGTTTATCACTGCATGTGTGCCGCTATTCTCATCCATGATGCAGGTACAAGGTTTCCTGATTGCGCTTGGCTGTAAGTCTTCGACCTATGTCAGTCAAGGAAGTTGTCTTTAGCACAACAATATGTATGGGGTTCATGGAAACAAACCGATTTGTCCTATTTGGGTTATGCACATGTTGTATGTGCCTTCAATTGTTGTGGTGTTAGCTAGGCTGTCACTGGATGACCAGGAACGGTATGAGGAGGTCACGGATAGTGAGCCCTGGACTTGTCCAACCAGCTGTCCCTACCTTCTTGCCTCAAAACAGCCCTAGGTACCTGAGTCTGAGGTGTAGAACACAAAACAAGACAAGAAAGACAAACACCAAGGGATGGTCATACAGGCCCTGGTCAAATCTAACAGACAATGCGGTACAGAATCCTAAATGGTAGTTAGAGGTACAAGAGCCGAGATTAGAACAACCAGGTAAAGAGACAGAGAGCTATCCAACAAATGGTATGCTTAGCTTACTCAGGTGAGACTTAGTAGTTATCCTAGTGTATAGGACAAACAGATACTTTATAGGAGATCAGGTACCCGGTCCAGAACGTGATTAGACCAGGCACACAGAACCCAGACTGCAAAAGCAAAGTATCAGTGGAAAGGCAGGATATTAACTGTTAAATGACCAGAAGAAAAGAAGAGAAGAGAAGGGTGTGGTAGAGAATCAATTACTAAAGTTTAAGGAATTGAGCTGTGTTCAGACAGTGTTTAGATTAGTGCAACTGAAACCTAGAATCCAAATATTGAATAATGACTAAGAGCACAGTATTGGGCGTATGCCACAAGCCGAGGACTGCGCCGAGGTCTAAACAGGCACTTGCATGACAAGTGGTTTATGTTTCAGCTTCCTTTAATGTCACATTTCTCTAATGTAAATGTATTTAGAATTTGGCACCAAAATAGATTTCTATGCAATTTTTCTGCCCACTGCATACAGTCGATCTTGGTTTGTTTCCATAGCACCTGTCTCCAGTGAGACAGCCAGTGCCATAGACTTACACGACACTGGGTCTCTCAATGAAGATGGAATTGGACTCATAAGGTTCATAAGACATATACCTTCCTCCTCAGCATCTCTGCTATATAGGTGGCTATCAGCAGGTTAGATTTGTCTAGTTCCCCTTTAAATGATGTGTTATGCTTGAAGAACACCTTATTACCCTAAAAACCTCATACCATCTGTAAAATCCCATGTTGGTTGTATCATGATTAAGGCCTGATCTTCGACATCTGGGCCAGGACAGCTTTCTCACTGATGGAAAAATGAATTCTGAATTATACCAGCAAATTCTAAAAGAAAATGTCAGAACATCTTTCTGTAAGCTGAATCTCAAGGGAATATGCTTCATACAGCAAAAAAAAAATGACCCCAAGCACACAAGTCATTTTCCCGAAAGACGGTTAAAGAAGAATATCATAAAAGTGTCGGAGTCGCCAAGTCACAGCCTTGTATTGTAGCAAAGCCTTAAAAACATTACACCGACAGCTTATGCACAATGATGTCTTACTGAAATAAAAAACATGATTGACGCGTTTCAGACTTTAGTCATAATTGTGCAAAAAGAGAGTGGACTATGCCTACTGTATGTACATAGTTATATAAAAACCTTAACAGTCTGAATCACTTGTGGTTTTCTGTTCTGTTTCTGTAAGACATCATTGTGCATATGCATAGTTTTGTCACATATGTTACACCCTGTTGCAGTGCACACACAAGTTGTCATGTATGCAAGGTTAAAATCTATGTCTCACAGAATCACGTATAAAATGTAACTTTAATTATTTATATATTTGAAAAAAAAATAACAATCTTTATTAATGGGACAAATAAACAATTGCACTGTCTGTCCTTAGAGGCGCAGACAGTGACCCAATCAAGGCCAACAACCGGTTGGCTGGCTAGTTTACTGGTCTATACGTATTTATCTCTCTCTCTCGACGCATTTCTCCCAGACAATTACCCGGGTTCCTCAGGAGATTCAAGACCACAATAGAAAGGTATCAACAATTTACAATACACAACTGGTATAATGACCAAATAGATAAATCAGGGGGTATTAATCAGGCTATAGCTCTTATCTCCAATAATACACTTATTAACATATTAGACTGCAGTACCTGACCTCCAATCTCCAATAAATGTTGAAGTGTCATTCATACAGTACAATTTAAATGTAGGTCACTCAATATGTAACAACATGCTAGACGCATATATGAAAATTGAGTTATATCAGTCACCATACACCCATTCAGTTTGCAACATATGATCAGGACACCACCGAGAGTATAGATAAGAGACACCACTGAGTCCCTGCCAAGACTACCCACGTGTGACACCAGAATCAGCACTGGCACACGCGGGGGTGGGAGTCTTCTGATCATGCACTGGTCATCATATAGTTGTGTATTGTAAATTGTTGATATCCATCTATTGTCGTCTTGAATCCCCTGAGGAACCTGGTTAATTGGAAGAAACGCGTCGAGAGAGGGATGAATATGTATAGACCAGTATACTAGCCATCCAACATGGTGTTGGCCTTGATTGGGTCACTGTCTGCCCCTCTGAGGACAAATAGTACAACTGTTTATTTGTGCCACAAGTAGAATCTGTTGGCAAAATAAAAATTTGTATTATTGTATTTTTCTACAATAAAGGATTTCGTTTCAACGAAAGAGAGAGTACCAAATGTCTTTTTTTTTCAATTTTTCTGGCATTGAAGTATGTGTACCAAGAGAAATGGTTTGGAGAAAGCCAAGTGTATCCCATGCGTTTTTCAGTGTTTGGTCAAAAAAAAGGGGGGTATTTTAATGGTTCAAAAATAATGTATAACATAACTCTTGTAGTGTTGAACCTTCTTTCCTATTTGGGGCAAACATAAGAAGTTAACACAGAAGGAGTCATCTGGCCCTCGGCTTTTCTCAGTGGGAACTTAGGATAAAACTTTTTGTCATCTCACTAGGTGTGGTTCTGTCATCATCAGTATATTTTTGCTGGTTTAATGGGGTCTTATTGGATTTTAAAAATAAAAACATGGCTGCTTTCTTCCAGAAAAAGTACCGCTCTTGTACATAGGTTTCACATAGAATGGCAGTTTAGTTCCATTGAAGTAAATGGAGCCGAACTGTAATACCACACTCAGGTGGGGAGGAGGGGGGAGCCGCTATGTGTATTATCTTGAGCCCTCGTAACTTGCTGTTTGAAATTCCTAATCATTACAGGCTAAGGAGTCCAGTAGGCGGTGTCACTCAATGGACTGGACTCTTTAGCATGGAAACGTTAGAGATTTCAATCAATAGGTTGTAAGCCATGTACTGGGATGGGCTCCCCAGGATATATATTGTGTTGCCCAGATATATGTTGTATGAATACACACGCAAAAATTTTACCTACTAGCAAGCTCAGATAGGCCGGTCGCCATATACCTACTAATCCCCTAAATAAACTGAAACAATGATGTATGGGCACGGCTCATGGACGTTTATTGTGTAGCACAGCAGCTCACAATCTTATAAACCATTTACACAGTCCCTCAAACTACAAATAACAATATAAGAAGACAAATGGCCGAGTATGCTGTGAGGTTCCTTCCACAATATAATGTGGCCTGTGACAGACCATAGCCCTCACTAAACTATCTACAGGCCCAATATCTGTCCCAGAAAGTTTGGCGTGCACGCTTACTGAGCAGAGTCTCCTTTAGATAGATGGCTGATCACAGTTACTGAACGAGGGGGTCCCTCTTGCCAAAGTCATGTAACAAAGATGGCGGTCTTTCTCTCCACAACTGGATTTGACCTAGCTCTTTTGCTGTCTGAGCAAATCTCACAACAGGACTCAGTCACAGACTAGTATAGCTGCTCTCCACAGCAGTTATGGGATCCTAGAAGAAGGATACTTCATGTGGATGGCATCAGCTCTCTTATTCTGCATCTACTACAGCCAGCTCTCTCATCAAAATGGCTGCTCCAGACTTACCTCATCTTCTTCCCTCCGGTCACATCTATCAACTGTCAGGTTCGTCTCCCTTGACAACAGCAAAGCCTTAACAACACAGGCTGTGTACTGCAAAACAGCGACATCTTGTGGCCAAATGCAGAATGTCAGTTTAAAACCATATATCATACATATAATTATATACAGTTACATCTCTCTGGTTGTTTTACCATCTCACATGTACAAGTTATACTGAATCTTTTCCCATGAAGTTAAATAACAATCTGCTCAGCTCCTTTTTCTCTATAACATGATGCCAATAGCTTAGGTAGCATTTTCATGATGATGGGTTCCCTTTAAGATTAAGATAACTGCTAGATTAAGATAATAATATGATATGATATATAATATGCTTGGAATTCCACAGGATACCAGAAGTAGAGGTGACTTTTTTTTCATAGTGGAAATAAAGATAGTTTCTTTTTGTTGTTTAATAGGTTGTGACATAGCCTCGGAGCCCTTATCTCTGTGAGCATAAAAATTTAGAAGTTAAGTGGCAGAATGCACATTTAAGAGGAATTTTAGCTCTCTTTCCCGACTTTTGAGATTCTCTCGTGCAGAGATGCGTACAGAACTTCTGTGCACATTTTTAGGAGCAGAGGTTTACTCTAAAGCTGAGTTAACTTAAGGTTCTTCTTGTTTGTTTTTAACTTTAAAGCCTATGGCTACAAGCTCCCCCCTGACAAACGCATTATAAGAACCCCACAATATTGAGTTAGGCATTATAAGGCATTGCCTTTATTTTTAGCATAGAGTCAGTTTGGCGGAGAAGTCATCCACATGTTTTTGCCTCTAGTGAATGGTTTGTTGTGGTACCAAGTACAAGTCTTTAACCCCTTAACGACATCGGGCGTAAATTTACGCCCTCGCAGCCTGGTACTTAACGCACCAGGGCGTAAATTTACGCCCGATGTTTACCCGACCGCTGCGTGTAAACACGCGGCGATTGGGTAATGATGGCTGCTGTTACTAACACCACCATAGCTTGTCGGCTCGGGGGGGGGGGGGGGGGGGGTTAATCACCGATGATGGGATCGTTTGGGAACTGATCTTCCCACTGCTGGATAAAGGTTATCACCTGTACGTTGATAACTTTTATACCAGCATTCCCCTGTTTCGGTCCCTCGCTGCCCGAGCTACTGTAGCTTGCGGCACGATCCGAAAAAATCAAAGAGGCCTCCCAAGTCATCCAGTTAGAGAAACGATCAGAAGGGGGGAGAGCAGGGCCTATGCCTGTGAAAACATGTTGTTGGTCAGATATAAGGACAAGCGCGATGTCCTTATTCTGACCACAATTCACAGGAATAGCGTCACCCCTGTCACTGTACGTGGTACCACAAACGTGGTGAACAAACCTGATTGTATTCTAGACTACAATCAGTATATGGGAGGAGTTGATCTCTCAGATCAAGTCCTCAAACCATATAACGCCACGCGAAAAACAAAACGTTGTACAAAAAGGTGGCCGTACATCTGGTACAAACAACGATGTACAACGCTTTTGTGTTGTACCGATGTGCCGGCCACCTGGGGAAATTCCTTGATTTGCAGGAAGCAGTGATCAAAGCCCTGATATTCGGCAGCCACGGAGCGGGCCCCAGCGCTTCTGCATATGAAGGACCCCGTATCGTACAGGGACAACATTTTCCAGGTAAAGTCCCCCACACTGGAAAAAAGGGGAGATCCCAGAAGAAGTGCAGAGTCTGCCACAAAAGGGGCATCAGGAAGGACACCATTTACCAGTGTGACACCTGTCCTGATCACCCCGGCCTCTGCATAAAGGATTGCTTCAAGGCGTACCACATGTCCTTGGAGTTCTAAATTTTCAATATTCTGTCCCTTATTCTTATTTCAGGGGTCACGTTGATCCAGGGATTATTCTGATCGCCATTGTGGAGTCGGGAAGGAATTTTTCCCCTGTGATGAGGCTACTGTTTTCTGCCTCACGAGGGTTTTTTGCCTTCGTCTGGATCAACACAGGTTGGATTTGATGGACACCTGTCCTTTTCAACCTTATAAACTTCTAATTGGCCTAATACCCCCAAATAAATTAGAAAGGTCTATTTTCCCCAGCTAAATAGGTATGGCCGCCATTCCCATTAGAGGATGCCATGATGCAATTAGAAAGCCCCTGTGCGGACAGGACAGTACAAACCCCCCACAAGTGACCCCATTCTGAAAACTACACCCCGTAATGAATCTAACCAGGGGGGCAGCGGGGATATGGACCCCTAGTGATGGCCACATTAGTGCTGTGAAAGTGAAAAAAATAGTATTTTTCATCTTCACAGCACATGTTCTACATATGTGCCCATCACCAGTAGGGTCCATATCCCCACTGCCCCCCTCATTAGATTCCATATGGGGTGTAGTTTCCAGAATGGGGTCACTTGTGGGCAACATGGCCTCCATCCTCCAATCCAGCCTCTAAATGGCACTCTGTCCCTTTGGTGGCTTGCCCTGTGCCCATATGGCACATTATGTCCTCATGTGGGGTATTTTCGTATTCAGGGGAAATTACCCTACACGTTTTGCATTTATTTTCTCTTTTAACCCCTTTTGGAAATTAAAAAAATTAAGGCTGGACCAACATTTAGTGTAAAAAAAAATTATAATGTTTACACTAAATCATTGATCTAGTCTTTATTTTTTCATTTTCACAAAGGGTTAAAAGATAAAATAAACACAAAATGTGTAGAGCAATTTCCCCCAAGTACGGAAATACCCCACATGTGGACATAAAGTGTCATGCAGGTGCAGGGTAAGCCTCCAAAAGGAGGGAGCGCCATTTGGCTAGAATGGATGGTGAATGCCATGTTGCATTTACAAAGGCCCTGTGTTGCCAAGACAGTGGAAACCCCCCAAAAGTGACCCCATTCTGGAAACTACACCCCTCAAGGAATCTAATAATGGGTGCAGTGAGGATATTGACCCCTTGATGATGGGCACATTTGTGCCATGAAAGTGAAAAAATGAAATTTTTCACTTTCACGTCACATTGTTTCACATTTGTGCCCATCACCAGTGGAGTCCATATGCTCTTTGCACCCCTTGTTAGATTCCTTGAGGGGTGTAGTTTCCAGAATGGGGTCACTTGTGGGAGTTTACCACTGTCTTGGCAGCATAGGGTCTTTGTAAATGAAACATGGCCCTTGAAATTCATTCCAGCCAAATCCAGCCTCCAAAAGCCAAATGGCGCTCCTTCCCTTTGGAGGCCCGTCTTGCGGCCACATGGCGCTTTATGTCCACATGTGGGGTGTTTCCGTACTTGAAACAAACTGCTCTACACGCTTAGAGTGTTTTTCTCTTTTAAATCCTTGTGAAAAGGGAAAAAATCAAGTATAGGCCAACATGTAGTGTAAAAAAATTTTAATTTTTACACTAAATCATTGATCTAGACTTGTTTTTTTTATTTTCACAAGGGGTTAAAAGAGAAGAAAAAAAACAAAACGTGTAGAGAAATTTCCCCCGAGTACGGAAATACCCCACATGTGGACTTAAGGCACTAAGCGGCCGCAAGACGAGCCTCCAATGGGAAGGAGCGCCATTTAGCTTTTTGGGGTTGGATTTCGGTAGAATGGATTTCGAGGGCCATGTTGCATTTAAAAAGTCCCTGTTCCGCCAAGCCAGTGAAAACCCCCCACAAGTGACCCCATTATGGAAACTACACCCCTTAAGGAATGTAACAATGGGTGTAGTGAGCATATGGACCCCACTGGTGAAGGGTATAAATTTGGAACAATGTGGCGTGAAAATGAAATATTACATTTTTTACACTATAATGTTGGTCTAGCCTTGAATTTTTCATTTTCACAAGGGGTTAAAAGAGAAAAAAAGCCACAAAATGTGTAGAGCAATTTCCCCCGAGTCCGTAAATACCTCACATGTGGACATAAAGCCCCATGTGAGCGCAGCGCAAGCCTCCTAAGGGAAGGAGCGCCATTTGGATTTTGGAGGTTGGATTTGGCTGGAATGGATGTCGCATTTACAGAGCCCTCGTGCTGCCAAAACACTGGAAACCCCCCAAAAATGACCCCATTCTGGAAACTACACCCCTCAAGGAATCTAACAAGGGGTGCAGTGAGGATATGTACCCCTGGATGACGGGCACATATGTGCCGTAAAAGTGAAAAAATGAAAATTTTCCCTTTCACTTCACATTTTTCTACATTTGTGCCCATCACCAGTGGGGTCCATATGCTCACTGCACCCCTTGATAGATTCCTTGAGGGGTGTAGTTTCCAGAATGGGGTCACATGTGGGGGGTTTCCAGTGTCTTGGCAGCACGAGGGCTCTGTAAATGCGACATGGCCCTTGAAATCCATTCCAGTGAAATCCAGCTTCCAAAAGCCAATTGGCGCTCCTTCCCTTTGGAGGCTCGGCCTGCACCCAAATTGCGCTTTATGTCCACATGTGGGGTATTTCCGTACTCGGGAGAAACTGCGCTACACATTTTGTTGTTTTTTTTTCCTTTCATCCCTTTGTGAAAATGAAAAATTGAAGGCTAGAACGTTTTAGTGTAAAAAATAAATTTTTCTTTTTTCACGCCATATTGTTAGGAAAATCAGTGAAGCACTTGTGGGCTCCAGATGCTCACCGCACCCCTTGTTACATTCCTTGAGGGGTCTAGTTTTCTAAATGGTGTCCCTTTAGGGGTGTTTTTTACGTTTTGGCACCCCAGAGCCTCTTCCAACCTGAAGTGGTACGGTCAGAAATGACCAAATATAACGGAGCCATTGAAATTCACTAGGCGCTCCTTTGTATCTGAGGCTTGTAGTTCCGTCAAACAATGCATTAGGGCCACATATGGGGTATTTCTATAAACTGCAGAAACAGGGCAATCATTATTGGGGTGAATTTTTCTGGTAATAAGTTTATTAATATGAAAAATATTGGATTACAATAAAATCTCTGCACAGAAAATTAAAATTTTCAAATTTCTTACACACTTAGCTTTTATTTCTGTGACTCTCCTAAAGGGTTAAAACACTTTCTGGATGTGCTTTTGCAGAGTGTGGGGGTGCAGTTTCTGAACTGGGGTGTTTTGTGGGGCTTTCTAACATACAGGCCCCTCAAATACACTTTAAACCTAAACAGGTCCCTAAAAATATCTGATTTTGAAATTTTACTAAAAATTTGGAAATTTGCTGCTTATGTTTTAAGCTTTCTATTGTCTAAATAAATGAAAGATCGTTTAATAAATGCCGCCAACATAAAGTAGACATGTTGCTAATGCTATTTAATACATAATTAATATGGTATAACCACTTTCTGTATAAGCAAAAAAGTTTCAAAGTTGGAAAAATGCATTTTTTAGGGAGCAGGTGCGGCAAAGACCATGACGTTGTTAGATTTAATATGAGGCCTGAACTGATCAGTTGGGTGTATTTAATAACATAACAGAGCATATGAATATTAGAGCAGCCAAGTTAAATGATAAAAAAAAAAAAAAACTGGGTGTTGTACTCGACCGGTGAGATGCTGTGATGTTACTGGTGACGCCACTTCTGTGATGGTTGGTCGGTTGTGTTGTATAGCTCAGCCAGGGACGGTATTGTCATATTGCCAGTGCTAGTCCAGCACACAGGTGTGGTGTTGGTACCTGCTTTTAGTGTTGTGGCTGGCTGTACTTCCCCAAAATGGTTAGTGACCTGCTGGGCTGTGATGGGTCCCTTGGACTCTTATCGCGGTAGTCCTGACCTACCCAGACTAGTGGTACTGCCACCCACAGAAAGGGAGAAAATGACCCAAGGTGTGTCATTTGTGTATAGGTGCTGGTGCAAAGTAAGAGATGAGTCCCAGTGATAAAAATAGAACAGCTTTTACTGTGCAGTCTCTGAATAGTAGAAAACACTTTGGCAGCAAATAGATAATCTTGATACGGACTTGTGAATGAGAGTGATACTTGTACCTGTGTTTAGACCACCTTCTGCCCTACAGTGTCGAGCTTACCATCCTAATAGGGTGATACAAGCCCCAGCCATGGTTACCTGGGTGAAGTTAAGTGTTCGAGGGTGTCCTGGTTTCATCTGCACTGCAAGATGGAATATGTAGACCTTCTGGTAGCTTTGTTCTATCCAGGCTCGTTCCAGGCACTTTGTAGAGTTGTTCTCAGTGTGGGCTGCGTTTATCCCTGACTTTTCTTCCTCTTGTAGTGTCTAGCACTGCATAGTGGAAATAGTGTGTAGACTGGAGAAACTGAGTGTCTCTGGTTGCTTCATACACGTGTGTCTTAATAACTGTAACAATAATAACTGTAATCCTTTGCTTACTTCAGCTGTGCAACACATAACAAAGCTTAAAACACTGACACCTAGTGGTGAAACTATAGAATGCTACCTTCCTCAACACTGAGCTGAAGAGAGAACTTTACGACAGGTGCTTAGGGTACTGTGGGACGTCACATAAGCAGTGGCAATGACTATAGTAAATAGTGAGTGTGCAGTGATACTGGGGATTGGACTTTCAGAGTTTTATAATGAGTTATGTCTGAATAATTTTGAATAAATAAGATATCTGCATTAGGTTTCCTCAAAGGACAAAACATTGGCTTAGTTATTGAGGTGTGTACATCCCTCTTAAGTGATGTTAGCCATGGCTATAGAGAAGATATAGACTTTATATCCTTTAACCCCTTACATACCAGTACTTTATGGAGGTCAGTGCCTTCCTGCATTCCTACGTACTGGTACGCAATAATGCTCAGAGGTTCTATGAAGAGAGTTCAGGAGTTGAGAAGAGAGTGAGGACCGTCTGCTATCGACAGTCAGGTCCACACATTTCATGACAATCATGCTGCTGCCCGCCATTAACCCCTTAAATGCTTAAAGCCTATGGATGTATCCATGTTTTCCAGGCAGTCTTTCAAGCAGCGGGATTCAAATGCTGACGGTTTGAGTTCATGCAAACCCAAACTTTCGGCAGGCTCGCTCACTTCTATTCAGCACTGATGCCTACTTGTGGTTTGGTGCTAAACTAGTAATAGATTTTACTCTATCATAATAAAAACTACACTAAACTACAATGTAAGGGAAAGAGTCAAATTCGGAAGGGGTTAAATGAAAAATATCCGTCATTGTACGTGTGGTTGGATGATTGATTTCAGCCTATTTCCATGAAGGGTGGCGATAATCCCGGAGCTGATTTTATTTATTCACGTCCAATACAGATCTTTACTCTCTAAACCCCCAAATCTATGACATTCTAAATTTACCTTCCCTTTGAGATAACATTTAGTCATTGGAAAGCATGAATTATATATGACTTACGCCATTTTGATGTATGAATTCTTTGACTTGATGTCTTCCCTTAATACTACTGTAATATACAATGAAATTCCAATCAATAGATGCATAAAAATGGATTTGATAGGTGT
This sequence comes from Dendropsophus ebraccatus, assembly GCF_027789765.1. NCBI lineage: Eukaryota > Metazoa > Chordata > Amphibia > Anura > Hylidae > Dendropsophus > Dendropsophus ebraccatus. The sequence continues at coordinate 61,916,975 of NC_091466.1, forward strand.
GATTTAAAGGGGGGGGGGGATTCTGCCTTTGTTTAATCAAGTCAAATAATGTGGAGTTTCTGAGTGTAGGCCCCGGCAAATAGATGTATATTTCATGGCAAGTAGCTTTGATTTATTCAAATCCATTGCCATACTCTATGCATTGACTCGTCTCATGAGGGCAAAGAGATAAGCAGGTGTGGAATGAAGAAAATCAGACTTCCCTCCGGCATACTAGTGATTTCCTGACATTAGTAGAGCACAGCGGCAGAATTCAGTGACATCTCCTTTCTGCCCTTCAGTCTTCCAGATCCTCGCTGTATATATTTGTTCCTTCAGAATAGAATGCTAGTCTTGATTGGTTCCAAACTGCATCTTAAAACACTTCTCGTCTGCTTTGATATTAACAGGCATGAATTTATAGGAACAAATCTACGCTCAAGTGAACATCCTCGGAATAATAAGTATGTTATATTTCTTAAGCAACGTTGAATGGTGGAACCGGCTCTAGATTATAATCAGGAATGTGGTCTTATTATACCTAAGCTAAATGGGTGTGATGTTAGAGTCCACCACAGCCATACTCTTACTTCAGTTAAAGGGAACCTGTCATCACTTTCATGCTGCCCGAACCATGAGTCTTAAAGGGAACCAATCAGCTTAATTGGGCTGATATGGTCCCCTGGAACACTCTATGAAGCTCCTGTGCAGCCGCAACACATACATGCCGTGGGCTGCACAGGGGCTTTGTACAGTGCTCCAGGGAAATAATTGGGCTGATTGGTTCCCTTTAAGGGGGTTTTTCTAGAAAAATTAACTTGTCCCCTATCCACAGGATAGGGGACAAGTAAGAGATCACAGGGAGTTCCTGACGAGTACGGTACGGCACGAGTTCTGTGGCTCTATTCATTTGTATGGAGGTGCTGGAGACAGCGGAGTACAGTACTGTTCTGGCTTGGCCCTTTTCAGCAGCTCTGTTCATTCCTATGGAGGTGCTGGAGAGAGCCGATTAAGCGCTCTTCGGGCTAACTCGGCTCTTTCCGGCACATCTATATTAATAAATAGAGCCACAGGTCATGTGTCGTACCACAGAAACTAGGAGCTGATACAGAGATCGGCTGGGGGTTCAGAGGTCAGACCCCCTGTGATCTCTTACTTGTCCCCTATGCTGTGGATAGGGGACGAGTTAATTTTTCTTGGAATACCCCTTTAAGAGCAGTCACTTGCGGCTCCACCCAATAACCATATGAAGCTTCAAAGTTCAGATTGCATTATTTCCTTGCTGGTCCATCATATCGTGTTGGCAATGACATCTTGAGAATGAGAGAAATGTGTAGATCCACACTCACTGAATTGGCCCTTACACACTGAGCAATAGGTGAGAAATAGCAAGGAATTGAAGAGGAAAGTTTACCGTTTGAAATTCCTCGCCCATTCTGCTCTGGCAGAATAGGAGCAGAATTCAAGCGGAATTCAAGCAGAATTCAAGCTCCATTGACTTCTATAGGATTCCTCTAGTGGAAGCCACCCAAAGAATTGACATGTCAATTCTTTGGGCAGAATGCGGATTTGGGCAGAACGCGGAGTTTTCCTGACAGACATTACGCCATGTGAACAAATGAGCAGAAAGCCCATTCAACACAATATTAAATTGAAATGTTCATTTTTTTACAGGCAGAATTTTGAGTGGAATCCGCGTGCATTTGTACATGACATTCTGTGCGTATTCTGAGTGTAAATGCACCCAATAAGAGTATTCTTTGATATTATCCAGTCAGTCCAGTCTCTTTTAAAAACTATTCAGATCACTAGTCCCTTTAAGGCATACCGCCGGAGTTCTAATGTGTCTGGAAGAAACCTATGACATTTTTTCATTTTATTTTTTGTATATTTCCTCTAACCATCCTTTTAAGCGACAACATTAGAACAAAAAAATGTAATAGATTAATTGGCACCCTCCCCTCTGCCAAGCAGGGGGCACCTGATTAAATGATTGAGTCTCTCATTTACTTCAATGGGGTTCATTATTCAAGTAGAGTACTTGAGCATTTTAGTGGTTGCTCAACACTAATCTAGAGTCAGGCTGACTGCATTGTATCCCACAGCCGCAGGAGGGTGTGTGGGAAAGAAGACAAAGGACAAACATGATGAGGTGGTCTTAAAGATACTCAATTGGGGTCAAGTCGTGAAAATTTAGGGGCCAGGGTATTACTTGGAAGTCTTGTTCAGGCTCATCCAACCAATGTCAGTCATTTCTAGCTACGTGCCAAGTCACATTATCATTGCTGGAAGATCCCATCTGCCCCAGGAAAGACAATGAGCATGTATGGGCATATGGAATCTACAAGAATGTATGTACACTCTGCTTAACTGAGAGCGCCTCCATGTGGATGAGTGGTCCATAGAAGAGAATGCCAAGAAAACATTCCCCAGACCATAACGCTACCACCACCAGCTTGTACTCTTCCAGCAATGGCTGCAGGGTGTTTGTTCTATGATGTTTCTCGCCAAACATCGCGAACATCCATCTGCTCAATGAAGAAAAAAACGTGACTCATCGGAGAATGCAAACCTTTGCCAACCAGCGGAGGTCCAATTTTGATACTGCTGTGAACAGCGAGGACTTCTCTGCCAATGCAACTTGGTTAGGAGAGATACAGTGATCATCTTTCTATTCCGAAGCCCCATATTCAGTAGGTTCCACTAAATTGTTGTTTTAGACGCATGTATGGTAGCCCTCTGAATCATTTCACCATCATAGCCAATAGAGATGAGCGAACCGGGTTCGAGTCGATCCCAACCCGAACGTTTGGTATTTCATTAGCGGGGGCTACTGAACTTGGATAAAGCTCTAAGGTTGTCTGGAAAACATGGATACAGTCAATGACTATATCCATGATTTCCATATAGCCTTAGGGCTTTATCCAAGTTCAGCAGCCACCGCTAATCAAATGCCGAAAGATCTGGTTCGGATCGACTCAAGCATGCTCCAGGTTCGCTCACCTCTAATAGCCAACATTCACAACTCATATACAGCTCTGCTGCTTCCTCGTCACTTTTTCGCAATGCTGCCATTTGTCCATCATTACTTTCACCACAGAAGCACAAGAACAGTTCACAAACAGTGCAGTGTCAGAAATAGCACAACCCTTGGGCTAGAAGCCATTATTCGTCCATCATTTTTTTTCATAGACTGTATAATATCTTCACAAAGAAATGTAGCTGCACCAACGTTATATCTAGGGGATGTTATAATTAGTGATCCAATGTAATACAACAATAAAATATTGCTCTTCAACTTACATGTTGTAAATTGTAAATTCAAAGAAGAAACAGAAGAAACAGCATGTGCAGCAATATAGTCACCCCTAGATAATACTTGGTTGCACATCCCTTGGCATTGATGATAGCCTCCAAACATTTCCTGTAGCCATCTATGAGTTTCTTCTGGTATTTTCTCCCACTCTTCCTTTGCAGTTTATTCAGGCTCTTGAAGGTTTGTAGGGTCCTTTTTCCCAATGGCAAATTTCGGCTCACCCCAAAGATTTTCAACTGGATTGAGGTCAGGACTTATTGCAGTCTTTTTTTCCTTTCATTGTCATTGTCTTGCTGGGGGACCCATGATCTTTAGTTGAAACCAAGTTTTAGGTCATTTCTTTCTAAAATCTCTTGATAGTTCTCTTATTTCTTGATTTCTGTGATAGGGTCAAGGCCTCCAGTACTAGATGCAGCATGGCAACCCCACAGCATTATGGATCCTTCACCATGCTTAGCTGTTGGTAGGGTGTCCTTTTCCTTACAAGCTTCATTGCAATGTCTGTAAACAAGCTGTTGCTTTGTATTGCCAAAAAAACGTTTTGCCAGAAGGAATGTGGTTTGTCAGGGTAGTCTTTGGCAAAAATCACTTGTTCTTTTTTATGTATTTTCTTCAGCAATGGGTCAATGCTTGGCCTTCTCCCGTAACGTTCTGCTTGGCTTTGTGTGCGGCAAATGGTACTTGTTGAAACCATGGTGCCCAGGCTGTTCCAGGTTGGCCTTCAGGTCTTTGGATGTTTGACATGGGTTTTTTTTCAGGGTTCTCACAAAACTTCTCTTGCAGATTTTCCTCTTTTCCTCATGTCCAGGAAGGTTCTTGACAATTGCTTGCTGGCAAACTTCTTAATAACATTGCGCATTGTTATTATTAGAGATAGCATTATACCAGTTGGAAGTCTTGTGTTTGCCAATAATACCAGTTCTGATGTCCTGAGACAGCTCCTTTGTCTTCACCATTGTGACAAAGGACCAAGCCCTAATGTGGATTTTTTATACACTTAAAGGGGTTATCCAGCGTGGGGGCACTTTTTTTTAACACAAGCGAGCCAAAATGTGTTTTCAATTTAAATGTAAAGGGTACAAGTACCAATGCCACATTAAAGGAGAAGTCTGTCCATATTTAAAATCTGGCAGCCGGCAAGGGGGGAGGGGAATTTGATCAGGAGTAGGAACGTACCTCTCCCTATGCCCACATTGAGCGGCGAGACTGGCCTTGGGACTCCCACCTGAAGGCATTTCCCCATTGGACTTGGGGGAAATTCCTGTCCCAACTGATGGACTGGCTGCTCAGCCAATTAGTGACTGGAGCAGTGCCCCGCCCCGGTCACTGATTGGCTGAGCTGACAGTCCATTACCCGGGTCATGACATGTCAGTACCGGAGATACCGGAGCCCAGCGTGGGTCACAAAGGGTCCCCCCTGCCCCTGCCAGCTGCCAGATTTGAAAAAAGGCCGGACTTCTCCTTTTAACTTCACGAGATCCAATGTACCTGTGTAGACATCCTATTACTTACCATATATACCCATAAAACCAGTGCACCATGTGGCTTCCTTCATAAGCTACACGCTATTGACATGGAAAGTAGGATGTGGTCATAATAACGAGTCTTGACTGTGAATAATTACTAATAATGAGAATATTACACTGCATAATCTACATGCAGATACCGTACAGTACCATTTCATATCTCGGTACAGTGTCTCTGACAATGCCTCTTAGTAATAGGGACTACTAATGAACTAGATCGAGTCAAGGGTAAATCTGATAGGAGAAGAGAATAGCGGCGGATCGATTCATGTGCATTTATATTAGCGATATTTTAAGTACTTTACCGGTTGACTAAAAGACTTTTCACTGCGTCGTCTACGCGTCTATTCTCTTTCATCTGCCAATGCTGTCATTGTCATAAGTGCCTCAATCTACAATTATTCCTCCAGTGAAGTATGTCGTTTCAAAGGGGAATGAAATTACAAGAATTTCAATTAGATTTTCTCCTATATCTCATTAAATGCACAATTGCACATGGCATAATAAATTAGATTTTGCGTCATATTCCCTGCCTTTTCTTTATCAAGATGGAGAAGGGGGAAAAAAAAAAAGATAGACCAGCTTCTCCTCCCATCACTTAATTTCCGACGAAAAACGTGAAAACACATATTTGCCTAATGTTATTTAAGCCTGAATTGTTGTAGGCAGCAGGATGGGAGTCTGGCGACCGACCCAATTATCCATTCCAAAGCTCCTTGTGTATTAGAAGGGGGGGATGCTGGTTGGAAACTGCCAGAAACGCTAACTGGTAGAAAAGCCTGTCAGATTTTACAGTTGCAGGTGGCATGGCTCTTTATCTGGAGGTGGCTGCTCATGACTTTTTGAAGTTTAATATACCACTCTCCATTTCAAATAAATGCTGAAACTCCATCAATGTGCGCGTTACAAGGGCCGAACAATAGACTGCGGCACATAAAAGCCAGTCGCCAAGCGGGAGTTTTTTTTTTTTTTTTACTACGCTGAATTTATACTGTAAAGGTGAGAGTTAAAAAGAAGCATTGAAACTTGTGGGTTTTCGGGAGAAAAAAAAAAAAGTGCTCTTTAAATGTAAGCGTACTGATCCATGAAATAGACGGAGATGTGTGCCAAGTGCGGGCTCCATGGGATTCGTCGCAACAATCTGTAAAAATATGATATTTCTATACGATGGTTCAATACCCTCAAAATTATTTCGATATTGTGACTGTGTCTTTCGCCTTAAGAGTCAAATCTTTAGTAGAATATATATTTTCAGTGTTGTTTTAAGTACCAGCTACCATCTAAGATTTAGTACTGTTTAAAGGAGCACCTGTCACCAATCCCCAGTAGAGCAGGGCCGTTTCTAGTGGTGGCCCGCCCTATCAGCTGCCCAGATCGCCGCCACCCCGCCCGGCGTGCGCCCCCCCGGGCCAGTCCCTCCAGGCAGCCGGATCTAGTACAGTGAGCTTCCGGCACAGGCAGACACCTGCCCGGAAGCTCACTGCTGTAGCCCCGCAGTGCCCGGACTTCTCTCTTCTGTTTGGCAGTGGACATGTGACGTGATCACATGACCGCCGCTGAAGAGAGAAGTCCGGGCGCTGCGGGGCTACAGCAGTGACCTTCCGGGCAGGTGTGTGACAGTCTACCTGTGCCGGAAGCTCACTGTGCTTACAAGATCAGCTGCCACACAGAGGGAGACGCTGCCGCAGGATCCAGGAGAGGTGAGTGTATTTTTTTTTCTTCTCATAACTGCTAGAATGTGGGGGCTACAATCGGGCCAATAGTATGGAAGGCTACACGGGGGGGGGGAGGCTACATGGGGGGAGGGCTATACTATGGGGGGCTATTTGGATGGGGGGCTACTCGGGGGGAGCTATACTATAGGGGGCTACTCAGGGGGAGAACTATACTATGGGGGGCTACTCAGGAGGAGGGCTATACTATGGGGGCTACTTGGATATACAGGAGCACAGGGGGATTATTACTATGGGGTGAGCACAGGGGGGATTATTACTATGGGGATAAAGCACAGGGGGATTATTACTATGGGGGGAGCACAGGGGGGATTATTACTATGGGGCAGAGCACAGGGAGGGATTATTACTATGGGGGGAAGCACAGGGGGATTATTACTATATGGGGGCACAGCAGGGGATCCTACATACAACCCACATACCTACTGACTTCACTGCACATGACACAAAAAAGTGGAAGTTGTTGTAAAAATGCGGAGCCTAAGATGTTTGTCTGGCAGGTTCAGAAGAGATGAATTGTAGCTGCAAGAAATCATCATGAAGGTCTGGGCCAGAAGGAAAGGAAAAGAGAAGTGACGCCTCAGATCCAAGAAGATGTCACCTGTAAGTAACAGAATTACTTTTTTTTTGGGGGGGGGGGCGCTTTTAGCAAGGTTCGCCCTGTAGTCCAAATTACCTAGAAACGGCCCTGCAGTAGAGTCACTTGGATTAAGCATTTTACAGTCCACCTTAACACTACACAACATGTACGGTATTTGGCAGTCGTAACTAGATTTCCTAGATGACTTTTTTATGCTCACTTGTTTCTGGCTAATATAAAGTTTACACATAACCCTCTATTAACAGCAGACACCTTCTTTCCTGTTTTTAAAAAAAATACCCCTAAAGCCCTTTTAGAAGGGCCCATAGGGTGTAGATAACAATTGAGGGATCGTTGCCCTGTAGTTAGTTGTTAAAAGAGTACTTTGATAGTATTTCAAAAAAATGCATGTCTTCCAATACTTATCAGCTGCTGTATGTCCTGTAGGAAGTGGTGTATTTTTTCTAGTCGGACACAGTGCTCCCTGCTGCCATGGCATGTCCATGGCAAATCCCTATAGAAAACCTCTCCTGCTCTGGACAGTTCCTGACATGGACAGAGGTGGCAGCAGAGAGCACTGTGTCAGACTGGACAGAATATATCACTTCCTGCAGGACATACAGCAGCTGATAAGTACTTGAATAAAGTAAATTACAAATCAGCATAACTTTCTAAAACCACTTAGTTTGAAAGATTTTTTTTTTTACCCTCTGGAGTACCCCTTTAACCCCTCACATGGTCTGAAGGTTGTGTGACTGGCCCTTTAAATTCATTAATGTTGATTGCACAGGACGATGTGCTTCCAATAATAATAATTTAAATTGCCTCACAAAATATGCGATCAGCCAACGAACAAGGGTTCCCGATTCCCAATGTCTGTAATATATATATATATATATATATATATATATATATATATATATATATATACATATGCATACATACATGTTTTTTCTTTGCTAATTGTTCTACCTTGCACTTTATTCTTTCTTTTTATTTTTTAATCACATTATGAACTTATGTTAACTGGAATGTATTGCCTAAATTTATTTTATTGATTAGAGTCATTGATATTGAGACATATTATACTTTTGAAACCTGATCCTTTTTTCTTATTGTGATTATTTTATTTAATTTTTGTACATTATTATGGAGCAGACATCTTGCCTAAACAACAAGACCTATGAACATAGAAAACCATAGACATGAGCTGCTCTTTGATATGAATGGGAAATGTTATTAGGCATACTGTGTGACCTTTGAAGAGATGGAGGCTGAGCTGTGAGCTTCTTTTTTTTTTCCCATCCACCTATCATCTTTTGTCATTGTTCACTGTAACAGCCTTTCTATCCCAGGAAGTCTCAGCTTAGGGATAGGCTTAGTGGCCAGAAAGGAATCTGCACATTTTAAGGATTACTTTATTTTCATGTGTATAAGACTACTTTTAAACCTAGAAAAATCTTCTCAAAAGTCAGGGGTCGTATTATACGCCCGGTGTCGTATTATAGGGCGGGTTCTGAAAAACTTCGGAACTGGACTGGAGAATCTGCTGTGGACGCATATGGTGGGGGAAGCTAAAAAAACGGCCACATTACAGTCCTATGTGGTGACCGTATGAAGAGCAAAGCAAGGTGTAGTATCCAGGGTATGGAAAAAAGAGGTACGGTAGAGTGTGGCTGTGCCCAGAAAAACACACCTTCCTCTGTATCCTACCGTGTAGTCTTATATATCGAGTATATCCTAAACTCAATATTTTAACTGGGGTCGTCTTATACGGCCAGTCATGTTATATGCCAGAAAATACGGTATTTTAATATATAGATTGTAAAATGGAAAATAAGAGGGAAAAAAACAACAAAATTCTTAAAAAAGATGTGTTTAATAAAAATAAAAATAAAAACTTAAAGGTGTGGTGTCATAAAGCAAAGGAGGTCAAATCAGATGTGTACAACTACATACAGTATACAGTGGTACCTTGTTTTAAGAGTAACTTGGATTGAGAGCGTTTTGCAAGAAGAGCTCATAGTTTTTCAAAATTGTAACTTAGTTTGAGTACGTTGCTTTGGTTTAACCCTTTGAGGACCAGGCCCAAAATGACCCAGTGGACCGCGCAAATTTTGATCCCGTTTTTCCCTCCTCCCCTTCTAAGAGCTCCAGCACTTTCAGTTTTTTATCTACAGGCCATGTAAGTGCTTATTTGTTACAGGAATAGTTGTACTTTGTAATGGCGTCATTCATTTTACCATAACATGTATGATGGAATCCCAAATATATTATTTATGAAGATATAAATTGGTGAAATCGCAAAAAAGAATGCAATATGGTAACGTTTGGGGGGTTCCTGTGTCTACGTAATGCACTATATGGTAAAAGCGACATGATACTATTACTCTATAGGTCAGTCTGAACACAACCATATGCAGGTTACACAGATTCTCTAATGTTATATATTTTTTTTAAATGAAATCCTTTTTTTTGGCAATTAATTATAAATAAAATGGGACTATTGTGACGCTTATAACGGTTTTATTTTTTCACCTACGTGGCTGTATGGGGTGTCATTTTTTCCACCATGATCTCTAGTTTTTATTAATACCATATTTGTGAAGATCGGACGTTTTGATCACTTTTTATTAATTTTTTTATATATATAATGTAACATAAAATCGGTAATCCGCGCACTTTTTTCCCTCTTTTCGTGTACGCCGTTTACCGGTCGCAATGACGCTTGTTATATTTTAATAGATCGGACAATTACGCACGCTACGGTATAATATATGTTTATCTATTTATTTATTTTTATATGTTTTATTTATATAATGGGAAAGGGGGGTGATTTCAACTTTTATTGGGGGAGGGGTTTTGGGGTAGTGTGTTAGTGTTTTTAACTTTTTTTTTTTTTACACATTTGAAGTCCCTTTGGGGGACTTTTACATTCACTACTTTGATTTATACACTGATCATTGCTATGCCATAGGCATAGCATTGATCAGTGTTATCGGCGCTCTGCTCATTGAGCCTGCCTGTGCAGGCTTAGTGCAGCAGATCGCCGATCGGACCGCACGAAGGCAGGTGAGAGACCTCCGGCGGCCCGTTTTACCGATCGGGACCCCCGCAGTCACACTGCGGGGGTCCCGATCGGTAAGTGACAGGGGACGCGGCGGTCGCGGCGTTTAAGGAGTTAATGACACGTGGCAGCGCGATCGCTGCAGCGTGTCATTACCGGTGAGGTCCCGGCTGCTGATTGCAGCCGGCCCCCACCTGCTATGAAGCGCGCTCCGCTCCGGAGCACGCTTCATAGCGTGAGAAACACCCAGGGCGTACAGTTACGCCCTAGGTCGTCTGGGGACAGACTTCCATGGCGTAACTATACGCCCTGGGTCGTCTAAGGGTTAAGAGCGTCCTGTACTGGGTGGGAGTGGGGGAGGGGCATGGTCTGCATAGCAGGGTCTACGGCACTGTACTCTGACCCAGGAAGTCTCCCTCACCTTCCAAATCATAGCAGATCCACTTCAGGCTGGGGCTTGCATCAGAGGACAGGACTGTGGAGGTAATCTCTTCATAGCTGTAACCCCTCTCTCCCCGGACAGAGAGTGCTGCATGTATGTGCCCACATCTGTCCTGCTCATTCCTTCCTGCTCCCTGCAGTCTCTGTCCGCCCTTGTGTTTCCCATCCTCTCCATTACTGTACAGTAACTTATATCACATATTCTGCTGTTTCTGAATGTTTGTTTCATTTGTTTTACATGTTATTCAGAATAACAAATTATTATTTTTGGGGTGTGGAACCAATTGTCTGCATATCAGTGATTTCTTATGGGCAAAGGTGCTTTGCTTTAAGAGTGATTTGGATTACAAGCACCGTCCTAGAATTCCCATTACTTGCTTGGGAAGTGAAAATAAGCAAAGATATTACAATACAAAATTTTTTTTTTGAAAGTTTAACATTAAACGTGTTCTAAATAATAGGTCATTTTCTAACGAAAAAGATGATGGGGAAAAAAAGGTTAAAAAAAAAAAACTGCAAATGGAAATGGTCCAAAAGTCAGTAACACACTGAGTGAATCCAGCCTAAGGGACACTGTTTGGCTCAGTGACCGGACTACCCCTACCGCCATTCATTAATGTAATAAACACTCAGACACAGGCTGACTGGATTAAATGGATTATATGTCCAAATTGAAATTAAATGCAGGAAATCCAATCCCATCAATAAACGAGGTAAAATAAGTTATATCTCACTGCACAATCACTAGCACAATGTTCTAATTACTTGCACTTTTTAACGATTCTTTCCAGAAGTGCTGACACCAACAAGAAGAGCTCGGACTATTCAAGGTTATTCGGTAAGGCTTCAGCCGTCTACACAAGCTACTACGCTCTATGGGAAATTCTGAATGAAAAAACTCAGAATATACTGCTAGTATCCTATTAGATGATGTCTGGCATCATGAGCCATGGCACTGCCGCTAGGTCAATCCACCATGTGCCGCTAGAAGCGTGTGTGGTCATCATTCTTCAGGCTATTGACATCAGCGTTTCAGTAACAAGTGTCAGAGTATGGCGTCATCTATAGTATTGAGCGAGCACTAGAGTTATTTTTTTAATGCTCAATTGCTCAACTCGAGTAACGAACCCTATTGAAATCAATGGGAGATTTGACTGTTTAACCAGGTGCCCCCTGCTCAGTACCTGGTAAACCTGTTTATTTTTTTCATTAATATATTTGTATATCTCCTCCCTCAAAGAGATACAATTGCCGGCATACCACCGGAGTTCTAGTGTGTTTTACAGAAACCTGTTGCCTTTTATATTAAACATTTTGTATATTTCCCTATAAGGGATGAAATTTAAGAAATAAATTGAATAAAAAATTATAGTTTACTATGGCGGGAGATATAATTGACAGCCATTTGGCCGTCAGTTATTGAAGGTGTGTGGCCCCTTTTACCTGAGCACCTTGTGGATCGAGCTTGATGCTCCACTAAGCATGTTCGTTCAACCCTAGTCATCTACCTACATTGTTTTCTATTTGCAAAGTTGACCTGACTTTTGCTTGGTCTCTTATCCTCATTAGTCCCTCCACTGTGGTTAAATCTACTTACTTGTACTTATATATGGACCTTTTTTATGAAAACGATTGTGCACACTGAATAAGAACTTTGAGAACAGATATCATTAGAAAAGACATTAGGGAAAGCTGTCTATGTCAGTAGCGCTGCAGCTCCCTGTGGTAGAGCAAGCAGTTATCCCAGCTTAATTACATGCATTAGAATAGACACTTTGGAGGTAGACCCACATCTGCTTGCAGCAACAATAGTTACATGTGCGGCAAAGCAATAGGCGTTGCCATTGGCCAAGATATCTTTGGCGGTGTTGTGGCTGCTAGGTGGGTGTGGGGTCACTTGGGCACTTGTCACGGTAGCCTGGAGTGGCATTGGTACCCACCCCCGGTCAGACAGGAACTGCTTCCACAGGTTTGGATAACCCAAGTGTAACCTGGTGAGGAAGTGCAGAATGATAGACAGAGTCTAGTAGCTTAACCAGAATAATGTCCATTTCCTTAGGTTCTTCAGTGCAATATAAGAAAAATAAAGCTTTGGTAACGGCAGTTGAGGTAAGAGGTAGAAGAAGTTGTAACTATAGAACTGTGAGTAGAGGAGCGTCTTGAGGGCCTTGTCCAAGATAGTTGTGTACTCTGCTGTGAAAGCGTAGTTGAGAGAAAAAGAAGATACTCATACTCACGTATCTGACCGCCTAATGCCCTACAGTGTCGGGATACCCATCCTATTAGGGTAGTACGAGGTCCAGGTCACTGAATTGGGTTAAGCAGGCTTCCCGAAACTGTTCAGAATAGCTGTGTGTTACGGCAGGATACGTAGGCATAATCTGCAGCTTTGTCCCGCTGGGGTCAGGACCAAACTCAGGTATACTGCCCTGTATCTTGTAGAGAGTATCCCTGGCGTGGACAAGGGGATCCTTAGAAGACATCCTTTCCTCCTGAGGGGTCTAGCACCGCATGCTAGCGGTGGTTACTTGCATAAGAAGAGAATACCTCTTTTTGTCTCTGACAAGGGTCTGTCCTGGCCTAAGCCAAGCCCTGGCTTCACAGCAGACACACTGTCTATATCTATCTCTCTCACTGATCTAAAGAAAAAGAAAACTGTCCCACGGGGAACCAACCTTTTATAGGGGAAAACAAGCTTACTTTTGATTGGTGGGGCTATGTGGTGCAAAGAGAGAAGAAAGAGGATAGGACAGAAAAAAGAGACAAACATGCCTGCACCTGTGACAGGCGGAAAATAAGCATGTGAAAAACACAGGTAACCCAATGCTTCCTTTAGCTGTGTGCAACATAAAGCACAAAAACACAGAAGTGACCCCTAGTAGGGTAAAACACATAATACACTTGGCCATATCCCACTGTGGGAACCTGAGTGAGTTACTTTGCCTAGGTGCAATAAAGACTTAGTGGCACAACTGTGCTGGGACACTACACATGTACTTGCACCAGGATCAGGGCTTGAGCAGCCCTGCAGTTCCCAACACAGCCATTGGTGGCAGCAGAGGGGCTTTACTGCTGCCACTAAATGAAAAAATGCATCAGGAGATTCTCACAATGTACACCTCCAGCATGGATGGACTCCAGTGTATATACCTGCCACCCATAATCGATCATAGGATGTCTTGGATTATTAGGGTGTCTTGTATGGAATATTACAGTCTATTCCATATCAGAGCTAGCTAGCTACAAGTTGATACAGGCACTGCTTCCTAATCTTCCCTATAGGCTTCCTATAGTAAGAAAGTGAAATTATTTGACCTTAATTTTACCAGATACATGATACATAAGAAGATGTTATATTTTTTTTATTTTTACGTCAGTCAGTTTAAGTGATAATTAGTAATGAGTCTCAGGTCTTTATAGCACAATAAAGAGTTATACGAGAGCTATAAGAACATACTTGGATGGAATTACCTGTTTAATAACAGTAATAAAAAATACTTGGCTGCCTTCATTTATCGTGCATTTGATAAACTTTTATTCATCAGGTCCAATTCCATTTCATAAGAAAATTCAACGAACAGTATATACAACTTGTAAGAAGAAATCTGGACTAAATGCCTGCATTTTTCCTAAACATATTCTGAAAAACTTAAAGGGGTACTCCAGAGGAAAAAAAAAATTCAAATCAACTGGTGTCAGAAAGTTATACAGATTTTAAAATGACTTCTATTTAAAGAAGGAAAGCCTTCCAGTACTTATCAGCTGCTGTATCTCCTGCAGGAAGTGGTGTATTCTTTCCAGTGCTCTCTACTGCCACCTCTGTCCATGTCAGGAACTGCAGAGCAGGAGAAGTTTTCCTCCTGGATTTCAATAGTAATTACCAAAGACACAATAAGATGCCAGTACAGACCCCCATGCCAATATAATAACATGAACAATCAACATTTGGTATATTTTGTTGTCTGACTCTGACCTCACATACATAGCCGAGGCTGACTGTATCGTTCTGAGGTGTAATAAGCTTCACATTGTAAATATGTACAGGTTAGGCAGTGTCGGACTGGGGTACCCTGGGCCCACCAGGGAATTTGAATCTGGGGGCCAACCCTACAAACACCAGATATAACCAGCGCTAAACCTTTCACATTACTATAGTGACTTTGCACAGAGCTGTGTATGTGAGCAGCGAAGCTAGCTTACTGCTAGTAACTTGTTAGTCACTGTATGCAAACAGCATAGTGTGCCACTTACATTTCTTGAAAGAAGAAGTGAAACTTAACAAATCTCAGGCAGGGGGGTGCGGGAACATAATAAAGTAAACTTACCACCACCCTTCTGCGACTTCTCGAGCTGTAACGTCACAAATCGGCTAATGGATCGGCTGCTCAGCCAATCAATCACTGGGGAGGCACACCACTGCAGTCACTGACCGGCTGGGTGGGCAATCAATGACAGATGTGCAGCTCCAGAAACTGCTCCAAGGCTGCAATTTGCAGACTGCAGCCCCTCTCTCTCCCCTTCTTCTGTGTACCGACTGCCAGCAGCAGCACAAAGAACAGATGGAGGCAGCCTGAGAGGACGAGGTAGAGGAGAGCAGTGCTGGGGTATTATATGTCCTTCTGGAGCTGCTAAACAGGGAGACCTACCTCCTCCTCAGAGGCTCATCAAGGGGTAGGGCCCACTGAGGGATTTCTCTTCTCGCCTGTGGGCCAGTCCGAGTCTGAGGTTAAGAGATGTCAAGTACAAGGTCACACCTGCAGAACATTTGCTCTTCTGAGGGTCCCAAGACAATCCCTAAAGGAACTGTATAATATCTCAGAAACCGGAGTAACTGCTTTGATTGATATGAATTAGAAATAATTTGAAAGTAAAAAGGTTTTTTACATTTTTGCTAGAGCTCAGTCTCAGAGTCCAGTGAGTGGTTTTACTCCTTTATACATTTAGTAAAAAAAAAAATTATTATTATTTTTTTTTTTTAAAGTGTTCATTAATTTGAACCTAAACCCTTCTGTGTTGATCTGGAAGAATGTAAAAAAATCCTTTTGAGGTGAATCCTAGTATGAGGGTCAGGACAATATGAAGGTAGGAAGAAGCAGAGAGGACAGATGACCATGCCCCATTATAACCGCAGTGGCGGGGGATTGGGGGAAGGTGAGTATGGGATATTCTTTATATGCAAAGAAATTATTCACAGAGAAATCCTTTTAACATTGTTTTTCCAGGACTACTTGGAGTCTCTATATAGTCTAGGATTACTATTTGCTTTTATGTTGATATTTTATATGATGAATGCGGTAGTTAAAATGGTAACCGTGAACATTTTCAGCCATCGTAGACGTCTGTAAACGGTTAATGGAGAAGTGGTAACTGCTTTATGCCAGCCAAGTGAAATATGCTTTTAAATAGGGTTGAGAGACTTTGCTTGAGGGATCTGAAGTTAATGTTAATCTTTCACTGTAACGTGAAGGGTGCATCCCCACCTCTCCTTATAGTCCCTGGATTGTGACAGCGCTAAAATGATTCAGTTAAGTCGTCTTTGCCAGCAAGATTATTTACTGCTCATTTGGCCTCTGGGTTTCTCCTTGGATCTGTCCTCAGTTGCCATTCTCTTTTTCCTGCCTCTCTGACATTTTCTCCTTCATGGTTCCAAGCTATTCCCGAACCGCAAAGGTAGTTTAAATTCTGTCTAAAATACCAGCTCCCTCAGGCAAACAATCTGTGCCCGGACTGTTAAATGGGCCCCAACGTCCTGGATCTTTATCATTAATGCAACCATAAAAGTCCAATCCAATAGGTCACAGGAATAGATTTTAATGCTGGAAAGTTATAGATGATCTCATCTCAGCGCACAGAGATAACCACGGGGAGATCTTCTCTATTGATACCAAGTGCAGGGTCTGTATTATGGGCTGTTCAGGGCACATTCGGGATATATATTTAGCACAAAGTGTACTATATATATTTCATGTTTTTTTTTTTTGTTCTTGTTTTTCATTGTCTAAGTTGTAGATTTATATTGAAGACATGAAAAATAAGAAGGAATACATTGGAAATAAAGGGGTACCCCAGCCACATTTTTTTATATATATAGACAGGGGTACCTTGGTTTAAGAGTAACTTAGATTGAGAGCGTTTTAAAAGAAGAGCTCACGGTTTTTCAAATTGTAACTTGGTTTAAGAGCATCGCTTTGGTTTAAGAGCTCCCTGTACTGGGTGGGAGGGGGAGTGGGAGAAGGGCATGGTCTGCCTAGCGGGGTCTACAAGCACTGTACTCTGACCCAGGAAGTCCCCCTCACCTTCCAAATCATGGCAGATCCACTTCAGGCTGGGGCTTACCTCAGGGGACAGGACTGTGGAGGAAATCTCTCCATAGCTGTAACCCCTCTCTCTCCGGACATAGAGTGCTGCATGTATGTGCCCACATATGTCCTGCTCAGTCAGTGATTGCCTGAGAAGGTTGTCAATGCCGAGTCTGTCTCTAAAGTAGCAGCAGGAGCGTTTAGCGGAGGACATAAAGATCTCGCAGGAGGACCCCAGGGGAGCATAGTAAGGTAAGGGTACCTGTCATGAAAAATAACTTTTAACATGTCACCAGGCAGATCAAAAAATATTGATCACCAAAGTATATATTTCTACTGGTCTATGTCCATTCTTTATATTTACTGCTTCTTCTTGTTCTCTAGTAGAGTCTTCTTTGCAGCAATTTGACCATTAAGATCTGATTCCCGCAGTCCCTTCTGAATAGTTAATGTTGCGATGTGTCTGGTCCTTAATCTTTGTGAAGCATTTATGTGGGCTCCAACCTGAGGGGCTAGTAATTTTTGGTATCTGAGGCTGATAACTATCGGCCATCAGTATAAAATGTATGGGGTTTTCCTGACCGACCACCAACAGATGATGTTAGTGGAGATAGGGGTCGGACGTGATGAAAAATCACTGCCCAATTTCATTGTTCTGGGAGAGGTAAGAGCTCCCTGGCTGCAGCCTAGAACAGTAAGTGAATAAACACTGTATGGGACTGTGTTGCCATCTTACTTTTGCAAAGTTTTTGATGGTTTAAAAAAAAATAAAAAATTAAAGGGGACAAAAATCCCACAACGTAACCTTCAACAAGTGCTACTCAATAACTAAAAACCATTCCAGGTGACCACCTCTTGAAGATTATTGAAAGAAGGGCAAGAGTGTGTAAAGCCTTCATCAAAGCAAAAGGGACTACGTAGAAGAATCTAAAATATAAAACACCTTCTAACATGTTTATACCTTTTTGGTTTACTACTAGAGATAAGCGAACCGAACCTGCGAAACCCAAATTTGTTTTGAACTTTGCCAAAAACTAGATTATCTACCGAACTGAACTTTTTGCAAAGTTCGCAAGGGTTCGCCAAGATGGCGCTGTTCACGTAATAAAATAAAAAAAAAAAAAATTAAACATATACTCACTTGTCATTTGTCCCCCGGTGTCTCCTGGTGGCTCTCCTGTGGTCAAGGCCCGCTCAGCCAATCATTGGCTGACTAGGACAGGGCAGCAAAGCGGCCTGTGATTGGCTGAGCGGCCTCTAGTCCCTAGAGTGGCAGCCTGCTCGGCCAATCACAGACCTTGGTGCTTTTCTGTCCTAATCAGCCTTTAGATTTAAGTATAAGGAGCCGCCTTTAGAAAGCGTATTAAAACAGCTAAATACCTGCTGTCTTTCAGCTGTTTTAGTGCGGTTCGTTAAAGTTTGGTTTGGCACAAACCCGAACTTAAAATTAAAGTTTTGCGAACCTGCTCGAAACTTTTGAAAAGTTTGCTCACCTCTATTTAATACTCCAAATTTTCATGTCTTCAATATGAATCTACAATGTAGGGAAAATAACAAGCTATAAAATGAAAATGGTATCCATGATAGGGGTTAGTTAAGCAGATACTTCCCAGAGATGTTAGCTGCCATGAGATAAAACGTACAATGAGTGGTATAGGTTTTTTACAGTCGGTTCATAATGGTGACAGATGCCACTTTATATCCTCTGTCTTGGCCTCCATAACATATAAACATAAAGGTCTATACACTAAATAGAAGCTATAAACTTGCTGTGAACGGCCCCTTAGTGAGATTGCTTAGGTTAGCATCACTTTCACCTTTATATAAAGCAAGCAGAGGATCATACAGGGTAAAGTGCAACATGGTCGATTGTTTTATGAAAGAGATAAAATCTTATGTTATCTAATCAGTGCTGGGCAGTATGGCAGTATTGTATACACATATAGTCTACAGGGTAATGGGTCCTCTTCATTTATTAAAGAGGAACTCCAGTTTGACACAGTGCTCTCTGCTGCCACCTCTGTCCATGTCAGGAACTGTCCAAAGCAAGTGAGTTTTTCTATGAAGATTTGCTACTGCTCTGGACAGTTCCTGACATGGACAGAGGTGGCAGCAGAGAGTACTGTGTCAGACTAGAAATAATACATCACTTCCTGCAGGACATGCGCCAGCTGATAAATACCAGAAGACTTGAGATTTTTAAATAGAGGTAATTTTTAAATCTGTATAACTTTCTGACACCATTTAAGGCCCAAGTGGCCTCATCTGATACAAAGCGGACAATAGTTTTTTGGACAATTTTCTTTTTGTTACGAGGCTTATGCGGCTTTACTGTTTGTAATCCTAAATACAGGTCATAAAGCAACTACAGTAAAGGGAGAAGGATGAGCGGAAGTTTAGACTTACTGAACTTTCCTCTACAGTGTATACAGCCTTTTGTCTACATTTGGTACTTACAAACTACTGTAAACTGAGTATTGTATTTTAGACTTTCTATATAAAGTGTGTGGGAATACTTGTATTCTTTTAGATATTTAAAGGGGTACTCCGGCCTGGCTGTATTTTTCACATATGGCCGGGAGGGGGTACGGGGCACCGTGTTCCAGCACTGGAACCGGGGAGGTAAGTGACCTCCGGCATCCATAACCACCCCCTCCCCGGCCAATCTGAAAAATACGGCTGGGCTTGAGTACCCCTTTAATGTATAAAAGGAATATTTTAGAAATAGTTACCCCTCCCGTTCTTTTTCTGTTCTTGTGGGTAGTTATACAGTATAGTCTGACAACAGTAGAAATAGCTTTCTAAGATGACGTTGTTAAACCCTACAAAATTCTGCATCAATCTATAAATATTGAGTGAAGTGCTGTATATTATAGTAACTTACACAAAAGACTTGAAGATATTGTGAAATTCTGATATTATTGGAATGGCATCCTTTTTATTCTTTCTTCCAGAGGGAGGTAGAACAGAGGGATGTTTAAAGGGGTTATCCAGTGCTACAAAAACATGGCCACATTCTTTCAGAGACAACACTGCTCTTGTCTCCAGTTCAGGTGCGGTTTGCAATTAAGCTCCATTCACTTCAATGGAACTGAGCAGCAAAACCCCGCCCAAGCTGGAGAGAAGAGAGGGACTGTCTCTGGAAGAAAGTAGCCATGTTTTTGTTGCGTTGGATAACCCCTTTAAATATAGTGGGGTTTTTCTCTTCATCTCACTCTGAAGGTGGAGGTGTAGTGGTGTCTGTGTGTGTGTTGGTGGTGGGTGGTCGTGGTGGACAGTAGCGGATTATAATAGGTCCATTTTGGGTGGCAGCCCAAGGCCACGAGCTCCTGGGGGGCCCATGGCCACCCAAACAGACTTATACTTTCAGTGGTGTATTGTCTCTTGGCTACAGTTCTGCCATGATTTTCAAACAATCGCTGCTTTTTTACACCAATTTTGCATAATCAAGGTAAAACTGAAGCCAGGAGACAATTCAGTAACATTAGAGAACATACTGAAGGACCTAATCATGTGATTATGATGTCACCACAGGTCCTGTACAGTCTGCACTATAGAGGAAAAAGACTAAGGGTCCATTTACACAGAAAGATTATCTGACAGATTATCTGCCAAAGATTTGAAGCCAAAGCCAGGAATGGATTTGAAAAGAGGGGAAATCTCAGGCTTTCCTTTATGACCTGATATCTGTTTATAGTCTGTTCCTGGTTTTGGCTTCAAATCTTTGGCAGATAATCTGTCAGATAATCTTTCTGTGTAAATAGACCCTAAGGGGGAGATTTATCAAACATGGTGTAAAGTGAAACTGGCTCAGTTGCCCCTAGCAACCAATCAGATCCCACTTTTCATTCCTCACAGACTCTTTGGGAAATGAAAGGTGGAATCTGATTGGTTGCTAGGGGTAACTGAGCCAGTTTCACTTTACACTATGTTTGATAAATTTCCCCCTAAATCTAGTGCTGCCATAGTTACTGTGAGGTGGGGGGCCCAAGCTTGGTCAACAGCCCGGGGCCTATGGTAAAGTTAATCCGCCCCTGGTGGTGGTGTGTGTGTGGTGGGTGGGTGTGGTGGTAGGTGGGTGTGATAGTGAGTGTGTGGTGGTGCGTGTGTCTGTGTGTGTGGTGGTGGGTGGGTGTGATGCTGGGTGAGTGTGGTGGTGGAGGAGATGCAAAGTGTGTATGTGTGCAAACAAATATATGCACTTGTGTTGAGGAAGCACTAAAATGCTCGAGTGCTTGTTATTTGAGTAACAAACCCCATTGAAATCAATGGGAGACTCAAGCATTTAACCAGGCACCCTCTGCCCGGCAGAACCTGGTCTACTTTTTAACCATTAAATTTTTTCATTCTATTTTTTTCTATACTTCGGCCCTTGAAGGGATTTTGTAATGAAATATACAAAAAAAAAAAAAAAAAAAGAGAAGGAAAAAATGCAATAGACACATAAGAACTCCAGTGGAAGTTTTAATTCAGGACTCAGGAGATATAATTGGCAGTCAAATGATCATTCGGCCATCAGCTATTCGAAGTGCATGGTCATGTTTACCCAATCGCCTGGTCGAGCATCGAGCTCAACACTAACGTGCACACAATTAATTAAAAAAAAGGAGGCATCACCAAATAAAGTGGTTGACCAGGGAGCAGAAGGCGGCACTCACCCACAGAGATTCCATGTATCGGGAGTTATCTTCTGCTTCCCGGACAACCCCTTTAACTTCTTAAACTGGCTGGGATAGCCACTTTGCGCTAGTGGAAATTTAAAAAAAAAATCCTTGAAAAGGACCATCTTGATGTAGAATATTGGTTATCGTTAGATCATTAGTAACATCCAGGCATTAAAGAGGTTATCCAGACAGCGAGAAGGTCCTACCTCTTCAGCTCTCTGGCGTTCCACTTGCCCGTCTGTGCTTCTAACTTCTGCAGATAAATGGAGGGCAGGAGCATGTTGAGAGTATTGCTCTCTGGTACCATGGGGCATCTATTGATCACTGCCTGCATCATGCTTCCCCCCTCTCTCGTCAGTTCATATGGGAAGACAGAAGAAGTGCAGCGCAAGAGAACAGAAGTAGGACCTTAGGACCTTTTCTGCTCTCCAGATATCCTCTTTAAATAATTCATTAAAAAAACACGGTTGTGCAACAACCTACTGGTGACGATTTTTTTTTTATTATTAATTTATGAGGATTTTTCTACAACTTTTTGTGATTCCGTAATTTTTTCCCCAACTCTACTAAAAATACATGCCATTTAAAAAGAATTTTCCTTTGGTTGTAGTATGTTTCATTTTCAAACATTTTTTTGCCTCCAATTAGTGATTTTTATTTTTTTTTACTTGTTAGAAAGTGAAAACTCTAAGTAAACATCCTCTAATTGTGGCTAGTCCTTGATTTTTGTCAAGGATTGTAAATGAAATGTTTTCCGATTTTTTTCTAAACGATATCCTGCATGTTTTCTGCATTCCGGTATTTAATAAAAATGACTATAAAAACCCTGAAATTACAATAACAAAAATACAAAAACCCTCTACAATAACAAAAAGACATAATGCAGTACAAACTCCAACCTGCTTCTGTACATTTGACTCTTTATTCTTTATAATGGCCGCACCGGTGAACCTACAATTATATCCGCAGTAATAGTCCTCATACCCGCATAAAAGGATGTACCATTTACTAAGCTGCACTGAAAAAATAATTTGGTCCAAGCACGGTGTGAGGAAAAGAATGCTGCTATCACTGCTTGCATCGTACGTGCTCTGTTTATAAATGAGGGGATTTGCTTGAGTGTATGTTGTGGGGGAAGGTAGTATAGACTGAATGACTTCAAGAGAAGGGAGATATTTGTACTGTCACTTACAAATATGGATACTTTTCCATGGCGTCGCGAAGACAGCGACATACGGCTGTGATGATTTCACCACTCGGAGAAGGTAATTATAAAAAATTACATAGTAGACATGAAATAAACAACTATAAAGAAACATATTCCTATTTGGATACAGTTCTCAGATATGAGATGAATCTTGATACCTGTAATGTGGCTGCGTTAATCTAAACACATCTGAACGTCGATGCTAAACGATAACGGCCTGATCAATACCGTGAACGAGTGCAGATCTGCTAGATTGGCACTCGTTTACTGGGCCTATTACACGGCCGATAATCGCTTAGCAAGGGCTGCATGGACATCATTAGCGATGTCCGTGCAGCCTTTGCCCAAACAGTATATATTACCTGTCCACCTTAGCAATCTTCTCTTGTTCTCTTCTTTCCCCCTGGTCGTGCATGTGGCAGCTTCAGAGCGACTCGTCTTAGCTGACAGGGTGCTCAGCCAATCACTGGCTGGGACCACCGCTGAGCGGCCTGTAAGCTCGAATGGACCACTCTGAAGCTGTAGCACACGGGACCGTAAATTTCCCAGTACTACCAGTACAGTGCAAACATTTAGGTAAGTGTAGAAAAAATAAGAATGCTGTCAATAGTAGGGCTCTGTTCTTGCTTCGGGAACATATCTGGTAAAGCGGCAGTGATAGCCCACTCACTGACTGAGATGGGACAGCATCATTGCCATCAAAGTTGGTAAGACTCAAGTGGTCTTCTGCAGCCAAAAGGTGGAAGTCACAACTCGCCTTCGCAGAGCCTTGATCTCTAGATCATCCAGTTTCTGTGAAGAGGCAGAAAGGTACAAGTAAGTCTACATCCATATGAGGATCTGAAGTTAGTTCTTCAAGATGTCCAGAACAATCTCCCTGCTGAGTTCCTTCATAAACTTTGTGCTCGTTTCCTAGAAGAACTGATGCTGAAGGCAAAGGTAATACTGCTCTAGACTATTAGAGTCTCTCTCTGTTCAAAACTTTGACATGTTCTCAAAGTGTTGAAATTTTTATCTCATCCATACATTTCTTGTACATACCTTCATATGTCTCCCCTACTTCCAGACTTGGTGAGTACTGACAACTCTTTCGTTCTCCTCCAGATAAACTTACATTTCATCCATTTTTTTCTTCTGTTGTTGTCATGTCTGTGCCTCCTTTGACCTTGTTGTGGTCCTCAGCTCGTAAAATACGGACTAGACTGTACTTTTGGCTATGGTTCAAAGGTTGAATTCCATGTTTCATTTACTTCAGTCTGAATTTGATCTTATTCCAGTACTTGCTGTGTGGTGATTGACAGGTTCCACCACACCCATCTGGATTTCTGCTAGCCTTGTCCTGGAATGCAAGTAGTTAGTCTGAGTGGTGATGGACAGTTGCTTTCCCCACTTATCCTTTTCCTTGTCAGTCTGAGGTCTGTGTAGCTGGTCCAATCACAATCAGGACCGGGTTTACATCCCATGAACAGTTCACCAGCTCACAACTGTTTGCTAGATATTTAGTCGCACTGAGCAAGCCCGATGATTGTTGAGCGAGGGCTGCAGGGACACAGTTACCGATGTCCTTGCAGCCCTTGCAGCATTCCTTACCTGGCAGGACTTCTCCTCTGCTCCAACTTCCTCCCCGGGCACAGCATCAGCAGCTCTGGAGCGGCCTGACTGAGCTGTCAGACCGCTCAGCCAATCACTGGCCGCGGCGGTCCTGGCCTGTGATTGGCTGAGCGGTCTGACTGCTCAGTCAGGCTGCTCCAGAGCTGCTGATGCTGTGCCGCGGGACCCGGGGAGGAAGCGGAGCAGAGGAGAAGTCCTGCCAGGTAATGTATGGTGCTGCTTCTCAAATCGTCGGTCGCCCGCCGCGCACCACTATTCCACTGTAGCGATGCACGGTGGGGGACTGATGATTTTAGGTCTGGCCTTAAATAAACGATTGTTTTCTCTATTCCACCGAGCGATAATCGACCGAATGGGGCCGATTCGGCTGATTATTGCTCCCGTGGAATAGGCCCCTTAGTCTCAGGTAAGGGACTGTCACTAAGTTACCCGCAGTCACCTAAGGCTGTCTTATGGCAAGTAGGCAGGGACGGCCGGAAGGACCAGATCAGGGCTCCCTGCCCGTGTCTATCCTGTCCTCTTTCTGGTCGCTGTATTATAATCATGACCTCCAGTACATTACTAGAGTTCTTAGAGGCTCATTCTAATTGAAGACAATCATGCTGTATATCATTTACATGCTTTAGTTTTGGTGATGTGAGTGTCTTGCCCTGATTTTCTGCCTCGTTTTGTCCCATAACCTTACACGCTCTATGACACCACCAGTGGCCTTTATCATGCACTCAGATGCACATATTATACGACATACATGCATATTCAATAAGCATGCTTCTACTAGACTCTCTGCCTCTTCTTTTTGCCTTTCTAGTTGTCTTTTTTTTTATACAGACTCTACAGTGTTTTTTTCCATCTGTGAGATTATTGTGCATGTTTATATTTGTTTGTTTGTTTTTGTCATTCCTTTTACTTTGTTTATTACCATTTATGTGCCCTTTTTTACAGTTTGAGCAACACCTTAAAGAGTACCATAGTTTTCATACTTTCTATGACATAAGCTAGCTTCCTTCCTTAAAGCACTTCTACTCAAATGTTAAAAAAAAAACTGATGAGCACCCCATCGTACCTTCCTAATTTCTACTGCTGTTCATACTTGGAAAGACTTGGCTTGTTTTTCAACATGTACTTTTGTTTGCCACCTGCCCTGACCTTCTGCCTGATTATCTGTCTGCTGCCTGTCCTGACCACAACCTGTCTGATTACAAATTACACAGGGCCCTATTACACGGTACAATTATCATGCGAAAAAATCGTTAAATCGTTCAAATTTAAATGATAATTGTTCTGTGTAATTGCAGACAACTATCAAAAAATTGTTCGTATGTCGTTGATTTAGATCTGAACCTAAAATTATCGTTAATCGTTTGCTAATGGTTCGCTGTAATTCCACATTCAGTTCCGCATTTGTTCACTAATCGTTCAGTGTAATTGCACATTGTTCATTGTTTTGCTGGGATCAGAAGGAGTAAACGATCATAGTAATGATCACCATAACGATCGTAGTGACGATCGTAACTAACGATTATCGTTCTGTGTAATATGGTGAACGATTTCAGGTTAACGATAAACAATCTCATTCGCGATCGTTTATCATTAGTCGTTAATCGTTAAAAATTGCTCAGTGTAATCGGACCCTTACGGTCCGTTTACACGAAGCGATAACTCGCCCAATTGATCGTTTAACGATTTTGAAGCATAGATTTTACTTTTATAACGATCATCATTTAAATCGTTAGAAAAATCGTTATTGCGATTGTTTTTAAGGTCGCTTAAGCCCATCTCACACATAGGGGTGAATCTTTGAAAGACTGTTTACACAAAGTGATTTGCGAATTTTTAGCAAACGACCAACGACAATTTGAGAACATGTTAAAAGATCACAATGAACGATTTCTCGCTCTTTGCTTGATCGTCCGCTGTGTTTACACGAGCCGATTATCACTCAAATGCGACAGAACAGGGCCCGGACTCTCCCCATTGCATGGTGTGGTGGGTCGGCACTCACCATGCATTGTCTATGGGAATGCCGAACATACCCAAGCACATCCAGTTGATCGGTGCTGTTGATCGGTGAGTTTTCGGTGCTGGACCACCCTATAGATACTAAATTTAGTTTGCAAGGGCTTGGAATCTTTTAAAGACTTGATGGTGTTACATTGGCACGCAAGGCAAAACAGGTGCAGAATCAAGTAGCGATTATAACACATTTTGCCAAGACAAGGAAATGGGGGTAGGGATATCTAGAAGGTTAAGTTTTATGTCATGAACCGGCAAAATGGAGAATTTTACCTTACCTTTATTAGGGCAGATTCTAACTTTTATGATGTCTGAGGTAAAAACTAAGATGTCCCTTCACTATCGTCATTGAAAATAAAAGTTTGTATGGTGAAAATCTGCAACATATAACAGTACCAGCTAAGTGTCCTGTATGCCTCTATATAATAGTCATACAGTTACCAATCTGCAATCCTAGTTGTGATTGTCTTGTGTTACATCTGTGTCCAACTATGATTTATAGGTCATGGGGTCAATGGAGCGTAAGACTGTAGACTGTAGGATTTATGGACACTCAACGAATATGCCACCATTGAGGGGTTCTGCAATCTGTGGCGAGTTAGTCATCTTGCCTCATGGCAGATACAGCCCTGATGTCTATCCACTCTATGTAAACCAATAATGGTGGTATATTTTGTGTTCAATTACCCCTCCATGTTACAAATTAAATCTCCAACATGATACACAATGTTTCATCAAAACACTTATATAAAGAATAAAAATATTGCAGCTCTAGCTAAAAGGAAATAACTGCAATTGTGGACCAATAATAACTAAGAAATTCTTTATAAGGTTTCTGTAACTTTGTCATTATGGTGGGAAGAGATTTGTAGAAAATAGAGCACTGACTTGAAATGAAGACTATTAAAGAAAATCACTCAAAAGAAAAAAAAAATTGGCCAGTTTGCGGTATTTTGTCCATCATTACAATGTTCTTCCAGAGTTGCTATGTGTCCAGAAAAGACTGTTGCCACCACATGCTGTCAGGAGGATGGTTTCTTAGGCAACTACACATCCAAAATCCAGATTTCAGAGAGCTTTTGGCGTACACAGTGTGAAATGTTTTGAACATTACCATTTGATATCAACGGCATAATTCTAAAATTTTGATCTTATTGACAACTAGGTTTCCAATGAGGCGACTGCTGTTTTGATTATTCTGGAAAAAAGATAAAACAATTGTGCCGTGGCTTACATATTTTTATAGAATGAGGTGATTTACAGGTTAAAACACAAAGATCTAAAAAAAAAAAAACTAAAATATTTTAGGGCTCCATCGTGGTCAATGCCGGCAGCTTCTACTTGCAGAGTTTCAGTGTCAGGAGAGGGTGGGGGTGTGCGGCTCTCTGCACTGCACTCTCTTGAAGCACTGACAGCATCCCTGATCACTGGCCCAGCTAGTTCTTAGGGGCGCGCTGACAGCATCCCTGGTTATTGCCACAATTGGGGCCTCACTTCACCTGGCCAAACAGCTTAAAGCGACTCTGTACCAACAATCCCCCCCCCCCCCCTAACCGCTTGTACCTTTAGTTGGCTGCATTTAATCCAAGATCTGTCCTAAGGTCCGTTCGGCAGGTGATGCAGTTATTGTCCTAAAAAACAAGTTTTAAACTTGCAGCCCTGTGTCAAATTGGCATGGCCTAGAGTACACCTGCCCTAGGATTGCAACACCCTTCCGTCCCTCCTCCCCACCCTCCTCATTATTAGGAATGCCCCTGGAACATTTTCTCCTATTCATCACCTGTGTGAACAATGCACATGGGCTGGATCGTTAAGGCACCTGTGCAGTCTTCTGACAGGTGATGGTGAGGTAGAATGGTGAAGAGGGTGGGGAGGAGGAACGGATGGGCGTTGCAATCCTAGGGAATGGGTACTCTAGGCCACGCCAATTTGAGCATCCCTAGCCAAACGGGACCCCATGACAGATCTTGGATTAAAAGCAGCTATCTGACGGTACAAGTGGTTTGGGAGGGTCAGATTGTGAGTAAAGAGTTGCTTTAAGGTGTCTGCAATCATAGTAATGCTGACTGACAGCCAGCACTGCCAGTCAGCTCTGTTTGTGGGCTGGAGTCTCTGCCCCAATTTACGCCCTGGGGCTGGGACTCTAGCCTCCATAACACTATTGCTCCCATCATGCTCCTTTGCCTGCTTGTTTACTTGTTACTTGAGTTAATTGTGTTTGTTTGTTCTGTCTTTGTCTCTGTGTTTCACCAGTCCAGGTCAGAGACTGTTCCAGATTGTGGTAAGTAGTCAGGGACAGTGGGGCGGGTGCAAGTGCAGGGCCTCACCTGTACTGTGTCTTAGGATCCCAGCCTAACATCCAGACAGGTGAGGGGACTTTGCGCCATGTTGTATTATGCCAACTCTTTTTAAAAAAGTTAAGCAAAGTGTTGGGCTTTCAGGGGTATTTATTAAATTCTCCCTTTACGTAAGATTGTGTGTTTTACTCTAAAATGTTATTGCTATAATGGTAAGTTCCATAGATGTTTGCACCACACTTGCTATGCTCCTTGGCATTATGGTGTATGGAGAGCTGGCAGACAATTGGGAGGCAAAACACCACCAAACCATGCCATACGCGCTAGGAAACACAGTAACTTGAATCCCAGTTTGCAGAAGCTAGAGGCGCCAAATGTCAGTGCGGGCACATGCAAACAACCTACCCTGTGTTCCTGAAAATAAGACATCCACTGAAAAAAGGACCTAGTAGAGGATTTGCTGAATTGCTAAATATAAGGCCTCTCCAAAAGTAAGACCTTGTAAAGTTTTTGTCCGCCATTGTCTCCTACCTTCTCCATCCTTTACAGAGCAGCTCCATGCAGGACATGAAGACTGTCACCTGCCACCAATCCCGATGTTCCCTTCCATGGCCGTCACTTGTAAATGTGAAGGCAAGGCACCAAGAGGCCTGTTGCCTGCCCTCAGAATAAATAACCAACGCCGCATTTGATCATTGGCATTCAAACAATCCATCCACATCACATTGGACCCCACTATGTCCGCTTAAACTCTGCAATATATATAACAAGATGTGTGTAACGTATGAGAGATACCTTGGTACCTTGTACTGTAGCACGTGGATTCTTGTTCCTTGTAGCAACAGGAATGAATACTCAAAGGAGTGAAGACTTTAACTGCAAAATTCGCTGTTATCCTAGCGCCGGCTGCCATTAAGTGCGCTGTCCTTGCTGTGCTGTATGAATGTACTGTGGTGAGCTCCCCCTGGTGGCCAGAAGCCACCATACCTTACGCCATGTCCCTGCTGTGCATTTGACATGTGAATTCTTCTTCAAGGAAAAATAAGACATCCCCTGAAAATAAGACCCAAGAGAGAGAGACTGACCACAGTAGTGACACCCATGAGATTATCCATCGAAGAGCATGAAGAGGCCCTTGAGAAATAATAAAGTATGATCCCTGACTCCAATTCCCCTGGTTTCAATGTCTACTGGAACTTTAGGACCCTGATGTTTGTTTATCCCAACATTGCACTATAATTTCTACATCAAAGCTAAACAACCTTGAAGACAGTGTTTACACATGATGTTTTTGATGCATTTTACAGCAATGTTACAATAATATGCAGTGAATTACACATTTGTGGTAAAATAAATGACATTTCTTCACTGCACTGCAAAATAATTGCAGGGGATGTAGCCACACTCCGACCCTGGTGCATCATGGGTCTAATGGTCCCACATAGTGGAGAACCAGTGCTTGAGAGACCCTGCTGGATGGGTGTAAGGGTCTCACATAGGGGAACACCGAGGATTGGTAGACCCTGCTGGATGGGTCTAATGGCCAGACATATGGGAGCACCAAGGGTCTGGAAACCCTGCTGGGTGGGTCTAATGGCCTCACACAGAGGAGCACCAAGAGTCTGGAGACCTTGCTGGGTGGGTCTATTGGCCTCACATAGGGGAGCACCAGTGGTTAAGAACCCTGCTGGATGGGTATAATGGTCCCACCTAGGGGAACACCAAGGACTTTGAGACCCTGCTGGATTGGTCTAATGGCCCCACAAATAGGAGCACAAAAGGTCTGGAGACCCTACTGGATGGGTATAATGGCCCCACATAGGGGAACCCCAGTGTTTGAGAGATCCTGGTATAGATGTTATATAAAGTTGCAGGAACTTATAGTTATGATTCTGCATTGAGAACAACAATTTAAAGGGCATGTGCTACCTATTCTTGCTTTACAGCAAGCCTCATGGACATAGATAGAGAGTGGACAAAGTGGAGAATGCATGTTCTGGTAAAAATTTTATTAGACATAACATGTTTCGAAGCCATCTATTTTTTCCATATAATTAACAATAGACAGACTCTGTCCTCTTGAGATGAATGGGAAACATTACTGAGCATGCTCTGTGACTTCTGAAGAGGTCATTCCACAGGGAGACGCTATTGTCTGCTCTATCTACTGGTGTCACATGACGCTGTAATGCTGTACAGATCACTTTACAGCAGCCTTCTCTTATCACTACAGACACAACAGGAAGTCTCCGCTTAGTTTTAGCCCCAGTGGTGAGAATGAATACTGCACAATTTCAGGATTATTTTATAATATAGATAGAAAAATGGAAAATTAGAAAAAAAATGCCTGTCAATTAATTAATTTCCGCCATGGACAGTAGTGGAACGTTAGTGGATCAACGGCGTAATATCAATGTTCTCCCAGGACAGCAGTGGACATTGGTAAATGAGCACCCAGTGAGTTATTAAGATGGACACTGTGTTCACTGTGACTTTCTATAAAACACACCCAGCACCCAGTGACTTGGTATAATGCACACCCAGCACCCAGTGACGTCCTATAATGCACACCGAGCACCCAGTGACTTCCTATAATACACACCAAGCACCCAGTGACTTCCTATAATACACACCCAGCACCCAGTGACGTCCTATAATGCACACCGAGCACCCAGTGACTTCCTATAATACACACCGAGCACCCAGTGACTTCCTATAATACACACCCAACACCCAGTGACGTCCTTTAATGCACACCGAGCACCCAGTGACTTCCTATAATGCACACCCAGCACCCAGTGACTTCCTATAATGCACACCCAGCACCTAGTGACTTGGTATACTGGACAATGACTTCACTGCTACCACAGAAAACTACCCACAATCCACCCTCCTCTCCTCTCTGTCCCTATCTCTCTGTATTTCTCTTCCTGCTCTAACTGCCTGCTGCAACCTGCTCTCCACTATACACAGCCGACTGGCCGCCTCCAGGAGGCCATTCACCTTTTATAAAGGGGGGTTGCTGACATCACAGTGGGGTTGGCAGCTGATTGGACGGGAACAAGGGATTATGAATAATCCCTAGTTCCCGCCAAAAGACAGTTCTGTAAGATAACATGTGTAACCGCCATGTTTAGTGAATTTGCAAAGCAAATCTGGCAAATTCGAAATTCCCTAAAGCTGGGTTCACACTACATTTTTGCAATCCGTTTTCCGTTGACTTCCATTATAAAAAAAAGGATTAAAAGGGATCTGTTTTTTTTTAACGTACACAAAAATGTAGTCAACCTCCTTTTTGTGTCTGTTAACTCCTTCAAGACAGAGCCCTTTGATGCACAAAAGTCCGGGTCAAATTAATGCAATGTTCCTCCCCGCATTCTAAAAACCATAGCGCTTTTATTTTTCCACCACAGGGCTGGTTGGGGTGTCATTTTTATTCATTTATTTATTTTTATTTTTATAATGGGTAAGGGGGTCTTTTAAACTTTTATTGGGAGGGGTTTATAAGGGTTTTTTTAATACTTGTATAAAACTTTTTTTATTAGACTTTTTTTTAACACTTTTATCACTGTAATAGATGCAATCATTAGATTGCATATACTGATCTATGCAATGCCATAGCATAGCATAGATCAGTGTTATTAGCAATCTATGTATAGAGCCTGCCTGAGACATGGATTGACGAACCGACAGGACGGAGGTAAGGAGCTTAATCCCGCCTGTCGGCACATGCGGGTCGGGTCCCGATCACTCAGTGACAAATGCTTGATCTGTCACTGAACACCTTCAACTGTGATCGCTGTAGATCACGGCGTTTTAGGGGTTAATAAGAGTCAGCTGCGGGATCGCAGCTGACTCACATTCCCTCCGGCCCTTGACTCATGTGAGTCACTGATGTGAGTGGGATCGCTCTCCCTGCAGCTCTCCCGCTCACATCAACAACCCTGTCAGTCAGGAACGTATATATACATTCCTACTGCATGGGGTATGTGCAGTAAGAACGTATATATACAGATTACTGACGAGATGGGGTTAAAAAAAATGGATCCGTTTTGATCCATATCTTTTATAATGGAAGTCAACGGATCAAAATGGATGCACACAAATGCATCCATTTTTTTTTCATCAGTTTTTTTTTTTAATGAAAAAAAGGATAGAAAAACGGATTGCAAAAACGTAGTGTGAAGCCAGCGAAATTAATGCCCGATTCGCTTTGCTCACCTCTAGTATGAATATATTCCTATAGTAAGTAATGTAAGTTCATAATTCTTTGGGCTTCACATTCTGTTTTTGATACGTTTTATCCCACCGGGCATTGAGGGGAAGTAAACAGCAAACTAGGTGCACAGTAAGAACCCTCTTGTTATCATAGCACAACCTGCACATTACAGAATAACAAGGTCGGTAGCTCTAACCGCTCCCAAACCTCCGCCGGCACAAATGAAACGCGATTACTCCTCAAATATATTCCAAAAGCTCTGACCACTACGATGGCGAGTTTGGGAAAGAGTCATTTAATGGCATCCTTCCATATCCCATTGCCTGTTTCTTTTTTTTTTTTTCTTTTTTTTACAAATATGGATAATGGCAGTCCTGATGCTGCCAGTTACACATGCTTCTTGGGTGCGGGAAACAAAACTAACAGGTTCAACTTGCAGCCCTTGGAGGTTTGTCCCATGCATTATAAATTAAAGCTCCATTTCATTGTGTAAGTCACTGATCACAGGTCGTAGATGGGGGATGTCTGCCAATGAGCGTAACCTCTCATGCGAGACGGCAGAAGGAGGAGGCAGAAAGTCAAATCAGGCTTAAAGCTTTTCCATTTTTTTTTTTTTTTGGGTTTTGGAAATGCTGTTGCAGCCCCTAGCGTCCATCGGGGGAACAGAAGCAGAGGATTTTCTCTTCTGCAAGCCTATGCTGTATATAACATCCTGCCTGGGAATGAAGGCGTTTAGCTTATTGCTCTTCCAATTAAAGCGTAAATAAGCTGGAAGGAACGATCCTATTTTCTATAAAAAAGGCTTTGCTGATCTTCTGTTAGGATGTAGGAAACACTGGCTTCTTTACATGTATTTGTACCTATATTATTGGATACACTGTAATATAGTAATTCTTATGCATTCACCATATTCATAATATAAATGGGCGTACTTGAATCTGAATTTTCGTTATGAAGCCTCGCGGACGTTAGGGCCTCTTCTTGTCGCCTCTGTCCATGTTGCGGTGACCTTGCATTAGATAGGGTCTCCTCTTATTAGTCATATCCTGTTTTCCGTGTCACTCATAGAGGGTTTTCTCAGGGAGCAGATGCTTTTGCTCATGTGCCAAGATCCAGCGCAGATGTTTTAGCTCTGTCATGTGTGATGTTATATTTTATACTCTGCGGGCTCATCTACATTGAAATATTAGGATTTGCCTCTATTTAAGGAACAAACACGCGGTCTCTGAGAGCCTTTCTGCTCACTAAATAGACACTGTACTTAATAGCATTTTTTTACATGGCCAGGCAGATACAATAGACATACAGTAGTACCCACATAAGTAACATGCCCCTAGTATGTACTGTGTGTTCTACCATGGAAATTAAAGGGGTTATCCAGTGCTACAAAAACATGACCACTTTTGCACCACTCTTGTCGCCAGTTTTGGTATGGTTTGAAACTCAGTTCTATTAAAGTACTGTATTTTCTGGCGTATGGTACGTCACACTGCCTGTGCCGGGAACGGTACAGGAGGCGCGTCGGAAAAGGGCCCCAGGTGAGTTAAATGTTTGGGTTTTTTGTTATAATGGTAGCCCCATACAGTGGGGATAGGGCCATTTTTGAGCCCCCCCCCCCCCACACCATAAAGGGCGGCCATACCCCGCGTATAAGATGACCCCCGACTTCTAAGAAGATTTTTCTGGGGTTAAAAAGTCGTCTTAAACGCCGGAAAATATGGTAAATGGAGCTTAATTGCAAACCACACCTGAACTGGAGACGAGTGGGGAAAAAGTGGCCATGTTACTAGTATGTATTGCCAATGTTAATATTTAGAACTCTATTGTTTTTTAGGATTATTATGGTTTATGGCCCATCCTCCAAATAGGCCATGGATATCTGATGTGTGCAATTGAGTGTGGAATCTACAACAAGCACCCCCCATGATCGGCCTAATGCTAAAGCCATGGCACCCGCAACACTCAGTGAACATATTTAGCTGCAAGCTGATGGTTTCACACTTTGGCTAGTGGCCTTGATGGGTCACTGCAGCTCATGTCCTATTCACGTCAATGGGAATGTAGTGAAGGTGATCTATGCCCATTAGTGTAGTGCTCCTTCCAGTGAACATGACCAACAGGTTACCTTCTTTAGACAGTGTTCACTCTATTCTTTTGCTGCTGCCACCCCAGGTTCTGCCCATAGGGGGCGTGCATGCTTCTTTCTGATCTGATTACACCCAAATTCTTGCCTTAGCAATCACCTGGTATATCAGACAGCCACACCTAATCCACCTGTTCACCGGGGGTGGGGGGTGTAGTGTAGGTTTAGATTTCTGCTTGTTGACTGAGAATGAAAACATTCTAGTTCCATCCAGACTCTAAGAACAGCCGTAACACTTACAAATACACAAAGACAGGTACATGTGCCTGCATTCACTGACAGTAAGCAGAGGTAGAACTATAACTTTTCATATTACAGAAACCATGGCTCAGGGCACATGTAAGTCTATGGAAGCAGCACAGGTGCATGGAGATGATGCAGATGATATCTCCTGGGGGTCGGGTTACCAAGTCAATAGACAGCTAACCCAGCCCCCAGAGAGGAGATCACATGTCCTGTAACTACAAAGGGAGGGGGAAGGGGAGATAAGCATGGTCAGAGTGGACCCAGAGTAGAGGATTTTAGACATCCAGAGCATATAAGAATGAGAAAAAAAGGGAAAGGGTGCAAAATAGGTAATACATGTATATTAGACATAGGGTGGTAATGGGAATAGGGATCATTTAGAATATTGTTTTTGTTACCAAGATAACCCCTTTAAGCACATCTGACTAGAGATGAGCACAACTTGAGCAAGTCTAATCCTTCAGTGTTTGAATACTGGTGGTTGAAAAAGTTGAATATAGGCCTAGGGAGTCCTGGAGAACATGGACACAGCCACAGACCATAAGCAGTATCAATGTTTTCCGGGTTTTCCTAGGGCTGCATCCAACTTCTTCAGCCACCAGTAATCAAATGGTCTGCAATTGTAAAGGCCGTTCCTAGCAATGGGTCTTGATTATTTGTGTGCCCCATGCAACATGGCGGAACTTTCCTCATATAACCATTAATTTGATAGCTTGCTAAGGCGTTTGAGTGCATGTACTTCTGCACATGGCTCTCATACGCTACACAAAATAAAATTGATATTTAGTTTCTATTTTATCCCATATGATATTATATTGCATATCATTAACGTGTCTATCGATCATCTGATTTCCATCATTTCTCGACTTTTCCTTCTTGTTCTTACAATTTCAGTGTTTAGTAGTGTCTGCGCCAACTCCTAACAAACTATCCCTCTATACATAAATGTTTGTTCTATATATTGATACAAAGAATTGCTGGATCACTAGATTGGGCTTTACTGACAATCGTCACTTTCATCTTCGCAGCAGGTAATAATAGTAATGACTCCATTTATCCACAATTTTACACTGGATAATAAAGCCTTTTTACTGTAGAAAGCCCATATATCCTTTACCGAGATGTAAGAGCCGTAACATAAATAAAAATATTTTTCTCGAACCAGAAATTGCCAGCAGCTTTGTGGTTCTATGTGAACTGGTCACCTATACAGCTTCAGTACGGTCACAGAAGAAAAGTGCATTGAAGTTGAGCTAGACCGACATCCAAGTCAGGGTGCAAAATGGAACTTAGAGACAGGGCATCACTTAAAGGAAGAGGAAGATGAATCGAGAGATGGGTCTTTCTCAGAATGAGGATAATCAATGTTTACTTGAAAGAAAAGAAGCAGATGAGATGGGAACTTTGAACATTTCTGTTATGTTAGAATTCAGAGCTGGAGAAGAGCATTGAGAATTACAGAAGTAAGATCAAGGCGGCAAGTGATAGGACAGGAGCGGATATAAAGGGAGATGCCCCATCCTCGGCGCCTGCATCAACAAGAACGAAGGGAAATAAAAATACAAGGTAACCGTGTTTGTTGTAAGGGAGAATGTGACAATATTTTGTATACGAGTAGAGCAAGACGAATTAGAAAATTTCAATTTTGAGTTGACATTTTGGAGGGTTCAAAACCAATGACTAGTTTTCCGTAGTGCTGTGGTCTCAAGTTTAAAAGTTTCCTCAAAGCTATTTATTTTGGCGTGTAATTGGCATCAGTTTATGATATACAGTCTTGTGTTATTTCTTCTGAAGGGGCAACTTGTTTCTTAAAATGTCAAAAAATCTAGAGTTGCAGCCCGGGCTCCGACCAATAGGATTCAGGATGAACAATTGGCTGCTTAAAGGGAATTTTCCATCTCCCCTTTTTCAACGATTCAGCCCCCCGATGTCTCGTTCACTTAGGTTTGGCATTACACATGTCTCCAGAGACAATCCACACCCTGGGGACCCTTTTCAATTTGGGGCAAAAAAAAAGTCTTTCAGTGACTCACAGGTGATGTTGTCTTCTAAGGCGCCACTTTCCTTTTCCTCCCCTTCTGGCCTGGACCACCATGATGATTTCTTGCAGCAACAATTCGTCTCTTCTGAACCTGGCAGACAAACATCTTAGGCTCCACACTTACAACTTCCACTTTTTTGTGTTATGTGCAGTAAAGTCAGTAAGAATGTGGGTTGTCCCCACAGCCCCCTGCGGTGCCCACATAAAGTAATAATGCCCCCTGCTGTGCCCCCATACAGTAATAATGCCTCCTGCTGTACCCTTGTGCTGCCCCCATAGTAATAATCCCCCTGTGCTCTCCCCATAGTAAACCCCCCCTCCTATGCTGTCCCCATATTAATAATCCCCCCTGTGCTCTGCCCCCATAGTAATAATACCCCCTGTGATGGCCCCACAGTAATAATCCCCCCTATTCTTTCCCAAAGTAACCCCCCCCCATGCTGTCCCCATATTAATAATCCTCCCTGTTCTGTCCTATAGTAAAAATCCCCCCATGCTT
Source organism: Dendropsophus ebraccatus (assembly GCF_027789765.1). Classification (NCBI taxonomy): domain Eukaryota; kingdom Metazoa; phylum Chordata; class Amphibia; order Anura; family Hylidae; genus Dendropsophus; species Dendropsophus ebraccatus. Next base: position 61,954,856 of record NC_091466.1, read on the forward strand.
TCCTAATATTAAAAATCTCCCCCTGTTCTGTCCCATAGTAAAAATCCCCCCATGCTGTCTCCATATTAATAATCCCCCCTGTGCTGCCCCCATATTAATAATCCCCCTGTGGTCTGCCCCCCATAGTAATAACCCCCCCCCTGTGCTGTCCCCATTTAAAAATTCCACCCCCCATGCTCTGCCCCATAGTAATAATCACCCCCTGTGCTGCCCCTATAATACCAATCTCCCTCGCTTTGCCCCTCCCCCCCTTATTGCCAAACACACACACACACAAAAAAAAAATGTTATACTCACCTTAATACATACACACAGCGAGTCCCTCTCTCTTCTTCTCCTCCAGCCTGTGAGGAGCAGACAGCCACCGCACCTGCACACATCTTCTCCCTCTAGCAGGCGCAGTGATGTGACGTTACTACATCTGCTGGAGGGTGAAGATGTGTGAGGGGGCGTCGGCCGCCACCTGACAGGTGATCAGCGCTCGGCTGGGGGGGGCTGCGGGCATTAGGCTGGTCTGGATAGATGATGGGGTGGGCGGGCGCACGGCCTGGGGGTGCGTGCAGCAAAATGAGGTCTGAGGGGTGCCACCAGCGCCCCCAAGCTGTGCGGTCGCCCGACCTCTAGAAGCGTCCATGCTCCCGCCCTCAGTCAGGGGGACGTGGTCGGGTTCCTGGGCAACTGGTGTGAACACGACAGCGAGACAAAGTGGTAAAACTTCAAAAGAAAGCGATTTTGCTAAGGCAATGCATTTGAAAAATTGCTCTTTTTTTCGGTGATGGGAATACTTACTTGCCACATATTTGTCCGCTAATGGACTACTTGAGATACTATACTATACATTTTTTCTCTTTGATGACATTCATTGTTTTGTTAACTAGTGATTCTGGTGGGAGATCGGTGCCCCCTACTGGTTTATGGCATAAAAGAAAAAAATTTAGGTAGATGTTAAATCATGTCTCTGAGACACACCAACATTGAGAGTGGTTGCCATCAGTGTACGGTGTGAATAAATCAGTCCTAGGCTTCTCCTTACTAAGCTCCTGGAATTGTCTATCGGCATACAGTACCTCCATGGAGCATGCTCACCCATGCTGGTGCAAACTCTATCTTGCTGCTAAACATCGCTCTGGCTCAGGTTGGGGGTCAGCAGTCTGGGTCATGCACAAGGCAGGCAATGAGATGCAGAGGATCAGGCAGAGATGAAGTTAAGAAACTGGCGCAGGAACCCTATAACCAGCGATCTTTTGCTATGTATTAACAAGGCACAATGCAGCCCATTCAATGCATCAATGACCTGTTCACACAGGGTGATGTCCGGCCCAAAACAATGCGCAAAGAATTCCCTGGAAAGCTCATTTACCCGATGATCAGACCATGTAAAAACACCATATGGAACCTTTCCTCAGCAAAGGTTTTAAATAGCCAATAGCCTCTGGTCATTGGCCAAGAACAGACTTAGGTGATGGTTCAATAAGAAACAGAAAGGGAGCAGGTGCGCCCCCTACAGGCAGAGCCAAGAACAACACGAACCAGGCAGTATGGGTTGGTGGTAATCCAGCAGCTGTGCATTTTGGGAGTAGTAGTAAACCAGCAGAGGCAGCCTCCAGTGTTAGACCCTGCACCACCATTGGTATTAATACTTTATATATGCAGAACGACTGTCACTACTTTGTATTTATGCTCCGCAGGTGTATTATTCTGCTAATTATTCATAAAGATGGGTACTATTACTGCATTTAAACACTGGTTGTTTTGCTGAATCTGTGCAAAAGACCTAAACATTTCAGACAATCACTGTACACAATGGATTTGCCATTGTAATTACCTATTAGAAAGCCCTTACCATGCTGTCATTTTTTTTACATGAGTCATTGCACTAAAAATGCCTGAATATCCTCAGCCTATTGCTTAGCAACAGGCACAAACCAGGTGACACAATACGGCTTTGTGACCCTCATTACAGGAAAATGGCTAGTGGCATGCGTTAAGATCCACTGAAAATACTTCCGCTCCAGTGACACCATGAGGAAGAGGGCACCAGTTTCAGCCTTCGAGAAAAAATATCCCATTAGGCGTGTATTTACTGTAAGTAGAGTCCCACACAAAGAAGCGTATGTTCAGGAAATGGATATGTGTCTGTGGTATTTTGAGGCATAAAGTCATTGTAACTAAAACAATTTGCAAATAGTTATGGCCAAACATACAGATAAAATATAAATGTATCAATGAGCTTCTGCCATGTGTTCAAAGTCAATTGATTCCTTTACTTGGCCTGGCCCATGTGGGGTGGTAATTGGAATAATTTGGGGTCATCACCCTTATAGAGTCTTACCCCAAGGTATGTCATGTGTTAATTGTGAAAATTTTCAAATTTTTCCCTATATTACACTGCTGGTTCAGGTAATCCACTGCAGCAGATAACATATTCTCTTGGGGTTAGACTGCTCTCTGTTCTCTTGGGGGGGGGGGGGGGTGTAAAGTAACACCCTTCCTTGCTGAGGCGGGGGCAGTGTGCTTTTTATTTGGGGGAAGTACTCATACTTACCTTCCTGGGTTCACATCTTCTCTATACACCAGACCAAGAACAAAGCACTTGCTGTGTGCCAGCTAGGCACCTGCAGTTAGCCAATCAGTGGCTGCGGTGATATCCCGCCTCAGCCACTGACTGGCTGAGAGGAAACTGTAGGAGCCAACCCTGCACACAGCAGTGTGAGTAGAGAACAGTCTGGCCCCCAGGAGGTTAAGTGAGGATGCTATTCTATGCATCCCCACTTAACCCCCTGAGAGCCAGACTGTAAAACCAGGTTTGTTTAGAACCGATTTGAGTCTAACCGAATCGGCGACCCAACAGTCTGCGAACCAGTTTACTCATCTCTACTTAGAATTTGTCCCTAATGCATACAAGCCCTTACATACGGTATATATTGTCAGTCATTTCCAGAAAGATTCATTAGATTGATTTATAGATTCCATGTTCAGTTCTTTCCCAAGCTTATTAAGACTTCTTCGAGTCTACTGTAAATCTCATGAGCTGTTTATTTTTTACGCTTCTGTCTTTAATTGGCCAAGCGTGACATGCGGGATGGAATATGTGTTAGATAACATTGGAAACTGGGCTTCCTTTTAGCTATGGAGGCACATGCCTGAGCAGATGTATTTATTGGAAACCTAAACCAATGTTTTGCTGCGTATAAAGAAGCTCTGGATGGCGAAATAGGAACATTTCATGCAGTAACACTTTATGGTTCAGTGTGTTCTTTTTTGATCGGCTAGAGTTTTAATTCTCCCACAACTACAATGGCAGGAAACACAATAAATGGTTTATTTGATTTTTCTGCCTGTTTATTTTCCTCTGTAAGGAGAGAGAGCGATAATTACGGATCTATGCGTCCTTCCCCCCTTTTGGAGAAGGACAATCCAACTGGCGTGCGTGTGGAGGGGATACGAGAATGGTTCATAGCAGCTTCTGAAGAGATGGGCAGATGTGATGGACAGATGGGTGGACTATTAAAACCAACTATATTATTAGCAGCTTTTCTATAGCTTGAATGTCAGCCAACAGAAAACATACTTGCCAAACTAGCCCTGTAAACCATCCCCTGGGGTGTCAGGAATATGAATTGTATGTTATTGTGGCACATGAATCAGTTGGATTTCTGTATACATCTGGAACATCCTCTGATCGTCCTATAGGCTTATTACTTGTACTAGAACATAAAAAAGAATTACATTATTAGCGTGCTCATAACATGGTCATAAAATACTTAAAATGCTCATAGTAGTAGAAGAAGGAAAACAGAGGACGGAGTTTCTCTAAGGAAATTGAATAAAGACTTGAGGAAATAGGCAGATGATAGACACAATGCTCACAATGTTGCGGCACAAAGCAGTATTTGTGCATGTAGAGTATATCACTCAAAGTAACAGCTAAAGCCTTACAATCTTACTTGTAGGTGTAGCTACCATGGAAGCAGATCACGCAACTACTACTGGGCCCATGCGGCAGGGTGTCCCGGCCCCCTCAGCGAAACCTGGTCTGCCTCTATGGTGGATATGACTCACAGCACCCACTAAGAGGGCTCCTTGCCCTGCCAGTCTCTCTTATGGCTGGTCGAGGCATTACACCTCCACCTACAAGAGGGCCCCCCAATGCACATACATAACCCGACGCAGTCTCTCAGCATTCCGTTCTTCTATCACCCCAGGACGCCAGTGACGTCACTCATGCTCTAAGTATCTGAGAGAACAGAACACCACATGACTGTATGGAGTATGGTGGGGGGCCGTACAGAATTCATGGGGACCCATGCCCTTATTATAGATAAGGCTATCGACTGGCATTCAACACTGATCGGGTAAGCAGATGTGGTACCATTTCAAAGGAGTTTTCTGGGCAAAATGGACTAATTGGTGGAGTACCAACACCCAGCACCCCCTCCGATTGGCTGTTCGACATCCTCACTACAAGTGATGAGGAACCAAAAGTGAACGGGGCCACAATCTGTATGTCTCCATTCACTGCGTAGTGGTATTGACGTGTAGGTGCAGCTCAGGTCCTATTTACTTCAACAGGAGCTGAAATGTACACATGGCCACCATTACAAAGCGAATGGCAACAAACAGCTTCTGGTCCCATTCACTGTGCAGTGATTACGTCAAACGTCGATCAGAGAAGAAGTGGAGAATTTATTAGGATTGGTGTATAAATATGTCAGTCTTAAAGCTTAAAACTTTCAAAATCTAAACAAAAAATTAGATGTGATATAAAGCAAGTTTGCAATTTACATTCTTTTTTTTCAGTTATCATGGAGCACATGGCATTTCCTGTTTTCTGAATCTTTTTTTCTTTTTTCATCTGAGCACTCAGATGAGAAGGCAGTCATGAGATTGATGGACATATTGTGTTCTGTACTGGCTGGAATTCCTGTGGTTAGTCTGTTTTTTTAACCAGGACAAGCCAAAAAATCTGCCCTTAGGAGACTGGACCTGGATTTCTGGTAAGTACAGCTTTGTTTTACAGCATGATAACAACAACAAAAAATGAATGTAAATTGCAAACTTGCTTTATATCACATCTACTGTTGATTTAGATTTTGAAAGTTATAACGACAGGGACATTTTAACACGAGAGCCCCCCTCCAAATCAACAATAGATTTATTAAGAGGTGCATATACTAAGGATGTCATAATTTGTATATTTTGTGAAGCCATAACAATATGGCGCTGACCTCCTAAACACATAGAAATGTTTACATTACTTAAAGCTAACGTAAGTAGACACTAGTTGTCGACAGATAAAGACCACCAGGTCCATCTGCCCTTTTAGCATTTACTTTCTTTTTATCTCAGGATAGATATATGTTTAACCCAGGCAGGTTTACATTCAGTTATTGTAGATATACCTACCACATCTGCTGGAAGTTTGTTCTAAGCATTTACTACTCTTTCAGTAAAGTAATATTTTCTTTTGCAGTTTCTGACCTTTCCCTTATTTCCTCCAAACTATACAGATTTAGATCTGGGTATGTTTTCTCAATACCCCTTTGGTGGGTCATTTTGTCAGAAATCACTACCCCTAAATCCTTCTTTTCTGAAGTCTTTCCTTGCACCGAATACCGATATGATACTCAAATAGAGGATTCTTCCTCTCAATTGCAGGAAACATTGCACTTCAGTGTTCATTGTTTTGACCCCATATCTAGTAATGCAACGTTTCGGCTGACCCTCAGCCTTTCTTGAGGCTGAGTGTCAGCCAAAACATTGCGGGAAGTAGGATGTTGCTGTCTCCATGCTTTTATTGGACTTTGTCTGGACGGTTGGGATCCCGTTTGGTTATGTGTGCACCCTGCAAATTTTTGCCTATTTGCCTAACCTGTGCTGTTCCAACACCAGTTGGTTTTGACAGGACACTGGAGGGACACTGAGCATCCCTCTGCCATCATCCTCTCCAGCAGCCACAGCCCGCACAGCTCTGGGAGTCGGGTCGTGACATCACCATATTATCCAGGAAGTGACATTACCATGTTATCCAGGAAGTGAAATCACCATTTTATCCAGGAAATGACATTACCATGTTATCCAGGAAGTGAAGCCTTGATGCAGTAATAAGTGCAGGGAAAAAAAACACTTTATAAGCATTGCCCATTATAAGTGTATATTGGTGATTTGTATAACTTTTCAGGGGCAATACAATACTTTAATAAAAAATTTCGCCGGACTTCTTTAATGTCTGGACCCCAGAAAAGCTTCTTGGTCTATTTTTTTTTTTTTTTTAACTTCATTTTGCCCATTCTGATCATGTATTAACCATCATAATGAAGGGAAAAGAAAATTGCTGAAACTCACCATTGTAGGATCGCAAGGACACAATAAACCACCAGCCTGGCTGGTAGAAACAGGCAGAGTCCCGAAACAGTCTGTCCCAGAAGTAGCACACCTGCTGATCCCCTTACCCTGCATGCTTCCTTGGAAATAAACCACTTGCTCCTACAAGGGTGAGTGCCAGCAGTTTTTTTCCCCTGCATTGTTGGATTCTATTGTCTACTCTGAGCACTGCCGCGATCTATTATTACTGAATCATGGCCACTTATACTTTCATCGGACTCTGTGCAGGGCTGGTGCGAGTCGTCTGTTTCTTCCAGCAGTTATTAACCATCATAATGATAAGGGGCCAGAGCGAAGCAAAAAGGATGACAGATAAAAACATAGCTTATTGTTAAGAAGATGAATCACACATGTACAAGAATCCATTGTGCGTTCGCTAAAGTTGAGAATCATTATACTTTAATCCTATGATGTAATCGCCCGTCTTTCAAATCATGAGTGCCAGACAATATTTCTGTAAGCAAAGACAATGATGTGAGAGCGATAATGACTAATTCCTCTAAATTACTTGAAGCATTACTTACTCCACACAGTGATAGCAAGACTCTCCTACAGCTAGAAAAGTTTAGTTAAATTTGTTGTTTTGTACCTAAATGCCGACACAGATGGGTTTATTGGCTTCCCATTGGCCCCCGGCACTTACATACCCTATCAGTCCTTCTAAACTAAACTGGAGGGATGATAATACAACCTTCTTGCTCACACAGACACACAGGGGGAGATTTATCAAACATGGTGTAAAGTGAACCTGGCCCAGTCGCCCCTAGCAACCAATCAGATTCCACCTTTAATTTTCCAAAGAGTCTGTGAGGAATGAAAGGTGGAATCTGATTGGTTGTTAGGGGCAACTGAGCCAGTTTCACTTTACACCATGTTTGATAAATCCCCCCCCCCACAGTGCGGAGAGAAACGCACTGCAGCAATGTCATCTTGCCGCCAGTTCTTCTGATCGGTCCCGGTCTGAACACTCAGAACGCTGATCAAAACTTTTGACAATGTAGGCTTTAACCATGGGTCTCCAGAGTTCCCCTTTAACACAAAAGTTCACTGACATTTTTCCCCTCCTCTGCGGATGTTACTGAATGTGTTCAACAAAACGCATTGACAACTTTTTGTGTCTTATTAATTTACTCAGTTTGCATTGGTCTATACGTCTTGTGTAGATAACAATCGGACTACTATTTAATAATAATCAATAATAATGAATAAATAAAATACACTGTTCCTTAAACGGGTTCCCTAGCAAAAAGAAAAATCTTTTTTTTCCCTTTTTTAAATCAAGTGGTGTCAGAAAGTTATATAAATATTAATAATTTACTTCTATTTAAAAATCTCAATTCTATTGTAGTATACTGTATATAAGATATAAGGCAATTTTTTCTTTCTTTTTTCAAATCCGCTAGTGTTATACAAGATTAGTTATACAGATTTGTGAATTTCTTCTATTTAAAAATCTCAAGTCTTCCAGTATTTATCAGCTGCTATATGCCCTGCAGGAAGTGGTGTATATTATCCAGTCTCACACGGTGCTCTCTGCTGCCACCTCAGTCCATGACAGGAACTAACCAAAGCAATAGCAAATCCATAAAAGACCTCTCCTGCTCTGCACAGTTCCTGACATGGACAGAGGTGGCAGCAGAGAGCACTGTGTCAGACTGGAAAGAATACACCACTTCCTGCAGGACATACAGCAGCTGGTAAATACTGGAAGACTTGAGATTTTTAAATAGAAGAAATTCACAAATCTGTATAACTAATCTTGTATAACACTAGCTGATTTGAAAAAAGAAAAAAATGTCATATATCTTATATATACTACAATAGAATTCAGGTTACACACCTCAGACATGTTTACTCCTCTCACATACAGACACTCTATATAGAGCAGAGCCATAGGCTCTCTATGAGCTACAGATAATTTGTCTCCAAAAGGCACTGTATTGTGAAAATATCCATTATCTGGGGGGGGGGGGGGGGATGTTAAACATATATAAAAAAACATTTATATACAATGCAAAAGAAAAAAATGGACGTCTATCGATGCCTTATTGTGGCTCGAGGTTATACGGAACATTAATGCACCTAGTGCACTTGAGCACTTAGGTTGAAAGAGCCGTTAGTTAGAAAATTCTACTTATCGTTCACTTAGGAAGCTAACAAAACCATCTGAACATACAATGAGGGCCCATTTAGATGGTCCACTCTCCGCACTAATATGTTACTCTGGCGGAGACTTGTCATAAAACAAGAAGAAAGACACCAATGGGTAATGTCATTTCCCATAGAATACAGATTGAATATGAGCAAGATTAAAGATTTCCGTTGTTTTGATCTTGGCGTGAGAGTTCTTAGCAGATGCAAGGGCATTGTTATAGAACACTAGCGGAATGATATGCCCGGCATTGTCACAGGTGTGCTCGGAATGGGACGCTACTCATGGCACATCCAGCCAATGGGTTGGAAACAGATTGTTGAGAAAAGAGGATGATGAAGGCTGACGGGACTTGTTCGGAGTAGCAGATGGGCTTCAGTGAAAGAACAGCTGAATGAAACAGTTATACTAAAAGACACTGAAAGGCAGATGATAGCTTAGGCCATGCCAGCGGAAACAAAGAGACGCAACGAAAAGGGACTGAAATACTTAAAGGGGTAATCCCACAAAAGATATGGTTTATAGTTAAACCCAGCCTCAAATTATGAATTCTTTTATAGGTTTATCTCAATAGAGGTAGTAATCCCGACACTACTATGGGGCGTCTAACCGTCTAACTCAGCTCAACTAGTCCACCATGTAGCAGGTCCACATCAATTCCTCGGGTGGTGCTCAGCATGTAACAGATCAAAATCCTGTGCAAGAAAACAACGTTGCGGCACTCACTGATAGAGGATAAGAACGACCTTTATTCTATAGCTGGGTCTTAGAGGGGAGACTCGGGCAACGGACCGTTTCATGCAACACCTATGCGCTTCATCAAGGCCCTAGGGCCCAACACCTTGATGAAGTGTACAGGTTTTGTGTGAAACGGTCCAAGCCCGAGTCTCTCCTCTCAGACCCAGCTATGGAACAAAGTTCGTTTTTATCTTCTATCAGTGAGTGCCGCAACTTTGCTTTATTGCACTGGTTTATACTCATATTCCTATGGCCAGATATTCAAAGACTATGCTGTAGCTACAGAGGTGGTGAGGCCAGGTGCCAGAAAGTCATACAGATTTGTAAATTACTTCTATAAAAAAACTAAAACTCAAGTCTTCCAGTTGTTATCCTGCTGTATATCCTGCAGGAAGGGGTGAATTCTTTCCAGTCTGACACAGTGCTCTCTGCTGCCACCTCTGTCTGTGTCAAGAACTGTCCAGAGAAAGAGAGGTTTTCTATGGAGATTTGCTACAGCTCTGGACAGTTCCTGCTCTTCCTGACAGAGTTGGCAGCAGAGACTAGAAAGAATATATCACTTCCTGCAGGACATACCGCAGCTGATAAGGATTGGAAGCGCTGGGAGACTATAGATGTAATTAACAAATCTATACAACTTTCTGACACCAGTGTATTTGAAAACTTTTTTTATTGGAGTTTCCCTTTAAGCTACTGAAAAGAAACAGCAGGTGGCAATATACCCATATTATTTCAAAAAAAAAAGTGTAATAACATAAAATGTTCATGGTTTAAGCTAAATTTAAAGGGTCTGTGCACCTTGTCCTGTGTAAATAGGTGATGTGTAGCCAACATTAATGATTTTAAAGGTACAGTCGTACAACTGATAAGACTTTCTAAACCAGTGCTTCTCAAACTGTGAGGCGGGCCTCACCAGTGAGGCGCCCCCTAGTTGTTGGTGAGGCCCAGCTGGGGAGGCAGTTTTCACAAAAGTGACTATGATCTGCACAAACCTTTTGCTGTTTCAAAAATATTAATTTTAGCAACAATATTAACTTTTTTTGTACTTGCTTTATTAGTATATAGAGCTTGGGAGATGGGTGAAAGGTAGCCCTAGCATTATTTTCAGCTTTTAAATGGACTTTTGCACAGATGGTGAGGCCCAGGCACCCTCTTGGTCAGTCTGGTGAGGCCCAGGCATCTCCTTGGTCTGTTGGGTGAGGCTCCAGTAAAAAAAGTTTGAGAAGCACTGTTCTAAACTATTCCCATTCCCAATACTATTCTAAACTATTCCCATTCCCAATACCACCCTATGCTCCCTGTTTTGTTTTTTTCATATTTACCCACTCTGGATGTCTAAAATGATCTTCTCTGTGTCCACTCTGACAATGCAATCTTCCTTTTGTAGACACAGGACATGTGATCTCTCTGGGGGGGCGGGGTTAGCTGTCTATTGACCTGCACCTGTTCTAGTTAAAATGCTGCTTCCATAGACTTACATGTGTCCTTGAGCCTAAGTTTCTGTAATATGAAAAGGTATAGTTCTGTCTCTGCTTGTTGTCAATGAATGCAGGCATATGTACCTATCTTTGTGTCACAGCTCTGTATATTGTAAGTGTTACAGATGTTCTTAGAGTCTGGATGGAACTTGAAAGGTTACTATGCAATAGTAATGACAGCAGTGGGCAGGAAAGAAAGCTAAGGGGGCGAGTACATAAATGAACCAATCAGGGAAATGCATGATGGGAAATGTAGATTTCCTGGCCGGCGCCATCTTGCATATATATCAGGTTTTATAAAAAACTTGTAACTCAGGAATGGCAGCAGCTAGAAAGATAGGAGATGGCTCAAAATACTCAGGGGGACTTGGTGAGTAAGACCAGGTTAGCATTTCATTTTTAGCTCTTAGGTGAATAACCCCTTTAAAGGGTACTTTGGTGGGAAACATGATTTCTCTGGAGTACCCCTTTAAGGTTGCGAGAAGGTGTCTAGTAGACTTTTAGTTGATAAGAATTTATCATTAAATTTTAAGATTCAGCTGACTTTATCATTAGCCATATACAGACATTGACTTCCTCTAATTATTTCCTAGGATAGCATGATCCATTTCGTATTCACACATTAGCTTTGAGCTTTATCTTTTGTGTTTACTTTTATTGCTACTTTGCAAAGTTAAAACGTCATTTCAGTCTTTGAGAATTTGCATAGAAATATTTGCCTTTTGATGCTTCATAGAGGATAATGCTCAATAACAAATTTTTATTATAGATAAGAAATTGTTTTCTGATATTCTTGTGAGGTTTATTTGGCTGTTTGATTAGAAGAAGAAATTAACATCAGAATAGCAGTGAATGCGGGAGTCTGTCTCTGGCTCCTCCAGATAAACCATTATAGGTCTATAGGAGTCACCCACCAAATACACCTGTATCAATGCATCAATATTTAACTATAACCATTCTAAATATATGACTCCCCGTTTTCATATTTGCCTATTGATATCGTTTTCTAGCTCGAGTTATTGTAACACGGCAGAAACAATAGACACTGCTATTCACGACTCTCCCAGATGTTCCTCAGAAGAAGGATTTAATTACAGAGTGTACAAAGCTATTATTTATATAGGCGGTAACAACCGGGATTTGTAATTGCAGGAAATACAAACAAACTATCACAATGTGCCGCAAAAGTAATAAATGAATCACTTGTTACATCTGAAAAACATAGTATATAACCCTAAATCCTAAAAAGTTGGAATGCCATGTAAACTGTAAATAAGCACCCAACATGATTATTTGCAAATCTCAGTAATTTCACCATATCACAACGTTTTTTTTTAACCTATTTAGAAATTGATGGCAGTAACACATTTCAAAAGTTGTAACAGGACCATGTCTACCAGGGCCGTTGCAGGCCCTCAGGCAACAGAGCCTCAGGGTACTATTACACGGAACGATAAAAACAGATACTGAGTGACACTGACTAACTGTGTTGACATATGGCTTCTTCTTTACTGCAAATATGTTCACAGACAATGAGTTTTTGAACCGTTTCTGAATAGTGTTGAGCAGAGAGGTCAAACTGTTCGGGTTCGTCAACGTTCTCTGTACTCAACCGCTATTCATTTGACTACCCACAGAAGTTGGATGCAGCCCAAAGAAGTTCTGGAAAACATGGATATCCATGGTCCTGGATAATTTCTGCAGCCACAGGGAGTCAAATGCCAAGCACTCGGGTTTGGAGAATGTTGCCGAACCTGAACAGTTCAGCCTCTGCACTCAACTCTATTCCTGGTGTGGTGCCTGAGAGCCAGTATTTCAACCAGCATCCAATATGGACCTTGTCCCCTGCGTACATAGATTTCTCCAGACTCTCTGACGCGTTTGATTATATTATATACTGTGGAAGGTGAGTTATTCAAAATCTTCACAATTTTACATTTTTTTTTCTAAAATTATTTCACAATGTTTCCATGCAGTTTCTGCAAATCTATGACCTCTGTCCATCTTTGTTTGTGAGAGACTCTCTAACATGTTCTATTTATACCCATGACCCATGTGACTTAAAGGGGTTATCCAGCGCTACAGAAACATGGCCACTTTTCCCCCTCTCTTGTCTCCAGGTCAGGTGTGGTTTGCAATTAAGCTCCATTTACTTCAATGGAACTGAGTTTGAAACCCCACAAGAGAGTGGGGAAAGTGGCCATGTTTTTGTAGCGCTGGATAACCCTTTTAAGCCCCTATTACACAGGGCGATCAGCAGGAGCAAGTGAGTGCCGACCTGTCAGGTACGCGCTCAATTGCTCCTCATTCTGCGCTTGCTGCCGGTGCTATTACATGCACCAACAGTGAGCGGGTTATTTAGATCATCCGGGGCGTCCATGGGAGATAGCGGCAGCGGAGGCACGGCAGTAGATCGTTGCCATCATTATCTTTAGTCTTTCAACATGTTGAAAGACGTTGAAAGACAATAATCAGCCGACATCATGTATGTTGGCTGATCATTGCCTTTTATTAGGGTCCATTTACACAGAAAGATTATCTGACAGATTATCTGCCAAAGATTTGAAGCCAAAACCAGGAACAGACTATAAACAGAGATCAGGTCATACAGGAAAGCCTGAGATTTCTCCTCTTTTCAAATCCAGTCCTGGCTTTGGCTTCAAATCTTTGGCAGATAATCTGTCAGATAATCTTTCTGTGTAAAAGGGCCCTTACACAAAGCAATTATCGAAACCTACAAGTTCTAATTGAGTAAATTTTTATGACATGGTAATATTTACTCACTTTTATCATCTGACACGTGTTCTATGTTCTGTTGTGGATATAATATTATGTGTAAAGTGCTCCATTTATTACAGGGAAAATTCTATCCTCATCTTGGGATCAGTGAGGGTCCCAATGGTTGGACCTCCACTGATTTGCTTGTTATTTTTTCAACTTTTTCAGTAATTTGTATATAGCTAATAGCATAAAAAAAATACCCACCCATCAGTAAAGAAGCCATCATCCAGCTACATCAATGGAAAGAGTAAAATGTTACACACTTAGAACACGGATTAAAAAAAAAAAAAGGCTTTGTCGTCAAAGCCAAAAATAGCTGCACCCTAAGGAGGTTAAATGGTATAAATACTATTATGGGCACTATAGTCACATGGTATGGGGTCTATGTTTATCACTTATTGTCCTTCTTCCTTATTGTGTCAATATCCAATATCCATATTCATCAATATCCATCAAGCCAAGTGGCTAGCGGGAAAATGCGGACCTATATTACACTGGGCACCAGGCTCCTTGAACAGTGTATATTATGGTAATAAAGGGAATCATGTTTGGCAAATGTAGGTATGATTCTTATGTTTTATACATGGCAAATTTATTTAATGAGATCCCTAAGGAAAAAAAAAATTCAGATTAATACAAGCATGCCCTTTTATGACAATATAAAAAAAAAAATCTGTGCTTTAAAGATATGCTTCCAAATGTTTCCAAATACAAGGAAGCTGTGAAACTCATTTAGATAAGGAGAAGAGATAAATTAAAAAGAACTCCAGGAAGCTCGAGATTCCATTTTACCGTTTCTTCTGTCACTCAAAGGACCCTACAGGGCTACTTCCTATGTAAAGTTTTATGTTTTACTAAGTAGTAAAGTAAACCCCATTGTTTGGATACATTATTTTGAATGTCCTATATACTGCATCCAAAGTACATATATAGGACATAAATACTGTATAATTTTTAGAGGTACTCCGTCAAATGAAGCGGACCTGCGGCCAACCCACATAAATGAGATGTTACTATCATTAAATAGTGTAGGGTGTCCAGATTACACACTTTGATACGTTTCGTCTCCCATTCCCAGGATGTGTGGCTTTATAATTTGACGATTCAATTAATAGTCAGATGGGCGTGAACTTAATTTTAATAATGGGAATGAGAATCAGGTTATGGGTGTGATTATACAGTCAGAGGGTGTGAATATTTTATATTGTTGGGTGTGTATGTCTGATACATACACCCATCACGTGAAATTCACTTACTTTCTTTAAATTAAGTTCACGCCTATGTGACTATAAACCCACATATCTCAGAACTTGGTGGCCTTATCATGAGACTGTAAAAAGGAGAGTGATGAGGGCATCCAATACTATTTAATGGTGCGTTCACACCTACAGGATCTGTAGCTGATTTTCTGCAGCAGATTTCATTTAAATAACTGAACACAGCATCAAATCTGCTGCAAATCTGCTGCACATCCTGTAGGTGTGAACGCACCCTGAGGGTATAAACCCACACACCGTATACGCAGCGTATTTACTGCTGCGATACGCAGAAAATACGCAGCAAATATGCAGCAGATTAGATCTAAATAACTGAACACAGTATCAAATCTGCTGCGTATTTGTTGCGTATCTGCTGCGTATACGGTGTGTGGGTTTGTACCCTAAAGCGAATCTGTACTCACCCCAACCACCCCCATTCCGCTAGTGCCGTTCCTTATCTTTAGTCAGTCCATGTCAGGTGTCGGAGTTATGGCCCCATTACATGAAACAATCTTCGTCTGTAAACGGCCGATATCGGCCGATAATCGCCCTGTGTAATAGAAGACAACGATCAGCCGACACTGATGTCGGCTGATCGTTGCTGTCGTTTCTCTTTCAACGTGTTTAACCTCTTAAGGACATAGGACGTACCGGTACGTCCTATGTCCTCACTTGCACTTCAAAGCGGGGCCGCGCGGCGGCCCCGCTTTGAAGTGCCGCGATCCCGGGTGCCGCGTGTAGCCCGGGACCGCCGCTATTAGCGGGCACGGTCTGATCGCCGTGCCCGCTAATTAGCTAATCGGAGGCAGCTGTCAAAGTTGACAGCTGCCTCCGATTACCGGAGGCAACGTTTCCCTGGTGTCTAGTGGGGGAGATCGCTCCTCCGGGACCTTGTCCCGGAGGAGCGATCTCCGTTACTGATGCCGGCCGGGGACGCGTCCAAGATGGCGCCGTCCTCGGCTCGGCACTCGTTTACTTCCGGCTGCAGCAGCCGAAAGCAAACGAGTGCCGATCTCATGGATCTCTGCAGCATATCTATGCTGCAGAGATCTCAATGAGAGATCACAGTGTATATACTAGAAGTCCCCCAGGGGGGCTTCTAGTATATGTGTGAAAAAAAAAAAAAAGTGTTGTTAATAGTAAAAAGCCCCCTCCCCTAATAAAAGTCTGAATCACCCCCCTTTTCCCAGGTTTTAAATAAAAGTAAACAAATAAATAAATAAACATGTTTGCTATCGCCGCGTGCGTAATCGCCCGAACTATTAATTAATCACATTCCTGATCTCGTACGGTAAACGGCGTCAGCGCAAAAAAAATCCCAAAGTGCAAAATTGCGCATTTTTGGTCGCATCAAATCCAGAAAAAATGTAATAAAAAGCGATCAAAAAGACGTATATGGGCAATCAAGGTACCGATAGAAAGATCAAATCATGGCGCAAAAAATGACACCTCGCACAGCCCCATAGACCAAAGGATAAAAGCGCTATAAGCCTGGGAATGGAGCGATTTTAAGGAACGTATATTGGTTAACAACGGTTTGAATTTTTTACAGGCCATCAGATACAATATAAGTTATACATGTTATATATCGTTTTAATCGTAACGACTTGAGGAACATGCATAACAAGTCAGTTTTACCCCAGGGTGAATGGCGTAAAAACACATTTCCCCCAAATAAAAGAAATGCGTTTTTTTTTTTCAATTTCACCACACTTCGAATTTTTTTCTGGTTTCGCAGTGTACTTTATGCAAAAATTCAGCCTGTAATTGCAAAGTACAATTAGTGACGCAAAAAATAAGGGGTCATGGGGGTTTCTAGGTGGAAAAATGCAAGTGCTATGACCTTTTAAACACAAGGAGGAAAAACCGAAAACGTAAAAACGAAAATGGGCCATGTCCTTAAAGGGTTAAATAAAAACGACTAATATCGCTCCTTAGAATAGGAGTGGCCGCAGCAGACCCCTGCTATCTCCTATGGGCTGCCCAGAAGATCCAGCGATCACCCGGGCAGCCCCCTTCCCTCCGTGCGCGCGGCTCCCCGCGGTCCCCCCTGTACTCACCTGCTCGCTACCGACGCATGCAATAGCAGTGGCAGCGAGCGGGGTACGAGAAGCAAGCGAGCGCTGATAGCTCTGTCACCCTGTGTAATAGGGGCTTCAGTTTTCCTCGTGGTATCGGTATTCCAGTAAAGACAGCTTTTATTCTGGTGGTGCAGGTCAAATAGGCAGGGGCTATATTATCTGCACCCTAGGCCTCCAATGCTTCGTTCTACTTGCTACCTGCCCGACATGCTAAAAAGAAGGACGAGTATCAAACAGACAGATATATGGCAAGGGTACAAGGGCAAGGTACAGATTTGCTTTAATGGTAGTAATATGTAACTTTTGAGAGGTTGGCCAAAGTTCCTCCCAAAAAATGGGGTAGGTGAAAACAATAAAATCCACTCCACTCCCCAGCTCCAGCGCTGCTGTCCGCATTCTGCTGCACCAGTGCCTGTTCGCTTCCTGGTCTGAGACTGGACTTGAGACGTGACGTGGAAGGCCCGCTAAGCCATTCAGTGGCTGTTACGGTGTCCCACCTCTGCTGCTAAATGGCTGGACGGGCCTGCCATGTCACAGACCTGTCTCAGACCTGGAAGAGGCTAGACCCTGGAGACGGTAACAGCGCTGGAGGTGGGGAGGTGAGTGGATGTTATTGTTTTGACCCCCCTTGGGCATTGTAAAAATGGAGCCCTGACCAGAGTATCCCTTTAAAACTAAAAGAATTATTGAATAGGACACATGACAAGACAGTAGGTGGAGTACGGTAGAGTAGGGCTAGGGAAGGACACAGACAATGTGCCCTAATCTGGTCCCACCAGCTGACCCTTCCTACTTGCTTCAACAGGTAACTGCGGACAAACGTGAAGACGGTCCCTACATGCGTTAAAGGTGAAGGACAAGGACAAGACAAACTTACACACAAGGTATAGTCAACAGGCCAGGGTCAAAAATCAAGGTACAAAAACAGAATCCAAGAGAATAGTCAGGTGAAAGTTTATCTTTGCCACAATCTCTTCTCCTCCTTGCCACTAAGGTTTGTATATGATACTATACCTATGTCCTTTCTGTAGGCATATCTTCATTAAAAACCTAATTTTAATCTTTGGTTGCCTTCCTGTTCGCATATTGCTTTCTATTTTCCCAAAATTAATTTCCATGGAGGCCATTGATGAGTCTTATCTAAATGAAATATTAAACACAAGCACAATCAATAAGGATATTTAATGGGATTTAAATAGATAGTTAAAATTCAATAGACCATCAGCTCGAAATTACAGATTAATTACTTATGTCATGGCAAGATGGGTCGTGCGCAGATATAAAGAATCGTCTATATACTGTGGAGAATACAAGAAAATAAGCGGGATGCCTGATTCGGGGGAGGGTTGGAGCTTCGTGGAAATATTACCTGTTTGGGCCTCAGGCACAAGTTAACATTTGTATAATACAGTATGCAAAGCAGAATTGTGATATGCACATAGAGAAAAATAATGAAGGTCATTTTAACCCCTAATACAATCCACAGGATGGCTGATCAGTCACTGATATGCAGGGTGCCCACTACCGGTACCAACAGTGATCAGCTGTTTGGTGGCCGCACTACAAAGTGCAGGAGGCCGGAAACAGTTGGCTTCATTCACTGTGTAGCTGCAGCTCAGCTCCCATACAAATGAATGGCAGCTGAGCTGCTTTAAGCAAGTGGGACCACTACACAGTGTATAGAGACTACTGCGTCTAGAAGAACCAGGGAAATCACTAGCTCCGCTTAGTCTTGGCCCACATACTGTATTGGGAGATATCTTTTTCATGGGAAGATATGATTAGTATTTGAGATTTTACACCATTTAGCCCATCAGGGAAACTTCTCTATATGTTCCATTAGGGAAAATGAACATTAGATTTAGGTCCATCTCTCGTAGACAGATCCATTAAAAGGGTACTCCAGAGGGGGAAAAAAGTAGAAGCATTTTCCAAAAATGAAACCTAGATTTAACTTTCTATTAAATGAACATTATTATTAGTAAATTACATTATTTTACTACCTTCCTGTGGTCTTTCATGCAAAATGTCTGCTCTGTTGTCTTCTGGTGTATATCCTGTTACTGACTTTCTAGCCTTAAATTCTGTCAACTCTATCTGGAAAGGGTTATAGTCAAGAAGGTATAGTGGCTACATTCCATGCTAGAGTGTACAGCAGAAATAGGAAGTCTGTTACAGGATGTACAACAGACAAGAAGTCAGGCTAAAGACAACATAGTTGATAGTTTCCATGAACAGTCATAAAAAGGTAGACAGCACCAGAAAGGTGGACAGGTAGTAAAAAGACTTTAAGGATATTTTACTTACTTAAATGTTGAAAACAGGTTTCATTTTCAATGAGCTTGAATGAGCATTTGGACAGGGCAATGTACATTAAGGGAGAAGTCCAGCGGTAAAAAAAAAATTGTATCCAGCAAGGGCAGGGGAGAACATAATAGGCAACCACGTCTCCCGGTGGCTTTGCAGTGGTGGATTGCTGCTCTGCTCTACTGCTGATGGAACGTCACAACCCAGTTGGTGGACTGCCTGCTCAGCCAATCGGTGGCTGTGGCGGGACGCTACTCCAGTCACTGATTGGCTGAAGTTGCAATCCATCCACCGGGTCGAGTATTTTCCGCCAAATCATGATAACATCTGCACTAAGGCGAAAATGAATTCTGGTGGTGGTCCTGGAGCTTGTGACGTGGTGTCTCCGGGGGGAGATAAGTAGTAGTTGTTTAATATGTTCCCCCTACCCCTGCCGGCTGAGTATTTTTTTAATTACCGGACTTCTTTAAGCCTGCACTGCCACACACAAAATCCCTTTGGGCACAGTGCACATCATTATACAGTACTGTATTTTTCAGACTTGTTTCTCTTCTACACGTAATAAGACTTTACCAATTCAAGCTCAACTTCCCCAAACAAAGCCCTAACACTGACAATGTGATTGACTCCCGGCAGCCATTCCAAATTGCCACCTTTGCCTCTGTATCGAGCATTCCATCTGGCAAAAGTAATCCAGCCTGTGACAGATTTTTTTTTTTTTTTTTCTCCGCTCTGTCCCTTAACGGAGATGGCTTTTTGGAAATAACCATTATGACTGGCAGCTGGTAGAAACAGGTGCAGGAGGTTCTATTTGACGCCTCCAATTCATTCTGCTTTGTATGAGCAGGTTTATTTTTCCTTTTTTAAAATAGTCCCAATTTTTTTTTTTTTTTTTACTTTCACCTTCTGTGAAAAAGAAATGTTTGGAAGCTCATAATATGTTGTGGTGAGGTGGCAGTCATAACCACTCTTTGTCATGTGTACGGTAATAACAGCCCGTGTTTGCCACCTCTCTGACAGCTCTAGATAGGAGGAAGAAATTGCACATATATTCATGCTGACAGGAAGCAGAATTATTCTACCTTCTGTTATCGTACACAGAAAGATCCGGAGCAATATTTCATATGTTAACATATTAGAAAGCCATAGGCGCTAGGTACAGTCAGTTATTGAGCTGTATAATTGCAGAGCTGCCTCCAGGAAATATTAGTGTTTAGAGGATGCTTGTTATCAATATATGCATTTAATGCATTCTGTAATACAATATAAAACCGGTCAAAAAAAAATAAAAAATTCCTTGCAGCAAAATTGTTTATCATAGAAATACAATTTATAATAGGTAAGCTGCGGAACTGAGTGACTGCTGACAAATATGATAAACAAATGGTATCAGGCATCAGATAAAAAGAGCTATTATTCAATATAAAAAGTCTATGGTAGGATAAAACCATCAAAAAAAAAAAAAATACTCCAGCCACTATGACTGTATAAATGTATATGCTGCACATGTTAGAGTTGATAATGGTTAATTCTTAGGACTTAGGACTAGAGATGAGCGAACTTAAATAAAGTTTTGGTTCATGAAAACTCAAACTTTTGGCAGGTTTGCTCATCTCTAGGCCACAACCACTTTGTTCTGCTGACTGGTGGGAGTAGCAGTAAGCAGACCACACCAATCCAATAAAAAGCTTACCCCAAGGAGAGGCCATTAATGCTTAAAGTGGTTAGCCAGGATCTAAAGGCTCTATTGCACAGAACAATTATCGGCCGTATACGGGCAATAGTCGCCTTGTGTAATAGAAGGCAACGATCAGCCGCCATGAACGATGTCGGCTAATCGGTGCTGTCGTTTGCCTTTAACATGTTTAAAGACAAACAACTGCCGATTTGCTGCCGTCGCACCGTGGAATAGGAGCGTCGGCAGCAGACCGCCGCTATCCTATATGGGCTGCCCGGACGATCTAGCGATCACCTGGGCAGATTCCCCCTGCACCTCCCTGCGGCCTCCCTTGCACTTACCCAATCGCATGCCAACTGGTAGATAAAAAAAATATACTGGCATACCTCTCTAAACAAACAGTCTGGCACTATGGAGACATGGCACCATATGGGAGGCACTTACCGTTCTGCAATAAAATACTGAAGGAACCTTGTATTATTCTGTGCAGGATCTTTATGAGGCCATTCTAGGAGAGTTACTTCTATATCACAATTCGGTTTCGGCAGAAATAGCCAATATGTCTATTTCTTTCAGCCTGAAAAGATAGACTGCAGTCATATAATTTCCATTACATAAGTTGATAAATATGATATAGTAATTTGTATTGCATGTAGGGTATCCCACCAGTAACAGCTGATGATTAGTACGACATTTGTTGTCGGCAATAAATTATTGTTTATCAAACGTTTAATGTCAATGTTACCTGGAGGCGCGGATTTTTTAATGATTCTTCCATAGTTTAAACAAATTCAATAAAAGTCTAATCTATTCCCTGTAAAGCACAGGAAGCCAGTTTAGTAAATCATGTTATATATAAAAAGTATAAAGCTGTTCTTAGGATATTGATGATTATAAAACATTTGCGGCAATGTAAGTAGATTACTGTCATGGCAACGACTTAATTCCCGGCTATTATAGAAAGTTTTTTTTGTATTTGGTAGGTCCACCTCTTGGTATGCCAGTTATTGACTCTTAATAAGACGCATAGGACAAACAGTATGATGGCAGGATCAGACTACACAGGGCTGGTTTGTAGTCTGTTACCATGGAAACACATAGATCTTAATAGCAGCTGTAAAGTAATCCTGTTACCTACTTTTTATGATGCTGATGATTCTTTATTAATTTACAAGGCATTGTGCAACCCCCAGCCTTTGTCTACATTTGTCAACTGAGGTCAGGGAAGGGCCGTAATGCATTAAGCAAATGCCGGGATAGCTGAATAGTTGACTGATTTATTTGCAGTAAATATTGCTAGGTACAAATTTTTAGCATATCAATTTTGGATGCACATGTGCTGAAAAATTGTTCAGAATTTTCCAGATTGATGTCAATTGTGCAGTCAGAATCCTCAAAAATTTGTAAAGAAAGTGTTATTGTTGTGGATTTTTGCTGCAGATCCACAACAGAATCTGTGCAATGGTGGATTTGTGTGTTTGTGAGAAACCATAAAAGTTTTGGTCAAGGTCTTGGGTTGGCTTAATAGTAAGGGAGGCTGCATTGGGGGATTGGGGCAGGTAAGTACAACTTTAGTTTCTTATATTATTCCATGGATCTCATAAAAACATAAAATGCACAAAAAGCATATAGGTGCAACCACTGATCTCCCGCAGATTTTTTGACACCTTTTCCGCTTGTCTACACTGCTCTTAACCCCAGATTCAAACTTTCACAGGTCGCAGTTCCCAGTTTTACACTCAGGAAACTACATCTCCCAAAATACATTGCACCTTAGAGTCAGCTGCCGGGTACCTTCCCACCACTGGCTCGTTCTGCTTCAGCTTTTCACAGTAAATACTGATAGGCATTATTCAGTTACAGAAGATGTGTTACAGCTTGCCTGGCTTACAGAAGAGAGGGGGATCACATGTTCCCTGTCTCAGAAGGGAGGGGGAGGACAGAGGAGTGAAGACAGAGTGGACCAGGCAGTGAGGATTTTCAGCAGCTTCAGGTGGTCAGGATGTGATAGACAAACGGTCCAACTCATAAAATAGAAACCTATTACAAACAAGCTTAGATTATCGGTGGGAATTGAACAAGGTTAAAGGGGTATTACACTCAAACATAACTTTTGATTTCTTGCTGTCCCTGGTGGGACTAACAATTCATTCCATACTTGTTATTATCTAGTCAGTCTCCTTCCCCCAGTTGTGAGCTGCTGCTTTCTGCTGAAGACACAAAAATCTGTGTGTAAGCTTTTTTCTTTGTTGCCCCCTCCCTTTGAGACAGATTATGTAAACAACTCTCTGACTGGCTTTATCTGCAACATTGTAGCTCTTTGTAATTTGTAATGCTGGGAGAGTTAATCTGAGGTCAAGTTGCTGATGAACCCACTGTGATTTTCCTTCCCAGCATTACAAAGAAGCTACGATGTTGCAGAGGGACTTGCCTGCCAGGGACTTGTTTACATTAGCTGTCTCAGAGGGCAGGGGGTAGGAGGGGAAGATGGAGGGAAAGGCTCATACACAGATTTTTGTGTTTTCAGCAGAAAGCTGCAGCTCAGAACTGGGGGAAGGAGACTGAATAGATAATAACAAGTATGGAATGAACTATTAGTCTTACCATGGGCAGCAAATTTTAAACTTTGCTAACCGGAGTTCCCCTTTAATGTTCCTCTTTTTTCTGGAAGCTCCTTCATATAAAACCAGATCACATACAATTTCAGAAGGAAGGGAATGACTGGTTCTTCATCCATTCCCATGGGCACATATTTAATAAATACTGCTTCAATACAAACTAGCGTCTACATGAGGGGGAACAATATGCTTCTGAGTAGGAGAATCATGGCAGGATAAACAGGATTTGGACAGATGAATGCCACATTACACGTTCCTGCCGGAGAAGATTCCTTTCTAGTCTGGAACACTGTTATTGCTCAATTGGATGTGATGTGACTCCAGATGGTGTATTATATATACATCATCTGATTTATTTGTCGTGGGTAGTGGGGCTTTTATGCCCTAAATTAAAAAAGGAAAGAAGAGTAGAATGCTCCGCTATCAGAGAATAGTGCGACTGTACGCATCCGTAAAGCAGCCTCCAGTGATCTACAGAAGAACTCTTTTCTATCAGTGCATTTTGATGACGGCTGTAGGATTTAACTCCTTATGAATAATACATAAATGTAAAGCATATACAGCTCTTGTTTAAAATTTAACTCTAATAAAAAATTTAGTTTCTATAAAGATGGCAGCTATTAAAATTCTTTTTTTTTTTAAATTGTGCTTTTAGAAAAAAAAATTGGGATACAATTTTATTTTAACCACACAAGCTCTGCATGGGTTCATTACTTTCTTTTTCCATAAGCAATTACAATATCTTCTGTATCATCAGTTGAAGGGGCAGGAGAAGATGTTTGGTGTCACAGCAGAGTTTGTAAATGGCACCTCCAAAAGAAGTAGCGGGCAAAGGTACAGTATAGTTTCCAAGATTATAGAACATAGAACCAAGATCATAACATATAACAGTATTAGAACTGATAAATATAGCACTGGCAAAACATATAGCACAACATAACAACCATAGAAACCAGACCTGAATTTGTAGCTTAAAGTGTACCTGTCGTTAGTAAAACAATTGACATGTCAGATGTTCAGACCTGGACCGATTGGGAGAAAGCGTCGGGAGAAGCCCATGCGCGTTGCATTGCTTTTCCGGCTTTGTGTCAGATGATCAGTCTGACTCATAATGTACGTCTATGAGCTTGACTGTTTTCACTGACATAAAGCAGGGAGCGGACTGCTTCTTATCACGAGCAGTAAGGGTATTAAACTCAGACCTGGACCGATCAAAACTTTAACATGTATCTCTGATTTGTCAAAAGTTTTTTGAAACAACAGTGGCACTTTAAATCCAGCACCATACCTAACCTCGGTACATAAATACAGACCCAGAATAAAGCTCAGTACATAAAAATACAGCATCGGAACTAACCTGTGTGTAAACATAGCATGAAATCCAACTTCACTACATAAATACAGTAACAGAACAGACCTCAGTACAGAAATGCAGCACATAACTGAGATCATGACATAAATACAGCCAGAGACAAGTTTAGTACATATAGTTAGCACTGGAACCAAGCTCAGTACATAAATGCTGCACCAGAACCAAGCTAAGTACATAACTACAGAACCAAGCTCAGTACATAAATACAGCAGTAGAACCAAGCTTAGTACATAAATAAAAAACCAGAACAAAGCTCGATACATAAATACAGAACAAGAAACAAGCTCAATAAATAAATACAGCACCTTAACCAAGCTTAGTACTGAAATATAGAACTGGAACCAAGCTTGGTACATAAATACAGAACCAAAACTAA
This sequence comes from Dendropsophus ebraccatus, assembly GCF_027789765.1. Taxonomy (NCBI): domain Eukaryota; kingdom Metazoa; phylum Chordata; class Amphibia; order Anura; family Hylidae; genus Dendropsophus; species Dendropsophus ebraccatus. Next base: position 61,980,080 of record NC_091466.1, read on the forward strand.
GCTTGGTGCATAAATACAGAACTAGAACCAAGCCCAGTACATAAATACAGCACCAGAACCAAGCTCAGTACATAAGTACAGAACGAGAACAAAGCTCAGGACATAAATACAGCACCAGAACCAAGCTTGATACATAGAGAACCAGAACAAAGCTCAATACATAATTACAGAACCAGAACCAAGCTCAGTACATAAATACAGAACCAAGCTTTGTGCATGAATACAGCACCAGAACCAAGCTTGGTACATAAATACAGCACCAGAACAAAGCTTGGTACATAAATACAGCACCAGAACCAAGCTCAGTACAGAATTCCAGAACAAAGCTCAGTACAGAATTCCAGAACCAAGCTCAGTACATAAATACAGAACCAATCTTTGTGCATGAATACAGCACCAGAACCAAGCTTGGTAAATAAATACAGCACCAGAACAAAGCTTGGTACATAAATACAGCACCAGAGCCAAGCTCAGTACAGAATTCCAGAACCAAGTTCAGTACAGTATTCCAAAACCAAGCTCAGTACATAAATACAGAACCAATCTTTGTGCATGAATACAGCACCAGAACCAAGCTTGGTACATAAATACAGCACCAGAACCAAGCTTGGTAAATAAATACAGCACCAGAGCCAAGCTCAGTACAGTATTCCAAAACCAAGCTCAGTAGAGAAATCAAGTGCAAGAGCAGGTTCCACTCATTCCAGCTAGCAATATATGTCCATACAGATTGACTGCAAAAAACATTCTGTTAACTGAAGGTTTTTTTTAAGTGTGACGGTTGGCCTTATCATTTATTAACCTTTAAACAACCATAATTACCCTGATGTAACATTTGGAATGAAACAGCCACATCCAGTATCTGGAAGCATGAGATGCCTGCAGTTCCATGACCTTCAATTACTGCCACTAGGATCATGTGTACGATTGCTGGATTAGTTGTATGGCCCTTAACTTCATCATTGCCGGCATATGGTGATGTCCAACAATTATTATAGTGGTTGAAAAGCACTATATTGTAATCCGTATTCTTCTTCTTCCGTTTCTTCCAGCCATTTTTCTGCGCGTAATACAGCCAGAACTGCTTTGCGCACAGACTACGTTCAAACTGCGTTTCGAAGCCCTCGGTGGTGTGAGGTGTGCTATCTATTTATCGTTTCGATCGGATTTGTCATTTTTAAGAAATTTACGTTTAAAGACCCCTAATTTCCCATAGAAAATAATGGCCCATTGAAAATAGTGGCCACACTCTAACCGCTAACAGCCAATCACAGCACATATGCAAATAGCTGAAATATAGCAGCCAATAGGAACTCTAAGGTCTTGTCAGGCAATGTATCACACATCCACAGTCACATGTCCACTATTGGCCAATAGAAGATGTAATATATGGAAGGTCCTTAACGATTTTGTCTCACTGACATGAGTAAGATTGTCATGGTAACCGAGCAATGATCTTTACCATTATAAGTAGCAGAGTTCAGTCAGTAAAATAGCTGAGCTGAGGCAGGCATGTAGCAGGGACGGTACACAAGCTACTCTTAAAGAGACGGTACCCAAGCCGCTCTTAAAGGGACGGTACCCAAGCCGCTCTTAAAGGGACGGTACCCAAGCCGCTCTTAAAGGGACGGTACCCAAGCCGCTCTTAAAGGGACGGTACCCAAGCCGCTCTTAAAGGGACGGTACCCAAGCCGCTCTTAAAGGGACGGTACCCAAGCCGCTCTTAAAGGGACGGTACCCAAGCCGCTCTTAAAGGGACGGTACCCAAGCTGCTCTTAAAGGGGCGGTACCCTAGCAGCTCTTAAAGGGACGGTACCCAAGCCGCTGTGTAAGAGGAATTACATAAGTCTCTCTTACAGGGACAAAACCCAAGTCTTAAAGGGACGGTAACCAAGTCGCTCTTGAAGGGACGGTACCCAAGTCGCTCTTGAAGGGACGGTACCAAAGTCGCTCGGATGGTACCCAAGTCGCTCTTAAAGGGTCGGTACCCAAGTCGCTCTAAATGGGTCCCTTTAAGAGCGACCAGGGTCCCTTTAAGTGCGACCTGGGTCCCTTTAAGAGCGACCTGGGTCCCTTTAAGAGCAAAATATGTCCCTTTAAGAGCGACCTACTGTAGGTCCCTTTTAAGAGCGAAATATGTCCCTTTAAGAGCAAAATGGGTCCCTTTAAGAGCGACCTGGGTCCCTTTAAGAGCGAAATGGGTCCCTTTAAGAGTGAAATTGATCCCTTTTAGAGCGACCTGGGTCCCTTTAAGAGAGAAATGGGTCCCTTTAAGAGCGACCTGGGTCCCTTTAAGAGCGAAATATGTCCCTTTAAGAGCGACCTGGGTCCCTTTAAGAGCAACTTGGGTTCCGTTAAGAGTGAAATATGTCCCTTTAAGAGTGAAATGGGTCCCTTTATGAGCGACCTGGGTCCCTTTAAGAGCGAAATTGGTCCCTTTAAGAGCTAAATGGGTCCCTTTAAACTTGAAATTGGTCCCTTTAGGAGTGAAATTGGTCCCTTTAAGAGCGACTTGGGTCTCTTTAACAGCAAAATATATCCCTTTAAGAGCGACCTGGGTCCCTTTAAGAGCGACCTGGGTCCCTTTAAAAGCGACCTGGGTCCCTTTAATAACAAAATATGTCCCTTTAAGAGCAAAATGGGTCCCTTTAAGAGCGACCTGGGTCCCTTTAAGAGTGATCTGGGTCCCTTTAAGAGCGACCCAGAGCGATCTGGGTCCCTTTAAGAGCTGAATGGTTTCTTTTAAGTGTGACCTGGGTCCCTTTTAGAGCGACATGGGTCCCTTTAAGAGCGATCGGGGTCATTTTAAGAGCGACCGGGGTCCCTTTAAGAGCGACCGGGGTCCCTTTAAGAGCGACCGGGGGTCCCTTTAAGAGCGACCTGGGTCCCTTTAAGAGCGACCTGGGTCCCTTTAGGAGTGACCTGGGTCCCTTTAAGAGTGAAATTGGTCCCTTTAAGAGTGAAATTGGTCCCTTTGCGAAATGGGTCCCTTTAAGAGCGACCTGGGTCCCTTTAAGAGCGACCTGGGTCCCTTTAAGAGCGACCTGGGTCCCTTTAAGAGCGAAATGGGTCCCTTTAAGAGCGAAATGGGTCCCTTTGAGAACGACCTGGGTCCCTCTGAGAGCGACCTGGGTCCCTCTGAGAGCGACCTGGGTCCCTTTAAGAGTGACCTGGGTTCCTTTTTGAGTGACCTGGGTCCCTTTAAGAGCAAAGGGACCCAGGTCGCTCCTAAAGGGACCCATGTCGCTCTTAAAGGGACGGGAGCCAAGTTGTTCTTAAAGGGATGGGACCCAAGTCGCTCTTAAAGGGACGGCACCCAGGATTAAAGTTTCTCTTAAAGGGAAGTCACTGGTAAAAGGACGCTCTTTTCAAGCACTATGTATTTCCCTGGAAATGCAAATCTAGTTTCATTAGCCCCACAAAAGACACATCTGTTCATTGGCTGATCACTGTTTCTTTTTGGGGGGGCCAATTATCAAGAATGAACACTCCTATGAACCCTCATTCACCCAATAATAAACCAGTGGAAAATGCCTTTAGTCTAACCCATAAGACGACATTTTAATGAAGAAGTTGTTATATGACTACAGCACTGTCATTGTAACTGCCTACCATGCTATGCCTTATCAACACCTCCTATAAATATATATATATATATATATATATATATATATATATATATATATATATATATGTCGTCTAATGTATATTAAGGATGGTTCCATTCTACAGAAATGAGAGTTTCCATTAACAATAGACCTAGGTATGTTGACAGTCCGGATTTCTCCCGTTCTCTAAATAAACCTTGTGTTTTTTTCCAGAAAATGAATAGAAGACTGAGCTTTTTCCCTGACATTGCCGGAGAAGGCTTGAAAATAAAAGAAAGAACAATTTTGCTTGAAAGAGCAAAGCCAATGTGCTGCAGAGTACTATAGATGTCAAGAGGTAAAAAATATAGTAAAGAAGAGATAACAGTTCTGCTTCGAAATGAAAGACCAAGCTCATTCAGGGGTGTTTAAAATTCTGAGCTCATCCTCTCTCTCCGGCAGATGCAGACAGTGGCAAGGGCCAGAGATTTACAAACCGGAGCTGTGTAGATCAGAAACACAGTATATGATTATACCTAATTATCTTTAATGCCAAAATGAATCTGGATTGCTGCATTATACAGTAAGATGCTTATATGTTGCTGTTTTTTTTTCTTTTTCTATCCGCTGTCGCATTTAATACAATAACTCCCTGACCTTTCTTAGCTTTCTCACATTTAAAATACAGTCACATCAGTCTATGACTACCAAATAATGCTTTCAGTGTGCGTATCAGAACAGTTCTATTCGGATGGGTTGCCAAAGACTCAAATATCTATTGAATGGTTTTAAGGTGACCATACATTTTCAATAATCGTTGACTGAACTTGCCCTTGGCCAACAGTGGTGTCCCCATACACACAACTATTAAGTTCACGTGTTCTCTCTGGGGAGGTGAGGGGTAAGCCAAAGACTGCTCTGGCACCAGCTTATTTCTCAGAGAAAAAGAGGATTGAACAGTGAAAATGTAACACACCCAACTCCTCTTTTCACCAGAATCATCTGTTGGTAGAAAAACTTACCGGCGGCAGCAGGTTCTGCTGACTTTAAGGCATATAAAGTATATGAAGACCTTTAAAATTATTGTCTTAAATAGTTCCTGTCATTAGAAAAAACTTTTGCCGAACAATCATCAGCAGCAGAGATATCATGTAATTACAGCTTCTGCACAATTTCTGTGCTTTCCCCTCAACTCACCCCCTCTGGACGCTGTAAATCACCTAGATGGAGTCCACTCCCTTTTGCTGCTCCGTCCTTCTCCCTATCTTTGGACACATGGATGACATGTCCTCCCTCTCATTAATGGGCCGGGCTATCAATTATGACCCAACCCGCTAAAGAGATGGAGAACAGATATGACACAGATGACAGTCTCCCTTAGCTCTTTCCCGTGCTGCGACCCCCCAGTTGACAGCGTCCACACAGACAGCGGCTTCCTCCAGTGCTGCGACAGCAAATGGGGGGGTAAGTATGGCTTGTTTATTGTGTCACGCGCTGATGATTCCCTCCGCTCTACAGCGCATTGTTGTTGCAGATGTGAACTGGCAAGTCGGCGCACGGCCATTGGCAGCAACAGCGTGTGCGTGCAGCTACATGACTGGGTATTATTGAGTCCTTATAATACTCTAACCCTACAAATAAAGACGACACACCATGTGGATTTTAATCGGCCACAGCAGCCGAATTTTTATTACAAACAAGACATCCAAATAAATAACCATAAATAACAGTATAGCATCTGTCCAATAATATTCTACGGCGGATGTGGTCCTCGAAGCCCCAAAAAATGCCATTAGCGGTCACCTCCAATTACACCCACCCACAGGTTGGACCTCCAGCCGGTAAACAACTGCTTGGAGGCATAACATTAACACCTGCGGGCCCCAAAATTCCTTTTTACCCCATCCGGGGTTAAATTCCACAAGCCACCAGAGATTTCCTGTGACCACCAACCCACACTCAAAGTGCTTAACTAGGGAACCAACCGCTGGTTCCATTCCACAATTACCTCCACTCCGAATTATCTCCAACCGAATCCGAGGACCCCCCACGCCCCAGCTGCTGCGACAAAGCTCCACCCCGCTGCCCCGATCAAAAATCCACAGGCCCAGAACCCACCCCAAACCCAATTACCGAACCTGACAACTGAGCGGGCGGGTGCGGGATGTCAGATCTTTACAGTGCTAACTGCAAGTGAATAATCACACCCCCTTTACCTTCCTTTTTATATTAATCCTCCCCCCTTATCAACCCCCCCTTTTACTCTCCCCACCTTTTACTTGACCAATGCCTGGGGTTTTCCCCCCATAACCCCCACCCCCTGTTCCCTCGTTGCCATCCCAACCCACAGACCCTACAACGCCCTTCCATAAGTCCTCCCCCCCCCTGTCCAGAACTCTTCCCCACCGTCCCAATAAGCCCCAGTCATGCTGGCCTCCCCTGAGCATCCTGCTTCTGTACGGCCATTATTTGATGGCAATGGGGAGCAGGAGGCAGGCTAATAAGTAAATATGCATGAATATGGGGAGGAGAAAGTAGTGGTGAGGCCGAAGTGGGGCACAAGCAATGCGACTATTCCTCTTTGATACTTGGTTAAAGGTTTTTTGTTAAAAATCTACCGCACAGAGGTTTTCTAAACAGGGACCATGCATACAAGGGGACACACACCTATGCTACACTGTCAGCACCTCGGGTCCGGTCCGGGTGCTGACAGATTCCCTTTAAGAAATTGTATGCAGCCCTAAGGCTGTATCCATATTTTCCAGGGTTCCCTAGGGCTGCATCTAAGTTTTTCCGCCACCAGTAATCAAATGCAGAGCATTCGGGTTCGGACGAACCTGGGCGTGCTTTAGGTTGGCTCATCTCTAAATAATAAGTAATAAAATAAATTATAAATAAAAATAATAAGTAATACAAATATTATCCCCATTTCAGCCCACGAATAATGACAAAGGTGAAAATGTGATATGTCATTGATCCGCTGATAAAATATGTTACCTCCATGGACATTTAGTCAATACGGCACACTAATTCATAAAATCCTATAAACCACACATGTGGAAAATACGGCAGAAATACATTCAAGTCTTTCCAGTTGTACTAATAAATACTATTTCTATTTCTATTATTCATTTGTGCATTTACATTTTACACTTCACAATTCTGACTATTCTCCTGTTCGGTTTTCTTTAAATAATTAAATCATTGAAGTGATGGGCAATACATTATTTTTGAAACTGGGGGAAATAGTTGACAGTTTTCATATATTAAATATGGATCTACTTTGCATAGATCTGCGTTTACATTCATTTTTAATGGTGTTATTTTCCGCCTTTAAGTCAGTAGGGGAAAACATCAAATGGGGCACAAAATCGAAGAGACAGTAATTTAGGTACTTGGTCAGCACAACAACTGTCTGGGGGCATAACTAATAAGGGGCAAATACACTGGGTACTAGATGTCACTCTACCTTAACCAGTATATTTAGATATAGTCCAAAGGTGATGAAAAAGTAACAAATATCCCTATAAAGTTCTTCCCCACCATGGATCTGATCACTTCTTGATTTCATCTCTGAACTGCGACCTGCAATCCCACAATCCTCCTTGCTTGCACAATCCTCCTGTATTTATGGACCGTAATTACAGTAAATGTAAATGTAGCCTAACTGCTAGCATTAAAGGGGTACTTCACTAAAGAACTAAAAAATGAAATTCTCCCAAACCTTGCCTTACTAACCAAGTCCCTCTGAGTATTTTGAGCTATTTCTATCTGCTGTTGTTCCTGAGCTACAAGTTTTTCTAAAAGCAGGTCTATATCCAGACAGACAGAAACTACATTTTCCAGCATGCATTGCACCTCAGAGCCAACTGACAAGTATATGCCTCATCTTGTCGTATCTGCCCATTACTGTCTCAATCTGCTTCTGCTTTACACTGTAAACAAAATACTGTATCTATTAATATATCCATTTATTCACAGCCACTCTTATGGTATGGCAGTGTGCAGTGTGGGGTATTGTCAGTGTGGTGAGTTCTTTGAGATTCTGGGGGAATTGAGGGGGGTAGGTATCTTGGGTCAGGTCCCTTAAGTGTATCCTGTCTATAGCACACTTAATAAAGTTAAGCAGGCTCCACTGTAGTGAAGTTTAACAGGACTTATTCAGGTATATTCTGTCACTGTTTCTACCTTACAAACACAGGACACTGCTTTATTTTACCTCAAAACACACTGACTGGTCCCCACATAAGCTCCTTCTTTCCTTTTCCCTATACTGCTCAGGAGGCTGTCACTGTTCTGTTGCTTCCCTGCCCCTTGGCCAGATGCTCACTGATTGGTGTGATGTCAGTGGGTGGGGTTAAAATAAGGCATTACAGCTTCCATTGCAACAGAAGAGACCAAGTTCGCATGACTTTGGTCTCAGAAGGGAGAGGGGAGGGGGGCAGAGGAGCCGAGATCATGTGGACCAAGAAGTGAGGTTTTCCCGCAGCTTCACAGGGTGTAAGTCAGGATGTGCGGCAGACAAACGGTCCAATTCATGTAATAGAAACCTATAACAAACAGGCTTAGATTATGGGTGGGGAGAGAACAGGGTTAAAAGAAAGGGGAAAAAATTCAAGTCTAAATTGATACATATTTATTTACACCAGCTTTTTACTCTACACTGTTTGTTTCAGTCTTGAAGTTGAGCAACCTTATTTTTCTATCTTAAATAACCCCAACTTCCTTTCCTCTTTAAATCTAAGTATAGACACAATAGGGGAGATTTATCAAACATGATGTAAAGTGAGACTGGCTCAGTTGCCCCTAGCAACCAATCAGATTCCACCTTTCATTCCTCACAGACTCTTTGGAAAATGAAAGGTGGAATCTGATTGGTTGCTAGGGGCAACTGAGCCAGTTTCACTTTACACCATGTTTGATAAATCTCCCCCTATGTTTGTTGTTGTTGTTTTTTTCTTTTATAAGCTTTTAGTTTCTTTTTATACATTAAGCAAAACTTTTTCTATTTGGGTAATACCTTTACTATACCTATGACCACATCACAACACCAAATTCTGATTCATTCTGATTCAACTGCACAACAACAACAAAGAATAAAAAGTTTCAAGGATAACAAATATAATCCATTGATTTCTGTCTTTGTAAACAATGGTTTGCCTAAATCTAGGGCATGAGATTATCATGGGACTGGGGTTTGACATTGAAGGGTTTAGACTGTGCCAGAGTGCAGTCATGTACAGGAGTCGGCTGTCAGTTTGATACTTTTGACAGCCAAAGATTGCTTCTCGATGCCACCAAATTTCTTTTTAAAGGCTGAATGTGATTGGGATTCCATCAGCAGTAATAATATTGACTTCCATTCTTTTTATTACATGCAATAAAAACTTAACTTAAAAAAAAATTATGTCTTGGGGAGTGAAACAATATTTCTTCTGATACGGAAATCTGAGCGTCATTAATTAAATTTAAGAGCATCAAGAAATACTGTCAAATAAAGCAGTTTATTAGCAGAAAGCCTGGAAAACACAGAATGATGGTAACACAAGCAAAAACTAATGGATTTTTAAAGGGAAAAAAGATAAATCAATATTCATGGTTCATACATTCAGCAGAATGTCAAAGACCGTAATGATCAATAAATTATCAAAATTATCAGCCCAGAGATATAAGTAGTCCCATGCTGAAATATGTGGTCAATGTAAAGAATCAAATAAGTGGTCATGAAAAGAGCAAAGTTCAGAGTTACAATGATATACAATGATTGGCTGAGCAGGCCTATGATCTATGGACCTGGTGGGAGAACATATGGTTGGGGGGGGGTTGTACCCACCACCCTGAGCATCAGTATAAAATTAATAAAGGGTTATTACATCAAGTTATGTCTAAGTGTCAGGACAGGGAGGTAGGGATAAGATGAGACAGTAGGCTCTAGGTCTGAACCAACCCACTGTCCCTACCTACTTGGCTCAAACGGCCCTAGGCAGCTGCGGACAACCACGAAGACGTGCCCTATACTGTGTAAGTGTAACACAGAACAATACAGACAGACAAACACAACAAAGGAGAGTCAAAGTCAAGTCAGAACCAAATGGGCAACGCAGGACAAAATCAGGGAATAATTGGATAGTCAAAGGTCAGGCGGGAGGTCAGGTAACAAGTCGAGCAAGCAGTCCGGATCCCCATTGGACCGGCGCTCTGATCCTCAAGGTTCCGGACAGGCAGAGGAATAAGTCAATCAAAAGCTGCAGCAATCAATGGTAGCAGTGAGCAGTGTACCTCCTGCATTACCAGGAGGCTGAGAAGCAAGTAGGTGTGTCACACAAAAAGTAAAAACCAGGCCCGGTTCACACCGGGCTTACTGCACATTCCTGACACTAAGGCTCTGTGCACAAGGAGCAAAACTGGCGGAATTTTCCACCGCAGAATCCCACCAGCCTCCATGTAATAATGACAGTATATAGGAGGCTCGTATGTTCATTCTTCAGTGCAGAGAGAGGAGGCGCGCGAGCCTCCCATAGACTGTCATTATGACAGGAAGGCTGGCGGGATTCCGCAGAGGAATGACGCCAGTTTTGCTCCGTGTGCACTGAGCCTTATACCCAGGATAGGGGATAACTTGCTGATCAGTGGGGCACAACCACTTGATTGCCAGAACACCCTAATGTTCAGTCAAAACAGATCAGGCCACGTACATATCTGTGAGTAATGTCAGGGGCGTAACTAGAAATGGCTGGGCCCCATAGCAAACTTTTGATTGGGCCCCCCCCCCCGCCCGCCCCCTCTCGATCGACCACTACGCCATCAACACACTCAGCTCTACACAGGTCCTGTACATCATATAAATTACAGTACAGTTATATCAGGTGACTTACAGTTGACGTCTTTTCTGAGTTCTTCCCTTTTCATTTTCTTCTCCATCTCCTTCTCCGAGCTACAAATCCACAGAATCTGCCAGAAAAACATATTAGTCTCCTCACACTGGCACCATCCTCATCTCTCTATACTGCACATCTGCATTGGCCCCTTTACACCCTCATTTAGTGGGAAGGCTGACTCTATGTGATCCCATTTTATTATATGGCCCTCCTCTCTGTCGCCCCTCCTTATAAATAGCCCCCTTATCTTGCCCCCCTTATAGAAGCCCCCCATGCTGTCCCCCTTATAGATGCCCCCCATGTTGTCCCCTAATAGATGGTCCCCTATGTTGCCCCCCCCTATAGATGGCCCCTCCTATGTTGTCCTCTTATAGATGGCCCCCTCTCCCCCTATATTGTCCCTTTATAGATGTTCCCCTCTCCCCCAATGTTGTCCCTTTATAATATCCCTCTCCCCTATGTTGTGCTCCTCTCCCCTATGTTGTGCTCCTCTCACCTATGTTGTCCCCTTATAGATGGCCCCCTCTCCCCTATGTTGCCCCCCCCCCCTTATAGATGTCCCTCTCCCCCCCTTCCTTATAGATGTCCCTCTCCCCCCCTTCCTTATAGATGTCCCTCTCCACCCCTTCCTTATAGATGTCCCTCTCCCCCCCTTCCTTATAGATGCCCTCCTCTCCCCCCTTCCTTATAGATGCCCCCTTCTCCCTCCCTTATAGATGGCCCTCTCTCCCCCATTCCTTATAGATGTCTCCCTCTCCCCCCCCTTCCTTATAGATGCCCTCCTCTCCCCCCTTCCTTATAGATGCCCCCTTCTCCCTCCCTTATAAATGTCCCCCTCTCCCCCCTTCCTTATAGATGTCTCCCTCTCCCCCCCTTCCTTATAGATGCCCTCCTCTCCCCCCCTTCCTTATAGATGTCCCACTCTTCTCCCCATCCCCCTTATAGATGCCCTCTTCTCCCCATCCCCCATATAGATGGCCCTCTCTCCCCCCTTCCTTATAGATGCCCCCTTCTCCCTCCCTTATAGATGTCCCCCTCTCCCCCCTTCCTTATAGATGTCTCCCTCTCCCCCCCTTCCTTATAGATGCCCTCTTCTCCCCCCCCCCCCCTTCCTTATAGATGTCTCCCTCTCCCCCCCTTCCTTATAGATGTCTCCCTCTCCCCCCCTTCCTTATAGATGTCCCCCTCTCCCCCCCTTCCTTATAGATGTCCCCCTCTCCCCCCCCCCTTCCTTATAGATGTCCCCCTCTCCCCCCCTTCCTTATAGATGCCCTCTTCTCCCCCCCCCTTCCTTATAGATGTCTCCCTCTCCCCCCCTTCCTTATAGATGCCCTCTTCTCCCCCCCCCTTCCTTATAGATGTCTCCCTCTCCCCCCCTTCCTTATAGATGTCTCCCTCTCCCCCCCTTCCTTATAGATGTCCCCCTCTCCCCCCCTTCCTTATAGATGTCCCCCTCTCCCCCCCCCTTCCTTATAGATGTCCCCCTCTCCCCCCCTTCCTTATAGATGTCCCCCTCTCCCCCCCCTTCCTTATAGATGTCCCCCTCTCCCCCCCTTCCTTATAGATGCCCCCTTCTCCCTCCCTTATAAATGCCCCCCTCTCCCCCCTTCCTTATAGATGTCTCCCTCTCCCCCCCTTCCTTATAGATGCCCTCCTCTCCCCCCCTTCCTTATAGATGTCCCCCTCTTCTCCCCATCCCCCTTATAGATGCCCTCTTCTCCCCATCCCCCTTATAGATGGCCCTCTCTCCCCCCTTCCTTATAGATGTCCCCCTCTCCCCCCTCCCTTATAGATGCCCCCTCTCCCCCCTTCCTTATAGATGTCTCCCTCTCCCCCCCTTCCTTATAGATGCCCTCTTCTCCCCCCCTTCCTTATAGATGTCTCCCTCTCCCCCCCTTCCTTATAGATGTCCCCCTCTCCCCCCCTTCCTTATAGATGTCCCCCTCTCCCCCCCCCCTTCCTTATAGATGCCCCCCTCTCCCCCCTTCCTTATAGATGTCCCCCTCTCCCCCCCTTCCTTATAGATGTCCCCCTCTCCCCCCTTCCTTATAGATGTCCCCCTCTCCCCCCCTTCCTTATAGATGCCCTCTTCTCCCCCCCCTTCCTTATAGATGTCTCCCTCTCCCCCCCCCTTCCTTATAGATGCCCCCCTCTCCCCCCTTCCTTATAGATGTCCCCCTCTCCCCCCCTTCCTTATAGATGTCCCCCTCTCCCCCCCTTCCTTATAGATGCCCCCTTCTCCCTCCCTTATAAATGTCCCCCTCTCCCCCCCCTTCCTTATAAATGTCCCCCTCTCCCCCCTTCCTTATAGATGTCTCCCTCTCCCCCCCTTCCTTATAGATGCCCTCCTCTCCCCCCCTTCCTTATAGATGTCCCCCTCTCCCCCCTTCCTTATAGATGTCCCCCTCTCCCCCCCTTCCTTATAGATGCCCCCTTCTCCCTCCCTTATAAATGTCCCCCTCTCCCCCCCTTCCTTATAGATGTCCCCCTCTCCCCCCTTCCTTATAGATGTCCTCCTCTCCCCCCCTTCCTTATAGATGTCCCCCTCTCCCCCCTTCCTTATAGATGTCCCCCTCTCCCCCCCTTCCTTATAGATGCCCCCTTCTCCCTCCCTTATAAATGTCCCCCTCTCCCCCCCTTCCTTATAAATGTCCCCCTCTCCCCCCTTCCTTATAGATGTCTCCCTCTCCCCCCCCCTTCCTTATAGATGCCCTCCTCTCCCCCCCCCCCTTCCTTATAGATGTCCCCCTCTCCCCCCTTCCTTATAGATGTCCCCCTCTCCCCCCCTTCCTTATAGATGCCCCCTTCTCCCTCCCTTATAAATGTCCCCCTCTCCCCCCCTTCCTTATAAATGTCCCCCTCTCCCCCCTTCCTTATAGATGTCCCCCTCTCCCCCCCCCTTCCTTATAGATGTCCCCCTCTCCCCCTTCCTTATAGATGTCCTCCTCTCCCCTCCTTCCTTATAGATGTCCCCCTCTCCCCCCTTCCTTATAGATGTCCCCCTCTCCCCCCCTTCCTTATAGATGCCCCCTTCTCCCTCCCTTATAGATGCCCTCCTATCCCCCCCTTCCTTATAAATGTCCCCCTCTCCCCCCTTCCTTATAGATATCTCCCTCTCCCCCCCTTCCTTATAGATGCCCTCCTCTCCCCCCCCCTTCCTTATAGATTTCCCCCTCCTCTCCCCATCCCCCTTATAGATGTCCCTCTCTCCCCCCTCCCTTATAGATGCCCTCTTCTCCCCATCCCCCTTCTCTCCCCCCCCCCCCCCCCCCCCCCCCCCCCGGAAAGCAGGTTTAAAAAAAAAAAAAAAAACTCACCTTACAACGCGCTCCCCCGTCGAGCCTTCTTCCTGTCAGTCCCCGTCTGATGCGCGGCTGCCGGGGGTGTCGCGTCCTATCCCCAACAGCGCGTGTATCATAGAGCTCTCTGTGGGCTTGTGCTGCGGCCGCGACTTCCGGCACACAGAGAGCTCTATGATACGCGCGCTGCCGGGGATAGGACGCGACACCCCCGGCAGCCGCGCATCAGACGGGGGACTGACAGGAGCGATGTCGGTCGATCACATGTTCCTCCTGGCCCAGTGACTTCTTTTCCCTATGGTTGGGGAAAGGAGTCGCCGGGTCAGGAGGAGCACGGGACACGCGTCACGGGCCCCCTGATGCGGCGGGGCCCCGTAGCAGCCGCTATGGCTGCTACGGCGGTAGTTCCGCCAGTGAGTAATGTCCATTCATTCTCTATGGGCTTTCTGAACATCATCGAGTTCTGCATTTGACAGTGTTTGGAAAGCTGTAGGGAATGAATGGTAAAGTGACCGAGTGGAGCTGTAATGTTATGGCATTCTAGGGATCACAGGTGACCCCCCCTAAACTGATGCAGAGAAAAGGATATAACTTGATGAAATGATAGTACACCTTTAAGGGTACCAATACTTTGACAGTGTAACTTAAAAAAGAAACTGCTGAAGGTGGCCCATTAACAAGGCCAGACAGGAACTCAAGTCAAAGCAAGAGAGCTGTTCCTATTCAAGTGTGCAGAGTAGTTCCTGGGGAGATTGTGTGTTGTTATGTGAGGCAGTCTTCCCTTTGTGTGTAAGAGAGGGAGCTGCTCTGCAGAAAGGGAGACTATCTGCTATAGGAGCTGCTCTGCAGAGAAAGAGAGAGAGAAAAAGAGAGGCTGTTACAGGAGTTGCTCTGTGGAGAGGGAGACATTCTCTTGGTTGAACAAGACTCTTGTCCTTCTTTCAACCTTATTGACTATGTTACTAACCTGCTACAGGAGCTGCTCTGCTGAGAGGGAGACAGTCTGCTAAAGGAGCTGCTCTGCTGAGAGGGAGACGGCCTGCTACAGGAGCTGCTCTGCTGAGAGGGAGACAGTCTGCTAAAGGAGCTGCTCTGCAGAAAGGGAGACAGCCTGCTACAGGAGCTGCTCTGCAGAGAAGGAGACAGCGTGCTACAGGAGCTGCTCTGCAGAGAAGGAGACAGCGTGCTACAGAAGATGCTCTGTGGAGAGGGAGACAGTCTGCTAAAGGAGATGCTCTGCAGAAAGGGAGACAGCCTGCTACAGGAGCTGCTCTGCAGACAAGGAGACAGCCTGCTACAGGAGTTGCTCTGCGGAGAGGGAGACAGCGTGCTACAGGAGATGCTCTGCAGAGAAGGAGACAGCGTGCTACAGAAGATGCTCTGCGGAGAGGGAGACAGTCTGCTAAAGGAGCTGCTCTGCAGAAAGGGAGACAGCCTGCTACAGGAGCTGCTCTGCAGACAAGGAGACAGCCTGCTACAGGAGTTGCTCTGCAGAGAGGGAGACAGCGTGCTACAGGAGATGCTCTGCGGAGAGGGAGACAGTCTGCTAAAGGAGCTGCTCTGTAGAAAGGGAGACAGCCTGCTAAAAGAGCTGCTCTGCAGAAAGGAAGACAGCCTGCTACAGGAGCTGCTCTGCAGAGAAGGAGACAGCGTGCTACAGGAGCTGCTCTGCAGAGAAGGAGACAGCGTGCTACAGGAGATGCTCTGCGGAGAGGGAGACAGTCTGCTACAGGAGCTGCTCTGCAGACAAGGAGACAGCCTGCTACAGGAGTTGCTCTGCAGGGAGAGAAACATAGGGCCACATGTATCATCCGGCGAACGGATGATTTTCGACGGAAAGTGCCGATTTGCGTATTTTTTTATTCGCAAATGGCCGATTTGCGAATAAAATATTCGCAAATCGGCACTTTCCGCCGAGTACGCCAGGGGGGCGGAAAGGGGGCGTGTAGTGGGCGGAACGGAGGGCGCGGACTCAGAGTCCGCGCTATTTACCATCCGTTCCGCCCAAATGTACGCCGAAAACCTACTCCAGTCCTCAGCTGGCGTAGGTTTTCGGCGGTGCGCACCGGCGCGCACGGGATTTATGTAGAGGCAGTCCGCCTCTACATAAATCTCCGTAGCGCCGGAGCTGCAGGGGCATTTATAAGTCCGGCGTAAGAAACGCCGGACTTAATAAATGCCCCCCATAGTGTCTCAGAAGTTGCATCTGATGAGTAGATGGCCTAGAACCAGAGATTACATTGAGCGTGAGTATGCAGGAAATGTAGACGAGAGATCCTAGTATAAAAGATATAAATGTTAAAGTAAATACAGGGATCCATTATTACAGAATTTGTCCAAGAAACATTCACCACTAAGTTGTGCTGTTCCGATAGTTCAGCTTATAACCTGTTGCTGTCACATGGAATTATTTATATGCGGAGTGTTGCTGCTATCACCCTGTTCCAGCTGTTTCTTGTAATTCCTCCAAGTAAAACAAAAGTTAACCTGTAACTTCTAAGTCGATTTGTCGCTCATCAACCTGCACTTTACAGCACAACAAATGTTCAAGAGATAACACAGTTGGCTTCTCAAATCTTTCAGCTGTTCACATCGAGACTTGTGAGGATCCTGTAGATTTTCTAACAGTGATTTGTGGGCATTGGGAGCTGAGTCTTTGTGACCTTTGTTTTTTGACTCTTGGGCCCAGTGCAATGAGTTGCCTCTGATAAATGGTTTCTTCGATTCCTGTGAAGTGTCAGTAAGCTTTAATTAATGTAACCAGCTGGTAAAGAAGAGAGACTCACAATAAGATTGTTATAGTAGTATTGCTTGAGATTGCCTGTAGCAGTTGTGGCCTGTCCTTGCACCACTGGGTCCCTTCTCTTCCCATTCTAGAGTTATCTGTGTGCTACCCTACTCTGTGGTGAGTCTGTCCATAAGATGGCTGACATGTAGGAGTATGTGACCATGCCCCACCTCCAGTGTCCTCCATAGGCATATACAGGCTCAGTGTTGGACACTGGGGAGCAGGGCATGGTCCCATGCTCCTCTTTGTCGGCCATCTTTTGGACAGAATCACCACAGAGCAGGACAGCACAGCCTGAAGGAAAGGAGTCTGACTTTAGCTCTTTGAGGCATACAGGGAGCTGCTGTCAGTAAGTGCAGTGAGAACACTTACTAAAACTGTATACTAAATAATTTTACTATAAAGGTGCCTTTAATATTAATATATAAAGCATGTCATATTATTATGATTTTTCATTATTGTTCAGTATGCCAGGTATTATCTATGCTAATAATTTTACTGTTTATGTGTTCCCTAGTTTTTGCCCCCTGATGAGCCTTCATTACATTGGGGGAAACACGTTGTAACTCAATGTTACTGTTATTTGTGTTTAGTGCCCATTGGACCCAGTTTACTACATGTATAATCAACATGTCTTTAGTAGTTACCCATTAAAACATATGCTTTCTTGACATACACTTTAGTTAATTTACCTGGTCTTTTTTCCTATCAGTATTTTATTCTCTACTGTGATACAAGTGTGCTGGCAGTATGAGCTTGAAAGAGCAGTATTTTCACTCCCTCATGAGTGGCTTCAGGCAGGTCTCTGGCTGCTTGCCAAATGGCTGCTGTGTCCACATAGCGAAAGGAGACCAGATATCACATTGTGAAGAGGTTCATTAGGGGCTGATTCTGGCCTTACTGCCATGTAATCGCACTCAGTGGTAACTTTTTCCTAAGTGCTTTTCATCTTGTAGAGAAGTGAAAATTTGTTTGGCTACCGAAGGTAAGGCTATGTAGGTAACACTCCCAGGGAGGCCATGCAAACAAATGTTGTTTCTCCTGCTATGATTTTTTTTGGTCTTCAATCATCAGGTAGATGTTGAGGTACTGTTACTGAAATACCGCTAATGGTATCTGTTCTGGCAATTTAACCCTGTGGCCTATTTGCTTTATGTCTTCTTTAAATGCGTTATCCAGTGCTACAAAATCATGGCCACTTTCTTTCAGAGACAACACAACTCTTATCTCCAGTTCAGGTGCGGTTTGCAATTAGGCTCCATTCACTTCAATGGAACTGAGCAGCAAAACCCTGCCCAAGCTGTAGAGAAAAGAGGGGCTGTCTCTGGAAAAAAGTGGCCATGTTTTTGTTGTGCTAGATAACCCCTTTAACATCTACCAGTTCTTTAAAATGGACCCACCAAAAGAACTGTGGTGTATGTGGTAGCTCTGGTGTTAGCTTAGCCCCGCTGAGAACAAAAGGGTCGCGCAATGAAACCCGTTGCACCATTTTTTTGGTGGAGTGTCGGGAAGCTTACCTACACATTATAATGTTGGCCAAAGCCTGAAAATTTTTAGTAGTTTACCGAAAGAAGTTTACCGAAGAAGACTTTACTCATGGTAATGGTCCTTTTACCCAGAGCGATAAATCACTCAATTTATCGTTTAACGTTTTTGAAGCAACGATTTGGTTTTCAGGCAAATCAGCGTTTAGACGAAGAGATGTCATTCAAAAAAATCATTTTTACGATCGCTTAAGGCCATCTCACACACTAGGGTAAATCTTTGAAAGACTGTTCAAACAAAGCAATCTGCGAATTTTCAGTGAGCGACCAGCGACGACTTGAAAACATGTTGAAAAACCACAATGAGCGATTTCTCGCTTGTCGCTTGATCATTAGAGAATATTTCGATGAGTAGGCTTATAGGCACTGACTCCAATTTAGAAGAGAAATCCGGTAGGGAAGTAAAAAATCATTAAGGGCAGGGGCTTGGGGGGAAATGAAAAAAAGTTATAGTCGCCTGTTTGGGCGCCTGTGCAGAGCTGTGTCCCGCACGTGGACTAGCTCTCTTCTCAGCATGGGCTCCAGGAGCGATAAGCATAGTGTACTTTTTATTTTCCCCCCATTCCTTGCCAGTAATGATTTTTTACTTCCCCACTGGACTTCTCTTTTAAGCCAACAAAGACTTTACTGGTGCAAGAGAGTCCCTGGGGAACTGATACCTCTCTTGGCTGGCCAATTCCCCTAAAAAATTGTTTGAGTGGAACTTACCTCTCTGCTGGGGGCTCCCATACATCTCATACACCATCAGAGGGTATAAAGTGTATGGGGACCTTAAGGCATCAACATCAAGATGTAGAACATTTTCTGGTCTTGTGTTTATCTAAATGCCAAACTAGCTTGTGCAAATTTAGCTCTTGCTGCAGTAGTGCATTGTGGGAAAAGATTTGGGTGTGTAGTATACTAATCTGATTTACAGTTGTTAAAGAAAGTAAGTGTAAAAAAAAAAAAAAAAAAATCTCCACACTATAAGGTTCACTGGAAGCCTGAAAACAAGATGGCATTCAGCATAACCCCTTAGCTGGTGTATATCTAGGCAGCCAATTACTCTAAGCTCGGTATGGTTTGCTGCCTCCATCCCGAGCCATTGAAACAATCTATTTACAATGACTGTTCTGTATGCAAACGTGAGTCAGCAGCTGAAAGCTATAAAATCATAATTTAAAATTAGCTTGGTCACAAACGCTGCTTTCATTTTATTACAGAAATGTGTTATCCTCTCCCTAATGGCTCTTGTGAAGACTCCTAATTTAACGTTACCATCCCTCAGCATTCCTCATGCGTTGTCTATATTTGGGTGCAGATGCTTGGTTTATTTTCGTACACCCCCGCTGGTGAGGCGAACATATCCCTTTTCATAATTTCCCCTCTTCTTTCTGAAACCACAATATATTTTCATATTTCATTGTCCTTGAACCAAGAGAAACAATCTCGAAACCTAAGCACATGAATTGTCCTTCTTTAGGTAAGGCCATGGCTGGACCATGATTGCATACATACCTTTCATTTGTTAACTGACCCCTCTGACTTCAAGATATCCCTAAAAAAAAATTTTCATGATCCCTAAAGGCCGACCCCACTCTCATCACCTCCTCTACCCCTCTAAATGACAGCCAAGAGGCTGTACTGTAATCCCTTTCTCCACCCAGAAATCCCTCCATAAGGAGGAAGTGATGAGCAGCAAGGGGGACATGAATAAGCGAAGGGGCCAAACTGTTCTGGGCTTTGACAGCTGTGGGAAACGCACCGGATGGGTCAATTAAAGGGGTTGCCAAGGAAGCAGAAGAGAGGTACAGCCTTGAGCTTCTCACCCCTCCATGACCCAGAAGGGATACTTCCAAAACACAGAATCACAAGAATTAGGATCAAGCCATCTTCTGCTTCACGAACAACTCTTTTAACTAATGCGTGGTATGTGCACATTCAGGGTCAAAAGTCCTGTCCAGTCCTGGCCTTACTTTGCACCATAAAAACATGATAACAGGTCCACTTTAAAGGCTATGTCTGCCTCCACAACCAAAATTCTTATTAGTATCCAAATGAATCCCAAAGAAACCCCTGTGTAGTCTTTACCTTTGGTAAGTTTGTAGGAATAGCCAGGTAAAAGCATAGGTAAGGCTTTATGCACACGTTCCGTGAAGTTGTCTCTGATCACGGACAATATTATAGTCCATTGCTTTGTATTGAGCTATTCACATTTTCTGTTTTTTTTTTTGTTGTTTTTTTTTTTTTTCACGGATTTGCAATCCATTCCATAAAAAAAAAGTAGGACATGTTGTAACTCGGATGAGATGACGGCACGGTTTATGAGATCCATGTTTTTCATGGATTGCATGGATCTGACATCCGTGCAAAACACGGATGTGATGTAATCAGCGTAATTTAAAAGCTTTAAACAGATCCGTTAAAAACACGGAAACGGATGCAAAACGGTTGCAGTCAGTGATGGTTTTTTATGGATCATGGAGGTAGATTGCGGACTTCATCAGTGAACGTGTGAATAGGGCAAAAAGGAAAGAAATGTCATAAGAAACGAAAGTAGCACTTAGACGTTGAAAAAAACGAATGGCACCAATTGCAGAACCCACAGAGGTTGTTATCCCATAATTTCATATAAACAAAATGATATTTTCTTCCAGTTGTCTATTTACCTATGTTTTGGTTTTTTTTCGCAATTTTCATTTAAGTGCTATTTTGTTCATGCCCTTTAAAACACATCAACAACAGCTTCACACAAGGGCATACTGTACTGTACATACCTTATGGGTAGCCCACAGTCTGGGGCACAGACACTCTAGGCCACGCCCATTTGACACAGGGCTGCAAGTTTAAAAGTTGTTTTTTAGGACAATAACTGCATCACCTGCCGAATGGACCACAGGACAGATCTTGGATTAAAATAGCTATCTGACGGTACAAGCAGTTGGGGGGGGGGGGCAGATTGTGGGTACAGAGTCGCTTTAATATCCGCTTGACAAATGCAAGATTTCTAGTCCTATTAAGTTATTCGCCAAGAGACAGGAGCAAAATTCCTTTTTGTTTCTCTTCAAGGAGAGTCCACAGCGAAACCTCTTTTTTCCAAGAAGCAACTACGAAGGTGGATTTTTTTTGTAGTTCGGAGCTTGTGTACAGTCGGAGGTTCCTTTGAACTGTGAAGCCGTTTTATTTGAAGAAATAGATGAGATAAAACTATTCTAATCTAATAATAAGTAAATTTCCAAGCAGTGTGCTGCATGGCCTTGGAGTAACAAGCAATAAAACTTGGTATCTGTAGCCGAGTCCTCTGAGGTCAGTAAAGGTTTGATTCTATCACTTAGACTCTCTTTATTGTGAGTGCTTTGAAACCCATCAGGTTCCTAATGTGGTAAATCAATCGAGTTTCCTTTTTATAGGCCTTCTGTGTACAATACAGCACTCCACAAAACTATTCATTGACTCAGTCTGCAGGGGAATTTGCATTGTGAGCGTTTTTATTTTCAGGCTTCCAGATATTGGCAGGCGAATCAAAATATGTTTTAAGCTTGGAGTGATAAATGGCGAGCTCAATTAATTGCGGCTGGATTGCCTCTGACGATCTGCTCTATGATAATTAGTTTTTATACATCTGGGTAATTTCTCAGGTTTATTCCACACCAGTTCTATAGCCTGGCTGAAATGTTAACCGTTGCAGGGCATTGCTGCATGCTGGGTGATACACTGGAGCCGAACCGCAGCTGGTGACATAGAGAATACCCTACAGCAGAGATAAGCCGCTCTTCTCGTTATTTATAACCTACTTGTTATGGTTCTGCTCTATTTTTACAGTGTGAGCTCATTGTTGCCCTGAATCATGGTGACTGGATGAGAAAACAAAGGAACGTATTACCCTACTACAGGTAACATGCAGAACGGTAACCATAGAGAAAGACATCTACCAACACTTAAGATCATAAAAGGACGATGCAAAATTCTATAGTGGGAGAGAGAAGACAGCACTCCAGTCCTCAAGGTGGCAAAAACGGCAAAAAAAGATATCTAAAAAAGAGCCCGGCACTCACCAAATCTTTTTTTTTTTTTTATTTAGTGCAGAATATTACAGCAGTAGGTATTTCGGCCAAGCATGGCCTTCATTACCTTTGCTTGGCCGAAATGCGTACTTCTGTAATATTGATGCATTGTGCACTAAATAAATGGGGAAAAAAAATATTTGGTGAGTGTCGGTGCTAAATTATGGCCTCAGTATTAATACCTCATATTTGTTACTGTGAAAAAACACAAACTAAATTCTATCTATACACTACAAATGTGTAGAATGATTTCCATTGGTGACAAAGCAGTTGTCTAGACCAGTGCTTCTCAATTCCAGTCCTTATGGGCCACCAACAGGTCACGTTTTGAGGATATCCCATACAAAGAACACTGTGATAATACCTGATGCACTGAGTATAATTATATCACCTTTGAAATACTAAGGAATTTCTCAAAACATGACCTTTTGATGGGCCATGAGGACAAGAGTTGAGAAACAATGATCTAGATTCTAGTCTAGATCTTTGTAAACATTTGCCAACATGTCCTCGGATATGGACTCCTCCGTTTTAGCTGTTCTAAATGAGGTTTATGCCGTGACAGAAATGCTGAACAGATCGTGTATTTCTTAGATCATTTTGTTTAGCCGTTCTTCCGCTCTCCAGCTGTTGATTGACAGTTGATATACATGGGTGTTTGCACAAAAATTCTAGTAACTGTTTGTCCACTGCGCAGCAGACCCTGCCTGCACCAGAAGTGTTGGCCGCCTGTCAGCACTCCATCTATTGCCATAAACAGGACTATCTGCTAAAGGGGGGGGGGGCTACACAGGGGGCCATATACTATAGAGGGAATACACATGGGACCATGTACTATAGGGGAGGATACACAGGGGGCCATCTACTAAAGGGGGATCTACACAAGGGGCCATCTACTATACAGAAGGACAAGCAAACAACCTCCAGCCACCAACACGAGTCTCAGGGAGCAGGTCCGACACAGGCAACCATTAGTATTAGTATCCAAACTTTATGTTTATATTTTATGTTTGGATACTAACCCTCTTGGTTGCCTGTGTCGGACCTGCGCTGTGAGACCCGTGTTGGTGGCTGGAAGAAGTTTGCTTGTCTTTCTATTATCCCTTGGTGGAGATCAGGAGTGGCTGAGGTCCCCTGTATATGCTTTCACAAGAGCTGTGCCTCCTTTGACAGCACAACTCAAGCAGATGAGGGTTGCCATACACAATTACCTTACCTTACCTTAGTTGATCCTCTCCATGGAGCGCTGTCCATTTTTTAAAAATTTACTATGAAGGGAATACACAGGGACCACCTACTATAAGGGGGGTACATGGGGGCCATATTATATAGAGGGACCTACATGGGGGCCATCTACTACCGGCGGCTACTTACTTTAGGGGGACTACACAAGGGGTCATCTACTACATAGTAGTATATATAGTATAGTATTAGTAGTAGTGGTTTGCAATAAATTAGAATATCAACAAAAACATTTTTTTTCCCGGTAATTCATTACAAAAAGTGACCTCATACATTCTATAGAGTCATTACATACAGAGAGAACTTTTTCAAGCGTTTATTTCTGTTAAAGTTAATGATTATGGATTACAGCCAAGAAAAACCCAAAAGTCAGTATTTCAGAAAATTAGAATATTATATAAAACCAACTGAAAAAAAATGTTTTTAACACAGAAATGTCAACCAAATGAAAAGTCTGTACAGTACATGCCCTCAATACTTGGTCGGGGCACCTTTTGCATGAATGACGGCATCAATGCAGCAATGTGGCATGGAGGCGATCAGCTGATGGCACTGCAGAGGTGTTGTTGAAGCCCAGGTTGCTTTGATAGCGGCCTTCAGCTGGTGTGCATTGTTGGGTCTGGTGTCTTTCATCTTCCTCTTGACAATACCCCATAAATTCTCTATCGGGTTAAGGTCTGGCGGGTTTGCTGGCCAATCAAGCACAGTGATGCTGTGGTTAGTAAACCAGGTATTGGTACTTTTGGTAGTGTGGACAGGTGCCAAATCCTGCTAGAAGATGAAAATTCTATCTCCAAAAATCTTTTCAGCACAGGGAAGCATGAAGTGCTCTAAAATTTCCTGGTAGACGGCAGCGTTGACTTTGGTGTTGATTAGAGATGGTCCGAACCCTCCGAGGATCAGGTTCGTACAAACCGGATTGCTCGCCATCAGATTCCCGCTGTCTGCCCGCTCAATGGAGCAGGTGGATCCAGCGGGAGGACCGCCTGGAAAACTGGGATACAGCCTATGGCTATGGCTGTATCCCAGTTTTCCAGGCGGTCCTCCCTGGAAAAGCGGGCAGACAGCGGGAATCATTATCGAGAGTTCGGGTTCGTACGAACCCAAGCCGAACTTGGTTCGGACCATCCCTAGTGTTGATGAAACACAGTGAACCTACACCAGCAGATGACATGGCTCCCCAAACCATCACTGATTGAGGAAACTTTACACTAGACCTCAAGCAGCTTGGATTGTGCTTCTCCATTCTTCCTCCAGACTCTGGGACCGAGATTTCCAAATAAAATGCTAAATTTACTTTCATCTGAAATCAGCACCTTGGACCACTGATCAACAGTCCAGTTCTTCTTTTCCTTGGCCCAAATAAGACGCTTCTGGCGTTGTTTATTGGTCAGGAGTGGCTTGATGCATGGAATGCAAAACTTGTAGCCCATGTCCTGTAGACGTCTGTATGTGGTGGCTTTTAAAGTACTGAAGTCAGCAGCAGTACACTCTTTGTGAATCTCTCCCAAATTTTTGAATGGCGTTACAATCCTGTTAAGACTGCAGGTCTCCCATTTGCTTGTGCACCTTTTTCAGCCACACTTTTTCCTTCCACTCAACTTTCCATTAATATGCTTTGATACAGCACTCTGAGAACAGCCAGCTTCTTTAGCAATGAACTTGTGTAGCTTACCCTCCTTGTGGAGTGTGTGAATGACTGCCTTCTGGACATCTGTCAAGTCAGCAGTCTTCTCCATGATTGTGTTGCATACTGAACGAGGCTAAGGGACCTTTTATAACACTAATGGTGGTTTTACACGGAACGATTTATCGTTCGAATTTGAACGATAACGGTCGAATTTGAACGATAATCGTACGTGTAAACTCAGCGAATGATCAAGCGACGAGCGAGAAATCGTTCATTTTGATCTTTCAACAACTTCTCAAATCATCGTTGATCGTTCGCAAAAAATTTGCAGATCGTTCCATGTAAACATTCTTTCAACGATGTCACCTATGTATGAGATAGGCTTAAGCAAAACGATTTTTCCGTACGATGTATCGTTCCGTGTAAACGCTGATCGTTATAAAAAAAACATAGTTTATTCTAAATCGTTAATCGTGCGATCGGGCGAATTATCGCTCCGTGTAAAAGTACCATTAGGAAGCCATTGCAGGTGTTTTGGGTTAATTATTCTAATTTTCTGAAATACCGACTTTTAGGTTTTTCTTGGCTGTAATCCATAATCATTAACTTTAACAGAAACAAACGCTAGAAAAAGTTCTCTCTGTATGTAATGACTCTCTAGAATATATGAGGTCACTTTTTGAATTGAAATTTCCATAATAGTTTGGTAAAATTGAATTAACTGTATTCATTCTGCAGCTTCTGAACCTGTAATAAGGTTCTACAAGATGTTCTTCGAGATTATAAGCAGACTATACACCTTATCGAGTCTAATGATCATCAGCTATTGATCTCCATATTGATGCTCCTGCCGCCCAAGCACACTTCTCCATTAAAAATAAAAAAGCCCTTTTTTCAGCCTTGAGATGTGTTTTAGCTAAGTAGTATTTTTCTGTGATGTTTTCCTCTGTGTTTTTCTGTCCTGTTTTTGTTCTAATTATAGCAATGATTTTCTGTCATGTTATAATAGGTTTCCATATAGAATTTAAGAAACGTGAGAAATAATGCATGTTACAGAAGTAATACATTGAAAAAATAATGCTTGGAAAAAATGCTTGAAACTGTGTTTTTCTGAAGGACAAAATGCTGAAAAAAAAATGTACAATTTTTACATGACATTTTTCATTGATTTATTTATGGATTGATTGTTATTTATTTATTTTTAAAGTTGCAAAATTCAAATCTATAGTACAATATTAAAGGGGAATAAACAGCAGGTTAGACGAATCTAACCTGCTGATATGTCCCTGGTGTGCAGGAGATGCCAGGGATGAAGATATTAGATAAGAAAATCCCGGCACTCGCCTATTGAAGTTATGTTTGTTTATTTATGTGCAAAACATAATAAAGTACAGGAGGACACGTTTTGGCATATAGCCTTCATCAGCTGATGAAGGCTACACGCCAAAACGCGTCCTTGTGTACTTTATCATGTTGTGCACATAAATAAACAAGCATAACTTCAATAGGTGAGTGCCGGGATTTTCTTATCTACTATGTCTGGGATGCCATCCCGCCACGAGCACCACCACCGCAGAAGTGCCGTCTCCTTTACTATACGAGGATTAGAGATGAGCGAACCAGCCGGATTTCTGGTTCGTATGAATTCCCTCCGTGCAGCTGGTGGATACATTGTAAGGAATGCCTGGAAAACTGGGATACATCCATTGGCATTGGCTGTATCCCAGTTTTCCAGGCGTTCCACCCGCTGCACGGAGGGAGCAGGCAGCGGGAGTCAGCCGCCGAGATTTCTTATTCATACGAACCAGAAATCCGTCTGGTTCGCTCATCTCTAACGAGGATGAAGGTGTGTCTTTTACCTTTATACTTGGTGCCATTCCGGTGCAGTTAGTCGTTTGCTCCATGGGTCGGTAAGACCTTTAGGAGCATTGCCCCATACCATCATATTGACGAACCGGCCTGCCCCCAGCCAGCTTGCCCCATTGATTATCATTAAAAAGGGACTGACCAGCCAGAGATGGATCGGCACTATGGGGGCGGGACAGTGCTCCTAACAATGCCCCTAAGATCTTACAGACTGTGAAGCAAATGACTAACTGCACCAGAAAGGCACCAAGGATAAGGGTAAGACACATACAGTACAGACCAAAAGTTTGGACACACCTTCTCATTCAAAGAATTTTCTGTATTTTCATGACTATGAAAATTGTAGATTCACGCTGAAGGCATCAAAACTATGAATTAACACATGTGGAATTATATACTTAACAAAAAAGTGTGAAACAACCGAAAATATGTCTGATATTCTAGGTTCTTCAAAGTAGCCGCCTTTTGCTTTGATTACGGATTTGCACACTCTTGGCATTCTCTTGATGAGCTTCAAGCGGTATTCACCTAAAATGGTCTTCCAACAGTCTTGAAGGAGTTCCCAGAGATGCTTAGCACTTGTTGGCCCTTTTGCCTTCACTCTGCGGTCCAGCTCACCCCAAACCATCTCATAGCACCCCATCACTCTCCTTCTTGGTCAAATAGCCCTTACACAGCCTGGAGGTGTGTTTGTGGTTCTTGTCCCGTTGAAAAATAAATGATGGTCCAATTAAACCCAAACCGGATGGAATAGCATGCTGCTGCAAGATGCTGTGGTAGCCATGCTGGTTCAGTTTTCCTTCAATTTTTAATAAATCCTCAACAATTTCACCAGCAAAGCACTCCCACACCATCACACCACCTGCTCCATGCTTCACGGTGGGAACCAGGCATGTAAAGTCCACCCGTAACCTTTTCTGCATCGCACAAAGACACAGTGGTTAGAACCAAGGATCTCAAATTTGGGCTCATCAGACCAAAGCACAGATTTCCTAATGTCCATTCCTTGTGTTCTTTATCCCGAACAAGTCTCTTGCTTGTTGCCTGTTCTTAGCAGTGGTTTCCTAGCAGCTATTTTACCATGAAGGCTGCTGCACAGAGTCTCCTCTTACCAGTTGTTGTAGAGATGTCTCTGCTGCTGCACAGAGTCTCCTCTTACCAGTTGTTGTAGAGATGAGTCTGCTGCTAGCCATCGACCTGGTCTCTAATCTGAGCTGCTGGTAACCTTCGATTTCTGATGCTGGTGACTCGGATGACCTTCTCCTTCGCAGCAGAGGTGACTCTTGCTCTTCCTTTCCTGGGCCGGTCCTCATGTGAGACCGTTTCCTTGGAGCGCTTGATGGTTTTTGCAACTGCACTTGGGGACTCTTTCAAAGTTTTTCGGGCTGAACTTAATTTCTTAAAGTAATTATGACGACTCATTTTTCTTTACTTTTTTCTTTTTTCTTGCCATAATACAAATTCTAACAGTCTTTTCAGTAGGACTATCAGCCGTGTATCCACCTGACTTCCGCACAACACAACTGATGGTCCCAACATCATTTATAAGGCAAGAAATCCCACTTATTACACCTTACAGGGCATACCATTTCCGGTGACTACCTCTTGAAGCTCATGAAGAGAATGCCAAGAGTGTGCAAATCCGTAATCAAAGCAAAAGGCGGCTACTTTGAAGAACCTAGAATATAAGACATATTTTCAGTTGTTTCACACTTTTTTGTTAAGTATATAATTCCACATGTGTTAGTTCATAGTTTTGATGCCTTCAGTGTAAGGGTACAAACCCACTTGGCGGGTCTGCAGCGAGTCCCGGCCCTATACTTTTAATGGCAGACAAACACGCAGCAGGGATGTACATCCCTGCTGCGAGTTTGTCTGCAGCCCGCCTCATTAACCCCCCGGCCGCCGGAGCTGATACTTCACCTGATCCCGGCTCCGGCGGTTCCCGATGTCTTCAGCAAGCTGGAGCGGGGACCAGGTGAGGTATATGCTCCAGCCAGCCGCCCGCAGCCCCGGCCGCCCGATCGCCCCCCCGCAGCCCCGGCCGCACGATTGCACGCCCCCCCCGCAGCCCCGATCGCATACTGCCCCCCCGCAGCCCCGATCGCACACACGCCCCCCCGCAGCCCCGGCCCCTCGATCGGGGGGGCGTGCGATCGGTGCTGCGGGGGGGCGTGCGATCGGGCGGCCGGGGCTGAGGGGGGGGCGATCGGGAGGCCGGGGCTGCGGGGGGGGTCGTGTGTGCGATCGGGGCTGCGGGGCGGTGTGTGTGCGATCGGGGCTGCGGGGGGCGTGTGTGCGATCGGGGCTGCGGGGGGGCGTGCGGGGCTGCGGGGGGGGGGGCGTGCGGGGCTGCGGGGGGGGGGGGGCGATCGGGCGGCCGGGGCTGCGCAGGGGCGTGCGATCGGGCGGCCGGGGCTGCGCAGGGGCGTGCGATCGGGCGGCCGGGGCTGCGATCGGGCGGACGGGGCTGCGGGGGGGCGATTGGGCGGACGGGGCTGCGGGGGGGCGATTGGGCGGACGGGGCTGCGGGGGGGCGATTGGGCGGACGGGGCTGCGGGGGGGCGATTGGGCGGACGGGGCTGCGGGGGGGCGATCGGGCGGCCGGGGCTGCGGGCGGCTGGCTGGAGCATATACTTCACCTGGTCCCCGCTCCGGCTTGCTGAAGACATCGAGAACCGCCGGAGCCGGGATCAGGTGAAGTATCAGCTCCGGCGGCCGGGGGGTTAATGGGGTGGGCCGCAGACAAACTCTGTACATCCCTGCTGCGTGTTTGTCTGCCATTAAAAGTATAGGGCCGGGATCTGCAGCGAGTCTCGCTGCAAAAACGCAGCATGGAGACTCGCTGCAGATCCGGCAAGTGAGTTTGTAACCTACAAATCTACAATTTTCATAGTCATGAAAATACAGAAAACTCTTTTAATGAGAAGGTGTGTCCAAACTTTTGGTCTGTACTGTACGTTTCTCCTGGCGTCTCCTGCACCATAGGGAACTATCAGCAAGTTAGATTTGTCTATCCTGCTGATCGTTTACCTTTAAAGTGAATCAATCAGCTAAAATTCTTTCAGAAACTCTTTTATCCTATAGTAAAAAGCCTCAAAGAGGCGTTCCCGAGCTCATGAAGTGCAGCAACCTGTAACACCCCCTTACTCCCCCCCTGACCCTGCTAGGGACTCAGCTTCCAGGTGTCAATCAAGCAGGGAGGGGGAGAGAGGGGAGACATTCCACCTTGCTGCCTATCAGGAGTTTGGAAAAGCCTCTTTGTCTGCCAGAGAATAGAGGCACTCAGACTCCGACCAATAAAAACTTTTGACATGTCTCTGTGAAATGTTAAAAGTTTTTTCTATTGACAGGTACGCGGGAAAAGTGGTCACATCTAGGAGGTTTTATAGTATTGTAATGAAATGGTAGGAAAATCATAGTCAACTAAACTTTTTTTTTTCACAGCAAAAAAATATATATGTTGCATACCATATTGCATATGGGTGAGATTTATCAAACATGGTGTAAAGTAAAACTGGCTCAGTTGCCCCTAGCAACCAATCAGATTCCACCTTTCATTTTCCAAAGAGTCTGTGAGGAATGAAAGGTGGAATCTGATTGGTTGCTAGGGGCAACTGAGCCAGTTTCACTTTACACCATGTTTGATAAATCTCCCCCTATGTTTTTTAGTTGAATGAGGGTAGTTTCTGTCTCATGCAATACAGTGTATGTCTTTAAAGAGTTGCAGATTTTTGCACAACCCAAGATCTGTGACATTAACCTACATACACTATGCTTGCTGAATGGGCGGGGGGGGGGGGGGGTCGTCAACAAGGGAAGAGGAGGCATGGCTTCTTCCCACAGCTGGTTTGTCATTTGTGAGACATGGGGGCAGAATTTATGCAAGACTGGTGTACAGGCACGTGGTCTTGAAAAATCCACCATCAACCCCCCCCCCCCCCCCCCCCCAGAAGTGAATATTGTCTTACACTCAGCTCCTTCAATTTTCAAAACAGAACGAGTGCTAGCTCCATGATTGTTTACTTGAATGTTATTCCATAAAAACTATTGTACGTATGATGGTTCTACTGGGTGTTCTGGGAAGGATAGGTCAAGACTTATTAAAAGGGTATTTGCTTGTCACAAAATAATAGCTTCCTTGCCCCTTTTGGCCTCTTTGCAGTGGTCAGTAAGCCAAAAAAAACCAGTGCAGCTAAATGAAAGGACAAGTGCCATGAAAAACTTTTTCCCAGTAATTGAAGCACATTACAAAGTTATATAACTCTGTAATATGCTTCAATCACCTCTCTGCCTCCCTTCCCTATCTTTTCCCCCCTCCACCCCCCACCAGGAAGTGTCCTGACTCACACAGACCTGATTACTGTCGTCACCGTCACCAGGCAGCTCTAGGTCCCGTTACACCAGCCTCCCCCTCCCCCTCCTTGTCAGGTGACTCTGCTTGCTCAGCTTATCTTCTCTAGTGACATGACTCCTTCACTGAGTCCACGGCAGCAGGAGAGAGGGTATGAGGGGAGGGGGGAGCTGCCTAAGTGCCAGAGTCAGTCTGAGGGAAGATAAGTAAGTGAGATGTGACAAGTGATGGCTTGCAGTTGTTCAGCCAATCGGAGGTGAGCAAGCCTGTCACCTGACAAGGCAGGGGAGGGGGGAGGCTAGTGTAACAGGAGAAGGAGCTGAGAGAAGAGCTTGGTGATGGTGACGACAGTAATCAGGTCTGTGTGAGTTAGGACACTTCCTGGTGGGGGGTGGAGGGGGGAAAAGACAGGGAAGGGAGGCAGATAGGTGATTGAAGCATATTACAGAGTTATATAACTTTGTAATGTGCTTCAATTACTGGGAAAAAGTTTTTCATGGCACTTGTCCTTTAAACAAGTTACAGTGTATGGGTATGTCCACACTACGGAATCCCGGATCACCCACCGCGGATTCCGTAGTTTGCGGCCGCACGCATATCCGCTGGTCCCATAGGCTTCATTCTTTGATTTGGCAGATTCCACCGTCTGCCTGAAGAATGAACCTGCTCATTATTTGGGCAAACCATAGAATGGAACCTATGGGACCAGCGGAGATGTGCAGTCTATACCCTATAGCTCCCATTGACATTAATGGGAGTTACATAAACGGCATTGCTCAGGGGCTACACCGTTTATACAAATCCCATTAATGTCAATAGAGGTGAAACACTCATCATACTCTGCTTTGACAAGTAACAAAAACCCTGAAATGGCTTTCTACAAATGGGTAACTTTCCAGCCCCCAGCCAATTTACACCTCAGTCATGTTTTAAGGCTCCTTAATAGGGGCAAGCATTTATTTAAAGAGAAGTTACTGTACATCACAAAAGATGAAACCTAAGAATTACTTAACATATCCTATAAGTCTTTTGATGCCCTCCTCGAGTAGAATCAATACCCCCATGATCCGACTCCCAGCACAGCCACCCAAACCACCACCAAGAAATTCATAAAGGTTTCATTCATATTTCTTACCCATTAGGTTGAATGTTTGGAACAATATATACAAGTGTCCTTTATGTTAATATCAAGCCGGCGTTTTGTTTTGTTTTTTTAGTTTTTTTTTTCTCCAATGGCTTACACTTCCAACCACAGACTAAAAATGAAGCTGAATGGAGACATCGCCTGAAGAAGTAACATCAGCATAGAGCAAAGGGGCCGGTGAGAACCGTCTTGTCAAAGTTGACTTGAACAATAATCGGAGATACGTACATGGTATTAATGCGGGCACCGGAGCAGGTAGGAAATTTGCAAAAATGTTACTGACTTCTCTTTTAATAATTGTATTTTTTTTTCTTTTATGCCGATGCTTTGAATCTTATGATGCTCCAGCCTGCTGCATAGTTTGAGTGGCAGCTCGTAGCCCTGGCAGTCTTGTTACCCCTGCCTCTCACAATGCCTCCAGTCATGATTTAATTACCTTTCCTCGCCCCTGCACATCTCCTTTGTCTCTTGATCTCAAACACGGTGCTAGGCAATCAATTCTCAGTGCCTCGGAATAAGCCATCAGGCTCCCATTAGAAGCCTCTGTGCTGAGGTTAACATATCCTCTCCAGCACTAATTTGCTGGAAAGTCTCAACAAATAATATGAAAAATAAAAAAGAATTAAAGAATTGGAAAGGGGATTATGCCTTCAGCATTTCATGTAATGTTCTGTACTAAAGACTCCGGCTTTATACCAGACTGTGTCCTGTTTCACTTGCAGGTTTTAGCTGTCAAATATCTTGTGGGCTTCTTGCTGAAATATAGCTGTCACCTCCACCAGGGTAAAATTGAAGTTTTTGTCTTTTCATTATCAGTTATGCCATCTTTACCCATCGAATCAAGCCTGGATATTGTGTGAGACTGTTGCAGTAAGGCTGTGTTCAGCGAATAACCGGCAAAAAAAAAAAACATGTTTTTTTTTGTTAAAAAAGGGGGGGGGCTTTAAGGAGGATGTACCATCGGGTACATCCTCTTTAATATATATAACCCACGGATAGAACGGCACCGTCACGGGGAAGCTGGTGCCGCAGTCCGGTTTTTTAACAGCAGCCTGGTTCCCGTGTACGGCGCCATTCCATCCAAGGATACTGGGCCGGGGCTGAAGCACAGGAGGCGGGCCGGGCCGCCCCCAGTGGGAGGGAATTTCCTACCCTCTATGACGCGGCTCCATTAGAATCAATCGAGGGGCGGGGGATTACGTCCACTGGGGGCAGGCCGGCCCGCCTCCTGTGCTTCAGCCCCGGCCTGATACCCATGGATGGAACGGCGCCGTACACGGGGACCGGGCCGCGGTTCAAAAAACGGACTGCAGCACCAGCTTCCCTGTGACGGCGCCGTTCTATCCGTGGGTCATATTAAATAGGATGTACATCCTGATGGTACATCCTCTTTAAAGGGGTATTCCCATCTTAACTAACATAGTCAAACTTTTAGAGATGTTTTTAGAGCAGAGTGGTGGTCTGTAACCTACACAACGAGCTGTCAATAATGGGAGGATAAGAGCGGGAATGTTCATGAATGTATTCACAAAAATATTTAAAGGGGAACTCCAGACAGCCTTGTTTTGAAAAAAAAAACTTACCTAGATTCCACCTGACACTTTTCATGTGGTTTTGCTGTAGTCCCGCTCCTCTGATGCAGTTTTCTGCCTGTTCCATCTCTCTTGATGTTCCTATTCTTTCGCACTGCTATCAGACTATGCTTCCCAGTAGTCTTTGTGATGCATGCTCAGAACATCCTGTTTCTCCCAAAGCCATGACCCTGCCCTCTCCTGCCAGTGCTCCTCCTAGGCCCACCTGCCCATGCCCCACCCCTCTCCACCCAAAACCAGCCCCCTTCCACCCCTTGTCACTTCTACATTCTCAGTCTGTGCTCAGCAAACAAACTGAATGTGAGACAGTGGTCACATGATCTTTGTCTCCTGAGAGGGAAGCAGCAGAGAGAGCAAGAGACGGAGTGGATTTCTGGAGGCCAGTTTTCTTTACTTCCTGGATGTCAATCAACTACCAGTGTTACAGAACTGTACAGACACTGTAATACATTATAAAGAGACATCTATATAACTATATAAAAAAATTACTTTCCCTATTCACAGTTCACCTTCAAGTAAGTAAACAGGCCATAAAAATATTTTTAGACCTGTTCATAGAAAACACATTTTACTTTTTTTTTTCTTTTGTTTTACATCGCAGTAAAGTCAGCAGGGAAAAAATAACGGTAAGGCATCATGCACAAAGCAGAGCGAGGGCAGGAGGTTCCATACTAATGCGCCTTGGGCACTTTATGGACCGTAATCTGCTACTCCACACAGCACTGCATCACAGAGTTGTCCTATTAAGCGATGCTTCTTGGGGAGAATAGAGCTGTAACACAGCGTTTGATGGTCTATGCAACACTGTTTTTTGTTTGTCAGATTCATAGGGAAAAAAAACATCTGTGTACCTCAGAATGATATCAGAGGCAACAGAACTACAGATGTCCCACAGAAGTCTATGGATCAGCCCTGAGGCTGGATTCACTCACAGGATTTATAGCCCGTTCTGCTGCGTTATTTGGAGATGTTTTTTTAATTTGTCATAAACAAATCCCTGCGACTTGATGTTTGCCGCTATCCGATATAGGAGGATCTCAGAACATGTTGCACTTTGATTTGTTATTTTAGTTTTTTTTTAAATTTATTTTTCTTTTTTTTTAACATATAGACATCAAATAGAACAAAACTGACAGAACACACTAACGGTGTGATGTGACATTTTTGGCATGTTTACATGGCGTTTTTCGTGTGTTGTTTTGGTCAATATTTTGCACCAGTATTTATAGGCTAAAACTAGGAGTGGATCCTAAGCACAGAAAAAAAGGTGCAAATCTTTCCATAGATAGATAGATGGCTAGGGTTGTGGGAAAATAATAAAGAAGTAATACTCACCTTCCCTTATCCCCCACACCTGCCGTTCTAATGGCTCCTGGTCTCTACAGGAAATGCTGGGTCCTTAAAGTGAATGTACCAGCAGTACGGTGCCGGCACGGGGAAGCTGGCCCGCCCCCAGTGGGAGGAAACCCCCTGCCCTCTATGACACAGCTCCATTAGAATCAATGAAGCCGCATCACAAAGGGGTAGGGGGCAGGGGTTTCCAGGGGGTGGATTGGCCCTCCAGTGCTTCAGCCGCGGCCTGTGCCTGGAAATAGAATGGTGCCGTACATGGGAACCACTCCGCGGGTCAAAACAAGGAACGCAGCACTGGCTTCCCTGTGCCGGCTCCGTTCTATCCATGTAAAAAACTTTAAAGTGAATGTACCAGCAGTACACCTGAGGGTAATATGTCAACCACAGTTACAGGAAAAATTTACAACAAAAATAAATACTGTAGTAATACTGTTAAATTGTTTTCTTGACTTCATGGGGGACAAAATGTGTAGAAATAAAAAAATAAGTTGGGAAAAAAAATAAACATACTACAAAACATTAACAGTAACAAAGACATTCCCCAATTTATGGAAACTATGGAGACATCCAAACACATACACAGTTAACATCCATTCGACATTAGGTGAAAATGAGTACAATGCAATGTTTTGGCCAAAGGTCGGTCTTGGCTTGGCGACGACCCCGTTGGGTCAAAACGTTGTATTATACAAAAAAACAAAAGGTGCAACAGCAACCCACAGGTGCAAGGGCTTACCGTGTATACTCCTCCCAGTGTACACACGGCAAACACCTGCTCTGTAGATATTAAAAAGTGAGGATCTTAGCAAACTATTTGATCAAACAGAGTGTATCATGTCACCACGTTAAGGCGTCCTCGAGACATGGTCCCTACTCTAGCATTTTCACTCTAGCAACAGCCTCTCCTCTTGCACCTTCTGTTTGTTTGTCTGTACTTAAAGAGGACCTGTCACCCACCGTGGAGGGGTGACAGGCTTCCGACCCCTCGCTAGAGCCCCCTATACTTACCTGATCGTGCTCCTGAGATGAGTCCGACGCTCGTAGAGAATGAATGGAGCGTCGGACTCACCATTCATTCTCTATGAGCGTCGGACTCATCTCAGAAGAAGCGGGACCCGGCGCGATCAGGTAAGTATAGGGCGCTCTAGCGGGGGGGTCGGGAGCCTGTCACCCCGGCACGGGGGGTATGTGAAAGGTTCCATTTAAGCCACAAGCAGCATGCAACCTGCAGTGTGAACAGAGTCATAGATGTGCTGCCAATTTTTCCTTTTTTTCTGTTGAATGTGTGTGGGGGGGGGCTACCTCATGTTGGCCTGCACTCCACCCATGTCTCAAGGGTGCTATATAAAGAGATTTGGCTGATTTGGCTCCTATCTGCCCAGTTGGAGGCTTATTCAGCCCAGGAAGAGGCCATTGCTAGTGTGAAAAAGCTAGAGTAGAGACCATGTCTCTGAGGACACCTTAACGTTGGTGACATGGTACACTCTGTTTGATCAAATAGTTTGCTAAGATCCTCACTTTTTTATCTGTACTTAAGCCACAAGCAGTGTGCAACCTGCAGTGTGAACAGAGTCATAGATGTGCTGCCAATTTTTCCTTTTTCCAGCCTATGGGACCATTTCAGCCGCACAAACAGAAAATGGGGAGGGAAGTGCTCTTTTCTGAACACTTAGGGGGGGATTTATGTTCATATTAAGCCATGTCCCCTTTTTCACGGCAGGATTCGCAAAGAGGTACACGCCTCGTAGCGAATCCGGCCGGCCAGGCGCCTGAATCTGCGCCCGGCGTACCAAATCTGCGTCAGGATTTACGCCTGCGAGCAGGTGTAAATGATGATAAATGAGGCATGGGTGGAGGCCACGCCTCTTCCCCATCTCATCACGCCCCCCCAAGCTCCCCCAGCCCGCCCATCGGGCGAGCGGGGCGTACAGATGGCGTGTGCAAGGAAGAAGGGGCGAATCTGCACCTTCTCCCTGGCGTACGCCTCTGGCATAATGTTCATAAATGTCCCCCTTAAACTCTAACTGAGCAAAACTTTGACAACATACCAAATTTTTATATTTTTTTTTAAAGTAAAAGAATACAGATGATCACAACTCAAGTCTGATCGTTCAGGAGATGAATACTGGAGGCTGAATAAGTTGGAGAGGCAAAAATAAAGTTCACATGTACTAAAAAAAAGGTAAAAAACTAAATGTACCTGTAATGAATGGGGGAAAATGTCCTAGTCTTGAACTAGTTAAACAGATAAAAAAAAACATACTGCTGTAACCCTGTAAAAAAAAAAACTGCATTGTCTGAATAAGAATTTCACAAATTCCCATTAATTAACCGTCCACATCTGACTGAAAAATCTCCCAGTCTAACGTTACACTACTATTATTTCACCTCATGAATGCAAATGTGTGATGCTCAGATCTGCCGCGGTTTAATTGATTTTATGGCAGTAGTAAAAATTCATATATCTTTCTGGACTTCAACATGGCTGAGCACAAAAAAATTAAAAAAAAAGTAAAAAATTCTTCATAACCGTCCAAGAGGAGAAATGCCAGCTGGAACATTTGTACGGAGAGCGCCAATAAAAAAAAAAAAAATGGACAAGTTTTAATTGCCCAAGCCAGATTTATATTACCGTACTAAATACTAATCAAGAGACTGCTATCTGTAGAATGAATAATGCCGGTGTCTGTCCGTGGGATTTGCACTGTGTTCGGGGTTTATGGTCTGTGAAGGACGGCGGTTATTGCGCTAAGGTCCGTTCTTTGTTGCGTAACTGTGCATTCCATTGGTGCAGAGTATGTAGAGAATGAATGGGGAATCTAATCACATAATACACATGCGGCAAACGTTTTAATTTTCGACATGATATTGATTGGGACCTTTTGTATCTGTAGCAAATCGCACGCTGTGCTGGGGATAATATCTGATTTTCTACAGGGCAGACATCTAATGTTTGAGTCGTGAACACTAAAAGGTTGACTAATCCAAGGAACAAGCATACAAGCCAACATTGTCAAATCATTTCCAGAGGCGTGCTGCTGCCGAGCAGGTAATCTCAGCGTTTTGCAGTCTGCTTTAGTACAGTCTCATGCTTTAAAAACCCTATTAGGACTTGTAGGGGGGAAAAAAATGTAACCGTTTTATGACGATGTGACTCTCAAACAGTCCCTTAAAGGGAAATGTCAATAAAAAAGACACTCTGTGAGCCTATACGTCGTTCGGCAGTGCCTATATTAGCTCAGGCTGCTGCCTAGCAACTGGTGAAGGTGACCACGCTGAATATGCATGGGTTCTGCAGGAGATGATGTCATCGGAGCCCAGAGCTCGAACCAGGAGCGAGGTAAGAAGATTTTTTTTCCTGTACTGATTGGTGTAGAATAGAACAGAATTGAACTGTAGAAACGAAAAAAACACACAAAATGTTTTGGATATAAGGTGTTTTTCGATTTGTTTTGTTTTTTTATCACTCAGCAAGGAATAGCGGAGGCACTCACTGATTGTAGCAAAATGTAAATTTCTTTTTATTTCATCATCAGGCAACACATGAAGTTAGCGGATGAGCACTAGGCAAGAGCTGTTTCGCACGTCACAGCGTGCTTCGTCAGTAATACTGTACACTGGCCTATTTTACTATAAAGTGGCCAACCCCTTTAATTATCCTTCATCAAAATTAGAGATGACAAAATTTACTGTAAGTTCAAGTTCGTGAAACCCCGAACGCTGGTTATTTGACTTTTGGTGGCTGGCGAACACAAACTTACTGTAAATGTGCTCCTCTATAATCAATAAACAATATGGGAGCCAAGCCTCAGCCTCCAGGAACCCACTTACTGTACAATAATGCTCTGTCATTGGCCGCCTTATGGCTCAATCATTCACGTGTCCGTCCTTGGTTGACAACCACACAGTATTCCAAGCACTAAAGTGTATCAAATTAATGTATTTAGTATAATATGAGCTTGGCTCATATGTCTGAGAATTGCCGACAGATGATTTTTATGATGTATTTGTCATGTGTTCTGATATAGCTCAAACGTCATTTAAAGGAGAAGTCCGGCCACTAGTGAAAAAATGTCAAACTGCATGGGCAGAGGGGAACATAACATACCGTCCAGACTAACTGTTCCCCGTGCCTCTCCAACGCTGGATCGCCGCTCTGAGACCCCCGGAATCTCCTGCACAGCCGACGTCACGACCCAGTTGATGGACAGCCCACTCAGCCAGTCAGTGACTGGGGCGGGATGCCGCTCCAGTTACTTATTGGCTGAGCAGGATGTCTAGGCTGTCCATCAGCCAGGGTGGGCATTTTTCCCCGAGTCATGATGTCATGACCCGGGGTTGGTCAGATGGCACAGAGACAGGTAAATAAAGCTTAATTGCTATGTTCTCCCATGCCCCTGTTAAATATTGACCTCTCCTTTAACTCTTTCCCCTCAGTGAGCTGTGGCAGTTGCACAGTCTCCTACTGTTATTTATACAATGCTGGAGTTATAATGCTGTAAAATAAAGCTATACTTACCAGAAATCCAGGTTCAGTCTCCGAATATAGGAAGTGTCGTGTTTTCCGTAATAACAAAAAAAAAATTTAATTGCAAACTTGCTTTATATCACATCTACTATTGATTTAGGTTTTGAAAGTTATAACTTTTTAAAGTGACATTTTAAGAGATTTATGTGGGCCTATGGTCAATTATGGATCATTACAATCGTGGACCAATCATCATTTTGTACACAATGTCCGATAACATTTTCTTACACTTCCTGTTG
This sequence comes from Dendropsophus ebraccatus, assembly GCF_027789765.1. Lineage (NCBI taxonomy): Eukaryota > Metazoa > Chordata > Amphibia > Anura > Hylidae > Dendropsophus > Dendropsophus ebraccatus. Next base: position 62,020,167 of record NC_091466.1, read on the forward strand.
ACCTAGAAATATTAAAGCGGTTATCCAGCGCCACTTTCTTCCAGAGACAATGCCACTCTTCAGTTCAGGTGCGGTTTGCAATTGAGCTCAATTCACTTCAACGGAACTGAGTTGCAAAACCTGCTGTCCAAGACAGGAACCGTCCAGAGCAGGAGAGGTTTTCTAGGGGGATTTGCTGGACAGAGGTGGCAGCAGAGAGCACTGTGTCAGACTGAAAAGAAAAAAAAAACACTTCCTGCAGGACATACAGTAGCTGATAAGTAGTGGAACACTTGATATTTTTAAATAGAAGTAAATTACAACTCTATATAACTTTCTAAAACCAGTCGAAAGAAAAAGATTTTCACCAGAGTACCATTTTAAAAAGAGCATCAGCCTGCATGTTCAAAACCTGCTCCATTCAACCAAGGTATACAGGGCTCCCATTGTCGTTAGTCAAGGAGATGCTGAACGGAATGATGGGTCACTTATAGAGATGAGCGAACCTGGAGCATGCTCGAGTCCATCCGAACCCGAACTTTCGGCATTTGATTAGCGGTGGCTGCTGAACTTGGATAAAGCCCTAAGGCTATGTGGAAATCATGGATATAGTCATTGGCTGTATCCATGTTTTCCTGACAACCTTAGAGCTTTATCTAAGTTCAGCAGCCACCGCTAATCAAATACCGAACGTTCGGGTTCGGATCGACTCGAGCACACTCAAAGTCCGCTCATCTCTAGTCACTTACATTATTCTGTGCAACTGATTCCTCCTCCTTAATAATGAGGACTCTGAGCACCTCATACTAGTCCTCTCCATTTTGTGCGTGTTCTCAGTAGTCCTTAACCCCTTAAGGACCGGGCCAATTTAAATTTTTGAGCTTTTGCTTTTTCCACTTTATGTTTAAAAGGCCATAGCACTTGCATTTTTTCACCTAGAGACCCACATGAGCCCTTATTTTTTGCGTCACTAATTGTACTTTGCAATGACAGGATGAATTTTTGCACAAAGTACACTGCGAAACCAGAAAAAAATTCAATGTGTGGTGAAATTGAAGAAAAAATGCATTTCTTTTATTTGGGGGGTATTTGTTTTTACGCCATTCCCCCTGGGGTAAAACTGTATATAACATCATACCTCCCAACTTTTGCAAAGAGCAAAGAGGGACATGTGCGCCGCGGTCCCAATAGCCACGCCCCCATAGCGACCCTCCATAGCCACACCCCCATAGCAACCCTCCATAGCCACGCCCCTATATCAACCCTCCATAGCCACTCCCCTACAGTCACCACATGCTGCTGACTGAATAGTGCCCTATACAGTATCCAATCCCGCCAAAAATGCCCTATATGGTATCCAATCCCCCATTATAGTGCCCCACATAGAATCCAATCCCCCACATAGTGCCCCACATAGTATCCAATCCCCCACATAGTGCCCCACATAGTATCCAATCCCCCATTATAGTGCCCCACATAGTATCCAATCCCCCACATAGTGCCCCACATAGAATCCAATCCCCTACATAGTGCCCCACATAGAATCCAATCCCCCACATAGTATCCAATGCACCCATATAGTGCCCCACATAGTATCCAATGCCTCATATAGTGACCAACATAGTATCCAATCCTCACATAGTGCCCCACATAGAATCCAATCCCCCACATAGTGCCCCACATAGTATCCAATGCACCCATATAGTGCCCCACATAGTAGCCAATGCCCCCATATAGTGCCCCACATAGTAGCCATGCCCCCATATAGTGCCCCACATAGTAGCCAATCCCCATATAGTGCCCCACATAGTAGCCAATCCCCCATATAGTGCCCCACATAGTAGCCATGCCCCCATATAGTGCCCCACATAGTAGCCAATCCCCCATATATGTCCCACATAGTAGCCAATCCCCCCATATAGTGTCCCACATAGTAGCCAATCCCCCCATATAGTGTCCCACATAGTAGCCAATCCCCCCATATAGTGTCCCACATAGTAGCCAATCCCCCCATATAGTGCCCCACATAGTAGCCAATCCCCATATAGTGTCCCACATAGTAGCCAATCCCCATATAGTGCCCCACATAATAGCCAAACCCCCAGAGTGCCCATAGTAGCCAATGCCCCCATATATGCCCCACATAGTAGCCAATTCCCCCATATAGTGCCCCACATAGTAGCCAATCCCCCATATATGCCCCATAGTAGCCAATGCCCCCAAATATGCCCCACATAGTAGCCAATGCCCCCATATAGTAGCTAATGCCTCCATATAGTGCCCCACATAGTAGCCAATCCCCATTTCGTGCCCCACATATTATCCAATCCCCCCACATAGTAGCCAATACCCCATATAGCACCCCACAGAGTAGCCAATCCCCCCATTAGTGTGGCCCCAGCGGCAAAAACAATAAACCAGTAACTCACCTGTACTCCGGTCCCAGCAGCTCCTCTCCCGGCAGAGCGCGCACTCCCGTCATCCTCCGGGGCGGGCAGCTGGGTATACAGTCACTGACTGTACCGGAAGTGATTCATGAGCAGGTCACTTCCGGCACACTCAGTGACTCTGTACACCCCGCTGCCTGCCCCGGAGGATGACGGGAGTGCGCGCTCTGCCGGGAGAGGAGCTGCTGGGACCGGAGGACAGGTAAGTAACTGATTTATTGTTTTTTTTCGCTGGGGCCACTTAAAATGCGGGACACGGGGGGCCGTTCCGGGACCGCGGGACAGAACCCCGAAAACGGGACTGTCCCGCGAAATCCGGGACGGTTGGGAGGTATGTAACATGTATAACTTTTCTTTTATCAGAGCTTGCAAAAAATTCAAACCATTGTTAACTAATATATGTTCCTTAAAATCGCTCTATTCCCAGGCTTCTGGGGGACTTGTATATACACAGCACTGATCTCTCATAGAGATCAATGCTGTGTATATACACAGCTAAATCATTGTAATCGGTGATAGATTGCTATGGCCTGCTGCAGGCCACAGCAATCTATTACCGAGCCGAGATCAGCGTCATCGACGCTGAGCCCCTGCACGGGCAGAAGAACGGAGATCCGACCCACTAGACACCAGGGAGATTATTAATGAAGCACTTCAATGCAGCTGTCAGGTTTGACAGCTGCATTGAAGTGCTTAATTAGCCAGCACGGCAACGGGCAGATTGCAGCCGGGAGCGGTGCCGTTCAGAGCGGGGTCCCAGCAGGACCCCTCTCTGAAACCCCCCCGCAGCACCATGACGTACCAGGTACTAAGGGGTTTATTTATGAGCACCAGCTCCCTCTATCCACTGTCCGCTGCCGGAGGGTGGAGGGAGTGGCGCAGCACAAAGCACATTCTCCTGCATATGAGGAGAACTGCTGAACAGAATGATATCAGTAATATAAGTAATACACCATCCTGTTCAGCATTTCTGTCACTAGTTCATACTGCCCTGATTTAACGCAGCATAAACCTAGTGACAGATTCCCTTTAACATTATCTCCTACTAAGGACCAGTAACTCTACTGTGGATAGTCTTTTTGCATTGAATTGTTTTGAAGCTCTACATGATAAAAAATGGTAAGAACCTCTGAAGTGATTAGAAGTTGTAATGATGACCTAATTATACATTTATTATACTGATGAATATTACAAGTCATTATTAAAGTAGTCTTCATCGTCCTGTTATACTTTCCCGTTTCTGCACCCATTACAAAAAGTGCGACAAGTAAGTCAAATGAATTTCTAGTAGGCGATGTAATGATCATTACCATTCATACATCTATGTATTACAATGATTAATTCACAAACAGTGTACTCCAACCCAATGGATTGCTTCAAAGCTGGGCCGATTAAAAAATCACCAGTGACATCAATCCGGCCCGTAATTCAAGCAGGTACTTGCTGGAGAGCTGGCTGACAATAATTAAGAACTGATGACAGTAGGGCCATAAAAACACAGGCCTGCAGCTGATTAAGATGATACATGTAATACTTATTTATTATCTAATAGATTTTGGCCGTGTTATTAAGGCTTTTTGTAAGGTGAATGTCGTGGATGGTATTAAAGGGGTACTCCAGAGAGAGAAAAAAAACAATGTTTTCAAATCAACTGGTGTAAGAAGGTTATACAGATTTGTAGAGTACTTCGATTTAAAAATTTTATGTCTTCCACTACTTATCAGCTGCTGCATGTCATGCAGAAAGTGGTGTATTCTTTCCAGTCTGCCACAGTGCTCTCTGCTGCCACCTTTTCCATGTCAGGAATTGTCTGAAGAAGTAGAGGTTTTCTATGGGGATTTGCTGCTGTCCTGGACAGTGCCTGTCCCTCCTCAGTCGCCAATTGGCTGCAGGGCTTGCAATGTCACGGCCCCAGAATCCGGAAGTGTCCGCACTTACAGGGCAATAACATAATGGCAGTGGTGCAGGAGCTAGGGAAGCAAGTGTGTTTTTTTTTTTAAACAAGCCATTTCTGGGCATGTTTAAAAAAAAAAAGGCCCTTGCCTGGAGTACCCCTTTAAAAATTCACCATATAAAAAGCATAGCTTTGTATCCAGATAATAGCTGGGAGTCAATAGTAAAGTTTTAAATGCCATACCTAGAATGTTTTTTTCCACCACTACGGGTGTTTTTTATGTTATTTACACCTGTCACAAAAGCTTTTTCTCCAGGTTAAGTGGTGATGAAAGTATTCTATAGTTTCACCACAAGATGTCAGTATTTTTTATGTATGCTCTTATGTGTTGCACAGCTGAAGCTAACAAAGGGTTACTGTTTTGTGTATACAATGTGCTTTTCCTGACCTATAGGAGATGCTCTACTTTCAGCATATCTCTTTCTTTCTCTTGATGTGAATAGGGCCAGGTATAAGCCCAGCAGGCCAGTAGGTTCCCCTTTGATGGTGAAGCGCAGGTGAATTCAAAGATAGCATGCAGTGTGCATAACCACAAGTAATGTCATGAATCACTGATGGGTAGGAAACATGGGTATTATAGCAATAAAAGACGTAGTGTTACCTACCCATCGGTGATTCATGACATAACCTGGTTATGCTTACTGTATGCTATTTTTGAACAAGCACGTAGTTACGTGTGAAACAGCTGTAAGCCTGATACTCATCTGCTATTTGCGTGTTGCTATGTGAAGGAATAAAGTTTATTCACTACTTGCTACAATTTGGTGAGTGCCTCCACTGTCTTCTCTGAAGCTGGACTATCTTTGAATTCACCTGTGTTTCACCATCAAAAGGGAAATCTACTGGCCTGCTGGGCTTATACCTGGCCCTATTCACATTGTGATGTACACCACGTCACTCTGAGTGGTGTCCCCGGAGGAGCTGCGGTGATATTTTGGATTATATGCACTATATAGAGTAGTGCCTATACTGTTGCACAACTCCATCAGGTGAGTGGTGACATGTACACTTGAATCAGCACGGTTTTGAGATATTGCACCCAGAAGCACCCCTACCTGTCTCTTTTGTTTCTTTCTCTTGCACACATTCTTTTCCACCACTCACAGGGTAGATAACACATCCCCTGTAGGAAGTAGTTACTTGGTGGGAGGAGGTGTAGCTTCAGTCTTATCCAGATTCTCGTGGAAGAAGGACACACAGAGCAGACATCCCTGCTGTAGCCAAGCCAGGGCCTGGCACTGCCAGGACCCGTCTGGGACAAGTCAGTTCAGTACAGTGTGTTCAGTGAGTTGGTGAAGAGAAGCAACCAGAGACACTCAGTCCTTCCAGTCTGCCTACTATATCTATTATGCAGTGCTAAATACTGTAAGAGGGAGAAAAGTTGAGGATCATTCGAGCCCACGCTGAGAACCACTCTACAAAGTGCAGGGCAGTACCCTACTACACAAGAAGAGGAACTAGCCTGGATAGAACAAAGCTTTCAGAAGGTCTACATTTTCTATCTCACAGTGCAGGTTAACCAGGACACCCTCGGCAACTTAGCTTCACCCAGGTAACCAAGGCTGGGGCTTGTATCACCCAAGTAGGACGAGTGCCTCGACACTGTAGGGCGGAAGGTGGTCAGACTATAGTCTAAACATGGGTTCAAGTATTTCTCACTCTCAAGTATTCTCTCAACTTCCGGTAAAGCACAGTCCTACATTGGGTCAGGACTCCCTTGACAAACTCTTCTCCTCTACGCTACTCTACTCTAAACTTTCAAGCACTGCTGCAACTACCTCTAATCTACTCTACACTTTCAAGCATCTCATCAGCACCAACCAAGCTAAGCAATAAAATCTGTACAAAGATTATCTATTTCTGCAAAGTATTTTGTATTTTCAAGAGACTGTACAGTAAAACTGTTCTATTTTCCCATCCCTGGGTCATCTTTTCCTACGCACCGGCACCTATACACACCTGTTACACACCTTGGGTTATTTCTCCCCTTTTTGTGGCAGGCGGTACCGATAGTCCAAGTGGGTCAATTGCCACTCAGGACTACCGTGACAAGAGCCCAAGTGACCCATCACAGCCCAGCAGGTCACTGGCCATTTCAGGGTAATATAGTCAGCCATTCTACAAAGCAGGTACCATTATCACACTGGCGTCATGACAATTGTAGAGATGAGCGAACCTGGAGCATGCTCGAGTCCATCCGAACCCGAACTTTCGGCATTTGATTAGCAGTGGCTGCTGAACTTGGATAAAGCCCTAAGGCTATATGGAAATCATGGATATAGTCATTGGCTGTATCCATGTTTTCCATGTATCCAGCTTTATTCAAGTTCAGCAGCCCCAGCTAATCAAATACCGAACATTCGGGTTCGGATTGACTCGAACCCAAACCCGGTTCGCTCATCTCTAGACAATTACCATCTCTGGCTGAACTGTGTCATACCACTGATAACATCTCCCTTCCAGTGTTCACCACACTATGGCCTTTGTCACCTAGTTTTAACTCCCATATGAACCTCTATAGGTTCATGACCGTCACATGACCAAATCAGATGAGAAAAAAAAACACAAAAACACTAGACAAAAAGCATGACTGAAGGAAGCCTTAGGCTATATTCACACAGTAAATTGGAACATTCTTTTCGCCATTAAAACAGTTTTTACGGTATAAAAAAATACACTGTTAAAATCAAAGGATTTCCTTGTCATAATATTTTCTTCTGTATCACATGAAAAATCATCCATTATTGCACAAATGAGAAAAATTATCACCCGTACTGCTGTTAAATTAACTGATGTGTCATTGATTACAATGCGACCAGCTTTGATAGCCATTAAAAAAATGGCCAATTATTATGCAACAATTGATAATTTTCCAATTAAAAAAAAGACTGTCGCAAATAATGACCAAAACCTATCTTTGGTCTTGCTTTAAGACCCTATTACACAAAGGGATTATTGGCCGTGTTCGGCCGATATCAGCCGCTACGGCCAATAATCGCTTTGTGTAGTAGAAGATAACGATCAGCCAACATGTACGATATCGGCTAATCGTTGTCTTTCAACAGGCTGAAACTAAGGATGGTCCAAACCTGCCGAGGTTCGGGTTCGTATAAACCCGAACGCTCGGCATCAGATTCCCGCTGTCTGGCCACTCCGTGCAGCGGGTGGATACAGCGGGAGGACCGCCTGGAAAACTGGCATACAGCCTATGGCTATGGCTGTATCCCAGTTTTCCAGGCGGTCCTCCCACTGTATCCACCCTCTCCACGGAGTGGGCAGACAGCGGGAATCATTGCCGAGAGTTCGGGTTCGTACGAACCCGAACCTCAGCAGGTTCGGACCATCCCTAGCTGAAACACAAACGATCAGCCTAGCAACGATCCGCTGCCGTTGCCCCGTGTAATAGGAGAGGCGGCAGCAGACCACCGCTATCTCCTATGGGCTGCCCGGATGATCTGACGATCGCCCAGGCGCTCCCTTCCCCCCCGCAATTCTATGATTTTGTAATCTCTAATGTCATAAAATTTCTGCAGCAAGAAAAGGGATAAAAGGGGTACTCTAGGCAAACATTAAAAAAAAAAAAACAGGGAGGGCAGAGGGTGGTGGGAACATAACAATTAAGAGATAGCTATTCTGGTGTCCCTGAAGGCCACTATTCAAGATGACCAGCAAGTCTCCTGTATCTCTCATTTTACCCTCTCAGCCAATCAGTGACTGCAGAGGTGTCCCGCCTCAATCATTTATTGGCTGAGTGGGCGCTACTAAGCAGGGCCATGATGTCACAAGATCGGGAGATACAGGAGACTAGCGGGTGACCGTGAGCCGTGGTGCTGTGCTGCGGGGGCAAGGGGTCAGGTAAGTATTACATGATTGTTATGTCCTCACCACCCCCTGCCCTCCCTGTTTTTTTTACATTGCCCAGTGTACCCCTTTAAAAATAACCGGCCGCGTAGAAGAAGAGATGGGTGTAAAAAGGTTTAATTAGCTTTGTTCTATACTCTGATGGAGTTTATTACAAAAGTCAATGTTATTTCCATCCTAAATTTTGTATAGATGGCCGTGAAAAAGGACTATACATTCTGAAGAGGAAGTGAGGTTAAGAAGGAAAATCAATATGAGCCTAGTTATTTATACCAATGATTGCCAGCCTGTCAGACGTGGCACAAGGGCTCCTCTGAGCGCAAAATGACCTTATTTTTCAAGGAGAGGGCTCACTTGTCAAAAATGGGTCACATTTATTTAATTGAATTACAAAACTCCCAGACCGTAGTCTGAAATAAAACCTCAGAATAAAAACATGTTCAGTGATTTGTATAGAACTCACCTGCAGAAAGAAAGATCGTGGCCCGTTGTCTGAAGATTTGTTGAAGTATGGACAGCTGGAAAATAAGTACCTGTATGGATGAATGTGGTTTGGTATAGGTTTTGTTATTATTATGTTTGGGTTAAAGGGGTTATCTGGGTAACAAAAACAATATTCTAAACAATCCCCCTTCCCAATACCACCCTATGTCTAATATACATGTATAACCTATTTTGTACCCTTTTCTCGTTCTTTTCTAATTTTTATCGGCTTTGGACATCCTCTACTATAGGTCCACTCTGACCATGCTGAGCTCCCTCTTCCCCCCTCCCTTTGTGGTCACAGGACATATAATCTCCTCTCTGGGGGCGGGGTTAGCCGTCTATCGACTTGGTAACCCGACCCCTAGGAGGCATCATCTGCATCATTTCCATGCACCTGTGCTGCTTCCATAGACTTACATATGTCCCTGAGCCTAGGTCTCTGTAATATGTAAAGTTATAGCTCTATCTCTGCTTGCTGTCAGTGAATGCAGGCATATGCACCTGTCATTGTGTCTCAGTTCTGTATATTGTAAGGGTTATGGATAGAGATGAACGAACCTTTCGGACTTTTGGTCCGAAAGCAGTTTGCTCAATCGTGATGCCTGCGATCCTGGGTGCATAGTTGCGATCCCGGGAATGTGTGGCCAGGATATTCCAGAGAATGGATCCATTCCCTGGAATATCCTGGCCGCATATTCTCGGGATCGCAAGTATGCACCCAGGATCGCAGGCATCACGATCAGGAAACTGCTTTCGGACCAAAAGTCCGAAAGGTTCGCTCATCTCTAGTTATGGATGTTCTAAGAGTCTGGATGGAACTAGAATGTTTTCATTCACAGTCAGCAAGCAGAGATCTACACCCCCCACCCCAGGTGCAGATGCTGTTATGCAGCACACAGCTACATCATGCGTGTGTCAGCTCTGATACATCATCAGCTAGTATGGAAAACATACTGGGGTGATGTTGTGGTGCCCCGTAAGGGTGTTACTATTGTTTACACCCTGTCTGTACTTTTTGTGGTCTTATTGCAGCCAAAGTAGTATTAAGAGATGACCACTAGATGTCGCTATGTTATGTATTGAAGTGTAGAAGCTGCACAGCTGAAGTGTCTCAAAGGGGTATTGTGTTTGTATGTACCAGAATCTGTGGACCAGTAGGATTTCCCCTTTCCTCTGTCCTATCACCTCTTCTCTCTGCTCTTCTGTTGCACTCTTTTCACCCAACCACAGCGCTCCTTACACTCTCTGTCAGTTTCCCCCGTAAAGATGAGGAGTAGTCTAAGTCAGTGCCCTGCATGGACAGTGGTCCAGGACGCAGGACAGTGCTCTGCTACAAACTAGTACACGCCATGGACTAGGAGAAACAACAGTGCAGGACAGTATCCACTAAAGAGCCAAAGAGCTAGGAAGTTACTGTAAAAGTCTATGAACTCCTTCTTGCAGCGCGAGTGGCAGTCAGCACTCTGCTCATCCCAGGTAACAAGGTCTGGGGCCTGTGTCACCTATTAGTACAGTTCAGCCAACGCTAGTGGGCATAAAGTGGTGTGAAGACTCTAGAAAGGTCAATACACAGGTATAGGTTTTCTCATTCTTCTTCTAAAAGTATTCTTCTATATACTCCAACGTCCGGGTAGAGCACATTACTACTTGAGTTGAGACTCTCACGGCACCCTCCTCTCTACTACGCTACCTCAGTACAACTCTACCAACACAATACATCCTACGCAGCACTTCAGATCTGGTGGTTCTATGTTCAAGTATTTATTGGAACTTTATCAAGTGTATAACCGAGCTCATCTGTATTCCCTGTTGCACATTTGCCAATAGTAAATCAAGTCAACGTTATCCACGGAGTCTGTGATTATTCACTACCACCTACACAGCGTATACACCGTAACCTTGGGACATCTCCCCTTTCTGTGGGTGGTGGGTCCTACCATTCGGGAGGGTCATTACACCGCTCTGGCCATCTGTGACAACATCATCTGTGACTACACTATCCCAAGGGACCTGGTGGCAACCGGACAGGACACTGACCAAAGGGGAAAAGGGTACAACCGCCCTTACACCTTAAAAGCAGGCGTGCCATCACCTGTGTGCCCACCTGGCACTGGCATCAGGTGACAAGATCTTTAGGTCCAGCTGTATCTCGGCCATCCACCACAGTAGTGGCGTCACACTTCCACCTAGCAAGTGACCTGCCGTCCCACCGCTATAACACTATCCGGGGGCTCACCACAATGTGATGCAAAATCAGTGGGAAAAAAACAGTCCTGTGTTTACTGTGCAATAGTAATGACCGCAGTGGACAGGAAAGAAAGCTACAGTAAGGGGGCCAGTACGCAAATGGACCAATCAGAGAAATGCATGATGGGAAATTTAGTTTCCTATCTTGCTTATAGATCGGCTTTTAGAAAAACTTGTAACTCAGGAATGGCAGCATCTAGAAAGACAGAAGACATCTCAAAATACTCAGGGGAACTTGGTGAGTAAAACCAGCTAGCATTTCATTTTTTCGCTCTTAGGTCGAGAACCCCTTTAAATGGAGACTGTGGATCCATTACTGAAGAGATGGACAATGCCATGGGCGGAGACAGAAAACACATGACCCTGCTGTCTGCTCTTTGCACTTGCTATTTGTCGGGGATACCCAGGAGAGATAACTGTCGGGCAAATTATTTTTCGGGTGACTGTAATTAAAGTTGTATGGTCACCTTAAGTCTTTAAGGTGCCCATACAACTTTGACAAATATCAGCCAAACCCATTGACTTTGGTAGATTCAGCATACTGTCTACAGTATATAGTGATCTCCTGACTCTTTCCTGACTAATGATGTAGAGGCTGAGAAGGACTCAGCATGTTGCATTCTAACTTCCCGACACTATTATTCTGGGAGATATAAGTTGCTGCCAAAGCCATTTAGCTGCGGCTTACCCCTCCTTTCTCTGTGGCTGTTAGCCAAATGAACACCTAATGGTTAGCTGGATGGGCAGATTATATTTTGATGCAATGTCGTGGAAGCAAGAAGCTACAGAAGAGCAAAAAATCACCAGACTGGGAGCTGTAGTGGATCAGGGTAGTATGAAAAAAAAATATTTTTTTTTGCAATTAATTTAATTTAACCCCTTTATGACCACAGAACATCAGGAGGCGAGCAAAGGTAGTCGGGCACTGGTCTCCTGTGCAGAATATCATGGGAGCTCAGCTGTTGTCTGACTACCAGAAGCAGACAACCCTCCAATTCTTGTACTTTGGTCATATTGTGATGGTGCCATTTAAGTGGTTTCTGGGTATCTGTCAACCTATCACTGGATGAGTACAGGTTTCCATGGCGGCATAGGGTAAGGCCAGTTGGGTTGGCTATCGACATTAAGTTGACAGGATAATATATTGCACTACAGTAGCTGAGCAGTGTATACATGAGCAATCGGAAGATTGCATTTCAATGTTCCCTTGTGTGAGTAATAAAAAGTAAAAGAGTAAAATTTCAGGAAATATAATTTTATTATATTAAATGAATGTGGTCAATTATGGTTCTATATATTCATGCGATGTTTGATAAAACTGGGCTGCTTTATCCTTTGAATTAACTCCTTGAATCAGTGTTCTCATGGGAGTAAAAGCTGGCAGAGGTTGCTTGGGCACAATGGAGCGAGACTATGCTCTAGTTACGTTTTTTAGAATCAACATACAGTATAACAATGGCGGATCATAATGTGAGCAGTTTCCTGGGGGCCCATGGCCATCCAAACCACCTACATTGCAAGTGGGATCCGTTGATCCTCCAGTGAGCACAGACTGATGTGCAGTCCTGCAGGGTTGTCCCAGATTCCAGGGCGAGCACACTATTTAATTGTGTGTGCACCTTTAAAAAGTATATGTAATTGGCGGTGCACTGACAAGCAGTCAAGACTTCCGGCACAGGCCAATGTCACTAAACAGAAGAGAGGAGTTTGTGGTGTGATTTGCAGCAATGGGGGAGCGTGTGTTAAGTGAATTTGTTTGTTTTTCTTTTCATCATGGGGCCAGCTATTTACTATAGGGCAACTACACTGGGGCAAACTACTATAGATGGACTACACAAAGGACATGTACTAGAGGGAGACTACACAGGGGACATCTACTGTATGAGAACTATGCAGGGGGCCATCTTCTAAAGGCGGACTACACAGAGGGCATCAACTACAGGGAGACTACATGGGGAAAATCTACTTCAGGAGAACTATACAGGGGACCATCTACTATAGGGGGCTACACAGGGGGAAATCTATTATAGGGGACTACACAAAGGGCATGTACTACAGGGAGACTAAACAGGGGGCAACTACTATAAGAGAAATACACAGGGGCAATCTACTACAGGGAGACTACATGGGGGGCATCTACTAATGGGAGACTACACAGGGGAACATCTTCTGAATGGGGACTACAAAGAGGGCAACTACTACAGGGGGAATTTTCTATAGTAGAAGTTCACAGGGGACCATCTACTATAGGGGCACTACACAGAGGACACCTTCTACAGGGAAATTACATGGGAGGGGGCATCTACTATAGAAGAACTACACAGGGGACCATCTACTACAGGGGGGCTACGCAGGGGGAAATCTAGTATAGGGGACTACACAGTGGACATTTACTATAGGAGAACTACACTGAGGGCCATCTACTGGGGACTTCACAGAGGGCAACTATTAAGGGAAGACTACACATGGACCATCTACTCAATGGGGACTACACAGGGAGAGCATCTACAACAGGGAGACTACACATGGGGCATCTACTATGAAAGAACTACACAGGGGGCAGCTACTATAGGAGAACTACACAGGGGATCAGCTATTATAGTGGGCTACACAGGTGGAACTCTGCAAAGGGGGACGACACAGGGGGTATCTCCTGTAGGAAAACTACACAGGGGTCATCTACCATAGGGAGACTACACAGGGAGCAATCTACTATAGGAGGATTAAACAGGGGTCTATCTACTATAGGGGAATGGCACAGATAGGGCGTCTACTATATGGAAACTGCACAGAGGAGGGCACTTATTACATGGGGACTTCACAGGGATGTCTTATTTATTTAGCATTTTTCTTCTTTTTTTTTCATGACATGGGAGTGGTCGTGCCCAAGAGGGAGTGCAGGTTGGGTGGTCAGCTAGGGGCCCAGGGTACATTTAATCCATTAATATACATCTTACTTTGCTGACCCTGCTTCTATTGCCTATATGTGGAATGGATTCATTTGCTTTTTCCATCGTGCTTCCTATTGTTATCTAGCACATAGCTATTTTACATACAATATCATGTAAAATGCAATATTGTCTAATGCAAATGATACTTATACATATATATTTTATTGGTAAGGTACTAGCCTGGCGGGTTCAAAGAAGCCTGCTCTCTGAATTCTTTGTGAAAAACAAGGTCACTGTAATACATTTTACATGTCACTTGAGGCTTGATGTGTTTTACCAAATACCTCAATCTATATGCAGCTCTGTGGCTGGGGGACGTGGCATGCACTGAATGTAAATGCTGGCTGGCAAGCTGCAGGGTTGCAGACTTGGCAGCCATTCCCGGCAGATGATCTAATCAGACGGGTAATATAAGCTCTATAAGTATATGGACATCATTGTCTCCAAAACTAAAGGATCTTATGTGTTCCCTTCCACCCCCAACCCCTTACACCTGTAGCACCGCCATACAATGTCACGAATCAAGGACACAGACTAACAACATAGCCTGGAAACGCATTCCATACCGGCAAACTATGCGAAACGGTTGAATTTACTATGATTAAGTCAGCAACAGAACGAATTATTGTTATATTATAAGATAGATCGAGAGGGTGACGGAGAGTAGGGTGCAGTACGTTTCAACGTTCCTTTCCAACAATGAACATTTTAATTGTGAAGTATAAGAGCAGAATGGAGCCGCTCGGAGGTGAATGGGTTAATGTAAGCGGTACTCCTGGGGACATTTCCTCCCCTTCGCCAGACAAGTAATTTATTCCTTTCTCTGCAGAGGCATCTCATTTTCCAGTGTATTTATCTTCTGTGCACAGTGCTGTCATTCAGCAGGCAATGGCCTCCACAGAGCGTACGGCTCCTACAGAATATCAATGAGTTGTCTGCAACTCCGCCCCAGACCGCAGAGGTGACGTACTCGCCAGTGTTACCAGCAGAGTCCTCCCATGTTTAGGACATGGCAGGTCTGAGCTCAGGTTCCAGAAGGGGTTCCCCTTTTACCGTTCATGGAGTCCCGTCGACTCGATCCTATCGGGTTACTTTAACCCTTCCAACAGCTGGAAGCTCTAAGCTCTTTGCAGCAAACTCGATCCAATGAAAATCCCATCACTGTCTTTAAAGATAAATATGATGGATACATAACAAAATCCATTCATGCGACTAATCCCCTTAAGATAGAATCCCAGGGAGATTGCCGCAAAATGAAGACATTAATTCATCCCATAAACCCTTACAATGACAAGCTTACACAATATTTGCATTGTTTCTGCCTGGTAATGATCTCTAATTCATTTGTATGTATGTAAGATTTTAAGCAATTACTGCGACTCCGTAAGTCTCTTTTTCTTGAGCTTTCTTGAGGCGACGGAGCGATGCTTGTCTTCTATGGATCTATGTTATGTCAGGCTGATGGTCGCATTATTATCACGTTATGATTGATCCATTTAAAGCGTGGTCACGTTTATTGGTAAGAGAGTCACGAAACTTTTTAGTTAGAAAAGGGCACTGTCACTTTAAAAACAAAACTTTTTACATATTTTAAAGACATGTCAGAATACAGGTGATCTGTATACAGAGCAGGAAGAAGTGTACGACAAGTCGCTTCATTTGCAGGTTCCCTGTCTGTTCCTCCTGCTTCATTTCTATGGGGCTGATTCTCTGCAGAGAGATAGAGATTGCAGGGAGACAAGGAGTGAAGCGCTTAGCGGATCACTTGTATCGGTTTTTACCTAATGATCTGACTGTAGGCTCAAGCCTTGACCGATAAAAACTTGTCTTTAGGAGCTGTCAAAAGTTTTTTAAACTGACAGGGGCACTTTAGGTTACATAATGGAATACCCCTTTAAAGCGACTCTGTACCACCAATCTAACCCCCCCCCCCAACCGCTTGTACCTTCGGATAGTTGCTTTTAATCCTTGCCGATGGCTTAGAGTACCCATGCCCTAGGATTGCGACACCCCCCGTCTCTCCTCCCCACCCTCCTCATCATTATGGACGCCCCTGGGTAGTATTTTTCCTATTCCTCACCTGTCTGAACACTGCACAGGTGCCTTAACGATCCAGCTCATGTGCAGTGTTCCCACAGGTGATAAATAGCAGAAATTGTTGTAGGGGCATTCCTAATAGTGGGAGGGACAGTGGGGTGTCGCAATCCTAGGGCATGGGTACTCTAAGCCATGCCAATTTGACACAGGGCTGCAAGTTTAAAAGTTGTTTTATAGGACAATCACTGCATCACCTGCCGAATGGACCCAGGACAGATCTTGGATTAAAAGTAGCAATCTAAAGGTACAAGTGGTTTGGAGGGGCAGATTGTGGGTACAGAATCACTTTAAGGACTGGTCTGATAGTCCTATAGATTTTACTCCACTGTTATAAATAACCAGACCTTCACATTACTTTTGGCAAAAAAATTTTAGCATGTGACTTCAATCAGTCACATTGAATACAGTGCAGAGAAGCCTGACAAAATCTCACTCTGTATTCCTCAAGCTGGTGCCTGCTTGCCCCTAGCCCCAAGCACAGAGGCTAGCCCCCTGGGCAGCTGCTAGACCTCAATCTGACTTTTTGTAATGCCCACTCCATGGCAACAAATAAGATTGCAGCTTTTTTTTTTTCAGAGGCCTTTTTAAAAATGAAAGCTGGAATCTGATTGTTTGCTATGGGCAACTGCTCCTTCACTATAAACCCCCGTAATGCTAACCAAAAAGCCTTTGTCCCTGTGGGAAATGCTTGCTCAGCCAATCAACAACAGAGGTGGTTAGTGATTGGTTGAGCAGGCTGGGGGGCAGTAGAGGGTATAATACGGACAGGGAGCGAAAGGAGCTGCTGCATCTCACACCTATGGCTGACACTAATGACTCTCGGCTACATTAAAAAACTAACGCCAGGATGTTGGTATATAATTCATGTACCACTCATGTATCATGAGTCCCTACGCTAAACCAACACCATGTCGGTCAGCGACCGCCAACCCTGTAAAGCTAGCGCAAGCAGGGAAGGGAGGCCACAGAATGGCCCTGCAACCCCACTGTCACAGGACCAAACCCCGAGGGCCCCCTAAACGCCGCAGGCGCAGATGGCAGTCGCTGACCGACACAGTGTTGATTTAGAGTAGGGACTCATGTGGGCCAGGGGACCTGCACGTGGTACATGAGGCAATATGGTTTGATCAAATTATATACCAACATCCTGGCATTGGTTTTTAAATGTAGTCGAGAGGCATTAGTGTCAGCCATAGGTGTGAGGTGCAGCGGCTCCTTTCTCCCCATGTCTGTATTTTACTTTTCTCTCTTTTCCTGAGTGGCTAGCACTCCTCTTGGTAAGACCCATGTGATCCCAATAAGCAGGAAGCACTTGTGCACACATGGTAAGTACCTCCTAGTTTTCCCATTCTACCTTCGGTGCAGTGTGAGTAGTAAGACCTTGTTCACACATGTGTTGCTTGGTGGCCTCTTTCTCCGCCAGCGGTGTCTGCTGGGTTTCGGGGGGGCCCTTGGGGATTGGTCCTGTGACAGTGGGGTTGCAGGGCCATTCTGTGGCCTCCCTTCCCTACTTGCGCTTGCTTTGCGGGGTTGGTCGTGTGAGCCAGGGGACCTGCACATGGTACATGAGGAAATATGGTTTGATCAAATTATACACCAACATCCTGATGTCGGTTTTTAAATGTAGCCAAGAGGCATTAGTGTCAGCCATAGGTGTGAGGTGCAGCAGCTCTTTCCTCTCCATGTCCGCAATAGTGGGTAGAGATGACCCAGCCCTGTTGCAATGGCAGCTGTTGGGCATCAGGGCACATGCATAAACTTGCTTTATGTTAAATCCACCTAGACCACCTTACTATACAACCTTTGATACAGCTGGAATAGCCCTTAATATTACAATTCTAGAGTAGCCCAAAAGATTCCAGTGCAAAAATACCACTACTTACCACAACATAATCTATGGCAGCAGTGAGTGACTTTTCTATGTTTATAAATGTTGGATTTTAGCATTGCATTGTGATAGAGCAATTAGTACAGGAGAAATGGTGCATAAGTAGCCAGGAGAGTAGTGTTGAATGAGCACTAAAATGCTCAAGTTGAGCATTTTTCAATCTAGTGCTTGACCAGAGTAATGAACCCCATTGAAATCAATAGGAGACTCAAGCAGTTAACCAGGTGCCCCCTGTTCCTTAGAATGGACGGTACCTGGTTTTCCTTCAAGGGATCTGTAAATGAAATGTACCAAAATTAGGGGTAAGCCTTCGATTGACAGCATGATGCCGGAGTTCTAATGTGTCTTGCAGTAACCCGAGCACGTCAAGCATGGTTCTTGGTCAAGCACCCCCGATGCTCAATAGAGCTTGCTTACTCAACACTACTAGATAGTAATTTTTCTTATTGGATTGGATCCAGCTTTTCCCGGCACTAGGGGTGAAGTGGCAGGGAGCGGAGCAAAGGCCGGTGAATCAATGAGCGGAGCGCTGATCAAATGAAGTGCTTGCTTTGTTTAGATGAGCGATTCACTTATCTCTAACAGCAACCATATCAAACCGAAAAACCAATAGCACAAAACTTTGAATACTTAGGTACTGAAGGTATGTAGCTATATGCCTATGTGAATGCATTCGTCTGCCTTCCATTATAAATAGATAAATATATATATTTTTCTTAACATTGAGTTCTATTGAAATGTATATCAGGACATTTAGTTCTAAAGCCAACAAAATATGTGAACAGGTTTTTACACGTTGGATAGAGTAGTCGACTACATTCTATTGCTATGATGAAGAATGGATATACAATGGATATTAGGCCATATAGGGTGTATCTTTCACATATTTTTGCCCCCCTCCCCATTATTATGGCCACAAGCCTTGGCCAGACCATGGGTCAAGTCTATGAAAGGTCTGTGATGGCGTTACTTTCAGTGATTATCTGTAAATGCCCCCGTATTATGTGAATACGGTCTTTACAGGTGAGTCACGTGCAAAGTGATGCAGGGCACATAAGGGTCAAATGTTTTTCTAATTAGGAGAGTCTAATTGTGGGCTACACATATATTATGGCAGCTTTTTTTTTTTTTTTTTTTTATCCAATATACAGTACCTTGTGACTAAATAAGAAAAATATATAGCAGCTCAGTGCACTGTGTGAACCTGGCCTGTGGAAGAAGAAACCACAGGCTGCCTTTGAACGGCTCCTTATAGCAGTAAAAAGTTTTCTGGACTATATAATTTAGCACTTACACACACTTGAGTTCTGTACAGGGGATAAGGTTATGGTCTCCTTTACACAAAAGCCGTATGGTATGACCCTAAAGAAAATCTGCTTCTTGATGATTGGTTGTAAATGTTGGCTATAATAATAATCATGTATATATATAAAAAGTCACACTTTAAATAGTAAAAATCTAATAATTTACAAGGTGTTGGAGTGTGGACCCTGACAAGTTATTCAGATGAGAGAACTTGCTGAAACTTGCGCAAACCCAAGCGATCAGAATTTGTATCCCGCTGCCTGAAAAAGGTGGATGCAACCTGAGAACTTCCTGGAAAACATGGATACAACCTAAGGCCTATGTCTGTATCCATGTTTTCCAGGCAGTCCTTGGGCTCTTTCAACCTTTTCCAGACAGCAATTCGGTTTTGCGCAAGTTTCAACAATTTCGATGATTTCTACCCTCATTATCTACATGTACAACTGTGTCCAGTCTTACCTTTCCTTTAGTTCAAGTGTGCCTGTCACATTACAAAAGTTTTGATGCATCACACAGTTATGTCAAGAGTTTTGATCATTGGGAGTCTATGTTAGTGTTCCTGGAAAGGCTGGGGATACAGTGTACCTAGATAGGGAGGAGTCTGTGCAATAGTGTAGCTGAATAGGGGGACGGCTGTGGATATAATATAAATATAATGTGTATAGGTACAATATATCCACAGAACCCAGGTGCCTAATTTGCATATGGAATAAAGTAAAGATTTCCGAAAAAGGGTGATGAGGATCAAGGTAAGAACAGCCTACTTCAGGAGCAGGCTACAGCCATCAGGGCATGCTCACATTCCAACATACATATGTTTTGTAGCAAAACTTGTAAAGCCAGGAGAGTTACTCGCAGTGAGGTCACCAGCAACTTGACCTCAAATTAACCCTTCCGGCATTACAGAGTGCAGACACAGCCAGCCAGGGCCAGAGACTGCCGTCCATCTTGGAAGGGAGAGAGCAAGAAGAGAAATCAGAGTGGAGATGGATTGAACAGCTCACACACAGTTTTCTGTGTCTTCAGCACAAAGCACCAGGCTGAGAACTGGGGGGGAAGGAGACTGAAAAGATAATAACAAGTATGGAATGAATTGTTAGCCTCCAGGAGGAAGAATGATTCCACATGTATTAAACCCTTTAAAATTGTTTAACGTTAGCACAGTTGTCCCCCCTGATGTCTACTTTTGCCTGTATATCATCCAATCTTATGGCCACCACAGAGATTGTTCTTTGATGAACATTATAAAATCAGGATACAACGAGTTAATAATCTACCAAAGCAAACGACACAGCAACTCAAAGCAAAACACTAATGGACATTTTATTTTTATAGCAGCGTTTTTTTTTTACTGTGTGTTTCCCCCCCCCCTAATCTCTTTTATTACCATTTGCTCACTGTCACCTATTTAATTAATTTAGGGAAGTTGATATTTGCTCATATTGATTCTTGCGCATTCATTTGTATTTCATTTGTTATGGCGCTGGCATTTTAAGCATCTTTTTGTTGCTCTGTGGCATTGTAAACAGTAGATTGAATATGAAATATATGCACATGTAATTTGTATGCTGTGTCTGCATAATGTGCCGAGTTGCAAATTGAAGACAGCTTGTCTGAGAATAGACTGCCCGGGGAAGAGGGAATGAGGACAGGAAAGCAGTAGATCATAGGGCGATGATAGCGGGAGTAGGAAAAGGTAGTGGTGGGTGAAAGAAGGATAAGAGGGGGGGGGGCATCAAGTAAGAGGGTTTCATCAGATTCCTTCATCCATGTAAGACAAAGAGTTAAAGAGAAATAAGTACAAAGCCTTCAGCCTGGTTTTGGTGCTAATGGTCGAAAAATGCACGACAGGTAGTCTTTTGTATCTCCCGGCTTCCTCAGCTGTCATTTATCCAGCATCACCTTCTGCCTGGCACTCCATTTAGAGGAAAAGCCATCTTTTTGCTCTGCCATTATTCTAGCCGAGCCATCTGTCCCTGCAGCGATGAAAACCCTGATTGCTCCGCGACGGCCTTAACCCACCGTCCGCTCTGCATACCAGAAAGGAACACGTTGGCTGTCAATACTTTATCATCACTTTAAAGGTCAACTGTCCTGTCTGACCTTTTAGCACATCTCCAGTTTACACAGAGACAGATGTATCAATTGTTCAATACGGCTCGACCAAACACTCCCGCCGAGTGACAGTACCACACACGGTCTGCTCTGCCGTTCCCGAGACAGGTTGAGCGATACACTTCCAACACCTTAGATTATAAGAATACATAGGAGCCCGGAGCTCCTCCCAAAGCAAGGTGACATTTCAATGCACAAAGAACAGAGAAACGGGTGACAGGAGTGACAGCTGCACATTTTATGATAAGGAGTGGGTGGAGATCCAGACAGGTGCACAATGAGAGATTGCTGTGCTATACACCATACCCTGGAAAGCACAAAGAATGGAGAGCAAGGAAGCCATGCACGTGTGCTGCCCTATTATGAATGATTGGGTTCCTTGTGGCTATAATAGATGCTAAATTATTAACAGATAATTACATCGCTTAGCTGCTACTAAAATATTAAGACACACTTGTCCCCAAAGAGGCAAGGTGCCAGCGAAATATCCAGTAATGAATAGCTAAGGGGAAACTAGGAAGGAGGGTGCTACATGTCACAGTATCAGGGTAACTCATTCACTGCTGGGGCCACACATTGCATCCATATTGCATCCATTCTTCGCTCTCTGTAATTTCCAGCTAATGTTAATCTATAGGGCTAGTCACGTGACTACATATTTTGGAAACGAAGCGTGCGCTACTTTACTCCATTCTACAGGATGTGCCCGTTAAAGCAAATGCACCATTATGAATAGTGGTGCAGTCCTTTTTTCTAAACGTTGTCTGGTTCCCGCTCTTGCCTCCATTCTATTCTTGTGCCTGTGCAGCGAAGCAATCGGGGTTGCCATTGGCAGGACTAGCTTTGGCGGTGTTGTGGTTGCTAAGTGGGTGTAGGGTCGTTTGGGCACTTGTCAAGGTAGCCTGGAGTGCTGTTGGTTAGGGATGATCCAACACCAATCGAACTCGAACCTTGTTGAACCTTCCGCATTTGATTCCTGATGCCTTCCCGGTCTGTGGGGAAGGAGGAGACAGCCCGAGTACCGCCTGAAATTCTGGGATACAGCCTATTACCTAGGCTATATCCTGGCATTTCAGGCGCTACTCGGGCTGTCTCCTCCTTCCACACGGAACGGGAAGGTATCGGAAATCAAATGCGGAAGGTTCGACAAGGTTCGAGTTCGATAGAACCTAACTTTTTCCAGTGTTCGATCATCTCTAGTGCTGGCACCCACCCCCGGTCAGAAAGGCACTGCTTCCGCAGGTTTGGATAGCCCAAGTGTACCTGGTGTGTAGGTGCAGAACGATAGGCCTAGTAGTCCAATAGCTTAAAAAGAATAAAATCCGTTCACTTAAATTCTTCAGTGCAATACAACAATAAGGCTTCAGTTACTGCAATTTCAGGCAAGAGGTAGAAGCAGTAGTAACTGTAGAAGTGAGATCCCTTATAGATCCCTTACTTGATCTGACCACCTTATGCCCTACCACCTAGATGCCCGTCCTGTAAGGGTAGTAAGAGGTCACAGGTCCCTGTGCTGGATTGAGCAAACTTCCTGTAACTTTTCAGAATGGCCGTGCATTACAGTAGGATGCAAAAGGAAGTTTCAGCTTTGACCTACTGGGGTCAGTACCTAATTCAGGTATGCTGCCATGTGTCTTGTAGAGAGTATCCCTGGCATGGACAAGGTGATCCTCAGTGGAAGTCCTCTCCTCCTGAGTGGTCTAGCACTGCATACTAGTGGTGGTTGCTTTCATAAAAATAGAAAAAAGTCTTTTGGTCCCTGACAAGGGTCCTGGACTGAGCCAGGCCCTGGCTTCACTGCTGCAGGAACTGTGTCTTTGTTTGATCTCTCTAACAGAACTGACTAAAGAACTCTTCCCACCAGGAGCTAACCTACCTGTTATAGGGACCAAACTAGCTTACTTGTGAATGGTGGGGCTGTGTGGTGTAGAAGAGAGATGAAAGAGGATAGGATAGAAAAAGGAGGGAAAACACCTGCACCTGATAGGAGAAAAACAAACATATGACAAATAACAGTTAACCCAGTGTTTCCCAGGTGCATAAAAGACTTGGTGGCGCAAGGAGGCGGCACTGGAGGCAGCACTCCCAAGTGTAACATTATCACCTTCCCTCAGTGATGCAGCTCCAGTAGAATCAAGCATGGCCGTATCACCAAGGAGACATTGTGACAATGGGAGCGCTGGGCCCACATCCAGTACATAGAGCCAGTTCCCATGCTCGGTGCCGTTCTATTCTTGTGCACGGACCTAGCTGTATGCACTGGAGACGGGCCAAGCACCCAAAAAGGTAAAATTATCTCCTTCCCTCAGTCACACGACTTAAATCAAGCATGGCCGCATCACCAAGGGAGGGGGGTAATGTTACACTGGGGGCACTGGGCCCACCTCCAGTGCATAGAGCCAGGTCAGTGCACAGGGAGAGAATGGTGTCAAGCATGGGAAACATTTGGCGGCATTTTGAAAAAAGGACCCTACCACCAGGGAAAAAAGTCAGTGGGAAAAAAAAGTCACTATTCATGACATTCACTTAAAAATCTATGGACAGGGATTACAACTCTGGTCCAATAGGGACCAAATGCATCTATTTTACATCTGTTTTTCAAAGTGTATTTTCAATTTCCTATCCAGAAACTAGATCATCATTATTAACCCCTTGGTGATCACTCATACATGTTTTTTTTTCAGCAGACACTGAAGGGTTTTATGACAGGCCACAGCTAACAGCTCAATGTCAAATAATCAGGGAAAGGGATGGGAGGGGGAGAGGAGGCATCACAGGCACTTCAGGAGCTTGGAAACTCCTCTTTGACACTTTGCACTTGTATATGTTATGAAAGCAGAGACAGATATATGACAGGTACCATGTGTCTCCAAAAGTCTGATTTTTCCCCATTGCAACCAATGACAGCTCATTCTACGAGAACATTCTGTGAATGCTGAGCTGTGCAATGGTGAAATGGGACAGTTCTTAGATAGATGTTAGGGTATTACAGCAAGCTGTATTTTTCCTGCAGCTGATGATGGGTGCCAAATTTGTAAAATGTTTTTTTTATTCTCAACCAGGTGCCAAACAGGGGGGCCAAACTGCTGAAGTGCTACAGCTTGCCACGCCTTCTCACTCCCCTTCACCTCCCAGAATTCTGCATCTGTGGGTAATGTCGACTAACTGGCACAGCATGGCTCAACGTTCATGTATTACCTGTGGAGAGGGATAATCCACAACCAGACTGCTCTGATACCAGCTAATTTCTCTGAGAACAAAGGGTTCAGGCAGTGAAAATCCAACCAGATAATGTCAGTGGAGACTCAGGAGGCCCCCATACACCTACTGATGGCCGAACAAAAAGAGGGTCCACCAGGTAGCTTTAAAGAACCTAAAACTTCTGTATAACATTTAATTTAACTTCGAACAGTTGCCATAACTAAAGTGGTGGTCAATCTAATATTCTGACTTTAAAGGGGTTATCCAGTTCTACAAAAACATGGACACTTTTCCCCCTCTCTTGTCTCCAGATTGGGTGGGGTTTAAAACTCAGTTCCATTAAAGTAAATGGAGCTTAATTGCAAACCACACCTGACCTGGAGACAAGAGAGGGGGGAAAGTGGCCATGTTTTTGTAGCGCTTGATAAGCCCTTTAAGCAACTCTGTACCGGCACCTTGCTGGGGTCGTCCTGTCTCCCAGTGCAGGTATTTAGAAGAAAAACTACTTTTATCAAACTGACGTGGCCTAGAATATAAGTCCCCTAGGCCTGCGGTGCCTCTCTCCATGCTTCCATCCAGCCCAGGGGCTTGCTGAAAGTGAAGTGAGGCAGGGAGAGAGGTGCCGCAGGCCTAGGGCACTGATGCTCCAGGCCATGTCAGTATGCCCACCCCGCCGCATTGATCAAAGTCCTCTAAATACCGGCACCGGGAGACAAGCCAACCCCCACAACCAACAACGTATTGCCGTTGTTTCGGGGTGGCAATGTGCCGGTACAGAGTCACTTTAATGTATTCACACAGAGACCATTTTTTGGACGATGACAGCCACTACTCCCTGTTCTGACGCTCTTTGGGCAGTCGTTTCCATGAGTACACCGCCTCATCGCCTTCCGGAGCTGAATACTACCATTTTAATGAATGTATATAAGCGAGAACTTTGGCCTCTGTATAGCTCGGCACTTTTGTTTTGCTCAAGGCTGCCATGTATTTGTCGGATCTCTCTGTATATAAAAGGTTGTGTTGTAAAGTTATTAATCTTCTCACAGCCGCGCTGAATGTTTGCTATGTGCAATTCCGTATTAGATACTCTTTAGATGTGTCCTTCGCATTATTTTTTACCTCGCATGCCCTTTCTTTACTGCATCCACGGTCTATATGTTACAATTATTTTTCTATGTATCCTTTCACAAACATAAGTACTTTATATTACGAAAACACGGTTGTGGTGCCAACAAGAGGATGGGAGGAGTAGTCCAGGGTAGCTGAGGGTAGTAGTCCTTTTGGAAAAGTCTATAGTAATGTCACAGATGGCTTTATGGCTGGCTAACCTTGTAGACCCCCACCACCACCACCACCATCACCACCATCAGTAGACCCATGCAACTTTTGTAAGAGGGGGGTTGCACAATATAAGAAGCCCCTGATCCCGGGATAGACTTGAGTTAGGTGTCTGGAGAGGTATATGTGATATTATGTCAATGAGATTGGTGCTCGTTTGCACTGCCTTCACACAGCACAATTACAATTGAACACAATCGAACAGTTGGGCCTCACAAACGATCCCTGTATCATTTGTGCAGTCAATAAAATACACTGCCGCACTTCCCCTGTTTACACGAGGACATGTGCGGCCAATAAAGAATGATTTATAGGGTTGGTTGAAATATGCAATTAGCCGAGGATCAGGCGTTTTCCTGCTCCTTGGCTGATCGTTGACAATTTTACATGGGCCGATTATTAGCCAAATGAGTGTTTCTAGCAACTTGTTGCTAATAATTATAGAATATAATCGGCCCCTGTACAAACTGATAACTTAAAAAGAGGTGTAAATGTTGTTGAAGTGGAACTATCAGCAGACAAATGTAACCTGGTAGCTCCCTAGTGAGCACAAAGCGCTGAGGATGAAGGTATGCCTCTTACCTTTATTCTCAACGCCGTTACCATGTTGTTAGTTGTGGCCAGTAAGCTGTGCTGTCCAAGCCCTGGGCCAGCCCCTTCCATTGATAATCATTAGAGGGAGCGGGATGGTCGGGGGGGCCATAACGCTGCCTCCATGTGGCCACCAACCCCCAGACAGCCCCTTCCATTGATCATTAGGGCTAGCCAGGGGTGGATTGTCAGGGGGGCTCTGGTCCTCTGCCGGCCCACCGCAACTAATTATTATCAATGGAAGGGAGTGGCGTTGGGGCGGGCCAAATCGATGCTCGGAGGAGCAGTAGCCATGCCCCCAGTGCTCCTAACGGTTTACCGGGCACAGCTAACAGCATGGGAACAGTGCTGAGGATAAAGGTAAGAGACATACCTTCATCCTCCGCACCCTGTGCCCACTAGGGAGCTATGAGCACATTAGATTTGTCTACCCTGCTGCAAATAAAAGACAGTACATTCTGCTTAAAGGAGAAATGCCAACAAATTTAAATAAAGGAGGAAGCTGCCAGGAGGGGCGGGAGGGGTGAAAATAATAAATAATCTAAACTCACCCATGCCTGTTTCTCCATTGCGCTGCTAACCTGCTGACCAATGCCGGAAGTAATTTTCGTCTGGTTGCGGCTCTCTTAGCTGCAACGTCACGGCCCAGCTGAAGTATTGCCCACTTAGTCAGTCAGTGACTGGGGCAGTCATTGATTAGCTAAGGGGGGTACATGACATTGCAGCTAGGAGAGCCGCAGGTCACCGCGGTGGCTGAGCATAACTGTACTCGGCAATCACGGCTGAGTAGCTGATGACGCGGCAGAGGTGGGCCGGCATGAGGAACAGCTGGAGCGGTCTGGCCAGCCTCCCGAAGATGACATTGTTCGACCCAAAATGGCAGCCGTGGTCGACAGTAATCTGGTGAGTATACTGCACCACACTTCCGGGGTAGGGGGACACGGGGAAGGGGGCCATTCACTTACATAACACACATTACAAAGTTGTATAACTTTGCAATGTGTTATTTAGTGAATAATTTTTAAACGCCGCACTACCCCTTTAAGCGATGGCAGAAGAGTCCTTGCTCAGCTATTCCCTCTTCTGGCCAGACGATTCCCCCTCTAGGAGAAAGAACAGGATTTGAGGGATTTTATACCCTCCTTAGTGTGAATCACTGCAAATGACCCGGAGCTACCTCAGGTGAACATAAAGGGGAATTCTCATGACCTAATTTTTATCAGGTGATAAATAAAAAAAAATAATAATTTGGGCCCTTTTCTCTTTCCCTATGGTTATCAGCTTATTACCTAGGTTACCGACCACCATTTTCCACTCTGATGGTTGGGCTGGGTTGTGACATGACTTGGTGGGAGTGGTAAGTATGCTTTTAACCCTTCTATTTCTCCCTCTGAGATCCCATACGTCTCCAGGTCTTATAGATTGTTCCTGGAGGTGTGTGTTATTACATTGGGGGACACAGAGATGCCGAGCTGAATTAGCTCAGCACTCCTGCATCCCATCCTCACACCCCCACACCCCTTTCTGCTGCCAAACCAGAAAGTGAGAGTGGGGAGGTGAGAATACCCCTTTAAGCAACTGGAACTGCGTGAAACTCACCAACAAAATCCAGGACTTGGTTATCTTTCTTGCAGCAGTCTGTTCACATCTCTCTAGGCCAAATTACCTAGTTTAGACTGATTCCATCTTTCTTGTGTTGGTGACACGTGCTGGATTACCTGGCTGCACCATGGTACTGCAGTTTAGTTATCCAGGAGCTGAGAGGGCACGAGCTGCATTACCATGCAGAATCACATTTGTATGAATGTATCACCCAGGCTTTACATCTCAGGGTTCTGACTTTAACGGTCTTCTTGCAGTCCTACCTATGGATGGTCAACCTGAAAAAAAATCAATTGAAAATCTCGGAAATCCCTTTAAATGTGTCACTTCCTTCAATGCCCAAATTTACAGATATAAAATCTTAATCGAGGCAATAAAAGTATATTATCCATTGCCTCAAACATATTTGGACATTGTCTTTTACTTTTTTCTCATTCTCTTCTTGTACTTTTTAAATAATCAGCAAGAACTGGCATGTAATCCTTACGTGATATATACTACAAGAATAATGGACGCTGTCGTCCCTGGTTAGTGATGTGCGGAGTCTGCGTTCACTGCATTTACTTTTCTTCTGCCTACGTGTTAAGTGTTTATTATCACTAGTGTTCACAATAATCTTCTCTGGTCTCCAATTTACTGGCTGACTCAGTCCTTGATAATAACATAGCTCACATCTCTAGCCATCTATCTTCCTGTGCAACAGAGCCAGCCCTGCTTCTAAGTCTGAAATCCACCATTCTGCATCACTCATGTGAGTCTAGCCTGACAATATGTACAGGTACAAAGAGAGAAGAAAAAAAAAAGGTACCCCCAGAATATTGCCCCCCCTCCCCCCACCAAAGTCTTACCATCCTTTGGCTCCTCATTGTGGCAGCTATATGTAGAGACATGCAGCAGCTAGACTTCTGTTCTTCTAAGACCCAGCTTTAGTTAACTTATCTAGCACCTAGGACTTTACTGCATTGAGCGCTGTAACCAGCAGCCGGCGATGTATGGTGCTTGTGAAATCATTGGTTGTCCGACGTACATCGCTATTCCATGCGGCGATGCGCGGTCGGTGCCCAATGATTTTAGGTTTGAACCTAAATAAACAATCAGCGAATAACATGATTATCGGCCGATCATGTCTCTATTCCAGGGAGTGATTATCGCTCCATGGAATAGACCCCTTAGGCTCTACTAGGCTACTAGTGCTCCACACCGATGAGGGGCAACACCCCGAAACAGCTGGTTGTGGATGGAGTACCCTAATACTTGAACGAGCACCAAGCTCAGACAAGTATGTTCGCTTATCGCTAATATGTGGCCTTGGTTTTTCCCTTGCCATTACATTGACTTATAGGGCCACTTAATATGGTGGTTTCCCTACAGGAGCCGCCCCTTGGCTGGAGGGATATCTGGCTAGTCCTGTGTTTCGAGGCTCCATTGGCTCTTTTTTTGTATATCTAATAGTTGTCATCCATTCTAAAGAATTAGCATCATCCTTGTTTCTGCCCTGTAGCTTGCTCAATAATCAAATTACAAGCAATACAAGTCTATGGAGATTGGTGGAGGAAGATGGGAGGACAAGCGCCTGGGGACACAGGCAGAGAGAGACAGCAAAGGGACAACTAAGAGATCTCGCCCCAGGGCTTTAAACACAATTATGAGGCCCCGAAGCAAGCAGGAGCCTGGAGCAGGTGATGTATGCTCCTGGGCCGTGGGCGTCAACGGCGCTAAGTTTAACATACGCGCAGCGGGATGAAAATCCCGCTGTGAGTGTGTCAGCCCATTGAAAGGCATGGGCAAGTATCCACATCGGATTTCGCAAGAAATCCGCTGTGGGGACGCTTTGTGTGAAAACACAATTGAAGCATATCCTCTTCTGCCCACCAACACTGTAAGAGCTGAAAATTACAGATTTATGTTGCAGAGCAAAAATCTGCCCTAAGGATTGACTTCTATAAAGGATCCCATACATTGCACATACACAGAAGAGGAGATGCTGCTCCCCTGTGTTTCTATGAAATACACTCTGAATCAGCAGCATTAAGGACATTATAGAGCAGTAAGAGTTGTTTAAGCTACTAAGTTACGAATCCAGCCACTGGTGTGAGATCTAACACTTACTATAAATTGCTGTAGTCTCTGAATGTCTCTGTCTTTCCCTGCTTCTCTACACTCTACACCCCCCTTCCATTTCCCATTTTGATAAACTTGCATGGAAGCTGTAACCTGATCCCTCAGTGAGCTGAACTATCTCTAAATGGAATTGAGCTGTTTTTTTTAGCATGAATGACATTAGGAGCTGTGGGGACATTAGGAGGTGTGGGGTCAGGAAAGGAGCCTTATCAGTTGATAAAGAGACATTTTTCCTCGTGGCATACACACAGGATTATTATATAAGCTTGTACTGTGGATTCATAGTGTAACCGTCCTTTCAAACAACTAGTACAAGCGAATATAAGAAAGTCTCCTTCTGTACTCATGCACTTGCTATGGGACCTGTGGGACAGGGGGCCTGGGCCTCCATCGTCAAAACATGGGTTCTGCCTCCATGGTACTAGCAGGTGGCAATGTCAGCTCACTCACCAACAGCACCTTTCTCCCCCAGAGAGACAGTGGCTCGACATGGCAGTGACAGGAGCAGGCACTGCCACCACTGGCTGCCGCTTGAGCTTCCTGCCCTCATGTCGGTACCCCCCCCCCCGACCGGACAGTGACAGCTGGAGAAGATGCCCTCCTGCCCTCCCGTTGGCACCCTGGCACATGCACCCCCAGAAAGTAGGGTCAGCGCGGCAGCACTGCTGGCACACTTTTCCAGAACCTTCCCCCCCCAGCACTATTCTCCTTTGGGTCATGTGAGTATGTCCATGGGGGTGGGGGATGTACAAGATTCATGGGAACCCATAAAGTCTCTTGCCATGGAGCCCCATGTATCCTCACTATGTCCCTGCTGTCCCCCATCACTTCTTCTCTGTTCATTATCAAAGAAAAGCCCTCTACATCACAGAGCAGCAGAGTTGGGAAGGGTTTGCACTAGAGATGAGCGAACCGGGTTCGGGTTAGAGTCGATCCGAACCCGAATGTTCGGTATTTGATTAGCTGTGGCTGCTGAACTTGGATAAAGCTCTAAGGTTGTTTGGAAAACATGGATACAGCCAATGACTATATCCATGATTTCCACATAGCCTTAGGGCTTTATCCAACTTCAGCAGCCACCGCTAATCAAATGCCGAAAGTTCGGGTTCGGATCGACTTGAGCATGCTCCAGGTTCGCTCATCTCTAGTTTGCACTCCTTATTATTACCTATGGAGGGAAGAGGGGCTGAGGAGGAGGATTGAGCAGAATGTAGTAGAGAAGCAGCCTGTGCAATGTGCAGACTTTATGGCCACAGAAAACGCTGGATTCACAGGTCAGACTGCTCAGTGCTGCTCTGGGAACTTATTATTATTTGCTACTGTGAGGATTGAAGGATGTTGTGTATATAAAATATAGTGTATAGGAGGCAGCACATAGGCTAATCTGCACCTACACTGAGCATAGGAAAAACAGACTAAGAGATGGAGTTTGCAGGGTAGTAACAAGGGGGGAAATGGCATATAGTAGTGGTAGAATGGGCTGATATAGTCCTGCTCCTCATATAC
This sequence comes from Dendropsophus ebraccatus, assembly GCF_027789765.1. NCBI lineage: Eukaryota > Metazoa > Chordata > Amphibia > Anura > Hylidae > Dendropsophus > Dendropsophus ebraccatus. Next base: position 62,051,856 of record NC_091466.1, read on the forward strand.
ATACACAGGACAACAAAGTCCCCTGAAATCATAACTACACTATAAGGACCCATTTAATGGTAAAGCAGTGACCATCAGGTAAAGATGGCTGCCAACCAGGCGTAGCAGTATACAGTATAAAAGCTTTACATGTAAATATTTTCTTCACTGTTCTAAAGCAGATCTATTCCAACCGAGGCGGCAATCACTATAATGTCTGATGAACACTACAGGGAGCCCTCCCATGCTGCACCACACCTGCGATCTGCGGTGATACAGGAACATTTATACACCTCTCACTGCTGCAAGATGTACCATTCAACCTGGGCATATTTTTATTATCCAGTTTATATCATTCTGCCAGGTTTCAGCTAATTCTGTCGCTATATTCCGTGTCTTCACGTTACTGTTTACATCGCATTGAATAATTAAGCAGTTGTCATTCGTCTATAAGGGGCTTCACGCTGCGGCTTCTCAGCTCCCAACCATAGGAACTCCATGGGCAACAATACCGTGACACCCTATTGAAGGGTTAATCTTGCAGCCTGGTTTATACCATCAAATCTTATCAAGGAAAATGTTCACATGTGAACATTTGATTTAGGGTGCCTTCATACACACCGGATCCGTAGCAGATTCGCTTCTAAATCCGCTGCGGATCCAGTGTCAGTGCATCCCTATGAGAATACATACTCGCAGCGTGATTGACATCCTGCTGTGAGTATGTAAGTTAACCCCCCGGCGGCCGGAGCATACATCACCTTCACCTCGCTCCAGCTTGCTTCGGGGGTTCTCGGCAGGACGTCTTGCTCTGCCAATCAGTAGCTGCGGCGGGGAAGCGCAGTGATTGGCTGAGCGAGACGAGCAGACACCAGGAATCCCCAGAGCGGTTAGGAGGTGATGTATGCTCCGGGTGCCGAGGGGTTAACTTACATACTCGCTGCGGGTTGTCAACCCGGCTGCAAGTATGTATTCTCATAGGGATGCACTGACACTGGATCCGTAGCGGATAGATTTGTTATTTACTTCTATTTAAAAATCTCAAGTCTTAGCATACTTACCAGCTGCTGTATGTCCTGCAGAAAGTGGTGTATTCTTTTCAGTCAGACACAGTGCTCTAACTTGTGCTGCCACCTCTGTCTGTATTAGGAATTGTCCAGAAAAGGAAAAGTAGTAAATTCCCATAGAACACAGGTGTCAAACTTAGGCCCTCCAGCTGTTGCAAAACTACAATTCCCATCACGCCTGGACAGCCATATACTACTGGGGAGTGCACAGGGGGGCTAAATACTACTGGGAGAATGCACAGGGGGTCTAAATACTACTGGGGGAGCGGACAGGGGGACTATATACTACTGGGGAGTGCACAGGGGGGCTAAATACTACTGGGGGAACGCATAGGGGGCTAAATACTACTGGGGGAGCGCACAGGGGGACTATATACTACTGGGGGAGCGCACAGGGAGACTATATACTACTGGGGGAGCGCACAGGGGTCTATATCCTACTGGGGGAGAGCCCAGGGGTATATATACTACTAGGGGAGCGCACAGGGGGACTATATACTACTGGGGAGAGCCCAGGGGTATATATACTACTGGGGGAGCAACAGGGGGTCTATATACTACTGGGGGAGCGCAACACATTTACTAATGATGTTCAGCTCGGACCTTTACCTGACAATAGACCCCGGTAAGTGGACCTTCACTAAAGGTTGTTGAGTACCCCTGCTCTACGATATAAGACACAACATACACCTCCCTATTGGCGTCTTTCTTATATCTGTGATCTAAAACATAGATGCGAGTTATACAGAAATAATTTTTTTTCCCATAAATCCCTGCTTGTCTTGAGGCTGTGCAGGTAGCATTGCAGTTTGTCTGCCCCTCCAAGCATCTCCCACAGTTGTCATGGCAATAGTGCGGTTGCTGGAAGAGCGGGGCTCAGTATAGACAGACACAATTGCTATATTTGTAGCTGCGGATTCTGTATTTAAAAATAATGATATGACGCCTATAGCAGACCACCGTTCTCTGCTCCATCATAATCCCCCCTACATAAGATCTCATCCTCTCAGGTGTATCAGGTCTGTCTGTGCCGCCTTAAAAGATGTCACCTTGCAAAACTACAACTCCCATCATGCCTGGACAGCCAAAGCTTTAGCTTTGGCTGTCCAGGCATGATGGGAGTTGTAGTTTTGCAACCACTGGAGAGCCCTGGTATAGAACATAGATGAGCAAATTGTTAAAGACCGTCATTTTCACGGACGCTGATTCGGTGTATATCGCATTTTAGGATTTTTTAGGCAATATACAGTATATATACTATTTTCGGATACAATTAGGGTAGAATGGCTTTTTATTACGCTGTGATGTAGCATCCACAAAACAAAATGGAAACCACTGGATTGCACCATCCATGTCCCTTATAAATAGTGAAGAGCTTTTACACTGGACACTTCTTTCCTTACACCAGAGCGCCATCTTGTGGCCATGTAAGTAAATGCATTACTTAGATCTGTGCTGCTCCTGCCGCTAATATATAGGTCTCACCTACAGTATATCATATGGGGTTGTTTTATCTTAACCCTCCTATTTATTATCAGTCATTTTAGGATGTCAATTCTTAACCCTTTATTGACCTCCAAATTTTTTGTTTAGATTTTTTTTTCTCTCCTCATGTACTAAGGCCAATTAAGTTTTTATTTTTTCACTTTTAAATTTAAAAGTTAATGTAAAAGTAAATTTAAAAGTTATAAATAATAATAATAAAAGCACAGCTACTTTCTTGCAACAACAGCGCCACCCCTGTCCTCAGGTTGTGTGTTGTATTACAGTTCAGCTTCACTCATTTCAACGGAAATGAGCTGCAAAACCCCACACCCAAACTGAAGACAGGAGTGGTGCTGTTTTTGGAAGAAAGCAGCCATGTTTTATCTAATTCTGAATTATTCCTTTAAATTGGGACAGACCATTGAAATAAAAAGTAGGTGTCTATGATCTGTTGCACTGCATGGCTTCTTCTTTGGAGATATTTATATGGTCACTTCCCTCCATCTGATAGCGTATGGGATCTGTAAATATATTATGTGTAATGAGGATCTGTGTCAGAACATCAACCCCAAACCAACCTGTAGGCCGGTTGGTTATTGTAAAATACTAATAGCGATGTGTGCAGGGGCGTAGCTAATGTCTCCTGGGCCCTGGTGCAAGAGGTCAACTTACCCCCCTTCCTTCTAGACCGAGCGATGCTATTGGTAATATATATATACATATATATATATATATATATATATATATATATATATATATATAAAAATAATCTATATATAATCTATATATAATCTCAAGAAATATTATCACCATACATGTTACCGCCATACCAGATCCTGTATACTGAGACCAATAATACCAGTACACAAGGGGGAAATATTACCACCACAACCTCTACCATCACCACCATATTGATACCGACCAAATCCAGTATTCTATATCCAATAAAACACAGTACCAGATAACAAGTAACAAATAATTCCACCACATACTGACTAACATCACCACACACTAACTAACACTGCCACATACGGGTTAACACCACCACATACTGACTGTCTCCACATACTGACTAACACCACCACTTACTGACTAATATCACTGCTGCTGCTGAATAATCCACTGTACACAGATCACTATCACCTGATACAGTCATATAGAGGTAGCCAGCTCTGCACAGGTCCTGTACACCATATACATCACAGTGCAGTTATATCAGGTGACTCACAGGGGACGTCTTCTCTTATCGGAGTTCTTCCCTTTTCATTTTCTTCTTCCGCCCTGGGCCATTATGAGAACTTCTCCGAGCCACGAATCCAAAGGATCTGCCAGAGAAACATATTAGGCTCCTCACTCTGGCACCATCCTCATCTCTCTACAAACTGCACATCTGTACTGGCCCCTTTACACCCTCATTTAGTGGGTAGGCTGACTCTATGTGACCCCACTAATAGTAGATGCCCCCCCCCCCCCTGTGTGGTACACTATAGTACATGCCCTATGGCATAAACCCCCATGTAGTCCCCTTTATAGATGCCCCCCACATGTTATCCCCTTTATAGATGCCCCTCGCATGTTATCCCTTTTATAGATGCCCCCCGCATGTTATCCCTCTTATAGATGGCCCCCCATGTTGTCCCCCTTATAGATGGCCCCCATGTTATCTCCCTTATAGATGGCCCCCATGTTATCCCCCTTATAGATGGCCCCCATGTTATCCCCAATGTTCCCCCTTATAGATGGCCCCCATGTATCCCTCCTTATAGATGCCCCCATGTATCCCCCCTTATAAATGGCCCCCCATGTATCCCCCCTTATAGATGCCCCCCGTCTGTGCAAAAAAAAAAAAAAAAAACTCCCCTGCCGTGTCTCTCTCCTCCTGTCCTCCGGTCTGGCTAGCGGCTGACGTGCGGCTCCCGACTCTGTCCCGTCCCCGGCAGCACACACCAATGAGCTCAGTGTGCTCCGGGGATGTTACTTCCGGCACAGCAGGTGCTTGTTATAGATGCTCGCTGTGCCGGAAGTACCATCCCTGGCGCACACAAAGCTCACTGGTCTGTGCTGCCAGGGACGGAACCAGACAGAGCCGGCAGCCGGGGAGCCGCACGTCAACCGGGGGCCCATCCCTGCCTCCCTCTTGTGATCGCAAGCAAAACCCTGCTTGCGGTCACAAGAGGGAATGGGAGGGGGCAGTGCGGTGGCAGGGGGGCCTTGCGGGCCCCCCCTTGGTACCGGCCCAGTCACGGTGGCGACCGCTGCGACCACGGTCGCTACGCCACTGGATGTGTGGTGTGCCACCGCGGGTGTTTTTCTTTCTTCTGTTCATCTGTCAAAATGCATTTTCTTTCAGGTTAAAGCGGTGATGAGGTATTTTAAAGTTTCGCCACTAGATGTCAGTGTTTTCTTTATGTCTATGTATTGCAGAGCTGAAATCAGTATTGGGTTAATATTGTTGTTGTACTATGTGTTTGTTATTGACCAATAGGAGGTGCTCTTTACTTCTAACCTATCTCTTTTCTGTTGCACACACTCATCCTCACCACTCCCAGGTAGACATTAGAGATGAGCGAACCAGCCGGTTAGTATGAATCAGAAATCTCGGCGGCTGACTCCCGCTGTCTGCCGACTGTGTGCAGCGGGTGGATACATCGTAAGGAACGCCTGGAAAACTGGGATACAGCCATTGGCATTGGCTGTATCACAATTTTCCAGACGTTCCTTACGATGTATCCACCCGCTGCACGGAGGGAGCAGACAGCGGGAGTCAGCCGCCGAGATTTCTGATTCATACGAACCAGAAATCTGTCTGGTTCGCTCATCTCTAGTAGACATAAAGAAGCCCCTGTAGGAGGAGTTACTTAGTGGTGGAAGTGCAGTTCAGTTCCTACCAGATTCTCAGAGAGGAAGACTCTAAAACTACTGTTTCTGCTGTTTTTAAGCCAGGGCCTGGCTGATGCCAGGACCCTTGTCGGGGACAATGAGTGCAGTCTAGCCTAGACACAGTAGTGCATAGATACAGCAAGAGACAAGCAGTTCTTTCACAACTACTACTATATCTACTATACAGTGCTAAGCACTTTAAAGGGAGAGGTCATCAAGGAAGATTCTAACCCACGCCGAGAACATGTCTACACAGAGTAGGGCAGTATTCTGAACACAAGAGGAACTAGCCTCAATAGGACAAAGCAGCCAGAACTGAAGGTCTACGTATTCTATCAAGCAGTGCAGGTAACTGGGACACCCCCGGACACTTAGATACACCCACATAACCACGACTGGGGCTTGTATTACCCTGACAGGATGGGTAGCTCGCAACCGTAGGGCAGAAGGTGGTCAGACCAATGTCTAAACACAAATACAAAACACTTAACTACAAAGTATATCTTCAGGTTCCGGCAGAGTACACAGCTACATGGGGTTGAGGCTCCTCTAACTCACTCCTCTACTCTACTCTTTAAGTACCTCCTCAAGCACAACTAGGTCAAGCTCTAAAGTTATTCTTAGTTATTCTTGTTTCTTTATTTCTCAGATGTCCCAACTGGTGGAAGAGAGTATTGCTAAGGAAAATACCCATCGTGCTGAGCAGCGTGCGAAGTGGGATACGCCTGGTGTTTATATCACATGGCTCTAAATAAAGCTGTGGCCAACCCCACTTATCACAATACTTGGTTTCCGACTCTTATTATATATATATTTTTTTGCATTGTTTTATGTTCTGCTACTATTGCCAACTTTATTTTGTCAGGTGTCTGATCTTTAGGCATTATGTGGAGAACACAATGATATATACCATCAACTTGCTTTATCTAAGGATGTGTTATACAGATTTGTAAATTAATACTATTTAAAAATCTCCAGACTTCCAGTACTTACCAGCTGCTGTATGTCCTGCAGAAGGTGGTGTATTCTTTCCAGACTGACACAGTGCTCTCTGATGCCACCTCTGTCCATGTCTGAAATGATCCAGGGCAGAAGCAAATCCTGTTAGAAAACCTCTACTGTTCTGAACAGTTCCTGACATGGACAGAGGTGGCAGCAGAGTGAGGGTGGGTTCAGACTACCGAATTCTTGCGGATAAATTCCGCAGAATTTCGTCGCCTGTACACGCTCACGGCCCCGCGCCTTTCCATCGGCTCCATAGACACCATTCTATGGGCCGGCTGATTCCGCATTCCGCCGAAAGAATTGTCGCGTCAATTCTTTCGGCGGAATGCGGAATCAGCCGGCCCATAGAATGGTGTCTATGGAGCCAGCGGAAAGGCGCATGGCCGTGAGCGCGTACAGGCGACCGAATTTAGCGGAATTTATCCGCGCTAATTCCGTAGTTTGAACCCAACCTCAGACTGGAAATAATACACCACTTACTTCAGGACATGCAGCAGCTTTTAAGTACTGGAAAACTTCAGATTTTTTTAAATAGAAGTAATTTATAAATCTGTATAACTTCCTGACATCAGTTGATTTGGAAACAATTAAGTATCCCTTTAAATTGTGGCATGGTTTTAGGTGCATTCCAAACGCAAATGTGGAAACACAGCCTGAGACTGTGTTCACATATGGCCTTTTTGTTGCATTTTTTATGCATTATTTTCCGCAATTTTCTGCAATTTGGAAAACTGTATTAAACTGTGTTAAATACCCAAATCCGATTCACTGCAAAATACTGTGGAAATCCATTCACTTCAGTGGTACTGGGCTGCAAAACCACGGCCAAACTGAGGACAGTAAGAAGGCAGCCATGTTTTTGTAAACCAGGATAACCCCTTTAGGGTGCATGCACACTACAGAATCCACAAGGATTCCGTCGCTCGCTTCCGCTCGTGCCTGGTCACATCGCCACCTGTGCCATAGACTCCATTCTATGCACATGCGGATTCTTCCATCCGCCGAAGGAATTGACAAGTCAATTCTTTCAGCAGACAGAGGAATCTGGGGGAGATTTATCAAAGTGGTGTAAAGTGAGACTGGCTCAGTTGCCCCTAGCAACCAATCAGATTCCACCATTCATTCCTCACAGATTCACTTAAAAATGAAAAGTGGAATCTGATTGGTTGCTAGGGGCAACTGAGCCAATCCTACTTTACACCAGTTTGATAAATCTCCCCCATAGCATACACTCCAACCAGAATTCCAACCAGCCGCACGAAAAAACTGACATGTCAGTTTTGTGCGGCCCCTATGCAATAAAGAGCAACCGCACAGACGTCTCAGTTCATGCAATGGAGCGTGCGGCTCCAGCCGCACTCTCCATTGTGTGCTATGCTAAATTGGGATGCGGGCGCAGACGGATCCGTCCGCATCCCAATTCAATAGAATTGAAGTTCATCCGCCCGGTACTGCAGTGACACTGACACCAGTCGTTCTGTGACACAGACGGGACACAGAACGGCCAGTCTGATGATGTGTGAACATAACCACCCCGCTGCGAGTATGGCTTTCCATAGACATTACAGGGCAGGGATCCGCAGCGGATCCGCCTTGTGTGTTTGTATCCTTAGGGTATGTGCACACTTCAGAAAATAGACGGAAAATCTGTTGCATCTCCGCCTGTGTCAGACTCCATTCTATGCCCGGGTGGATTCCATCGTCCATTAAAATAATGAAGATTGGAATTGAGTCTATGACACGGGCGGAGACGTTTTCACGCCGCAGTCCACGAGCTGTGGATTCCGCAACAGATTTTCCATCTATTTTCCTCAGTGTGCACATACCCTCAAGTAGTAAGCAGACCCTAATCCTATTGCACAGGGCTGGCTCCATATAATAGGACCCAACACTGAATAGACAAAAGCAAAAGTTCTTGATAGGTGGAGGACTCTGTCAATCAACCAGAGACTCTATATAACCCACCTGGGTAGGCGGGACCTGTGCCTTAGGCTGAAGTGCTGTGTTTGGTCCTGTTGTTTAGTTTGCCTGAGAATAGGGGGATAGGTTGTTATTATGGATCTCCTGTGATCACCGATGTGTTTGTGGTTTCAGGTTACAGTAAAAGCCGGCCATGTCATTGTGGAGGGTCTGTTTACCAGGACTCAGCCTTAAAGGTTTCCAAGAGTGAAAAATAGAAATAAAAACCCACAACTACTTTCTTGCATAAACAGCGCCACTCTGTCCTTAGGTTGTGTGTGGTATTACAGTTCAGCTCCATTCACATCAATGGGCTAGACAGCTACACCCAAACAATAGGGGTGCTGTTTCTGGATGTAAGCAGCCATGTTTTTCTGAGCCTGGATAACCCCTTTTATACCATGAGCTATTGCTCCCTGGTGTCAGCCGCCTTGTCTTCCTGCACTTTTCTGCTGTCTGGGGATAAGTTAGATGATAGAATAGAAGGTAGATGAGGTAAAGGCTGAGACAACATGCTATGAATACTGTGTATTATAATACTGTATAACCTATGGGAAGAAATGTTATGTTGGGAGTAAATCACTTTATTTCCCCTGGGTCTCCCCCCACCACATATGTTCCCCTACCCCAGGTGTGAACACTCATCTATAGCTGCCAAACCATATGGTGGTTTTACACGGAGCAACAATTCGCCCAATCGCACGATTAACGATTTTGAATGACATTTTTTTCATAACGATCAGCGGTTAGACGGAACGATACATCGTACGGAAAAATCGTTATGCGATCGCTTAAGCCTATCTCACACATAGGTGAAATCGTTGAAAGAATGTTTACACGGAACGATCTGCGAATTTTTGCGAACGATCAACGACGATTTGAGAATTTGTTGAAAGATCAAAATGAACAATTTCTCGCTCGTCGCCTGATCGTTCGCTGTGTTTACACGTACGATTATCGTTCGAATTAGATCGTTATTGTGCAAATTCAAACGATAAATCGTTCCGTGTAAAACCACCAATAGGCTGTATCCGTAAGTGGTACTGTGCACTGTGTATATATATATACTGAGGATTACACCCAGCATGTAGGACAGTAGAAGTGGTACTGTGCACTGTGTATATATATACTGAGGATTACACCCAGCATGTAGGACAGTAGAAGTGGTACTGTGCACTGTGTGTATATATACTGAGGATTACACCCAGCATACAGGACAGGAGAAGTGGTACTGTGCACTGTATATATATATATATATATATATATATATATATATATATATATATACAGTGGATTACACCCAGCATACAGGACAGGAGAAGTGGTACTGTGCACTGTATATATATATATATATATATATATATATATATATACACAGTGGATTACACCCAGCATACAGGACAGGAGAAGTGGTACTGTGCACTGTATATATATATATATATATATATATATATATATATATATATATATATATATATATACAGTGGATTACACCCAGCATACAGGACAGGAGAAGTGGTACTGTGCACTGTATATATATATATACTGTGGATTACACCCAGCATACAGGACAGGAGGAGTGGTACTGTGCACTGTATATATATACTGAGCATTACACCCAGCATACAGGACAGGAGAAGTGGTACTGTGCACTGTATATATATATGTATATATATATATATATATATATATATATATATATATATATATATATACTGAGCATTACACCCAGCATACAGGACAGGAGAAGTGGTACTGTGCACTGTATATATATACTGAGCATTACACCTAGCATACAGGACAGGAGAAGTGGTACTGTGTATATATACTGAGCATTACACCCAGCATACAGGACAGGAGAAGTGGTACTGTGCACTGTATATATATACTGAGCATTACACCCAGCATACATACAGGACAGGAGAAGTGGTACTGTGCACTGTATATATATACTGAGCATTACACCCAGCATACATACAGGACAGGAGAAGTGGTGCTGTGCAGTGTATATATATATATATATATATATATATACATACTGAGCATTACACTCAGCATACAGGACAGGAGAAGTGGTACTGTGCACTGTATATATATACTGAGCATTACACCCAGCATACAGGACAGGAGAAGTGGTGCTGTGCAGTGTGTATATATATATATATATATATATATACATACTGAGCATTACACCCAGCATACAGGACAGGAGAAGTGGTGCTGTGCAGTGTATATATATATATATATACTGAGCATTACACCCAGCATACAGGACAGGAGAAGTGGTACTGTGCACTGTATATATATACTGAGCATTACACCTAGCATACAGGACAGGAGAAGTGGTACTGTGCACTGTATATATATATATACTGAGCATTACACCCAGCATACAGGACAGGAGAAGTGGTACTGTGCACTGTATATATATACTGAGCATTACACCTAGCATACAGGACAGGAGAAGTGGTACTGTGCACTGTATATATATATATACTGAGCATTACACCCAGCATACAGGACAGGAGAAGTGGTACTGTGCACTGTATATATATACTGAGCATTACACCTAGCATACAGGACAGGAGAAGTGGTACTGTGCACTGTATATATATATACTGAGCATTACACCCAGCATACAGGACAGGAGAAGTGGTACTGTGCACTGTATATATATACTGAGCATTACACCCAGCATACAGGACAGGAGAAGTGGTACTGTGCAGTGTCAACTGCACCAACACTGAGAACAGGAATTAAAAAATTAATATATTTTCTTTCCAAGTATCCAAAACGTAAAAGAAGGTGTTTCCTCCCATATAGTAAAACAGCAGTGGATTTGTAGTGAAGCCGCTGCAGATAAGAACAGGATGTTACAAAAGTAAATTTCTCCCAGAAAATATTTCTCTATTTGGATTTCTTTATGTTTATATTTGGAAAGTTCTATTAGATAATTACTTAATACAGTGCACAAGTGTGGAACTATCCAACTGCTAACTTTACTGCCATCTAGTGGTCATTTATGGCATGGCCCATTTAGAAAAGCCACAAGTGTCACAAGTACTCTATTAATTCTTCAGAATAGAATAATAATAACAATAAATTCTGAGAATGAGAATAACAAATCCAGATCTGGAATTCTTAAGAAATATTAACCCTTTAAGGATGATGGCAGTTTTTATTTTGGGGTATTAAGCTTCTAAAAAAAATTTTACTCTTTTTTTTTTTCTATCTACAGAGCCATGTGATTGATTGTTTTTTGTTTTTTTCTTTGTTTTTTTTTTGTGGGACCAAATGTACACTCTTTATTTTAGTGTGAAAATTATTTGAGGGGTGAATTTAAAAAAAAAAAAAAAAGTAACCTTTCTTTTTATTTTGAAGGGTGGGCTTTTTATGTTCTTGTTTTTATGTGATATAGGAGAAGTTTTGGTAGGTAAGGTTTGTCTGTTTGCTGATGACACAAAGGTGTGCAATAGGGCTGATATTCCTGGAGGTGTCAGTAATATGGAAAATGATTTAGCTTTGCTAGATAAGTGGTCCAAACAGTGGAAACTGCAGTTCAATGTTTCCAAATGTAAAATAATGCACTTGGGGAGGAGGAATCCTCTATCTGAGTATCATATCAGCAGTACTGTGTTGGAAAAGACTTCTAAAGAGAAGGATTTAGGGGTAGTGATTTCTGACAGCCTTAAAATAAGTCACCGGTATATATATATATATTGGTATGCTGGGCTGTATATATAATTGTGGTGTGCCCCCGGATGATGTTGTAGCAGTGGCGTCACTAGGCATAATCAATCGGGGCCCAAGCCTCAGGCTGCTGCACCTGGGTGAGTATGGAAACCCCCGGGTGGATGGCGGTCTGCTGTGATAATGTGTGTGATGTCAGGTGGGGAATGGTAATGGCGGTCGGGGGTTGGCAGTGTGTATATGTTTGTTTGTGTGTGTATGGTGACCAGGTGGGTTAGTACTCTCTGTGTGTGTATGGTTCAGGTGAGATAGAGTGTGTGTGTGTGTGTGTGTAGGCGGGTCAGGCGGGGGTAGTGTGTGTAGGGGGGGGTCGGGGGGGGGGTAGTGTGTGTAGGGGGGTCAAGGGAGTAGTGTGTGTAGGGGGGGTCAGGTGGGATAGTGTGTGTGGGGGGGGGGGTCAGGCAGAGGGGGAAACTTTATTACTATGCTGGGTACAGTAGACCCTATATTATTATATAGGGGGCACAGCATTGGGGGTATTTTTACTATGGGGGACACAGCAGGGGGCATTATTATTATATTTGGGTGCACAGCAGGGACATTATTACAATATGAAGGCACAGCAGGAGACATAATTACTATATGGAGGGCACAGCAGGAGACATTATTACTATATGGAGGGCACAGGGAGCATTATTACTATATGGGGGCACAGTAAAGGCATTTAACAATGTGGGATAGCACAGCAGGAAGCATTATTACTATATTTGGGTGCACCGCAGGGGATATTCTATACGGGATGCTGCACAGCAGGGGGGATATTCCATATGGGGATGCTGCACAGCAGAGGGGAGCATATACTATATGGTGGCTGATGCATGAGGGGCATATACTTTATAATGTGTATTGCACAGGGGGCCATATACTACATGAGGACTTCTGCATGGGGACCTTACTATTTTGAGGCACAGTTGAGGCCTATAATTTATGCAGACACAGAGGGAAGGCAGAGGGGCTACAACAATGTGGCGGTAGAGAGAAGGCCTATACTATGTGAGCACAGGGCATATAGGCCACAGAGGAGACCTACTTACTGTGTGTGCTGGAGCAAGGAGCCTAAAATGTTTTTCCAGGCAGATTCTGAAGAGAAGGGTTATGGCTTGGGCCGAATGGGAAAGAAAGTGGGTGACTCTAATCAGAGGAGACGTCAAATGTGAGTCACAAGTCACTATTTCAAATACTAGCCTATGTGACCAACTGTTATATCATTATATATGTATGTATATATGACTGTTATGTCATATATATATTTATATTTTTATATAATATATATATGTGTGTGTCTGTAATGTCACTGTAGAAGTCAACTCAGGGGGCCCATGCCCCGGATGTTTTAGGACCCTAGCAACGCCCCTGTGTTGTAGCGATGTGGGACGGAGGGTCACTTTCTAGATGGAAGTGTGACGCTACTACTGTGGTGGATGGCCGTGCTGTGCAGGTGGTAGCCAGTAATCACACTCAGTTGTTAACGTTGATTGGGTTTACTTCTTGTAACTGTGCAGCAGGGAATACAACGAATCTTGAGTAACACTTTGTACAGTTCCAATAAATAGTTCCAATAAATACTGTAAACATACATGAAAGCACCAGATCTATGTGATAAGTGCTGAGTAGGATGTAGTAGAGTTGAAAAGGTTGTACTGAGGTAGCGTAGTAGAGAGGAGAGTGCCATGAGAGTCTCAACCCAAGTAGTAATGCCGGGAGGTTGGAGTGCATAGAAGAATACTTGTAGAAGAAGAAGAAGAAGAAACAACCTGTGCCTGTGGTTTAACCTTTCCTATAGTGTTCACACCACCTTATGCCCACTAGCTTTGGCTAACCCATACTGATGGGTGACACAGGCCCCAGACCCCTTTACCTGGGATGCGGAATGTCCTAAGTACACCCGTGCTGCAAGATGGAGTTCATCGACTTTTAGTAACTTTGCTCCGCCTGGATCAGTTCCTAGTTCTTTGGCTCTTTTGGGGAGACTGTCCTGCACTGTAGTTACTCCTAGTCCTCGGCGTGGTTGAGGTGATCTGTAGGCTAGTCCTCTCTTGAAGGGCTTAACAGTGCATCACACAGTGTGTGTGGTGCCTCAAGAAAGAAGTTTGTAAGAGGGCTCTGTTCTGCATCCTACCCATGTGGGGTACTGACTAAGACTCACGTAAACTTTGCCCCTTCCTGCCCAACATGTGTGTAAAGTGCGCTGTGGTTGTGTGGAAAGTGAGACAGTGACATCTAGTGGTCATCTTTGGTAATACTGCAGCTGTAACAAGACCACAAACAAGTGTAGACTTTTATAAGGGGTGTGAACAATAGCAACACCACAGTGGGACACCACATAATCGTATGCTGGGCTGTATATATATATAATGGTATGCTGGGCTGTATATATATATAATGGTATGCTGGGCTGTATATATATAATGGTATGCTGGGCTGTATATATATAATGGTATGCTGGGCGGTATATAATGGTATGCTGGGTTGTATATATAAGGGTATGCTGGGCTGTATATATATAATAGTATGCTGGTCTGTGTATATAATTGTATGCTGGACTGTATGTATATATATATATATATATATATATATATATATATAGATAGATATATATATATATATATACAGTGGTGCCTTGGATTACGAGCATAATTCGTTCCGGGACCGCGCTTGTAATCTAAATCCACTCTTAAACCAAATCAAATTTTCCCATAAGAAATCATTGAAAGTCAGACAATTGGCGCCACACCCAAAAAATAATGATTTTATATTCTGAATAACAGGTAAAACAGATGAAACAAACATTCAGAAACAGCAGAATATGTGATATTATAAATTACTGTACAGTATTTGAGAGGATGTGAAACACAAGGACTGACAGAGACTGCAGGGAGCATGAAGGAATGAGCAGGACAGATGTGGGCACAGTATAGCAGCACTCTCTGTCCGGGGAGATAGGGGTTACAGCTATGGAGAGATTACCTCCACAGTCCTGTCCCCTGATGTAAGCCCCAGCCTGAAGTGGATCTGCTATGATTTGGAAGGTGAGGGAGACTTCCTGGGTCAGAGTACAGTGCTGTAGACCGCCCTATGCAGACCATGTCCCTCCTCCACTCCCCCTCCCACCCAGTACAGGGAGCTCTTAAACCAAAGCAATGCTCTTAAACCAAGTCACAGTTTTGAAAAACTGTGAGCTCTTAAACCAAAACGCTCTTAAACCGAGTTACTCTTAAACCAAGGTACCACTGTATATATAATGGTATGCTGGGCTGTATAGATATAATGGTATGCTGGGCTGTATATATAATGGTATGCTGGGCTGTATATATATTGGTATGCTGGGCTGTATATATATAATGGCATGCTGGGCTATATATATATATAATGGTATTCTGGGCTGTATAGATATAATGGTATGCTGGGCTGTGTATATATATATATATATATATATATATATATATATGTAATGGTATGCTGGGCTGTATATATATAATGGTATGTTAGGCTGTATAATATAGTGGTATGCTGGGCTGTATATATAATGATATGCGGGGCTGAATATTTAATGGTATGCTGGGCTGTATATATATATATACAGGTATGCTGGGCGGCTGGGCTGTATATATATAAGGGTATGCTGGGCTGTATATATGCTGGGCTGTATATATAATGGTATGCTGGGGTGTATAGCTAGAGGTATAATAAGTAGGAAGAGGGAGACTGTGATCCCGCTATATAGAGCTCTGGTCACATCACATCTGGAATACTGTGTCCAGTTCTGGAGACCTCACCTACAGAAAGGTATTGATAAAATAGAACGGGTCCAAAGACGGCTACAAAAATGGTGGAGGGTGTGAGGCATAAAACATATCAGGAAAGACTTAAGGATGTAAATCTGTATAGTCTGGAGGAAAGAAGGGAAAGGGGGAACATGATGGAAACCTTTATGTATGTTAAAGGAGTAAATAAGGTTCAGGAGGAAAGTGTTTTTTGGAAACTGAACTCAAGGACAAGAGGACACAGTGAGAGGTTATTTGGAGAAAAGATCAGAAGCAACGTAAGAAAATATTACTTTACTGTAAGAGTAGTAGATACCTGGAACAAACTTCCAGTAGATGTGGTAGGCAAATCTACAATAACTGAATGTAAACCAGCCTGGGATAAATATATATCTATTCTAAGATAATAAGAAAGGAAATACTAACAGGGCAGACTAGATGGTCCCAGTGGTCTTTTTCTGCCAACAATCTTCTATGTTTCTAATTTAGTATTGCTTTAAAATTTGCCACTGTTCTGATTCCTATAACCTTTTTCATTTTTCCTGTTTATTTTTCCTATTTATTAGGAGTATATCTGTGGAGTGACACACTGCCCCCTGCTGGTGTGATGATCTGGGGAACCATCACATATGACTGCCGGTCACTTCTAGTAGTGATATGAAGGACACCAACAGCTCAGTGATATGTACAGGACCTCCAGCAGCCACCTGGGCTTCCAGCTGGGGGATAATGCTCCCCTCAAACAGCAAGGGTTTCCTAGAAATGTCTCCCCCAGATTGCAGCACTTTTTTGGCCTATCTGGTCACCAAAGGTTCACATACTTTTGCTGGCAGATGTGATATTGAATCGTTCCAGGTCCAATATTCTTGGCTTTATTTGTTGGATTTGGTTCTGTTTGGTTCTACTGTTAAGAATTGAAAGCCTGGTCTTAAAGGGGCCATCCAAATTTACAAAAACATGGCCACTTTCTACTAGAAACTTTCTACATGAAAGCCAAGCTATAATTGGTTGGCTGTGGGCAAATTACCTCAGCTTTTGTTTTACACAGATTGAAATGAATTCCAAGATTAAATTTGTGGGAAAACACATGTAATTTGCTTCTCATTGTTTTAAATAGGAAATCTGCTTGTTTTTTTTTATCTGCGTCTTTTATGCAGATTTTTCTAATGCACCTCAGGAAGTCTCATGTCAGTTCTTCATATGGTTTACATCTGGAAATTTTTCATAGAAAAAATGGACATTTGCTCCGAATCCATGTCAATATCTAGAATATTCTAAACCATAGGCGTCAACCTCCGTCCCTCCAGCTGTTGAAAAACAAAATTCCCTTCAACCCTAAATGGAATAGTAGGACAGCTTACAGAGGTTAGTGAAAGAGAGGGGAGCTCATCCAAGGCAATGGGGGGGGGGGGGAAATTTGTGTTTCTAAGCCTTAATTACCCCTTTAAAAGAGTCCTGCCTGGAGAGCCCCTTTAAGCGTGAATATATTTTCCCCTTTACGTTACAAACCCACTTGGCGGGTCTGCAGCGAGTCTGCAGATCCAGGCCCTATGCTTTTAATGGCAGACAAACACGCAGCAGGGATGTACATCCCTGCTGCGAGTTTGTCTGCAGCCCTCCCCATTAACCCCCCGGCCGCCAGAGCTGATACTACACCTGATCCCGGCTCCGGCGGTTCCCGATGTCTTCAGCAAGCCGGAGCGGGGACCAGGTGAAGTATATGCTCCAGCCAGCCGCCCGCAGCCCCGGCCGCCCGATCGCCCCCCCCCGCAGCCCCGGCTGCCCGATCGCAGCCCCGGCTGCCCCCCGCAGCCCCGGCCGCCCGATTGTCCCCCCGCAGCCCCGGCCGCCCGATTGTCCCCCCGCAGCCCCGGCCGCCCGATCGCCAGGGCTGCAGGGGGGCGTGTAAGCGATCGGTGCTGCGGGGGGACGGGCGATCGGGCGGCCGGGGCTGCCGGGGGACGATCGGGCGGCCGGGGCTGCGGGGGGACGATCGGGCGGCAGGGGCTGCGGGGGGACGATCGGGCGGCCGGGGCTGCGGGGGGGGGGCGATCGGGCGGCCGGGGCTGCGGGGGGGGGCGATCGGGCGGCCGGGGCTGCGGGGGGGGGGGCGATCGGGCGGCCGGGGCTGCGGGGGGGGGGCGATCGGGCGGCCGGGGCTGCGGGGGGGGCGATCGGGCAACCGGGGCTGCGGGGGGGGCGATCGGGCGGCCGGGGCTGCGGGGGGGGGCGATCGGGCGGCCGGGGCTGCGGGGCTGCGATCGGGCGGCCGGGGCTGCGATCGGGCGGCCGGGGCTGCGGGGGGACGACCGGGCGGCCGGGGCTGCGGGGGGACGATCGGGCGGCCGGGGCTGCGGGGGGACGATCGGGCGGCCGGGGCTGCGATCGGGCGGCCGGGGCTGTGGGGGGGCGGCCGGGTCTGTGGGGGGGCGATCGGGCGGCCGGGGCTGCGGGGGGGGCGGCCGGGGCTGCGGGCAGGATATACATTACAAGGTCCCCGCTCCTGCTTGCTTCGGCGGCTCCTGGCACGTTCTGCCCGGCCAATCAGTGCGCTGCCCTGCCGCAGCGCACTGATTGGCCGGGCGGGCCGTGAAGACACTGGGAGCCCCGAAGCAAGCAGGAACGGGGACCCGGTAATGTATAATGTCTGGCGGCCGGGGGGTTAATGGGGCGGACTGCAGACAAAATCGCAGCAGGGATGTACATCCCTGCTGCGAGTTTCTCTGCTATTGAAAGTATAGGGCCAGGATCTGCAGCGAGTCTCGCTTCAAAAACGCAGCAAGGAGACTCGCTGCAGATCCGGCAAGTGGGTTTGTACCCTTAAACAGGGATTCTATTTTCTGTTTAATTTTGCCACGTGTATGATTGGATAAAAAATATTACCAATGGCATAGATGTTATTAGTTCCTTACCCAGAATATAGCACTCAACATAACTTACAGAATATTTAAATTAAAGGGGTTATCCAGGATTAGGTAAACATGGCCACTTTCTTTCAGAGACAGCACCACTCTTGCTTCCAGTTTGGGTAGGGTTTTGCCATTTAGCTCCATTCACTTCAATGGAACTGAGCTGCAATACATCAAAACTGGAGGCAAGAGTGGTGCTGTTTTCCTAATCCTGGTAACCAAAGATAGCCAAAATCTGCACTCATCTATCTCCAGCAGTTTCATAGAGAATGAATGGAGCAGTGCCAGCTGCTTGGATTTTGGAGTCTTCATTCTTGAGAACTTCGATCTCTTAGTTTTGCCAGATCCTGTGGATAGGGAATAACTTGTTAAGGTGTGAATACTAGAGCTGAGCGCAACTGGAGAACGCCCGAAGACCAATCATTTAGCATTTGAATACCGAGGGCTGAAGTAGTTGACTACAGTCCCAGTGAGTCTGGGAAAACATGGATACATGGATACAGTCTGTATCCATGCTTTACCGGACTCCCAAGGGCTATATACAACATCTTCCGGTATTCAAGTGGCAATCAGGCTTA
Source organism: Dendropsophus ebraccatus (assembly GCF_027789765.1). Taxonomy (NCBI): domain Eukaryota; kingdom Metazoa; phylum Chordata; class Amphibia; order Anura; family Hylidae; genus Dendropsophus; species Dendropsophus ebraccatus. Next base: position 62,071,232 of record NC_091466.1, read on the forward strand.
GGCATGCTTTAGTTATGCTCATCTCTAGTGAATACTCTATAATTCATCCCTAAGCCAAGCTTCTTTAGGGTGGTACAACTGAAAATATTATGCTGCAATCTCCTGTGTCTGGGTGTGAACGAGGGCTTGTCAACCACGTAGTAGTCAAACAACGACGTGTCACACGCCACCAATTTTCATGTAATTATACGTTTATCCAACCTTTAAAAGAGATACATGGCACAACGAAAAATCACCCAAGACTAGTGCTCGTAAAATCCAGATGCCTACAGTGGGAGAGTATTAATCCATAGTTGGTCAACTTTCGGTAAGGTGAACGGCATCGCGGGTGCAAATGCCAATGTCTGCAACGTTTCGAGGAAAGTCCTCTTGAGGAAACTCGATGCTTGAGATAGAGTTTCCTTAAAACTTCGCAGACATCGGCATTCGCACCCACAATGCCGATCACCTTACCGAAAGTTGACCAACTATGGACTAATACTCTGCCATTGCTGGCATTTGGACTTTACGAGCACTAGTCTTGGGTGAATTTTTGTTGTAGCATGTATTTTTTTTGAAGATTGGATAAACGTGTAATTGCATGAAATTCTGTGGTGTCGCTGCAAGTTTACATAAACTTTTTATAAGCTGGAATGATCCAGGAAGTCATAAATGGTCTACATTAGAGGACCAAATAGTTCCTAAGTACTCCATGAAACACATAATAATAGCTACGTTGCTTAAAGCGACTCTGTACCCACAATCTGACACACACTCCCAAACCGCTTGTACCATCAGATAGCTGCCCCTGGAACATTTTCTCCTATTCACCACCTGTGTGAACACTGCAAATGAGCTCGATCGTTAAGGCACCTGTGCAGTGTTCTGACAGGAGATGAATAGGAAAAATGGTGAAGAGGGCAGGGAGGAGGGACAGATGGGCGTCACAGTCCTAGGGCATGGGTACTCTAGGCCACACCAATTTGACACAGGGCTGCAAGTTTAAAAGTTGTTTCTTAGGACAATAACTGCATCACCTGCCGAATGGATCCCAGATTTTGGATTGAAAGCAGCTATCTGATGATACAAGATTGTGAGTACAGAGTCGCTTTAATATCCCGATACCCAATGCTACCTTAAAGTATGGAATCCCAAACCCTCAAAGCTTATTAATGTCCACAAATTATTTTTTAAATGGCAAGGGTACAAAAAAGGTCTTACACGTATATATAATCTTTTCTATATGTATAAATAGGAGGAGGAACTGGGCACTTCCTTTACTAATGAACAATGGACACTGGCTCTTTGCTCTATTTTCAATGACACCAAATGGATCAACCATGTTGAAGCTGATGCGTAAGATTCACGTGAGACTGTATGTTACTCCATCTCGACTTTCCCATATCATTCCTAACTGCCCTAATCTCTGTTGGAGGGGCTGTGGACTAGAGATGAGCGATTTCCAAAAGTCCGAGTCCTGTTTTATTCGGATTTTTGGAAGTCCGCTCCAAATTTTGGAAGTCCACTCCGAATTTTTTTCCTTGCTTTCTAAAATGGCAGCCGCCATTTTAGAAAGCAGGAAGTGTTCTGAGCAGGAAAAGCGCTTTCTCATGATGCCCGGAACACATCCAATCAGCAGGGATGTTGCACTAGCCAGCGCCCCCTCCCCCCCGTGTGACATTGGACAGAGGAGCGGTCACATGACCACATGAGGCAGTCTGCACAGAAAGAGGAAGGAGACTGTTAGCAGTGCACAGTGCTCGTCAGTGACAAAACGCTGCTGCTGTACGCTGCTGTACAAAAGCAAAGACAAAAAGATTATTAGGAAAGCGGAGAGGAGAAACATATAGTGATTGAGAGAGAAACATAGAGAGGGCGAAAGAAAGATAGGTAGATAGATTAGGCATAGGAGAGCAAAGGGTGCACAGAACAAAAACGTGCTATACAGATATCCAAGTACTATACTGTCACCCTTGCGAGAGTATATATGACATAGGTGTTTTCCTGAGGCACAAATATATACCTCGTGCATGTGTGTAGAATAAAACTCTAAAAAAAAAGTGTTATACAGATATACAAGTACTATAGTTGGACTCTTGCGAGAGTGTAGTGGAGAGAATGCTCCTTCACTGCATTTTTGACCTTTTTCCTGCATAGACCCTGTAATGGTGAATTTCCTGCATAGACCCTGTAATGGTGAAAATTGAAGTCTAAAAAAAAAAAAATTGACTTTGTGATATTGAAAAGATAATGATGTTACTGACATGTACAGCCCTAAACTCAACCAAATACACTACCCCCGTATCATATAGATGCTTTAAACTATGAAATCCAAAGAAATCCAAAATTCTGTCGAACCGAACTTTTAAAAACTTCATCTCTACTGTGGACATGTTGCTTCTCAAAATCATATGTGGTGGTCCGGCACTAACATAACAAAATATTGGGATTAGGTATTTGAACTGATATCAAAAATAAGTTCAACTCCATGTACCAAGGTCACTTCCTTAGCCATTCTAGACATGCATTTACATGCCTTTAAAACCATTACACACCATATTCTGATTGCTGCTAGACTATCCTTGGAGCAAACCTGGACATGAGCCCCTCCTCCTCCCATATCTGATGTTCTCAGGTGCGTTAATTCCCAATGCTGTCGTGAAACTCTATTGTCCCCCACTTTGTTGGAAGGTGGTTTAGCGTCAGCAACCATAGACTACATTGACATTATCCAAACAACTGTGATATATTCTTTGTTTAGTATCTTAGGCATGTACACAATGGTTTATGTTTACTGTTTTTGGCCTATTCTGTGGCCGTTGGTGCAAATTTTTACAATTTAATCATTTATAATGCAAAAAAAGAAATAGAAAAGAAAATCGATGGTGTGTGACTCATTGTTGTTTAAGGTGATAACAAAAGTAGAAGATCCTATGGGTCACCAGCAGTGAATGGAAAGGCTGGGGTGCTTATTTTAGTTAGTAAGCATTTTCAGGGATCGGTGACTTCTCATGCCACGGATAGTGAGGGTAGACGAGTGCAACTGACGATGACAGTGGAAGGAATAGAGTATAGCATGTTTAACTTATATGGCCCTAACGGGGACAATAAGTCCTTTTTCCATAATGCTCAGACAGTAATTAGCGCGGACCCGACTGCCAACAAAATTGTGGGGGGCGATTTTAACTCTGTCCTAAACGTGAGGGAAGACAGGAAAAGTTCTACCGACGTCCCAAGAGCGACTCGCTCTTCTGATCGGGTGCTTGTACCTTTTCTAGAAACACTAGACCTCCAGGATCCGTGGAGATTGCTTCACCCGGCGGACCGGGAATACTCCCACTATTCTCACGCCCATAAAGCATGGTCTAGGATTGACTATTTGTATGTGTCCAGCGCATTAGTGGACAAAGTGGAAAAGGCGGACATACACGATTTAGTGATCTCAGATCATTCCCCGATCTCCCTTGCAATCCCCAGTACTTATAAACGGCATCAAGAATTCGTGTGGCGCTTCCCGAGCTACATGGTTCGAGATGAAAAATTTGTGGTAGCATTGAAAGGTTGGTGGGCGGAATTTCTGTCCAACAACTCTGAGCATTCTGGAGATGCACCCTTGTACTGGGAGACTGCAAAGGCGGTCCTGCGGGGGCGTCTGATCGCCTATATGTCTACTATTAAAAAGCGTACGCAGGTAGAGTTTAAGTCGGCTAGTGATAGGCTCAGGGACGCTTATACGGCCTATTTGAACTCACCTTCCCAGTCTCGATGTGATGATTGGAAAATAGCAAAATCGGCCTTCGATGTGTGGGCAGAGCGCAAAGTAAAGGCGTCTGCGGACAGGTTGAAGGCGGAGTATTTCCGTTTTGGCAATAAATCTGGGAGACTGCTGGCCCGCCTGGCGAAAGGTCAGTATTCTCCTCAGTTTATTGCAGCGCTTCGGGACTCATCGGGTCACGTTCATAATGATCCAGCAAAAGTCATGAACTTGCTGGAACAATATTATACCAATCTGTACCAGTCACCCCCGATAGCTTCAGAGGAGGGGCGACTATTCCTTGACTCAGTGCTTATGCCATCTATCACTTCTGACCAGCGTGAAGCTCTAAATGCAGACTTCTCGGAGGCGGAAGTTCTATCGGCTATTAAGGCCCTTGCGAATAACAAGGCTCCAGGCCCAGACGGCTATACGGGGGAGTTCTTTAAGACATTGAGGGAGGAGATAGCCCCTTCATTGACTGCATTCTTCAACCATATGCTCCACACAGGTTCCACCCCTATTCATGCCAACACTGCCCATATCAAACTTCTCCTAAAGCCCAATAAGGACCCGTTACTACCCTCTTCATATAGACCAATATCCCTTATTAATTTAGATTTAAAAATCCCCTCCAAGATTCTGGCAGATAGACTCAGCATTTTGCTCCCTGATTTGGTAAACACGGCGCAAGTGGGTTTTGTGAAGGGGCGGTCTGCGGTGTATAATATTAGAAAGGTATTGACGATACTCGATGGGACACGACACGATCCCCAGCCAGGTGAGACCCCAATTTTGTTGGGTTTGGATGCCGAAAAAGCATTTGATAATGTGAGGTGGGACTGGCTGGGGATGGTGTTGGACCGCATCGGTATCATGGGGGGCTTTCGCACCTTTCTAGGGGGCCTCTATCATAACCCCAGGGCTAGGATAGCGTTACCTGCTCAATTGTCCCCTAGCTTTCCACTGTGTAGGGGTACCCGCCAGGGCTGCCCTCTGTCACCGTTACTTTTTAATTTAGCCTTGGAGCCGTTGGCAAGGCATCTTCTGCAGTCTTCGCTCTACGAGGGGATCCGGGTGGGGAAGGCCATCACCAAGCTAGCGTTGTATGCGGATGATGCTCTCCTATTTATGGCCCATCCTCAGACTCAACTACAAGGGGTCCTGGATTCCATTTCCCACTTTGGCATGTTCTCTGGGTACAGGATCAATCCCTCGAAGAGCGAAGTACTGGAGCTAGGGAGGAAACTCCCTCATAGTTTTTGGGCATCTATGGGTCTCTCTGGGAGCGTAAAGCGTTGTATCACCTACCTAGGTATAAAAATAGGGGCAGATCCACATTCCTTATATCAGCTTAACTATCCACCTCTCTTTGACAAGATATGTATGGAACTGAAGCGGTGGTTCTCTCTTCCCATCTCCTTTCTCGGTAGGTGCCACTTAGTAAAAATGTTAAGTTTCTCTAAATTGCTTTATCCCCTACAAACGATTCCAGTTCTTATTCGGCACAAAGACATTAAAAGACTCAATGCAGCATTCACACGTTTCATATGGGGAGGTAAGAGAGCACGTATTTCCCTCCAAAAATTGATGCTTTCTAAATCTGATGGGGGCATCAATTTCCCCAACATTCGGGGATACAATCTTGCGTGTCTTCTGCATCACGTTATGGATTGGCTTCATGATACTAGCTACCATTCTATCCTACCCTTGGAAAAGGAATTAGCGGCACCGTGGGCCCTTCAGTCGTGTCTACACACAAAAATTCCCTCATTACCCCCTTTGCTCAGACGTTCCCTTGTTATAAGGGACACAGTGTTGGCATGGAGAGAGGTCCGTAAACTGTGTGGTTTGCCTTTTTTGCTATCTAAGAGAATGCAGCTATGGAACCATCCTGACTTCCCGCAGGGGAGAGAGAATGCCACCTTTAATGAGTGGAAGGAAAAGGGCATACTTACGGCAGGTCACCTGATGCATGAGGGAGACAAACGGTGGCTCACGATTTCTGAACTCAAAGATCGCTTTGATCTGGATGACCGCCACTTTCTCGCTATACATCAGGTGATGTCGTTCTGTAAAAGGAGGCTTGCCAACTTGGTGAATGAACTCACGTCTAATGTGTTTGATAATTTTCTCGGTCCCGCCCCGAGACAGGTGACTCTCTCTGAGACGTATAGGGCGCTGAATGACACTTTTCTGACCATACGTAAGCAAGACATCTTCAACAAGTGGGGGGATAAACTGGGGGTGGCTGATTCGGGGGAACAAATCCTGGAAGGATGGATGCGAGTGAGAAAGCATGTGGTGTGTGAGGTTTGGCGGGAAACTTTCTTTAAAGTTATGCATCATGCATATTTTGGCTTCAATCTGCCAGCCAATCCACTGTATCCAGACAGGATTCTACATTGCCCTAAGTGCAAGGTGCCAGCCACAGATTTTTGGCACAGCATTTGGTCTTGTCCTTCCACGCAGGCCTTTTGGCAGGAAGTGGTGTCTTATGTGCTCTCCCACTGGAAACTCAGGCTGCCTTTGGATCCGGTTGCCTTGATTTTTCAGTGTGTGGCTCAGGAGGCGACAGAGGCGTCGGGCCTACGATCAGTGCCAGCATTAGTTCATGTCATACTGCTAGTGGCTAAGCGCGTATTATTACGCGAATGGCTGAAGCCGGAGGTACCTACGGTGCCAATGCTAATTGAGGATCTGAAACTATTTCTGGCATCGGATCGGCTTGAGGCTGAACGCAACACGGATAAACACGCAAAAAGCTTTTTCCAAAAATGGAAGATTTTCTTACTGACTCATTTTTCACAACAACAAATCCATGCCTTTGTATACCCGTATAGATTCACCACTTGGTACCTGAAGGCGAATATTGGTGGGACACTGGGGGAGCTTCGGCTGCCCGAGCGGAGTTGAATAGAGGTGTATGATCCCTGATTCCGTGTTCCCAGAATTGGCAGCGTGGGAGGGTGGAGGGGGTGGGTTCCTGGGGATCCCCATCTTCTCCCCTCTCTCCTCCTTTCCCTCCTTCCCCCCCCCCCCCCCCCCCCCCCCCCCCCCCCCCCCCCCCCTCCCCTTTTTTTTTTTTTTTTTTTTTTCTTTCTCTCTCTTCTTCTCTTTTTTTCTCTCTATTGTCTCGATCTGATCTTTGGGGATACAGGTTGCCAAATAGGTGACCGACGTTGGTTGGTTTAGTGACTAATGGTGCTCTTATAAAATTTATTGTACATTTGGGCTACTGTTGGGAGTCTCCATGGAGACGCACAAGGGGTCTCGGTTCCTATGGGGGCCCTTTGCTGTTTGTTTGGGCCTCATGCTGTCTTGGGGGTTGGAGCTGTTGGGGTTTGACCTCTTTATTATATCCACTGTAAAATTGAAAAATGAGCGCTGCGACGCTTAGCTGGTTTATGTGAACTGCTTGTTTGTGCTCAAATAAAAATATATTTAAAAAAAAAAAAAAAGTAGAAGATCCTTAGGAAGAGAAACATTGCTCCACGGTTCCCATACGGTTTGGGAATCAGAGTCAAATAAGCGCACACATGTCTGTTTTTATTTATATCGCCATCATGTTTTGCATACAAGAGCAAGTGCCCAACCGCCGAGAGCCGCCCTTTTCCCATGGCTTTCCCGGACATTGTTTCATGTATTTACAACTATGCAGCTTAGTCGAAGAAACGTCACACCGCAATCTTTTCCACAGCTCTGGCCCCTTGTGTTTAGACATGATCTGCTGATCAGTTTCCAAACATAGGCTACGGATTAGCAGACAGCTGCTGCCCTGTGAGAAGTGATGAGAGATAGAAATGATTCATTACTTACTCACAAGGAGAATGCTTCAACCAGAGATCATGATTTCATTGTATCTATTAGCTGCTTACAACATGATGCTAACAGCCTGCTTTATCTCTTGAAAGACAAATACTTTATGGAACTAGAGCCGTTTTAAGGGCCTGGATTCACTGTATGAAGTACAGACAGGGCAGCAATAGAGAAAAATATGTAAAAAAAAAATAGAGATATTTGTTAGCAGTAAGCAAACAATACTTTACTTGAAGACTATGGACACTTTTGCATTTGTTGACTTCTTGTTTTACTGTTATTATTGTTAATTTTTTCCTGATTGCAAAATAAATATCTTTCGATATGGTCTAAAATTACAGCGTAAACACCTATTTAGATATTAGACAGGGGGGAGATAAACCTTGAAGGACAGCTCACTCATGCTGTAGATCTGGGATAGGGAACCTTTGCCCCTCCATCTTTAGCTTTGGCTTTCCAGGCATGATGAGAATTGTAGTTTTGCAACAGCTGGAGGGCCGAAGGTTCCCCATTTCTGCTGTAGATAGGGAGCAGAACTGGTATAAGGGGGCGTTCAGGAGATAATTATATAGGCAATGTACAAGTACAGAGACACCTATGGAGAAAATGGTTTTACACCATAGAAAGAACAAAGCAAGAATATTAAGGGATATTCCTATTTTTTGTTAGGGTTGCAGAGAAAATAACAGACTATTCTCACCTACCACACTCCCGCTGGGGTCCTACTGTCAAGTGCTAAACACTCCGGCCACTACTTCCAACATCGACATGTCTTGACAGCGACAGATCACTCTGGGCTGTTCAGATATTAGGTGGGGGGGAGAGGAACCTTGGAGGACAGCTCACACAGGCTGTAGATAGAAAGGAGAGCAGATACAATGCAGTCTGCAGGGGAGAATCATATAGGCTGTGTACAAGTACAGAGAGACTTATGGAGAAAATCATTTTGCACTATAGTAAAAAGCAATATTTTATAGGGGTACTGGGCTTTTATATTTTTTTATATTGCTGGGTTGCAGAGAAAATAATAAACATCCTTTTCTCACCTACCACACTCCCTACTATAAAGTCTTCAGGTCCCCCACTGAATGCTCTGGGCTTGGCGCTATCCCACTTCAGTCCATAATCGGTTTAGCGTGCTGTCACTGCTGAGACAAGACCAATATCAGTTGGGGTCCAGCTGCTGAGAACCCCGACGATTGCTAGAATGAAGGGGCAGGTGCGCTCTGGAGACTCGTAGACTGCTAATACTCGACCAAGCAACCCTTGGTGCTCGGGTTAGTGCAAGACACACTAGAACTCTGGCAGTATGCCGTCAATTGGCGGCATTCCTGACGGAATTCTTATGTGTCTCGCAGTAACGAATTGAATTTTTTTGTTCTAATTTTTGTACATTCCGTTTACACATTCCTTGAAGATGAACCAGGCCTCCTACCTAGCGGGGGCACCTGGTTAAATGCTTGAATCTCCCATTAATTTCATTGGAGTCCGTTACTCGAGCACTTGAGCATTGAAAAATGTTCAACTCGAATAATGAGCACTCAAGCATTTTAGTGCTCACTCAACACTAGACATGAGGACATCAGGGGAGCGTGGTAGGTGAGAATAGGCTGTTTATTATTTTGTCTGCAACCCTAGCAATATCTAAAAAAAGGAGTACCCTTTTATATCCTTTTAGGTTTGTTTTCCAGTACAAACAGCTTGGCAATGGCAATGGCTCAGGGTGGTCTCACCATTTTGGCTTTAGGACTGTAGGTTTAGACTATGACACTACAGTATTGACCCAGAGGAAAGCCTGTTTTCCTTCTTTTAGAGAGAAAAATATTAGGGGGGGGGGAATCTGAATAAATCCCTGGATCTGTCTAGTGACTATAAACCTGTAATATTATTACACTCCAGAAATGTATCCAAGACTCTCCGGAACACTTTTATTGCATTTACCGTGACCACTTCCTATGGCAGAAAAGAAGAATCCCCTTCTGTGCTGGTGTATAAACCTTCTCTCCTCTAGATGCAGAGGACGTCATCTTGTTACAGACACAGTCCTGGGTATAAATAGCACCTGATATATTATACATAGGTATTAGGTTGCCCCTCAGCCATCTTTTTTTGTAATATAAATAACATTAACTGTGATAATCTTTCTGGGTACTGTAGACACTCCCCCAATCTATTTATTACTCTGGTCTCCCATTTGTACTCGCTCCAACTCTTTGTTCTTTGGTGCCCAAACTATACACAATGGGGGAGATTTATCAAACAAGTGAAACTGGCTCAGTTGCCCCTAGCAACCAATCAGATTCCACCTTTCATTTCCCAAAGAGTCTTTGAGGAATGAAATATGGAATCTGATAGGTTGCAAGGGGCAACTGAGCCAGTTTCACTTTACATCTTGTGCCTCTATGCTGCATTGATGCCGCCTGTTACCTTTTTTTTTTATTTTGCAGCAGCCTCCTGACACTAGTTGCTACAGGTACATTTGCTGTTAAAAGGGCAAATGTGAAAAAGAATTGTTTTCAAAACAACTGGTTCAGAAAGTTTTATAGATTTGTAAAATCTCCAGCTTCCAATACTTATCAGCTGCTGTATATCCTGCAGGAAGTGGTGGATTCTTTTCAGTCTGACACAGAGCTCTCTGCTGCCACCTCTGTCCATGTCAGGTACTGTCCATAACCTTACATTTTACCAACGCAAGTGGCCAGCTAATCTGTTTACCTAATAAATCAAGCAGCCATAGAGTCTATTGATTATTGACAATGCAATTTTCTTCTTAAAGGGGAACTATCAGCAGGTTAGACAAATCTATCCTGCTGATAGCCCCCTATTGTGCACGGGGTGCCAAGGCGGAAGGTATATCTCTTACCTTCCTCCTCAGCGCCGTTCCCATGCTGTTAGCAGTGTAATTCTCATTCCGGAGCACCGTTAGCAGCACTGCCCCACCCCCAGGGCACCGATCCTCCCACGATGGGGCGGGGCAATGCTCCAAACGGTGCTGCGGTTTGAGAGTTTAAACCATTTTTACAGTTCCCCTTTAGACCTTTTTGCAAAACTGTTCAACCATGATTGATCCAAGAAAATTTACAGAACAGCACGCCAGTGCGGTTTTCTACAAAATCACGGGTGCACAGCTCCATGTTACCCAATGACCGACTCAGTTTACAGATTCCGTATTTCATTTTCTTTAATCCTTACACCACATCCGGTTTTATCACGCCCCCAAATTATGATAGTTAAAAAAAAAAATTACTAATAATTTTTGCTACAGTAAAGTTGTAAAGTATTCATTAGCGCAGAATATGGTAACGTCTACTGTATTGATTAATTAGCATAATTACAGTAACAGTAACTTCTAATTCCTTAAACAAAGAGTATCATTGAATCCCACTAGATTTAATAGTTCCCCGTGAAATGTAATTTGTTATGTTATGATTCATTCCTGATTAGTGGAGGTTCAGCTGGATTAACTAATTAACTCAAAATAAAGTTCCTAACACTGCAAATGTCTTAATTAACACTATAGGAATGACTCAAGTAATGATGAAGGTCTCCCGTTCCATGGCGAACATCTTTCTATGGTTGTGTTTACAATTAAGTCGATCAAAGATGTATTTAAATTGTTTAAGGAAAAAAGTCATGCACAACAACATTCAGCCATAAATCCATAAAACTCATAATTACTGACTAAAAGCACAAAGATCCAAAAGCATGTTGACTGCTTAATTGCAGGCATTCTAAGCAGATGCCAAAGTCCCAGAATGTTAATGGCTATCAGTGACAGGCAATGCTCCATCGACACAAAACGAGCAGGAAATTAGAGATCAAAACCTCAGCTGACAAGCAGCTCCTTCTTAGGTTATGTTCCCACTACGGAATAGGCGCGAAGACTTCAAGTGGATTCCGCCGCGCGGCCTTCGCTTGAAGTTCTGCCCGTCCCATAGAGTCAAAGATATTTGCCGACAAATTCCGACATCGGCCCAAAGAATTAACGTGTCAGTGCTATGGGTGGATGACGGAATTTGCTGGAAAATATTATTGAGTCTATGGGACGGGTGGACCTTCAAGCGGCGGAATCCACTTAAAGCCTCTGCGCCTGTTCCGTAGGGAAAACATACCCTTATGGATTAGATTATAGAATCACTGTACGGTGCAGCCGGTCTAAAAAAAAATACATGTATAAATGTGTATATTTGGCTTGACCAAGTGGGTATGTGAAGGCAGAAAGACTTCAGGAGGTGGCTTATCCCACAAGAACCAAAGGATCGGGCAGTTGAAATTCAACCCATTGAAATCTGCCATTAGGAAGAATATGGAGCTCCCCCACCCCCCATATTAGATCAGGGGTGTCAAACTCACGGCCCTCGAGCTGATGCACAACCAATTCACATCTGCTTTAGCTTTGGCTGTCAAGGCATGATGGGAATTTGTGTTTGGCAAGAGCTGGAGGGCAACAAGTTTGACAAATGTGCATTAGATGGCTGGCTGGTCCCACTGAAGTTGTCAGGTACAGCTGACACGTCTCTAATATATATGGGCAGCTTTAGTACAGTAGGGTCCTTTTACACTGGCCGTTTTTGTGGGTTAGAGTGTAGATGAGCTGTAGGGTGCAGTTGCTCTACAGATGCATTACATATGATGAAGTCCCCTATTTTAAACCCAAATATACAGGCACTCCTCACTGATTGGCAGGGCCGGGAATCAATGGCTTCTCACCAATCACAGTCATGCATTTGACTGTGAGCATTCATCGGGAATGCGTACAGTTAAAGGGCCGGATCTGGACATTTGGAAGGCCATTTGCAGCACTTCGGGGCACCACTAGGCCACCAGGTGCTGAACGTGATGTCAGCTCAGGGGGCCCAGTCTATTAAAGGATTGGGCCACTGGACCCCCTGGTATTTTTATAACTAGTGAACTGTTGAAGCCATTTTACATGGGCCAATTGCTTTATAAAAACCAGCGTCGTTCTTACAAGTGGGCACTCAAGTGAGCCTACACAAGGCTCTAACAATTGCAGAATTTCTGGAGGGTTCATGCCATAACCTGGGGTTGCTAGCTGGTGTTAGTAGTGGACTAGATGATGGTATTTTGATTGGGCACTTGTCATGGTGGCCAGGAGGAGTGATGCCCACTAGCACTAGGATTTGAAAAGGGAGCCTTGGGTTTGTGGGTGCAGGTGCGGAGCAAGAAATGAGCACAAAGTCCAGCCCATAACTAAAATAATACTTTACTTCAGTGCAATAAAAGTTAAGACTTGAAAAAGATGAAAGTGCGCAAAAGATAATTTCACAAACCAATGTCTTTTCTCCTGGTGGACAATACAAAAGGATTGGCTTGGGTGTTTAGAGTGTAGATAAAGAAGTGTAGCTTGAGTAGAGTAGTAAAGTTGAGTAGAACTCTGCCGGGATAACTTGTGATGTGTGACTTGTTGAAAAATCTTGTACTCATGGTTAGGACTGAGAAGAAAGAAGAAGACTGCCTTCCAGAAGAGTCCATAGAGTGTCCAGTCTAGTAGTACGAGTCCCAGGGTTGAACAACTAGGTGTAGCTAATGCCTAAACGTTTACTGAGTGGGTCGAGCAGGTTTCAATGAAGTTTGTCAGCTTATGCACTTTGCTCCACTACAGACTAATCCCTTTTCTGGATAGTCCTGACTAGATCCCAGGCGTAAGCAAGGTTTATCCTAGATGACCCCAGTAACACCCCCCCTTTGGGTTTAGTAATGCATAGTGGTTAGTAGAAAGTCTCTCATAAGAATCTGTAATCTGTGGTTCCTGACAAGGCCCTGGCCCTCAGTCAAAGCATGACTATGAGCTTCAGCAAAAACTCTTGCTTTGACTGTGTCTTTCTATCCACGCTCCACTAAGGAAGACCCTCCCACCAGGAACTATCCTAAATAGGGGTGACTGGGACTAACCTCCTATTGGCGGGAAAAGTCCTAGAAAGAAAGAGGTGTAAGTGTCTCATAAGTAGAGAAGTGTAAGGGAACCCAAGCCAGTGATTGGGCAACAGAAGACACAGCTAATCCTTCATACCTTCAGCTGTGCAGTTAGGACCGGGGAGAGTGTGACACCAAGTGGTGATGATACAAAATTACATCAATCATCCCAGAGTGTGACACCTGACAGAGATACCTCTTTACAGGTGGAATAGAAACTTAGTGCCACACCTGTTCAGGTACACTACATTCATGTGGCCCTTTAATTCAATTATTTCTGGCCACCCATATACCCGGGGCTATATTTGCCATTAGGCCTCATTGTCCTGTGCCTATTGGAGCAGTGCTGGGGGAGAGCACCTCAGGAAAAGGGTCTGGCGGGGCTAAATTGAACAGCAGCCCATCTGTTTATTGTTACCCTAAACTCTCAATACATCCTGGCAATTACAGAAGAACATTACACAAGTGGACTCTAAGGGCTTATGGCATTAGTATAGTTCATAGTTAAAGGAGAAGTCTGGGCTTGGATTTTTTATTTTTGTTGAAAAGAGAACATAACAACATACACCTACCTCCCCAACTCCAAGTCCGCTGTCCTCTGCCCTCTGCTGCGGTTCCCAATCCCCTGGGCTGTTTCCTGGTCTAAGCAGGCCTTGACTCTGCTCAGACCAGGGAGCAACCAGGGGACTGGGAACCAGAAAGGGAGACAGTGGATCCCAGCGCTGGAGCCTTGGAAGTAGGTGTATGTTATTATGTTCAGCCACCTCCTCCCCGGATCCACCACTGGGATCTTCTGTCCTCCTCTCTGGTTCCCAGCCCCCTGGTTGCTTCCTGGTCTGAGTGGGGACCCGGGTTGTGACGGGTCAGGCCTGCTTAGACCAGGAAGCGGCCCAGGCCACTGGGAACCGTAGCGGAGGACAGTGGATCCCAGCGTTGGAGCCGGGGAGGTGCATGTTGTTTAATTCAGAAACTTCCTCCCCTTCTGAAAAAATAAGTCAGAGCCCGGACTTGTCCTTTAAGTCTGTATCTGGGCAAGATAGAAATGGTCTGATACTGGGACTGAAGTGTATATTTCATTGTGTTACTACATTGACCTCACTTCAGAACATATAATTATACATCCGCTCTCCTCTACGTACCTGCAAATAGGAAAGAGGCCCAATCTTTTCTCTCTCCCTTGGAACTAATTATTCTTTAGATAGAATGTATAGAAGATGATTGATCACATAGCTGGCAGAAATTAATCAGCTTTAACTCATTAGAAGATCCTTTACAAATAGGTAAATGTATAGAATAAGTAGGGAAAAGGTCGGCCAGGAGCTTTACTTTTACTGTACTTGAATCTTTGTACTTTGCTATAAGAGATCTGAGTCCTTCCATATGTCTGCACAACCAAGAAGGAAAATGTTGGAGTATTATGGAAAATCTAGGATTGGTAGACATGTTAGGCTGGGTTCACACAGTTTTTTTCATTCATTTATGCAAAAAAAGAATGGAAAAACTGATGCATTTGTGTACATCCATTTTGACCCATTTTTCCATTGACTTCCATTGTTAAAAAAATTTTTTTAAAAAACACGGTCGACCACATTTTTGTGTATGTTAATAAGATACACAGATATGCTCGATGGAAGACACTGGAGGCAGGTGACAATCGCTTTCCTCAGCCATCAGCCGGAAATCCCCTATTGCACAGGGAGATGTGCGTCCGACAGATGATAATTTTTTGACCATATGTGGTGTCCCACCACAGGTGTTATTAGTATTTTACACCACTCGCAAAAGTCTGTACTTCAAGTGAAAGTGGTAATGAAGTAGTACCTAAGTTTTGCCACTAGATGTTGCTACTGTATGTAACTGTACTTGTATTTTGCACAGCTGTAGTAAGTAAGAGGTTATTGTTTGTTGTAATATGCGCACCAATGAGAGCCCTCTTTTCTCTTCACCTATCTCTCTGTTTCTTTTTCTTGGCACTTTTTTTCTCCACCACGTTACACCTCCTGTAGTAAGTTGTCACATTGGGAGAGAAAGTACACACCCACACTTAGGGAGTCTTACCTAAGTCTTGGTGGAGAGAGGAAGCAAGATAAAATGGTCTCTGCTGTAGTCCAGCTGGGCCTTGGCTTTGCCAGATCGCACTCAAGTCCGTGTCCAGTGTAGTCTAGTCAGTGGTAGTGGATAGACGCACAAGGGAGACGCAGACACCAGTCTCTTGAAAGCAGCACATCTACTCACTATGCAGTGTTAAGTCACTCAGGAGAGGACAAGTCAATGATCACCCTAACCCACGCCGTGAACATTTCTAACAGTGCAGGACAGTATCCTGATAACAAGAAGAACTGATCCGGATAAAGCAAAGTTGCTAGAAGCCTACGTACTCTATCTTGCAGCGCGGGTGTAACCAGGTAATTTGGCCACCCTGCTCAACTCCTGTAACAAGGTCTGGGGCTTGTGTCACTCTTACAGGACAGGTCACCCGACACTGTAGGGCAACAGGTGGTATAACGACAGCTAAGGTCGAAACACGGGCAAAAGTATACTTCTACTTTGTCTTCAGTATTCTACTACTTCTTCTTCTAAAGTTCCGGCAGAGCACACTTCTACACTGGGTTGGGACTCTCAGTACAGACTCCTTTCTACTACTCTTAACCAGCAGTACAAACTTCTCTCCACTGTTCTGGACCCTCAGTACAAACTCCTCTCTACAACCCTCAGCTCTTCTACCCTAGGCTCTAAGCACACATTCTGTTCTGTCACATATACAGTCTGCTATGAGCTATTGTACAAAGTATTCTTACAGTAAAGGAAATTTATTTATGGTAACAGGACTCAGTGATTATTGTTCCAGCACCTACACAGTAGATACCACATCCTTGGGTCATCTCCCCTTTCTATACCTGTGTGCCCCACTGGCGTCACAACAGTACAACTACAGGCTGAGCTGTATTCTGACCAACCACCACAGTAGTGGTATCACATATCACCTTCTGGCAAGTGACCGGTTGAACACCCACACGGGCGCACACCACAAATATGGATGAACATTTGGTGTGTACGTTCCATAACAGCTATAATACTCTGAATGAAACCTGATGGAACCAACTGACTTATAATGAAGTCAATGTTTCTGCTCCCTAGTACAGGTCCTTGGAGTATCTGCAAACCAACAGCCAGGACCTAGGAAGAGCAACAGCTATAGATGAAGCTATGTTCTCTAACAACCAGTTAGCGTCATTACAACAGTAAACATAGTACTGCATACTGCCCTCACCCAAAAAAAACACCATGAAGACAACAACAGAAGAAACATGCTAGTATGAATAGATCC
Organism: Dendropsophus ebraccatus; assembly: GCF_027789765.1. Lineage (NCBI taxonomy): Eukaryota > Metazoa > Chordata > Amphibia > Anura > Hylidae > Dendropsophus > Dendropsophus ebraccatus. The sequence goes on from NC_091466.1 coordinate 62,088,046, forward strand.
TAAAAAACAAGTAAGGTGCAGAGTATATCCTAGTACAAATATCTTCAGAACATTTTATTAGCTAATTATTCAGTTTATTATATTTATGTTCCTTTTCTTTTATTGTTCTCAATATTTTTTGCAAAACAATGTTAGTTCAATGTATTACATAATTGATGGAGCCACCCAGTGGCAAGTTTATGAATCACTTTTTTTTCCCCCCTTCAAGTATGGCTTTACCAAAGGTTTAAAAAATGGACTGCACCATCAACCTCAAGTCAAGTTAATGGTGGGCAGCTGACAACAGTCAGTCCTCACTATCTATGAAGCAAACTCAGCTCCTGCTGGGACGTCATGGTGCTTTCTTTATGACATCCCAGAACATCATATTACAGCAAGGGGTTAAACCTAGAAAATATCTGTTGATTTTTATAAAAAATAAATAAAAATTGCACCAGGTACACTTTAAAAAGCCTTAGGGCCAAATTAAACTGTGTGTGGGAGTTGCGGGAGTTAATAGAATCTTTTTCTATTAACTTCCATTATAAAAAAAAAAAACTGCTCAAAATGCATCTTTTTTATGCTTACACAAAAATAGGGTTGTCCGTGTTTTTGTGTGTAAAAAAAAGTGTTTTGAAAGGAATGGACACAAGTGCATCCGTTTTTTCATCTGTTTTTTGCTTAGAATGGATGGAAAAAAACTGATTGCAAAAACACCCTATTACGATTTTAAAGGATTAACGACTGACGATTAATGTTCGCAAACTAGATTGTCTATCGTTAACCTTGAATCATTCACCATATTACACAGAATAATAGTCGTTACTATGATAGTTTACTCCATCTGATCCCAGCAAAAGAATGAACGGAGTGCAATCGCACTGAACGATTAGCGAACGATTAAGGATGATTTTAGGGTCAGATCTAAATCAGCGATCAATAACACGTGAACGATTTTTCAATAACAGGACGATAACACAGGACGATTATCGTTTAAATTTGAATGATATAAAGATTTTTTTGCACAATAATCACCACGTATAATAGGGCCCTTAGACTTCTTCAAAAGGAATAGCAACCTACTATAGACAGTTGTTTTATGCAAAAGAAGAGCCCGTGGAGCCTCATTAAAGAGTCTCGAAACACAGGACTAGCCAGATATCCCTCCGGGAAGGACCTGTTTCTCTTATGGCTCTACTAGGCATTGCTCCCACCTAGCCAGGATCCTGCTCCACACTGATGAGGGGCAACACCCCAAAACAGCTGTCTGTGGATGGATACCTGGCCTTGGTTATTCCCTTGTCATTACATTGACTTATAGGGCCACTTAATACGGTGGTTTCCCTACAGGAGCCACCTCTTGGCTGGGTCCTTCCCGGAGCAATATCTGGCTAGTCCTGTGTTTCGAGACTCTTTAATGAGGCTCCACGGGCTTTTCTATTGCATATTCATGTTTCCTAGGGGGCAATGCACCTAGGATTTCACTGCATTGAGCGCTTTCACTAGCAGCCGGCAGTGTTATCTTTGGCTGGTTATTCCCTTGTCATTACAATGACATATAGGGCCACTTAATATGGTGGTTTTGGTGGTTTCCCTACAGGAGCCACCCCTCGGCTGGGTCCTTCCCGGAGGGATATCTGGCTAGTCCTGTGTTTTAAGACTCTTAAATGAGGCTTCACTGGCTTTTTTTTTTTGCATATTCATGTTACCCAGGGGGCAATGCACCTAGGATTTCACTGCATTGAGCGCTTTCACTAGCAGCCGACAGTGTTATCGTTTGGCTGGTCTCCCTGAGATCAGTGATCTGTTTCAGTTGTTTTAGAGAGAGAACACCACTACAGCTGTCTACCAAAGGGTGTCTCTTCCTCTTGGAGTAAACTCTAGCCTTAGACTATTTTCTTCCTCCAGAAGGAAAGCTAATTCTGATATTTAGGCTTATGGAAGGGGGAAAAAAACAGAAAAGCACTTAATTCTATTCATTAGCATTTTGTATGACATCTGCTAGATTGTGACATTTTCGCAGTTTCCATCATTAGAATAGGTATGTAAGCTCTTGCATTGACATAAAGGATTTCTTAAGATTAAAAATAGAAAATTGAAATGATTATGTAAACTACAGCTTGAAAACTTTTCACAAGTCATTTACATAGTCATTCTTCTCTCCCTCTGCTTCTGAGGAATATTTCTGGTAAAACATTAAATGCCCTTGTTATTCTGCTAGAAAACAAAATAAAATCTGCATAATTCCTTGACAAGTGCTCCTCGCATACATTTCTATATGGGAAGCTGTGCTTAGACTCGGCAATTTTAGGAGCTTGGTTTTAAAGCATATTTAAGCTGACAGCGTATTGATATAGCAATGCATGAGATTAATATATTAAGAAGCTTTTCTATGCTCTGCAATGTACATTGTGCACTGATGGTTACCGTTCCTATATAGTACTGGTAAAAGAAGGACACATGCAACTCCCATATAGAGAGAGAGAGAAGATAGATAGATAGATAGATAGATAGATAGATAGATAGATAGATAGATAATAGACAGATGATTGATTGATTGATTGATTGATTAGTAGATAATAGATAATAAATAGCTAGATAGATAATAGATAATAGATAGGAGATAGATGAGAGAGAGAGAGAGAGAGAGAGAGAGAGGAGATAGATCGATCATAGCTAGATAGATAGAGAGATAATATGTTGTCCACCCATAGCTTTCCATCATCAATTTATTATGGATTCAGCAAAGTTTTGCCGTTATCTACACTCACCGGCCACTTTATTAGGTACACCATGCTAGTAACGGGTTGGACCCCCTTTTGCCTTCAGAACTGCCTCAATTCTTCGTGGCATAGATACAACAAGGTGCTGGAAGCTTCCTCAGAGATTTTGGTCCATATTGACATGATGGCATCACACAGTTGCCGCAGATTTGTCGGCTGCACATCCATGATGCGAATCTCCCGTTCCACCACATCCCAAAGATGCTCTATTGGATTGAGATCTGGTGACTGTGGAGGCCATTTGAGTACAGTGAACTCATTGTCATGTTCAAGAAACCAGTCTGAGATGATTCTAGCTTTATGACATGGCGCATTATCCTGCTGAAAGTAGCCATCAGATGTTGGGTACATTGTGGTCATAAAGGGATGGACATGGTCAGCAACAATACTCAGGTAGGCTGTGGCGTTGCAACGATGCTCAATTGGTACCAAGGGGCCCAAAGAGTGCCAAGAAAATATTCCCCACACCATGACACCACCACCACCAGCCTGAACCGTTGATACAAGGCAGGATGGATCCATGCTTTCATGTTGTTGACGCCAAATTCTGACCCTACCATCCGAATGTCGCAGCAGAAATCGAGACTCATCCGACCAGGCAATGTTTTTCCAATCTTCTACTGTCCAATTTCAATGAGCTTGTGCAAATTGTAGCCTCAGTTTCCTGTTCTTAGCTGAAAGGAGTGGCACCCGGTGTGGTCTTCTGCTGCTGTAGCCCATCTGCCTCAAAGTTGGAGGTACTGTGCGTTCAGAGATGCTCTTCTGCCTACCTTGGTTGTAACGGTTGGCTATTTGAGTCACTGTTGTCTTTCTATCAGCTCGAACCAGTCTGCCCATTCTCCTCTGACCTCTGGCATCAACAAGGCATTTCCGCCCACAGAACTGCCGCTCACTGGATGTTTTTTCTTTTTCGGACCAGTCTCTGTAAACCCTAGAGATGGTTGTGCGTGAAAATCCCAGTAGATTAGCAGTTTCTGAAATACTCAGACCAGCCCTTCTGGCACCAACAACCATGCCACGTTCAAAGGCACTCAAATCACCTTTCTTCCCCATACTGATGCTCGGTTTGAACTGCAGGAGATTGTCTTGACCATGTCTACATGCCTAAATGCACTGAGTTGCCGCCATGTGATTGGCTGATTAGAAATTAAGTGGTAACGTGCAGTTGGACAGGTGTACCTAATAAAGTGGCCGGTGAGTGTAGATGCATTCACCCCCACCAAACCATAGAATCATCAAATCTCAGTCCAACCCTCACTCTTCCTGCTCCTGGCCCCCACCCTCCATTTCGGGATCACGTGTCCTCCGTCTCTTCAATGGGCTGGGTAATCGCTTCCAACCCTGCCCACTGAAGTGAGGGAGGACAGTGACGGCTGCTGCTGATCAGTGTTTCCCTTCCCCCAGGTCACCAATGTGCTTCCCCCCCCCCGAGCTAGCCTGTGGCCCCCACACTGTACCCCTGATGTTGCCCCCCCCTTTTCTCCCCCCTTTTCTCCCCCCTAAAACTCACCCGCGGCACCAAGCCCCCCACACACACGAGATTCACCCACGGCACACACATCCCTGTGACTCACCTATGACTTACCTGTGGCACATACACACACACCACAGCCCACCTTCCCCACGACTCACTCCCGGCTGGGTGTTACTGCTCCTGACAGAGTTACAAGTAACCCCCAAAACACCAGAACGCACCAACAGGTTCAATACCAGTCCCAGCGACCCAGGCCACGGCACAATCACACATTGTGTGGCTATGGTTGGTGTGTAGGTTGCTCAGCTTATAGTCAAGTAGGGCAAGGCATTTTTTGCATTTTAGATGTTTGTAAGGCTGCATTCACACATTCAGTGATTTACAAGGTCCATGGAGGAAGTCCGCTATCTACCTTCGTGATCCATAGTCTTAGACTTCTATGGGTGAATCTGTGACGGGATCTCGTCCGAGTTATGACATGTCCTGTTCTTTCCCGGAACAGATTGCAGATCCTTGAAAGAAAAGCGGAATGTGTGAATAGCCTAATAGAAAGCAATGGGCATTCCTTAATTATATTAAAGATAGAGATTCTTTATCTACATTTCTTTCGATCCTGTAGAGCATTAATTTTTGTTCTTTAGATTCTATTGTTTTTTATAGCAAAATTGTTTTCAAACTTACTATATTGTATCCTATTTATGTCTTCCTTTGATATGTAACTGTTTTGTTATAGATAAAATTTGAAAAATCTAATAAAAATATTTGGAAAAAAAAAAAAGAAAGCAATGGGCTATAAAATTGCCCATGATCACAGGTTCGTGATCACAGACAACTTCATGGAGCGTGTCAATGCAGCCTTACTGTCTGCATGTCATATAGGCTTGCTTTGCACACAGTTTTAGATTCTTTGCATTGTATGTATTTTTCTAATAAAATAATTATAGGAAAATATGCGTGGTCAGCGCCCAGTCTATATATTTATGCTTTTTGTACAATATATGTTGAGCACGAAGGCAGAGTCCCTGGATGCCGGGGGGGTTCATACAGAAGAAAAGACAAGATTCCTTCAGCTCTCTTTAAAATTCATACATTAATTGTTACAAATCTTTAAAGGAACCAACGTGTTTCGAACCTAACTTATTCTTATTCATGGTATCTGGGTCTGGATAGATAAAAAATGAACATTCATCTTTGGGTCACCATAGAGTAAATAAAGTCTTAGGGACCATCTCTGTGGGAGAAGCGTGTAGATGACGCCTCTGTAGCGGTCAGCGTCTGACCTACGTCTAGGCTTCAGCGGCGTCATCTACACGCTTCTCCCACCGAGATGGTCCCTTAGAATTTATTTACTCTATGGTGACCACAAGATGAATGTTCATTCTTTATCTATCCAGACCAAGATACCATGAATAAGAACCAGTTAGGTTTGAAACGCGTTATCTTAAAGATTTGCAACAAATGTATGAATTTTAAAGAGAGCTGAGGGAATCTCGTCTTTTCTTCTTCAATTAAATAATTGTTTGACGTGCAGCCGTTTTTATTTCATCTTCTATATCACTATAGGGAACATTTTAATATAGAGAGCTATAAATTAGTCATGTCTTCCGCATGACGTTAGCTTGACTATCTATTTACTCTGTGGTGACCCCAAGATGAATGTTCACTCTATCTACCATGAATAAGAACCAGTTAGCGTCGAAACGCGTCGGCTATTTTAACCATTTGCAACAATAAATGTATGGATTTTAAAGAGAGCTACAGGAAGCTGGTCTTTCCTTCTGTAATATAATTCTTCTTCTATATGACTATCTAGAACATTTTAATATAAAGAGTCATAAAATTAGTCACGTCTTCCGCATGACGTTTGCTTGACTATTTTTTTTTTTTTTTTTTTTTTTTTAGAGGACGGTACAGATTGCCCAGATTCCAAACCGCCTGTGACGTTCGGAGATGTTATGGAAAAAGATGGCTAGAAAAAGCTGCACGTGTCACCTAAAGCTTTCATTCAAGAGCTTCAACCCAAACAGCGAAACTTCAAGCAAGTCTGTCAACTCTTAAGTTTTAACAAGATCTCGGCGATGAAATGTTCCATTTTTTGTTAGTAAAGCCGAGCCGGACAAGTAGATTTGTCAGTGAGTGAAGCTCGCACCAATCCCACTTTCCTCTGACAGATCTGCTCATTGATAATGAACATCTGGGGGCTTGCTTATTTAATTATTGTCTTTGCTAATTGGCATACTCCACTGAATAGTGGCGAAGCACAGAAGCGCCCATTTGTAAGCTGCCAATCACAGCTGAAAAAAAAAAAAAAAAGAGTTATTTCTTTCCATGTCAAATTCATTTGTTTATGAGTGGCTGCCAAAAGAAGGAGAATATACTATAATTATATGGTGAATGTAATGCAAGAAATATATAATGCCCGAGCTTTTTCACTCAGCTTCGGGTCCTTGTGTGAATGGGTTTCAACAATGGCATCTTGAGAAAATAATCCCATTTCGCTTTGTACCGAGACGGGCTGAATAACACAACTATCAAATTATTTTTGTGGCTGCATTGAATCAAACAGTGGCAAATTCCTTTGTCACCTCTTCAGAGAGAGAGAGAGAGAGAAAGAGAGAGGCATCTTGAGCTATGTCAGTTTTTGCTTGCAAGGGACTGTACTATTTTAATAAAGGACACCATTTTAGCTCAAATACGAGTTTCCTTTCAAAATATATTATGTGGCGCTGTGAATTTTAGATTAGAAAAAGTTTTCACGTCTTCATTTAAAGCTGAATACGTCTCTATATAGGATTGGTGTATTTTTTTTTATAATATATATGTTTTTAGCACTGAGTACTGTATTAGGGGGAGATTTATCAACCATGGTGTAAAGTAAAACTGTCTCAGTTGCCCCTAGCAACCAATCAGATTCCACCTTTCATTTTCCAAAGAGTCTGTGAGGAATGAAAGGTGGAATCTGATTGGTTGCTAGGGGCAACTGAGCCAGTTTCACTTTACACCATGTTTGATAAATCTCCCTCTATGTGTTCATAAACTATACATTTGACTTATGATTTAACTGTGGGATAAAAAGCTTTTCACCTGTGGAAAAAACTAGGTTAACACTGAACATAAACAATGTGTGAACAGGTTTAAAAAAAAAAAAAAAAAGGCTATATTTTGCAAAAATATGTGGTAAATAATGAGCATGTTTAAAATTCGAATGAATAAAAAATAAATTACAGCTGTTATTCTATACCATGGATAGGGAACCTTCGGCCCCCCAGCTGTTGCAAAACTACAATTCCCATCATGCCTTGGCAACCAAAACTAAAGCTTTGGCTGTCCAGGCATGATAGAAATTGCAGTTTTGCATCAGCTGGAGGGCCGAAGGTTCCCCATGCCTGTTCTATACAGTGTGCGCTGCCGGACAATTTTACATTGACTTCAAAATTACAGCGGTAATATATATATATATATATATAATTACAGTGTGTGAGCATAACCTTAGAGGGGATGTCTAGTAGTAGAGATAATTGTCTGGCCTTCACCAAAAGGCTGTGTTCCCACAATGTAAAAATAAGGGCAAATAACGGCTGTTGTTGCAAAACCAAAACAACAGCCATTAATAACCCCTTAACGACCGCAGGCATACATTTACGCCTTCAGCGCCTGGGCCTTAATGCAGGAGGATGTAAATATATGCCCCACCGGGGGGTGTTACGCTAATAAGACAGCCCAGGAGCTGAGCTTGCTTCATAGCAAGCCACAGGCAGGCTCTATCAGAAGATCGCAGGTAATACTGATCCCTGCTATGCTATTGCATAGCAGCGATCAATGTGAGCAATTCAAATGCATCCATGCAAAAGTCCCCTAAGGGGACTTCAAAAGTGTAAAAAAAAATGAATAAATGTTTTTAAAAATGTACCAAAGCCCCTCCCCCCAATAAAAGTTGAAATCACCCCCCACCCTTCCCATTTTGTAAATAAAATACTGACAATTAATATTTGGTATTTGCCCGTATTTTTACAATGTGGGAACACAAAACCTGCACTACTCTTGGGCTATTTGGTATTGCAGCTCATCTTCTTTAGACAGGGGTCACATGCAATATATTGATCCGAATTTTTGCTTTCTTTTTTTTTCAAAGAATAACACAAAAACTTTTTTCCCACTCATGGTTAGTGGTTGGGTGAAGCCATTATTGTCAAACTACTGTGTTGTCTCTTTTTAAATCATAATGACAACCAAAAAAATCTAAGTCACCCTGGTGAAAAGTTTACATACCCCAGTTCTTAATACCGTGATTGCCCCCTCTAAAAACAATAGCAGCTTGATGTATTGTGTGGTAGTAGTGGATGGGGATCTTTATTTTCTCAGATGATAAAGCTGCCCAAGCCTCCAGTTCCTGTAAATTCTTGCATGAACTGTGCGCTTGATATCTCCCCAGAGCTGCTCAATGATATTGACATCAGAAGACTGAGATGGCCACTCCAGAACCTTCACTTTGTTCTGCTGCAGCCAATGACAGGTCAGTAATGACAACTGAAAACATCCAAATGACCCTGACCAAAAGTTCACATAGCCTGGTGATTTTGGCCTTTTAACATAACGCAGAAGTGGAGACATCAGCTGAAATCCAGGACTCTCTGAGAACTAGTGATGTGGCTGTTTCAAGAGTCACAATAAGGAGGCAGTGCAAGAAAAATGGGCTGCTTAGTTGAGTCACCAGAAGGGAACCGGGTGGCGGTTAAAAAAAATGACCACAGCACTGGATTCCCTGTGTCCCTGGATTCACCAGATTTACCCATTTGCTTTAAACAAAGACTGTTATTTTGAGTATCAAATAGCGGTCATAGAAAATCATAGTGGGAACATGGCCTTAGTATTTACCAGCTTGATATTTACCATCTTTGGGTATGTGCACACTGAGAAATCCGGGAGATCACCTGCTGCAGATTCCACAGCTCGCCACTGCTCACAGCCGCGCGCATCTCATCTCGTGCCATAGACTCCATTCTATGGTCAGGCAAATTCGCCGTGAGCCCGAAGAATGATCAGTACATTTTTCGGCCTGATGGGGGTATCTGCCTGACTATAGAATGGAGTCTATGACACGGGCAGAGATGCGTGCGGCGCGAGCAGTGGCGAGCTGTGGAATTCCTCAGTGTGCACATACCGCCCGTACTGTGCCCTTTTGCAGCATTCTAATTCTAGTAAGCATTGGAACAGACTTCAGGAAAGACTCCATATTGCTAGAGTTGTATGCAGCAGTGCTAGTCATATGTAACAGTGCTTGGATCAGGGCTTGGGCAGCCCTGCAGTTCCCAAGAGGATTGGTGGCAGCGGAGGGGTTATGTCCTTACCGCTGCCCTGCCCTCAGAGTATATACACTCACCGGCCACTTTATTAGGTACACCATGCTAGTAACGGCTTGGACCCCTTTTTGCCTTCAGAACTGCCTCAATTCTTCGTGGCATAGATTCAACAAGGTGCTGGAAGCATTCCTCAGAGATTTTGGTCCATATTGACATGATGGCATCACACAGTTGCCGCAGATTTGTCGGCTGCACATCTCCCGTTCCACCACAATTCAAAGATGCTCTATTGGATTGAGATCTGGTGACTGTGGAGGCCATTTGAGTACAGTGAACTCATTGTCATGTTCAAGAAACCAGTCTGAGATTATTCTAGCTTTATGACATGGCGCATTATCCTGCTGAAAGTAGCCATCAGATGTTGGGTACATTGTGGTCATAAAGGGATGGACATGGTCAGCAACAATACTCAGGAACAATACTCAGGTAGGCTGTGGCGTTGCAACGATGCTCAATTGGTACCAAGGGGCCCAAAGAGTGCCAAGAAAATATTCCCCACACCATGACACCACCACCACCAGCCTGAACCGTTGATACAAGGCAGGATGGATCCATGCTTTCATGTTGTTGACGCCAAATTCTGACCCTACCATCCGAATGTTGCAGCAGAAATCGAGACACATCAGACCAGGCAACGTTTTTCCAATCTTCTACTGTCCAATTTCGATGAGCTTGTGCAAATTGTAGCCTCAGTTTCCTGTTCTTAGCTGAAAGGAGTGGCACCCGGTGTGGTCTTCTGCTGCTGTAGCCCATCTGCCTCAAAGTTGGACGTACTGTGCGTTCAGAGATGCTCTTCTGCCTACCTTGGTTGTAACGGTTGGCTATTTGAGTCACTGTTGCCTTTCTATCAGCTCGAACCAGTCTGCCCATTCTCCTCTGACCTCTGGCATCAACAAGGCATTTCCGCCCACAGAACTGCCGCTCACTGGATGTTTTTTCTTTTTCGGACCATTCTCTGTAAACTCTAGAGATGGTTGTGCGTGAAAATCCCAGTAGATTAGCAGTTTCTGAAATACTCAGACCAGCCCTTCTGGCACCAACAACCATGCCGCGTTGAAAGGCACTCAAATCACCTTTCTTCCCCATACTGATGCTCGGTTTGAACTGCAGGAGATTGTCTTGACCATGTCTACATGCCTAAATGCACTGAGTTGCCGCCATGTGATTGGCTGATTAGAAATTAAGTGGTAACGTGCAGTTGGACAGGTGTACCTAATAAAGTGGCCGGTGAGTGTATATAATTTTCCATAATTAAGTCATAATACAAAATTATATAACTTTTATAAAAGAAATGTAAAACAAATTCTCCAGAATACCCCTTTAAGATTAAAAATTTTAAAAGAATATTTGCAATGTGCTGAATGCCCAGAGATGTGTCACTAGTTCTCAAATAGCAATATAGAGAAAGTGTAAAATGATAGAAATGACATCCAGGATGACTCACGTGTCACGGATTTCTGTTGCTGAAAACTGTTTCATGTATGTGTATAGAATTAAAATCTTAACTCCACGCTGTATAAAATATTTGCAGCATACTGCAGTCATATGTGGATACTCTCTATACAAAAAAGTTTTATAGATATTTTTGTAATTTTGATTTTGGACGCAATTTTCCTAACCGAGTTACAAAATCAAAACTTCAAGAGAGAATTGAAATGAGACCTGAGAAAGTACTATAAAATACATATACAATGCACATACAAGCTACACACACACAGTACAAACAATGCTAATGTGATGCCACCAGGTGATGTTAGTACTGGTTGTTGTGTCAGCTTAGCCGATGGTGATAGTGTCGTGACGCCAGTGCTAGTTCAGCACACAGGTGTGATGTTGGTACCTGCTTTTTGTGTGGCTGGCTGTGTTTCGCAAATGGTCGGTAACCTGCAGGGTTGTGATGGGTCCTTTGGGATCTTGTCACGGTAGTCCTGAGGGGCAACTGACCCACCCGGACTATCGGTACCACCGCCCACAGAAAAGGGAAAAAATAACCCAAGGTGTGCGGTTTGTGTGTGTAGGTGCTGGTGCATTCAGAATATGAGTCCCAATGATGTAACAATAGTACAGCTTTACGGTCAAGTTCTTCAATACAAAAATACACTTTTGCAGAATAGATAAATCTTTGACACAGACTTTTAGTGCTTGACCTTGTTGTGCTTGAGGAGGTGCTAGAGAGTAGAAAAGAGGAGAGGTAGTTGTAGATGTGCTTGAAGAGTAGAGTGGTGGAGAGGAGTGAGTCAAAGGAGCCTGAACCCAATGTAGCTGTGTACTCGGAAACTGAAGATATACTTTGTAGTGAATAGTTGATTGTAGTTGTGTTTAGACTTTGGTCTGACCGCCTTCTGCCCTACAGTGTCGAGCTACCCGTCGTGTCAGGGTACTACAAGCCACAGACGTGGTTATCTGGGTGTAGCTAACCCCTATCTCCACCAATATCATTTGCTGTGGAGTGTAAGGGGTGCCCCATAAACTGTATACCGATGGGTATGTGCAACCAAAGTATAAAGTTTATGGGGACCTTTGGGTCTAAGATCACTTAGGGCTCATCAGCTACTGTTAAAACGACCCCTATTCCTGAGAGAGAAGGAAAGGAGGAAATAGGGGAAACAGAGTTCAGACAAGAACTGTATAGGATCTCTAAGGGCTTTAGGCTGGACCTAAACCTCTTGGCTGCCAAACTACAGCTTATCCAAAAGACATACTGTATACTTTGCAGGAGACATTCAGCTCAACTGCTGAACTACTTAGGTGTTGGGAATCTGATGGAACAAGTGAATGTATACTAGAATTGAGCAAACCTTGAGAACACTCAGGTTCCTAAAGCGCTTGTGTGCTGTACTCCTGTGATAAGTATATGACTCTGCTCTGTCGGCTTAGAGTGTGGCACACAAGTCCTGTATCTGAAGAGGAGGACGGCACAGCCTGGAGCAAGAGACGCCCACTGCAGCTGATGTCACGGCACAGAATGGTGGCCCTGGAACGCAGCCGTGCTGTGACATCATGGTTTTGGAGCTGAACACAACATAAGCTTGGCCCTTTAATTGCAAAACCCACATCCAAAATGGAGACATTAGTGCTGCTGTTTCTGGAAGAAAGTGGTCATGTTTGAAAAAAGTAAGAAGAAAAATGCCAATGCGGCATGACGTTTTTTCCATGCGTTTGCTTTTTTTGGCGTTTTTTTCTTGCACATTTTACCCTATGTGTGTATAAATGTTGGGTGCATGTTCGCGGCTTTTCAGGTCAGCATTTTGACCCGAACATGGACTTCATCGGGAAGAACAAACAGTCTGGTCCCCAGGGGGTTAACTTAAATCCCTGTGAGCTAGATTAAGGTTCGTAGGGGGGGTGACATTCTGGCCAAAAGGGGGTTAATTTAATCCTCTGGCCACTTTCGTCCCAGAAAAGTGCCACTAAAAAACGCCATACACGTAAGCACTGGAATTTTTTTCTTGGGATCTTAAAGGGATTTTCCACTTTATAGTAAAATTGCTCAGTGTACAGTATTAGTAAGTGTGGTCACATTGCATACTGACAGCAGCTGCCTGTGTATCTCATAGAGCTAAAATCAGATGCCCCTCCTCCAGGCTGTGCTGTCCTGCTCTGTGGTGAGTCTGTCTATAAAATGGCTGACATGGAGGAGCATGTGACCATGCCTTGCCCCCCAATGTCCACCATAGTGTTATACAAGCTCAGTGGTGGTCAATGGGGGCAGGGCATGGTCACATGTTCCTCCATGACAGCCATCTTATGGACAGACTCACCACAGAGCAGGGCAGCACAGCCTGGAGGAGGGGAGTCTAATAATATCTCTATGAGGTACACAGGGAGCTGCTGTCAGTAAGTGCACAATTTTAATACGAAGTGGCCAACCCCTTTAATAACATGAACACGTCACCCTCGTTGATGTTGAGCAAATATATTTTATGCTGTATGTAAGACCAGTAACCTACCCCATAATAACGGAAGAAGAATCCACCGATCTCACCAATGTTTTTGTCTTGGATAAATCAGATTGTGTGATTATTTAGTCTACTAGGATGACAGTGATCGGTATCCCTCAATGTGAAGCCTGGCGGTGATAGCTTTATGCTGCCTTAGTGGTATGTATAAGACGGTTATTTATGTGTGCAGCTGGCTGATATATATAGCAATGTCTAATTGCCTGTGATTCTTATAATAAAGGTAATCTGTGTGTTTATGACAGTGAGTGTTAGAAGACAGGCTGATGGGGCTCGAAATGTTTGAATGTTTTAGTCTTGTATGTTTTTTCTCCTACCTGTTTGTTTTGTTCACCTCGGAAAAATACAGGGAAGCTTATTAAATATCACCAGATTTCTAGATTTCTTTGACAGTAAAAGTAAAGCGCATAATAATTACTGGATGTGATTCACAGCCGGCGCATAGAAAAGAAGAAATTATAAATGTCGTGTGTAAGTTTATCTGACAGAATGAAGCTGGGAGTTAATGGAAATTATTTATCCCTTTTGTAAAGCCTGAAATGTTGCATCCATTAATGCCGTAAGTATATTACCATTATCAGCTAACAAGTGCTTTCTATAATAGCCCGGTCTGGCACTTAGTTTGTTTGTACATACATCCAGCAGGGGTTGTACATCCAGAAATTCTGGGCCACATTCAGCCAAAGCGTCTGGGATGGGTTATTCGAGGGGAAGATAAGGTGGTCGGGCTCTGCAGGAGGAGCAGGGGTGGATTAACTTTACTATGGCCCCCGGGCTGTTCACCAAGCTTGAGCCCCCCCAACCCACTGTAACTATGGCGCACTAACAACTCTTTTTCCTCCTCAATGCTGCTTGTAAAGGACCTGTGGTGACATCATTGTCACATGATAAGGTCCTTCAATATATTCTCTAATGTTACTGCACTGTCTCCTGGCTGCAGTTTTGCCCTGATTTGTACAAAATTGTGGTAAAAAGCAGCAATTTTTATGCAAATCATGGCTGAACATAGGTCTGTTTGGAGGACCATGGGCCCCTCAGGAGTTCAGGGCCCTGGGCTACTGCCCGAAACGAACCTATTATAATCTGCTACTGTGGAGGTGGACGTGCAGCAGTCAAGGTTTCTCTAGATACAAGATCCTATAGGGTCTTTGGGGGGCAGCAGACAGCAGGTGGCAGAGGCTCGGTGGGGGAAGTTTGATAGGGTACACAGTGGGCTCTGTGGGTGGGCAGGTGGTAGGGATTTTGCAGGGAGTGCTAAATTGTCCATAGCAGAAAAAAAACTACCTTACCTGATGTAACTTGGCTAGGCTATCACTTATCAGACACTTGTTCTCATTAGGCTAGGGCACTTGTAACACACACAGCGACATTTATTATCTGGCGAAGTTTATGCACAAGTGCTTGTTTTGCCCATAATTTATTCACATCCTGGCCCTCTGAGAGGCGGGGAAAGGGTCAGAAAAAAGAGTCATATCTAGGCCAGCTCCTGAGCCCAATGTATGTAGAGACAAGGGCCTGTTTGCTGCAGAAAATGTTGGCCTTAAAGGGGTTGTCCAGCAGTCTGACTTTCTTTAATATACTCCTGCTTGTCTCGGGAGCGGCACTTGTCTTGGGAGTGACAGCCCACTCAGCCAATCGCTGGCCGTGGGGATGAGCGGATTGGCTGAGAGGACTGGGACTAGAGTGGAGGCTCTGCAGTCAGCAGGGGACACTGGTGACACCAGAGGAGGACATCAAGGAAATGTGGAGAGGTAAGGATAACATGTTTATTGTTTTATATGCATGAGGAGCAATATGGTTAAAAAAAAAAAAAAAAAAAAGACTGATCCCCCTCCCCCCATTCTCTGGATTGGCCAATATACTTACTGGGGGAGATTTATCAAACATGGCATAAAGTGAAACTGGCTCAGTTGCCCCTAGCAACCAATCAGATTCCACCTTTCATTCCTCACAGACTCTTTGGAAAATGAAAGGTGGAATCTGATTGGTTGCTAGGGGGCGACTGAGCCAGTTTCACTTTACACCATGTCTGATAAATCTCCCCCCAAGTCTCTGGATAGGCTGTGGTGCCAGTGCCAAGGTAAGCCTCTCTACAATGTTTCTGCACTCCAGCATAAGGAACATAGCCCACCAGTAGAGAAGCTCCAAGTATCCGTCAGCTTCACAGAATCACCCGTAACGATAATCTCTCACTTTCACATTACTGCAATCTTCTATACTACAACTGGGTTTAACTGCTATACATACATGTGTGTGTAACTCGAGATCTTTTTGCCTATGTAAAACAACCCCTAATCACAAATAATGGCATATACCATAAAAGATCTTTGACAGGTCTCCTATTCATCATGTCCATATGGAAATGCACATCATGAGGTCAAAAAAATGCAATCGGGGTTTCACGAACCCGAACTTAGGGCCCTACTCCACCGGACGATTATCGTTTGCATAATCGTTAACGATCTCAAACGACCGCTATTGCGAAAGACCTGAAAACGTTCACTCATTTCCATGGAACGATAATCATTACTTATGATCGTATTTGCGATCGTTTTTTCTTCACTATTTCTTTGCTATTGCGTTCGTATCTACTGCGAACGACCTCTTATTCAATGCGAACGTTTTGCGAACGAGCAACGATAAAAATAGGTCCAGGTCTTATAAAGCGATCAACGATTTCTCGTTCGGTCGTTAATCGTTAACTGCATTTTTACCGAACGATTATCGTTTAGATTCGAACGATTTAACGATAATCTGAACGATAATCGTCCGGTGGAAAAGTGATGGAAAAATAAAGGCAAATGACACCAAAAACTATGAGAGGCAAGTGAGGATTTAGGAGATATAAGCATAGGTAATAATGGCATACTATAAAAGCTATCTAAAGCGATATAATAATGTAAAACAGTAGCCGTTTGGTTGGCACCTATGGTATTGTTTGGCATGCATCTTCTCCTTGGCTTGCTCTACATTTACCGACTCCTGATACCAGTTTCATCGCCCTCTTGAGTCAACAAGGGAAAGTATATCATATAACCAATAGTTCTAATATAATATGAGACTTGAAAGAAGATCTGATATGACACCTGAAAGAAAATGCCGAAGCCCAAAGTACACAGATAGAAGCGTGTCATGGATAATTGACTATCAATAATTTCTACGAGAACAAACAAATGAGTAGGAAGCGGAGCTGGTGATGGATATTGGTATTTATTTGTTTTACTTTTACACCTTTTCGTACACGCTCCATTTGCTAACACTATAAAGAACTGAATAGATTGATTTGATTACATTATGGTCTTAACCATAACTTCGCGACCTGTCCAAACACGATTGAATAATAGATCTCATGATGTGGTTTCTTCTTCGTCCTTGTTTACTTTCTTCATTAACACCCAGAAACAGAAGGTTGGTAAATGTTTCTGCTATGTCGTCAATGCTACCAGAGCAACAAAATCTGAGGCTTTACATTACTTTAAGAATGTAGAGTACAGTGGTACCTCGATTTAAGAGTAACTTGGATTGAGAGCGTTTTGCAGAGCTCACAGTTTTTTTTAAATGTAACTTGGTTTAAGAGCATTGCTTTGGTTTAAGAGCTCCCTGTACTGGGTGGGAGGGGGGAGTGAGGGAGGGGCATGGCCTGCACAGGGTGGTATACAGCCCTGTACTCTGATCCAGGAAGTCTCCCTCACCTTCCTAATCATGGCAGATCCATTTCAGGCTGGGGCTTGCATCAGGGGACAGGACTGTGGAGGTAATCTCTCCATAGCTGTAACCCCTCCATGTGCCCACATATACCCTGCTCGTTCCTTCATGCTTCCTGCAGTCTCTGTCAGCCCTTGTATATCTCATTCTCTCCATTCCGGCTATAATGTGCCTGCACTCACACTCAGCTATACACACTGCTGCAATAAAGTGCCTACATTGACACTCAGCTATACACACTGCTGCTATAATGTGCCTGTACTCACACTCAGCTATACACACTGCTGCTATAAAGTGCCTACATTTACACTCAGCTATACACACTGCTGCTATAATGTGCCTGTACTCACACTCAGCTATACACACTGCTGCTATAATGTGCCTGTTCTCACACTCAGCTATACACACTGCTGCTGTAATGTGCCTGCACTTACACTCCATTCACACTGCTGAATAGAAAAGTTTCTGTCACTGTCCTCCTGCACAGATTCTCACCCCCTGATTGGCCCATGCTTAACACACACCCCTTCCCCATTGCTGTCATGTGACCAGACCTCTGGCAGCAACCCTGCTTCTCTATTCTAGCCTGTTGTACTACACTACTGCATTATGGGGATCTGCAGTTCCATCCTTTATCTACAAACTGCTGCTGTTTTTCAGGTGTATGCACTTACTATACATTATACTCCACATGCTTATTGCTGTACAGTAACTTATAATATAACATATTAACCTGTTTCTGAATGTTTGTTTCATTGGGTTTACATGTTACTCAGAATTTAAAATCATTATTTTTGGGGTGTGGAACCAATTGTCTGAATTTCAATGTTTTTTCATGGGAAAATTTGCTTTGGTCTAAGAGTGATTTGGATTACAAGCACGGTCCCAGAACGAATTGAGCTCGTAATCCAAGGCACCACTGTATGCACTGTACCACAACTTTGTGGTCTTGAGTTTCTTTGGGTTGTGCACAGCAGGTCTTATTCCCAGTGTTTGGTGTTTAATATAATAAACAGAGATGAGCGATCCTGGAGCATGCTCGAGTCGATCCTAACCCGAACTTTCGGCATTTGATTAGCGGCGGCTGCTGAACTTGGATAAAGCCCTAAGGCTATGTGGAAAACATGGATATAGTCATTGGCTGTATCCATGTTTTCCAGACAACCTTAGAGCTTTATCCAAGTTCAGCAGCCCCCGCTAATCAAATTCAGAACGTTCGGGTTCGGATGGACTCGAACCCGAACCCAGTTCGTTCATCTCTAATAATAAAGCTATGGTAATGGATCATATCCTACAGCTTCCTGACTAATGTAACTATGTGTTGAGTTAGACGTTACTTTTCTCTTGTGCAAGTTCAACGCGACAAAGATCCTAACAATAAGTCCATTGTGTCAGTGAGCAATTCCATAACTCAACATGAACAGGTCTTAAAATAAACCTGTCACTAGGATAGTCCCATAACAAAGAGAGCATTGTTGTAACACAAGTGCAGCACAGAGCAATGCATAAGTGCCTAATATGCACAAGTGGGCTCCGGTCTCTCATCCTCTTTGTATCTACAAGGCAGCTGTCCTGTTTTCCAGTAACTGCGCACCTACCTACTGAACACCTACAATTAGCAAATAAGTGGGCTTACGTAGCATCCTCTATTTATTCAAGTCCTTTCCAATCTTTCTATTTGCCAAGAAGGCTAAAACAGGGAAGCGGGCTACCGGACAGGTTATAGGTTTGTAGTGCCCTAACAAATTTAAAGGGGAACTATCAGCAGGTTAGACAAATCTAACCTGCTCAAATGTCCCTATTGCACAGGAGGTGCTGAGGAGGAAGGTATGTCTGCAAACCCCTGGCCAGCCCGCTTCATTCGTTATCACTAGAAAGGGGCAGGCCGGCCGGGGGCAGTTCAGTGCTATGGTGGTGGGCAGTGCTCCTAACGGGCGCCCCAGCGCTATCAACAGTCTCACCGACCATGAAGCAATCAACTAACTGCACTGTGACGGAACTGAGGAGGAAGGTAAGAGACATAGATTCCTCCTCTGCGTCTAACCTGCTGATAGTTCCCCTTTAAACTATATCCCAGTTCATACAGTAGATAACCGTTTAAAGCTGGACTATCACATAAGACAACTGTTGGCCGACTGCTCGGTCAGTCAAGAGTAGAGATGAGCGAACTTTGATCACGTCTTCACGCTAACAATGTCCATGCAGCCCTTACTGCCAGATTATCGGGCTGTCTAAACGAGCGCTGATCTGTATGAGAGATCAGTGCACTTACACTAGAAGTCACCCAGGGGGAATAACCCTAACCCCAGGGGGAATAACCCTAACCCCAGGGGGAATAATCCTAACCCCAGGGGGAATAACCCTAACCCCAGGGGGAATAATCCTAACCCCAGGGGGAATAACCCTAACCCCAGGGGGAATAACCCTAACCCCAGGGGGAATAACCCTAACCCCAGGGGGAATAACCCTAACCCCAGGGGGAATAACCCTAATCCCAGGAAGAATAACCCTAACCCCAGGGGGAATAACCCTAACCCCAGGGGGAATAATCCTAACCCCAGGGGGAATAACCCTAACCCCAGGGGGAATAATCCTAACCCCAGGGGGAATAACCCTAACCCCAGGGGGAATAACCCTAACCCCAGGGGGAATAACCCTAACCCCAGGGGGAATAACCCTAATCCCAGGAAGAATAAACCTAACCCCAGGGGGAATAACCCTAACCCCAGGGGGAATAACCCTAACCCCAGGGGAGAATAACCCTAACCCCAGGGGGAATAACCCTAACCCCAGGGAGGAATAACCCTAACCCCTGGGGGAATAACCCTAACCCCAGGGGGAATAACCCTAACCCCAGGGGGGCTTCTAGTATAAGTGTAAAAGTAAAAAAAAAAAGTGTTGTTATTAGTAAAAAGCCCCCTACCCTAATATAAGTTTGAATCACCCCCCTTTTCCTATGTAATAAATAAATAAATAAACATGTTTGGTATCGCCGCGTGCGTAATCGCCCGAACTATTAATTTATCACATTCCTGATCTCGCACGATAAACAGATTAAGCGCAAAAAAATCCCGAAATGCAAAATTGCGCATTTTTGGTCGCATCAAATCCAGAAAAATTGTAATAAAAAGCGATCAAAAAGTCGCATATGTGCAATCAAGGTACCGATAGAAAGAACACATCATGGCGCAAAAAATGACACCTCCCACAGCCCCATAGACCAAAGGATAAAAGCGCTATAAGCCTGGGAATAGAGCGATTTATAGGAACATATATTTGTTAATAATGGTTTGAATTTTTTACAGGCCATCAGATAAAATGAAAGTTATACATGTTAAATATCGTTGTAATCGTAACAAATTGAGGAACATGCATAACAAGTCAGTTTTACCCCAGGGCGAACGGCGTAAAAAAAAAAAAAAAAAAAAATAAAAGTAATGCGTTGTTTTTTTTCAATTTTACCACACATTGAAGTTTTTTTCTGGTTTCTCAGTGTACTTTATGAAAAAATTCAACATGTTATTGCAAAGTAGAATTAGTGATGCAAAAAATAAGGGCTCATGTGGGTTTCTAGGTGAAAAAATGCCAGTGCTATGGCCTTCTAAGCACAAGGAGGGAAAAATGAAAACGCTAAAATTTAAATTGACCCGGGTTAAACAGAGACCCAGTAGATCACTGTGTCTTTGCGGTGGACTGGTTGTACAAGTGGAAAGATGACAAGATGTCAACTCCTGAGACATCCCTTTTAGAAGACTACCCTCCATTTAGACAACTATTTTCTGTGACTGTTTCCCATTATAGACTATAGAAGCTGCCTCTCTATAAGCAGAGCACCCCCTTATCTTACCAGAATAAAATGCAAAGCCATGATGGAGACCAGGAAGAAAATAGAAAGTCAATAGAGGGTGAAGAAAGGGATAAGGGAGGATCCATGCTGGAGTTAAAACCGGCATCAGTATGATCTCTGATGTCACAACGAACTTCTGTTTTTACTAACTTCTACTGTACAAAACAGATTCCTGTTCCTTAACCAGAAAGACTGCATCATTTTCGAGTCCAATTCCATCCTGTTTTAACACGAAAACAGATTAAAGAGAACAGAAACTATCGGTAGAATATAGAGATGGGGTGTAAATTGAGCCTTAAAAATGTACTCCAGAGAAAAAATTGTACTGATGTCAGAAAGTTATACAGATTCATAAATTACTTCATGTACCTGTCACTTGCTCTATGCCCCAGAGAAAGTGGTGTATTCACCATTTACTTCTTTTATTACTTATCGCCTGCTATATGTCCTGCAGAGTTTTCTCCCCAATCTGACACCGTGCTCTCTGCTGCCACCTCTGTCCATGTCAGGAACTGTCCAGAGCAGGAGAGGTTTTCTATGGGGATTTGCTCCTGCTCTGGACAGTTCCTGACATGGACAGAGGTGGCAGCAGAGAGCACTGTGTCAGATTGGGGAGAATACACCACTTCCTGCAGGTGCCTCTTTAAGCCAACTTATCTTTTAAATTCCTTGAATTTCATTGACTATATATATTATGTATTCAGGTAAAATTAATAATGCTATAATTCACATTGCATGCAAGACCGTTTGGAAAAGAAGAGACAACCACAAGCTGATTTGCAGAATATAATTAACTTGACAAAATATGTAAAACATTCTTAATCAGTCAATGGACAGTTTATTCTTTTATCATAACAGACTGCAGGTTCCCTGTTTGATTTGTGACTTTGCGCTTCACTTGTTCACATTTTTCTACCCAACATTTCCAACTTGGCAGTAGACGTCCACCCACACAGACATGACTAAGCGAGCCAAATGACGATCGAATGGAATATGTGATGAGACACATGGAGCTATAGAGCTGCAATGTCCAATGCATCATCCATATGAGCTGAAATTTCATTCTCCTTGTGAATCTAAAAAAAAAAAAAAAATTAAAAATTCTTCCTACCGCGGTTTCATGCTGTTAATATGACAGCGTTAGCGTAAATAAACAATTAACATAGGAGTCCTTATTAAATGATGCTATTCCAAGGCTTATGTTCTGTCTCTGCACGGAAAACATATATGATCTTACATATATAGGGGGACATTTATCAGGACTTAAAGAAAGCCCCACCCCCATTTACATGGCTGGCGCATAGGATGTCCAGCATGAACTGGATGCAGCTTATGGGTATATGTGTACTTTACACAATGACATGGTTCACCATGACCAACCCAGAGCTAACTTGAGTAGATATGCAACTGGAAGAATATTCTTTGGCAGAGTTAGGGTTAAGTAGGTTTTTTCTAAGTAATCAGGGAGGATTCTTACTCAATAGAAAAGACAAAGCTGCCAGACACAATTTTACACTTCCTTAGCCTAGACCCAACCTCTAGGGAGAGAGGGTTGGACTTAGAGACTCCTACTGCAAAACTTGCTAGAGGGTTCTAGAAGAAGCCTAAGTAGGAAGGTCATGTGACCTACGTCTCATACATGTTTCTACTAGAGGGAAGAAATGCAGTTCATGCTGGGTGGTCGGGTTGCTGAAGCAACAGTTCAATGATCAGCTAGTCCCATGCATGAGTTTTATAAGAAAAAGACCACAAAGTATGAGCTGCGTCTTTCCATGTGAACTGTGCAAAGTATGTAAAGCAACACCTCTGGAGGTATGCTTTTAACCGGCCACTCTCATGGGATGCCACCTTTAGCATGAGGCAATTCACAAAGAGGACCAACACATATTATGTATCGACGCATCTTTATTTGGCTGAATATAAAAATTTAATTGGAGTATAATAATAAAAAATAAAAACATTTTCAGTGTTTATTATTGTTTTTTTGTTTTGTTTTTTAAATAACAAAGATAGAAAAAAGCAGGTTACTGTAAGAACACAATTCCAGTAAACAGGTGATTTTCCCAGGTACAAAACACATGCAAAGAATAATTTCTACAAAATAGCACATTCAGACTGTGCTAACAAAAAATTATTTTTGCCGCAGAAAGCCTCATACACTCATGTAAACTTGGTAAAAAAAAGAAAAAAAAATTATACTTAAAAAAAATGAAGGGGGGAGAAAAGGGAGAAAACTCAGCTGTTCATTGCAGCCTTTTCAGGTAAGTAAAGTTCAGTCTAGCAGCTTTAGGCTATGGCTATGATCACACACTGTAAAATAAATGTAAAATCCGGCTGTAATTTGATGTTAAAATACAGCCGTATTTTCAATTGAATTCCATTAAAGTCAATGGGAAATTGGCAGTGGCAATGCACACACTGTATAGAATAATGGCTTTACTTGATTTTGACTGTCCAAATATTGTACATGCTCATTATTTATGGCCTGCTTTTGCAAAATACGGCTTTTTTTTTTTTTTACCTGTTCATCCACTGTTTATTTTGACAGAAAATTACAGTTGTGATTAGCTTTTATTTTACTGTGTGCGAACGTAACTAGGCTATGTGCGCAGTCTGTTTTTGGTAATTATTTTCAGCATGAAGGCTGAAAACATCACTAAAAGCATCAATATTGGCAAATGACTTTTTTAGGGGGGGGGGGGAAACACTGTGTCCAGATGTTGAGAGTCGAAAGAAAAAAAAAGTTAACCTCAATATCCACAGGATGTTTTTTCAGTATGCTTGAAACTTTTTGAAATCACAGCAGACTTTGCGTTTAGCATTTTCCCGCAGAAACGTTGGTGTTTTCAACCCATGGGGGGTAAAAAAAAAAACTAGTTTGCAATATTTTTTCAGCCCAGAAAAAAAGAGAATGCAAAATTTGTGTCCGACCCACAGGGTGGTCCCATATGAATAAAGAAAACTTGTCGTAACCAAAAAATCAAATAAAAAAAATAAATTGCCTACCACCTTTTTTAGGATGACTATTGTCCTAAAAAACTACTTTTAAACTTGCAAAACTGTGTCAAACTGGTGTGGCCTAGAGTGTCTCTGCCCTTAGTCTGCAACACCTCTCTGTTCCACTTCCCCACCATATTCACTATTAGGAATGCCCCGGGCAGGATTTCTCCTAATAATCACTTGTCTGAACACTGCATATGTGCTAGATGTTTAAGGCCAATGTGCAGTGTTCAGACTAGTGTTGATTAAGAGAAATCCTAATTTCTAGTGATAGTTACATAGAACTTCCAACTACAAACTATGGCTGTCTGAAGTATTGTACATCTCTATAACTGCTAAACTATGTGGTTGACTTTTCTACAAATGTCTACTTTTTACTACTGTTATTGTTTTTTTTTTTTAAAAATCTCTTCTTTAATAAAAAAAAAAAAACCTAAAATAGGTTGTTTTGAGCCATAAATAACCAAGAAAGAATGTTAAACACTTACCTTTTACTGAACGTGGTTGTTTTATTGTTAGATTTAAAAGGGTACTCCGGGCTGGGGGTCTTTTTCGGCTATGACCAGAGAGGAGGTGGATGAGGGCAATGATGTCCCCTTACCTCCTCTGTTCTAGCGCTGGGTCCCGGATAGCGCTGCACCGGTCCATGCTGTCTGGCCGCATCCTGGTCTCTGACGCGGGCTTGAGACGTGATGTTTCAAGTCCACTCAGCCAGTTGGTGGCTCAGGATCAGGATCCAGCCTCTGCCACTGACTGGCTGAGCGGACTTGAACATCGTGTCTTAAGCCCCTGCAGAGACCAGGAAGCGGCTGGCCAGCACAGACCCATACGACGCGATTCGGGACCCAGCGCTGGAACCGAGGAGGTAAGGGGATGTTGTTGCCCTCATTCACCTCCTTACCGGCCATAGCCAAAAAAGCCACCCAGTCTGGAGTACCTCTTTAATAAAACCTAAATATAGGATGGCTATTATTTTGGGCAGCTTTTTGGGGTCGTTTTATGCCTCAAAAAGACAGACCAAAATTCTTTGTGAGAACAAAGCCTCTGAAGAACAACAAGGAGTATAATGGCGAACACTCAATATGGTACCATGGCATTTTCGTTTGTAAAATACTGACCTGCTATAGGAAGTATATAGCAACGACAATGTATCACGCACATAGACCATATACTCTCCATAGACCATATACACACCATATACATAGCAGTAGACCATAACCAAAAAAAGAGAACAGATGCTGATTTTTCGTAGCAAAAAACTTTCATATCTTTATTGAATATATGTTAAAACAATTTATAAAAAAAGAGAGACAAACCAAACATTAAAAAGAATGGTGGCTATCCTGAAGGTGTTTCTATTGTTACCCCCGGACGAAGGCAACGAAACGCGCGTCGGGGTGGTGGCGTCCTGGAGGATACACACTGTATTGTACTGCAAAAGGTATCTGACTGGCTGGATCTCTAGATGTGGTGGGGCAATGATAGTAGATGAAGGGTGGATAGGAGACATACTAACTGGGTCTAGGTCTACTTTATAAATTGAATGCACTAGCACTTTATTTTTAATATACTTATTTAGTGTCCTACTGTATGATATTTTAGAATATATCCCCCTGTATTGTGATGTAGGTTGTTGGTCAGGGATTCCAGCCTATGTAATTTGACAACAATAGAAACACCTCCAGGATAGCCACCGTTCTTTTTAATGTTTGGTTTGTCTCTCTTTTTTATAAATAGTTTTAACATATATTCAATAAAGATATGAAAGTTTTTTGCTACGAAAAATCAGCATCTGTTCTCTTTTTTTGGTTGTAGTTTGTAGTAGCTGTAGTAGCAGTACAACGACTGTTTGCAATAGACCTAAATTGATTAGCACGTATATTTTTCAGGAATATAGGCATTGCATATAGAGAAAATCGTGAACATAGTAGTAGAACATATACACTCACATAGCAGTAGACCATATACACTCACATAGCAGTAGACCATGTACACTCACATAGCAGTAGACCATGTACACTCACATAGCAGTAGACCATGTACACTCACATAGCAGTGGACCATGTACACTCACATAGCAGTGGACCATATACACTCACATAGCAGTGGACCATATACACTCACATAGCAGTAGACCATGTACACTCACATAGCAGTAGACCATATACACTCACATAGCAGTGGACCATATACACTCACATAGCAGTGGACCATATACACTCACATAGCAGTGGACCATATACACTCACATAGCAGTAGGCCATGTACACTCACATAGCAGTAGACCATATACACTCACATAGCAGTGGGCCAGGAACACCGTACACTCACATAGCAGTAGACCAGGTACACCGTACACTCACATAGCAGTGGACCATATACACTCACATAGCAGTGGACCATATACACTCACAGAATGAACCCAATGGCTGCTAAAATGCACAGGGCACAAAAAATCCTACCTAAGGAGGCACCAAGTCAGCAAGAAGCCTCATAAAAAAAGGTTTCTACGGATGAACAGATGCAGGCGAGCCAGAGACAGTCATACACAATGCCAAGAATCAGCTGGACTAGTGTTAAGCATATCGGACTCTAGCACAAAGGAAATGTCTTCTATAGAATGTGAATGACAATTCTCCATCTGGCAGTCTGACAAGTGAATTTGGGTTTGACAGATGCCAGAATACTTTCTCCCTGAATATGTCTCCTCACTCCCAGTAAAGGAACATTTCACTTCTACAGATCAAAATGATTGTGTCAGTGAGTCTGCTTTCCACTTTGGGGTCATCGGGGCCATATTTACTACTAGGCACCCGAGGGCCTGGGCCTAGGGCAACAGTGCTGGAGGGGGGGGGAGCTTTACTTAGGTCATTGAATCCACATGGGTCAAAACTGCTGTAAAATTTCCTTGGGGGTTTGCAGCAGCATGATCTCTCCACTTATGGCGCTCTATTCCATTTAAGTTCGAGCCATTATCATAGCCTTGCTCAGGAGGTAGCCCCTCTACTATTTTAGTATGATAAAGACAATGTTGACCAAGAGTAGCTTAAGGTTATGTCCCCACAATGTTAAAATAAGGGCAAATAACATCTGTTGTTGCCAAACAATGGCCGTTATTAAACCTTTGAGGACCAGGCCCAAAATGACCGTGCAAATTTTCATTTTTGTGTTTTCGTTTTTCCCTCCGCCCCTTCTGAGAGCTCTAGCACTTTCAGTTTTCTATCTACAAGCCATGTAAGTGCTTGTTTGTTACAGGAATAGTTGTACTTTGTAATGGCATCTTTCATTTTACCATAACATGTATGACGGAATCCCAAATATTATTATTTATAAAGATATAAATAGGTGAAATCGTAAAAAAGAATGCAATATGGTAACGTTTGGGGGGTTCCTGTGTCTACGTAATGCACTATATGGTAAAAGTGACGTGATACCATTATTCTATAGGTCAGTCCGATCACAACCATAGGCAGGTTACACAGATTCTCTAATGTTATATATTTATTTTATTATGAAATCCTTTTTTTTTTTTTGCAATTAATTATTAATAAAATAGCCCTATTGTGACGCTTATAACAGTTTTATTTTTTCACCTATGGGGCTGTATGGGGTGTAATTTTTTCCGCCATGATCTCTAGTTTTTATTAATATCATATTTGTGAAGATTGGACGTTTTGATCACTTTTTATTAATTTGTTTTTGTATATAATGTAACAAAAAATCGGTAATCCTGGCACTTTTTTCCCTCTTTTCGTGTACGCCGTTCGCGATGGCGCTTGTTATATTTTAAAAGATCCGACAATTACGCACGCTGCGTATATTATATGTTTATTTATTTATTTCTATATGTTTTATTTATATAATGGGAAAGGGGGGTGATTTAATCTTCTATTGGGGGAGGGGCTTTGGGGTATTTATAAAGACATTTTTATTTTTTTACACATTTTAAGTCCCCTTGGGGGACTTTTACATACAATTACTAGATTATACACACTGATCATTGCTGTGCCATAGACATAGCATTGATCAGTGTGATAGGCGATCTGCTGATTAAGCCTGCCTGTGGCAGACTAAATCAACAGAGCGCCATCGAACCCCACGGAGCAAGGTGAGAGACCTCCGGCGGTCAGATACAGTGATCGGGACTGCCGCAGTGTGACTGCCCCTGTCACTTACACTTAAACACAGCGGTCGCGCTGTGTACGTTAAAAAAAAAGTGTTCCGTATTGATCCGTTTTTTTATAATAAAAGTCAATGGAAAAATGAATCCACACTAATGCATCCGTTTTTCATCCTTTTTTGCAAAAAACGGATAAAAAACTAATAGCAAAAATGTAGCGTGAACCCATTCTTAGTTTTTTCCGAACCCAAGGCTATTGATTAGCGGTGGCCGCAAAATTTGGATGCCTGGAAAAAATGGAAACAGCCTTAAAGCGTAACTGTCATGTTTTTTTTTTATTGCAGAAATCAGTAGTATAAGCGATTTTAAGAAACTCTGTAATAGGTTTTATCAGCCAAAAAAGCCTCCTTCTGTACTCAAGAAGCAATCTCCCAGCCTCCCCCCCTGACTTCTTATCTGTGCATTATCAGGCAAACACGTCTTCATTACAGAGAAGCCAGTGAAGACGGGTTCTGCTCTCTCCATTCTGTGCCTATGAAGGGGAGAGGGGCTGAGGGAGATGAGGGAGCAGGAAGAGGTGACATGAAGGTCAGCTGTTTGTAGACTCTCTGGGCACCTAAAACGCTAAATTCAGGTGTCAGAAAGGTCAGTGCTTATCTATGAACTTACTGAGAGAAGATTGCAGGGTGTTGTGCTGTGCAGGACTGCTCTGTGCTCAGTCACTCCTAACAGCCCCTCCCCTCTCCATAGAGCATAATGGAGACAGAAATCCTGCTTCATTTGATGTGAGGGGGGAGGCTGGGAGATTGCTTTTTCACTACAGAAGGAAACTCTTTTAGTACATAAAAACTATTACAGAGGTTTTTAAAATCGCTTGTACTGTTGATAATTAATGTTTTCAGAAAAATTACCCTGAAATGACAGTTACGCTTTAACCCATATCCATGTTTTTCAGGACTCCTTAGAGCTGCATCCAACTTCTTCAGCCACCGTTAAACAAACGCATTCGCTCGGGTTTGGACAGACCCAAACATTCTTGAGTTGCACTCATCTCTATTGGCCACCAATGGAAAAGGTATAGGCAAACACAACCTAACAAGTAAAAGCAACAGAATTTAAACTTCAAAACAAGGCAACAAAAGACGAAACAAGACCGGGCCCAAGAAAAGAGTCTAAAAAGAGTTAAGAATTCGCTATTTTTAGGCGATGTCAAAGCGTCTGCATCACTTTGGCCATGTGGTGTATGTAGTTCAGTATATTTCTGCATTGCCAAATAGCTTTAAATATGTTCCTTTCGCTCCGTCTATACTAATACCCTGTCAGACAAAGAATTCTGCATCTGCTCGCTCACGTAACTGCGGCTCCTGATTGATGGGGCTTTGATTACTAAACACAAGACAGATTTCTGAAGTAGTCATAATGTTTTAAATAGCAGTTTTGAAAGTTATTAGGCACAACAATAAAATCACTATAACTTAGAATGTAAATTATGACGACTGGCAACCAAGCAGGTGGCGCTCTGTCACGCTGAAAGGGAGTGATAGAAATTCCAAATGGCTCTTACTTACTTTCACTGTTGTTAAAAAAAAAAAAAAAAAAAATCTGACTAGGAAGCTGCTTTTATATCTTTGGATCATGTGTATGTTATTTCTATTTGTTGCTGTTAGTATTCTCAATGCGAACAAGGCATAAAAGGTACAATATCATGCCGTCATCTCCCCTAAGAAGTGTCTGTGCCAGAGTAGTGGAGGATTTAAAGGGATACTAAAGAGAAAAAAAAAATGTTTTCAAATCAACTGGTGTCAGGAAGTTATGCAGATTTGCAATTCATTCTATTTAAAGGGAACCCGTCACCATGAAAATGCTACCTAAGCTTTTGGCAGAAACAGCCGAGCAGATTGATATATATCTTTATGGGAAAAGATTCAGTATAACTTGAAATCTCTGATGTTTCCATGCTAAAGAGTCCAGTCCATTGAGTGACCCCGCCCACTGGACTCCTTATCACAGAATGATCAGGGATTTCAATCAACACGTTACAAGTTATACTAAATCTTTTCCCAGAAAGATACTTATCAATCTGCTCAGCTCCTCCTGCTCTATAACAAGATGGGGATAGATTAGATAGTATTGTTTTGGTCAAAGGTTCCCTTTAAAAATCTCAAGTCTTCCAATACTTATCAACTGCTGTATGTCCTGCAGGAAGTGTCTGACACGGTGCTCTCTGCTGCCACCTCTGTCCATGTCAGAAACTGTCTAGAGAAGGAGAGGTTTTCTATTTGAGAGGGGATTTGCTACTGCTCTGGACAGTTCCTGTCATGGACAGAGGTGGCAGCAGAGAGCTAGAAAGAATATACCACTTCCTGCAGGACATACAGCAGCTGATAAGTACTGGAAGACTGTAGATTTTTAAATAGAAGTAAATAAAAAATCTGTATAACTTTCTGACACCAGCTGATTAAAAGAAAGAAAAACAAAAATTGGATTTTTATTTTCATGTTTATTATTGCAGCATACCTGTTTTCCCTCTTTATTGGTACAACACAGAGAGAAAAAGAAATGTAGTGAAATTTTGCAGCGGTGTTCCTTTTTTTTTTAACCAGTGCCACTGTATAAACGTCTGCAATTTCACCCTAGTGTTCGAGCAGCGTTCCTTTGTTCATAGTACATCAGTAGAAATGGAGCTGAACAAAGCCCTTCTTTGTCTAAGGTATGGGTCCTATGCATGTAATTATACCGAAAATAATATCAATTCAGCCACTCTATTTACATATACATATGTAGACCAACTGCGGGAGATGGGCGTACATTATTTTCAAAGCACTTTCCCAATATAACCCTAACAGCACGTATATCATATGAATATACCTTGTCTAACAATAGATCCTACTACTCTGGAAGAGCCCGCTTACTTTCTGGAAAAGTCTAGAAGCAATAACAATTTTTTCAATGCTTTCTGTAGGGCCGGCCATTCAAACTCACTCAATGTATATGCCACTCTTTCAAAAAAAAAATTTTTGTACGATTATTTGAAATTTATTAAAGGGAATCAGCACAATTGTGCCGATATGGTTCCCTGCAGCACAGTATAGATCTACTGTGCAGCTCTTGGAGCATACCAGGAGCACTTTTTTAAAAATGCCCGGGGAGAGGGTGGGTAGACCGCTTCCTGGTCTAAAGATGAGACTTGGGATGTGATGTCCCAGGCCAGCTCAGCCAGCCCAGCCAGCCAGTGGTGGGACACTTCTACAGCTGCTAACTGACTGAAGTCCCATCTCTAGACCAGGAAGTGGCCGGGGGACTGGAGCGGTGGAATGCGAGCACCAGTGCTGGAGTCAGGGAGGTAAGTGGATGTTATATTTTTCACCATCCCCTCCCACTTTGAAAAAAGTGGTCCTGTCAGGAGTTCTCCTTTAGGTAAGTTTTAAAAAATATTTAAAGGTGAACTAGATGAAATATTTAAAGGGGGATTAGATGAATCAAACCTGCTGATATGACCCTATTGCACCGGAGTGCACAGGAGTCACCTAAGTGAAAGGTATCTCTCTTACCTTCCTTGGTACATTCCAGTGCAGTTAGTTGTTTGCACTGCCCGCCCCCATAGTGTTTATCCAACCCCGACCAACCCAATGGATAGCGCTATGGGGATGGGGCAGTTCTCCTAACCTGCTGCTCCAATAAAATGTAACAATGTAAGATTTAAAAATCTTTTCAAACAATGGACTTTAGAGGGGTTATCCAGTGCTACAGAAACATGGCCACTTTCTTCCAGAGACAACACAACTGTGGTTTGTAATTTAAGTGATTCTGTACCCACAATCTGACCCCCAAACTGCTTGTACCTTCACATAGCTGCTTTTAATCCAAGATCTGACCTGGGGTCCCTTTTGCAGGTCATGCAGTTATTGTCCTAAAAAAACAACTTTTATACTTGCAGCCCTGTGCCCAACGGCCGTGGCCTAGAGTGTGTATGCATTAGGCTGGAACACCCTCTCTGTCCCTCCTCCCCGCCCTCCTCATCATTAGGAATGCTCCAGGCAGATTTTCTACTATTCATCAACTGTGTAAGCACGGCACATGGGCTGTATCGTTAAGGCACCTGTGCAATGTTCAGACAAGTAAGGAATAGAAGAATACCTGGCTGGAGCACTCCTAATGATGAAGAGGGCTGGGAGGAGGGACAGAGAGGTTGTGCCAGCCTAATGCACAGACACTATAGGCCACGCCAGTTTGACACAGGGCTACAAGATTAAAAGGTTTTTTTTCAGGACAATAACTGCATCACCTGCCGAACGGACCCCAGGACAGATCTTGGATTAAAAGCCACTATCCGAAGGTACAAGCAGATTGTGGGTACAGAGTTGCTTTAAAGAGGTTGTCCAGCCTGGGGGCACTTTTTTGGGGGGACCGGGGAGGAGGTGGCTGAAATAAAAGACGTCCACTCACCTCCCCGGTTCCAGCGGCGGCTCACTCATCGTGGCGCTCTGGTCCCCGGTTCCCGGCCGTTTCCGGGTGTCTGACGCCGCCCGAGACGTAGCGTCTCAGGTCCGCTCAGCCACTCAGTGAAGGAGACGGGATCCGTGTGAAGTCCGCTCGGATCCCGCCTCCTTCACTGAGTGGCTGAGCGGCCCTGAGATGTAGTGTCTCGGGCGGCGTCAGACACCCGGAAGCGGCCGGGGACCGGAGCGCCGCGATGAGTGAGCTGCCGCTGGAACCGGGGAGGTGAGTGGACGTCTTTTATTTCAGCCACCTCCTCCCCGGTCCCGCCAAAAAAGTGCCCCCAGGCTGGACAACCCCTTTAAGCTCCATTCACTTCAATGGAACTGAGCAGCAAAACCCCACCCAAGTTGGAGACAAGAGTGGGGCTGTCTCTGGAGGAAAGTGGCCATTAGGGATGGTCTGAAACTGCCGAGGTTCGGGTTCATATGAACCCGAACGCTCGGCATCAGATTCCCGCTGTCTGCCCGCTCCGTGCAGCAGGTGGATACAGCGGGAGGACCGCCTGGAAAACTGGGATACAGCCTATGGCTATGGCTGTATCCTAGTTTTCCAGGCGGTGCTCCCGCTGTATCCACCCTCTCCACGGATAGGGCAGACAGCGGGAATCATTGCCGAGCGTTCGTACTCGGTTTGGACCATCCCTAGTGGCCATGTTTTTGTAGCGCTGGATAACCCCCTTTTATGGTAAAAGTAAATATTTGCAATTTGAGACTCTCAAAAGAACTAAAAAATATTTAAAGAAAGTTTTTAAAAAAATCATAAACGGACAATAAACACATTTTAAGTTGTTTCTCTCTAATACAATGGAAACTCTAATGGGCATATACCTGAGTGCTAATCCTGTCTCCAAAATGTATTCACTGTGGTCCTCCCAGGTACAGAGGAATTACAGTGCCCCTGTTCCCACCGACCTAGCACGGCTAATAATTCAAAGTAACAGCAGGTTCATGGAAGGCAAAGCGTCCTGTGGCAACGCAGAAGTCCTGATATAAAACATGTTTATTATGTTTGAACACAGAGCACACTGTGCCACACTAACTGAGGGACAATGAATGACCCGTACAGCTGCGGAGAGTATATTAACCTGTCCATTGGCGTACTATGCTTGCATGCTAAGCTGATTTTGTATTATGCCTCCATCCGCATTAGTCCTTGCTTGTACTCTCTGCTTTCAAACAACATTTCTTTTTAACTTTGTAAAGTCAATATTTTACGAGGCATGTCCCTTTTGTGTCCCTACCACGGCAGCAGTCCTTATAGCAATCACAGCCATGTCATGTGTTTAGTTAGAAGTAGAACTTCTTTTTGTATGGCATTGAAATCAACGCTTTCCTTGGGATATTGTTTCTCTTTGGTCTGCCATAATGACTGATTACCGGGGCTTTCCATACTTTGAAAACATTGCGTACAAAAAATGACGGCTAACTATGATCAACTGCTTTTTCCCTAGGCAAGATTTCCAGTGTAGTTTCATATTCATACTAGATACATGATGTAACTGTGGTGTCCCACCACGGGTGTTACTAGCTTAGACACCCCTCGCAAAAGCCTGTACTCTAAGTCAAAGTGGTGATAACGTTGTACCTAAGTTTTGCCACTAGATGTCACTAGAACGCATATCTTGTATTTAAGTATTGCACGGCTGTAGTACTCAAGAGGTTATTGTTCTTTGTGATTTGTGCACTAATGAGTGCTTTTCTCCACCTATCTCTGTTCTCCTTCTTCTTTTGCCCTCTCTTCTCACCCACTCACAGCAGGTATTACATACCCTGTAGGAAGTTGTCACATGGGGAGAGAACGTGTAGACACACACTTAGTCAGTCTTAGTCTGGTTCCTGTACAGAGAGGACAAGTCCAGTGTAGTCTGAAGCGATTTAGTGGAAAGACACACATGGGAAGAACAGACACCCGATTCTTGAAAGCAGCACTTCTACACACTATGCAGTTCTAAACGCTCACAGAGAGGACAAAGTCAGGGATCATCCCATCTCTCAGCGCGGGTGTAACCAGAAAATTCTGACTACTCTTGTTAACTTAGGTAACAAGGTCTGGGGCTTGTGTCACCCTAGGAGGATGGGTCGCACGACACTGTAGGGCAATGGCTGGTGCAAAGACAAGTCAAAACAAGTATTCTCTAAAAGTTCAGGCAGAGCACATTACTACTTGGGTTGGGACTCTCGTCACATCCTTCTCTCCACTTCTCTGAACTTTACTTCTCAGCACGCATCTCAGCCAGCACAGCTATACTACCTCTCAAGCTCTCAGCACAGATCTTGTCAGTCAAGTCCAAAGTATATTGTCAAGTCAGAAGTCTATTGTCTACTATTGTATTAAGCATTCCTGAAGTAAAGAAGAGTTTATTTATGGTAACACGACTTAGTGATTCTTACTCAAACACCTACCCAGTAATTGCACCTTCCTTGGGTCATCTCCCCTTTCTGTTGGTGGCGGTACCGATAGTCTGGGTGGGTCACAACTCCACTCTGGACCAACGTGATTAGTGCCCAAGGGACCCCCCTCACAGCCCGGCAGTTCACCGACCACAGGGGAAAGGGTATAGCCAGCCACTCTAAACTTCAAACAGGTGTGCCCCCATACCTGTAAGCCCAACCGGCACTGGCGTCACAACAACCTAATATGTGGATGAGTTATACTCCGACTTCTTAAAGTTTATTAGGAGCAGATCGATGTTATTAACGTTTTTCTTGTCCCCCGCATTCATAATTAATTTCCTAACTGCCCCTATGCACGCCCCTCCCGTCCCGCCCACTATGCATATTCATATATGCATAGTGGCCTCTTTACCGCGCAGCCGAGAACATGTCCCTTCGGAGAGAGGCTACTTCCCCGGGCATGCGTGATTCGGCCCGCGGTCCTGACATAGTGAGAAGAATCCTGCTGCAGCCAAGTTGTCATCATCCCCGGGGTCACTGACAAAAGTAAGTGTGATGAAACCTTGGCTGCAGCAGGATTCTTCAGGAGTCAGGACGGACGGACGAATCACGCATGCGCAGTGAAGTGGCCACTATGCATAAATGAATATGCATAGTGGGCTGGGCGCAACACCCCAAATGCTCTTAAGCCACATATTTGCATAGGGGCAATTAAGAAATTAATCAAGAATGCAGAGGAGAAGGAAAATGTTAATAACACCGATCTACTCATAAGGTAAAGAGCTTCTGTGGCATATCACAGGTTCTCTGGGCAAAACCTGCTGATAGGCCGCTTTAATAATAAAAATAAACATATTATATATCGTGAAATGCGGAATTGTGTGCTCTTTAAAAATATAGCAAAATTGTTTCCCCACATTGAATGAAAAGAGAAAAAAAACACCAGGATTGCTGATTTTTATTAATTATATATTAGCGGGAAAAAATGTACAAAACGCAATCAAAATTTTTCTTTTACACCAATATGATAGCAAAAAAAAAAAAAAAAAACAACTAGAGATCATGGAGCAAAAAAATTAAACCCCAACCAGCCATGTAGGTGGAAAAATAAAAGCATCATGGCTCTTGGAAGGCAAGAAGTTGATTTAAAAACAAAGAGCGACGAGTTGGGGTGAAGGGGCCTCCCAGCGAGGAGCTATAAGAGTTGTCACTGCTAACACAACCATGGGTTGTTAGCATAGGAAATGAGTCCCATATGGTCAAATGGAGCGATAGTGAGATAATATGGCCAATGGAGGGACGGTTCTGACAGGCGGCAGGATGCTGCCAAGGGGGAGGGCATATCTAGGCAGACACCCCTTAGAATGGACTTTTTAGTTAGAGCTCACTTTCTAGTTTCTGGATGAGGGGTCGTGATTTGTGTCGGGCCTCCCCGGTTGTATCCTTACAGTTAATAAAGGGCGGCTTATGCTGCCAAATTTTCTGGAAGCATACCGGTGGAATTCGAATGTGTCTTGCAGTTACGTACTGCATTTTTTCCCTCTAAATTTTGTACATTTCATTTACACATCCCTTGAAGGTAAACCAGACACCCTCCCCACTGCCGAGCAGGGGGCACCTGGTTAAATGCTCGAGTCTGCCATTAATTTGTTGCTCGAATCGAGCCTTCATGTATGGAAAAATGCTCAACTGAAGAAATAAGCACTCAAGCTTTTTAGTGCTCGCTCAACACTATCCACTCAACACCTCCACATGCTCTGCACTATGATAGACTTTCATAGCGGTCGATGGAACACCTGTAACTGGACCTTGTGCTTGTAGCCCATTGTCCCACAAGAGCCTCTGCACAGATTTTGGTGATGGAGATATTCCCCTAGGGCACACCCTGGTACAGTATCCTGGCTGATGGCATTTTGGGATGCCCTTAAGTATCATGTGGATAAAGACAAGACAATGAGTGTTCAGGGGTGTGATAAAAATGGGCAACTTTACTGAACAATGTAACTTCTTCCTAGGCATAGAGGTATGGATATGGACATTTGGTGACTTGCTTAGAGGTGTAGCTCACACTAGAGTTGAGCTGCAGTTTCCTATCACAAGGTGCAGACAGGCATGAAGTACTTGTTCCAGTTGGAGGCCCATAGAGGTACCAGGAGAACCTACTGGTCCTTATGAAGCCCACCTCCACAAACTATGGATGATGTTGGTCCTTCCTATCAAAGGTAGCACATGTTGAAAAGTTGATCATTCAGATGGAGGGAGGTACACTACCGTTCAAAAGTTTGGGGTCACCCAAACAATTTTGTGTTTTCCATGAAAAGTCACACTTATTTACCACCATACGTTGTGAAATGAATAGAAAATAGACTCAAGACATTGACAAGGTTAGAAATAATGATTTGTATTTAAAGTAACATTAATTTTAAAGAATCCTCCTTTTGCAGCAATTCCAGCATTGCACACCTTTGGCATTCTAGCTATTAATCTGTTGAGGTAAGCTGGAGAAATTGCACTCCACGCTTCTAGAATCAGCTCCCACAAGTTGGATTGGTTGGATGGGCACTTCTGGCGTACCATACGGTCAAGCTGCTCCCACAACAGCTCAATGGGGTTCAGATCTGGTGACTGCGCTGGCCACTCCATTACCTATGATAGAATACCAGCTGCTGCTTCTGCTGTAAATAGTTCTTGCACAATTTGGAGGTGTGTTTTGGGTCATTGTCCTGTTGTAGGATGAAATTGGCTCCAATCAAGCGCTGTCCACTGGGTATGGCATGGCGGTGCAGAGTGATAGCCTTCCTTATTCAGAATTCCTTTTACCCTGTACAAATCTTCTACCTACATTTGTTCTGCGTCTCGCAAACGTTCTTCTTTGTGATCCAAACACCTCAAACTTGGATTCATCCGTCCACAACACTTTTTTCCAGTCTTCCTCTGTCCAATGTCTGTGTTCTTTATCCCATCTTAATCTTTTTATTTTATTAGCCAGTCTCAGATATGGCTTTTTCTTTGCCACTCTGCCCTGAAGCCCAAAATCCTGCAGCCGCCTCTTCACTGTAGATGATGACACTGGTGTTTTGCGGGTACTTTTTAATGAAGATGCCAGTTGGGGACCTGTGAGGCGTCTGTTTCTCAAACTAGAGACTCTAATGTGCTTATCTTCTTGCTTAGTTGTGCAACGCTGCCTCCCACTTTTTTCTACTCTGGTTAGAGCCTGTTTGTGCTGTCCTCTGAAGGGAGTAGTACACACCGTTGTAGGAAATCTTCAATTTCTTAGCAATTTCTCGCATGGAGTAGCCTTCATTTCTAAGAACAAGAATAGACTGTCGAGTTTCAGGTGAAAGTTCTCTTTTTCTGGCCATTTTGAGCGTTTAATTGACCCCACAAATGTGATGCTCCAGAAACACAATCTGCTCAAAGGAAGGTCAGTTTTCTAGCTTCTGTAACGAGCTAGACTGTTTTCAGATGTGTGAACATGATTGCACAAGGGTTTTCTAATCATCAATAAGCCTTCTGAGCCAATGAGCAAACACATTGTACCATTAAAACACTGGAGGGATAGTTGCTGGAAATGGGCCTCTATACACCTATGTAGATATTGCACCAAAACCAGACATTTGCAGTTAGAATAGTCATTTACCACATTAGCAATGTATAGAGTGTATTTGTTTAAAGTTAGGACTAGTTTAAAGTTATCTTCATTGAAAAGTACAGTGCTTTTCCTTAAAAAATAAGGGCATTTCAATGTGACCCCAAACTTTTGAACGGTAGTGTAGCTACCAAAACTTTACTTCTCATTTCGCAAGAGCAATGGACGCTGCCCAAAGTAGTCCTTAGAAACACTAGCTCTGAGGGTATTTTCACACATTGTATTTTGGTCAGTATTTCTCTGTAAATCTAAATCAGGAGTGCAACTGGTAGAGATAAATTATAATGGAAAGATTAGCAGTTTCTGTGTTTTAAACCACTGCAGGGGTTAATTGTGTACATGACAGTCTCTACTTGCTTGAGAGAAAGTTTACCAGCCACCTCCCTTCCTCTGGGCCTATCACAGCCCTGCAAAAGTTTTTCTCCAGTTCTGGCCAATCCTGTGCTGAGCCACCTCATGCTGCTCTCCACCAATAGGAAGCTCCCTTGTAATCTATAATAGAGTCTCTTATAGACTTTTCCAAAGAACTTCAAGTATTATTTATTCACAGTTAATCTGCTAATCCAGAAAACTAAAAAAAAAAAAAAACTTTAAGAGAACCCTTATAGGGGTATTTTACTCAAACATAACTTCATATGTTGCTTTCCATGGTAAGACTAACAATTCCTTCCAGGCTTTATCTACAACTGTGTAGCTTCTTTGTAGAGGATATATCTGAGGTTAAGTTGCTGATGAACTCCTGGAATAACAAAGTTGCAGATAGGGACTTGTTGGCATCAACTATCTCAAAAGGGAGGGGGGAGGAGGAGACAGAGAGAAAAGCTCACACAGATTTTTGTGTCTTCAGCAGAAAGCAGCAGCTCAAAACTGGGGGAAGGAGACTGAATAAATAATAACAAGTAAGGAGAGAATTGTTAGTCTCACCATAAGCAGCATGAAAAATTGTTTGAGTAGAATACCCCTTTAAGTTAGTTTCCTTGGAGTTACTTTTATTTGAATAGAATTTTTAAATACCACAATACCTATTCTCATACTTTAGAATACCTTAAATTCTACAGACAAGATCACAGCTACAAAGTGAATTGTGAAACATTATGGTTCATGGACCGTGTTGTAGCTGGCCACCATATTATCTTAGCAGATGATGACAATGGTAGCTATCGCTCTAAATAGAGCACCAAGTATGAGTGCCTGATCTCTGGAAAGTATTCACTCTACACATACTTGGATCTAAGTGCATGCAGTTTGTAGCATCAACTAAAAAGACATGAATGTTCATCGCCATCCGCATGCGTCAAGTATGATGTTGTGGCCTTTTAACAGTTGTTAATGAAGCTGTTATTATTCTACTATGAAGACGACATAAAACACGTTCATTCTCTGTATTCTTAGCCTGTAGTTGTTGTTATAGGTGAAGTGTTACAAACTGTCACCAACTCATTCATCTACTGAGAGAGTTTGTCAAGTGTACAAGTTTTGTTTTCCTTGAAACTAATATACCTGTTCCCCTTGAAAACCCCTTCAAGCCTGCGGGGCATTCATTTACAGCTTGCTGAAAGACGGCTGGCTGTAAAGAATTGAGGTGATAGAACATATCATACAGAGGAGGTAATGAGGCATTGTTAGATAGAAGGCCTCCCAAATACTATATATTCGATTTCTCACAACTGCTAAAAAAAAATAAAAAATCAATATATCCATAAAGGAAACTAACTGTAAAAAAAAAAAAAAAAAAAAAAAAAAAAAAAAACAGCCATTAAGAGGTATTCCAGCTTATTTAAAAGGATTGTCCCATGAAAATATTGTGGGGGAGATTTATCAAACATGGTGTAAAGTGAAACTGGCTCAGTTGCCCCGGCAACCAATCAGATTCCCCCTTTCATTTTCCAAAGAGTCTGTGAGGAATGAAAGGTGGCATCTGATTGGTTGCTAGGAGCAACTGAGCCAGTTTCACTTTACACCCTGTTTGTTAAATTTCCCCTTTGAAATCTACTTACAGGGAATGTATCATCTAAATTTTCTTTTACTGATTAGGGTCAGATACTAAAATGTGTTCTTTTATTCTGACAGGTTTTTTTTTTATATTTTACTTTTTGTACATTGTTATGGGGGCTGCCATCTTGCCTGGTCTGTTATTAACAGCATTCAGTGACATGCTTTACAGCAAGACTCATGAACATAGATGAAAATAGACAGACTCTGACACTTGAAATGAATGTAAAACATTACTGAGCGCGATCTGTGACCTGTGAAGAGGTTATTAGACAAGGAGCTGCTGTTGTCTCTTCTATCTACTGGTGTCACATGTCGCTGTAACGCTGTACAGATCACTTTACTGCAGCCTCCTCTTATCACCAAATAAAGAACAGGAAGTTTCGAGAAAGCCCTGTAACGACCCACATGGATAATGGAAGGAGCACATGTCAAGGGAAGGATGCAGTAGTTATAGGATTATGGTGGGGAAGGGGTTAAGGTGGGAGAAGAGGTGCAGGAGGAGCTTGAATAACATGGGGTATATAAGGAAGAGGCGTAGCCAAGGAGAGTCAGTCAGAGCAGTTTGGGAGCAGAAGTGTCCCGCCTGCCCTCTATAGTTGGTGTAATGATAACTGAGTTATGATGTGATGTGTTTTCCCAACAGGTCTATTGCTTATAAGATGACTGTTAAGAAGTTGTCGCAGTAGTTGAAGTGAGAGGGGGTTTTGAAGGTTTTGGCAGTTACGTAGTTCTGTGGATTGGGGAGTCATACCTTCTCCTTATATACACCTGATATGGTAAACAGTGGTTCTTGGGCTGGGGTGTTACCCAGCTATAGTTTGGTCCCTGTGGGCAGGATCCCCGGGGAGGGTTGGAGGTCTACCGGTTGGTGCCTATCGGTCAGGTGACGTCGGCTGAAGTTAAAGCGGAGAACGGTTAGTTTTGTAGTATAATGAAAAAGGTGTCAAGATTCTGGGATGCCTTCAAGAGCCCCTCCCACATTTGTACGTTTGTATAAACTGTTAATAAAAAGAATTCAAAAAGTATTTATTAAGTTATTTTTATGTTTGAAAAGTGTATTAAAGGGCTGTGGCCTTTCCTTCCAACAGGTGTCAGTGTCATCATTAACGGAGGGAATGGTAGTCGGGAAGGTAAGGAGAGCTAGACTATCTCTTAGTCATGAAAACTGCAAATTTTTAGGATTATTTTATAATATTGATTTAAAAAAAAATGGAAAGTTAGAAAAATGTCACCAAAAATTCTTTAAAAATATGTTTAACATAAAAACATTGGGGGAGATTTAGCAGAACTGGCTTAGTTGCCCCTAGCAACCAATCAGATTCCACCTTTCAAGCCTCACAGATTCTTTGGAAAATGAAAAGTGGAATCTAATTGGTTGCTAGGGGCATCTGACCCAATTCTGCTTTACACCAATTTGAAAAAATCTCCCCCATTATTTAAACAATTAGTCATTTTCTGATGACACCTTATTCTTAACTGATCCCTAAAAATCATTGGAAATTTGGACATTTGCTGCTAAATTGATAAGCGCTCTTAAAGGGGTACTCCAGCCCAGGGGTATTTTTAAGCTATGGCCGGGGATGGGGTGGTTATAGATGGCGGCGGTCACCTACCTCCCCGATTCCAGTGCCGGGTCCCCAATCGTGCTGCCCCGTACACCCGTCCCACGGCCGCTTCCTGGTGTGAGCTGCGGCATGAGACGTGACGTCTCAAGGCAGTTCAGCCA
Organism: Dendropsophus ebraccatus; assembly: GCF_027789765.1. Lineage (NCBI taxonomy): Eukaryota > Metazoa > Chordata > Amphibia > Anura > Hylidae > Dendropsophus > Dendropsophus ebraccatus. Next base: position 62,130,536 of record NC_091466.1, read on the forward strand.
TTCAACGTCCGTAGCGGAGTCCCGCCTATAACCAACCCTTCCCTGGCCATAGCTTAAAAATACCCCCGGGGCCAGAGTACCTCTTTAACAAGTAGACGGATGTTTATTGATTTATACCAAAATAAAGAAGACTAGGGATGAGCGAACCTCAAGCACACTCTTTGGTCTGAACCCAAACGCTCTGCATTTGATTACCAGTGGCTGAAGAAGATGATTGCAACCCCAAGGCTGGCTGGAAAACCTGTAGCTATAGGCTGTATCCATGTTTTCCAGGACTCTCTAGGGCTGCATTTAACTTCTTCAGCCATCGGTAATCAAATACAGAGCGTTCGGGTTCAGACCAACCTAAGCATGCTCACGGAAAGACATATTGTTAATGTTATTAACTGATTTACGTCAAACTATTTTATTTCTCTGTAGCAACCAATCAGAGCTCAGCTTACATTTCCCCAGAATAGAAATAAATTACCATATTTTCCGACGTATAAGACAACCCCTGACTTTTAAGAAGATTGTCAGGGGTTTGCCTCGAATGCCAGAAAATGTTAACCCCTGCCTGACCGCAGCAGGGGTTAACTGCAGCTAAATTAAATATAAAAAAAAAAAAACATTTAACTCACCTGGGAACCTCTCCCTGGCAACCGAGCGTCTCATTAGAGAGGCTTGGAGACGCTCAGCTGCTGGGAGAGCTTCGGGAGAATGAGAGAGGCGCCGGAAGTTCCTGAAGCCTCTCTCATTCTTCCGAAGCTCTCCCAGCAGCCGAGCTTCTCCAATGAGTTGCTCGGCTGCCTGGGAGAGGTTTGGCGATCTCCATCTCCGTCTGCCTGCACCGGGAACAGTACGGGAGGCGCGCGGAGGTCGGGAACAGGCCCCAGGTGAGTTAAATGTTTTTTTTTTTTATAGTGGTCGCCCTATACAGTGGGGAAGCGGCCATTTTTGAGCCCCCCCCACCATATGGGGCGACCATAACCAGCGTATAACACGACCCCCGACTTCTAAGAAAATTTTTCAGGGATAAAAAGTCGCCTTACATGCCGGAAAATACGGTATTTAAATTTAATAAAGTGGCATATTTATCAAAACTGTTTAAAAGAGGGGAAAAAAAATCATGAAGAGGAAAAAGATCAGAAAATAAATTTAAAAAAAAAGTCAAGTAATTATAGACACAGTAATGTAGAACTAATACACAAAAGCGTGATAATAAACATAGTGAAGTCACCGCTAAGGATCACAGTGATGTCATAGGGCGCAAGGATCATAAAGTAATTTTTTTTTTTTTATTAAAAAATGACACTCGGGACTTCCGGTTCCGGCGCGGTCATGTAAAGACGCACGCCGGAGGAGCTCCCGGGGTGAGGCGGCACTGAACCTTACAAACCGGCCGCAGGCGGCGACAGACCAGCCCGAGGACACGGGACAGCGGGCGAGCAGCAGGGGGACCAGCAGATGGAGCGTTACCTGCTCCGCAGCACGCAGAAACAGCCCCAGACGCCGGGCCGCATGGCGGCAGAGGAATCCAAGATGGCGCCGCAGGAGGAGGAGAACACTGCCACAGGAGGTCCCCAGCAGGCAAGTGAAGGCTGGCGTGACTCAGAACCGGGGCAGCGGCACCACAATAAAAGCTCGGCGGGTCCGGCACATCCCCCCAACAGTGCAGGTGGAGTGTGGGGAAGGGAAGCCAGCCGGGACTCGCAACAAACCGGCACAGAGGAGGGGGGCACAGGACCCAGGGACGGTGGCCATGCGCTCCCTATGGGAGAACCCCAGCCTGCAAAGACAAAATCAGGGGGCCCCTGCCAGACTCAAGCTCCCCCAGACAGTCCTGCATCTTTATCCCAGACCCCAATACAGGGAACTATGCCACAGAGCTATACCCAGGCCCAGTTGCTGGGACATACTGGGGAGTTAGACAGTGCTGCCAGCAATGATAATACCTGCTCACAGGGAGGACTATCACCCACCATTGACTATAAGCTATTGGCAGCAGCAGTTACACAGCACATACTCCCGAACATGCAGAGGATAATAGAGGATGCTTTTAAAACCTCTCTGTCCCAGATACGCAAGGAAGTTACTGATCACGCTACCAGAATTGAGGCGGTGGAACAGCGTGTTTCTGCCCTGGAAGATGAAAACGACTTCCTTCGCTCTCGTGTACGCCAGCTATACGACGTCACCGAGGTTATGGAGGACAAAATAGATGACCTGGAAAATCGTTCCAGAAGAAACAATCTACGCATCATAGGGATACCAGAGAAAATTGGTACAGCTGACCTGCAATCATTCTGTGAGCGGGACATACCGAAAACCCTCGGCCTGCCCCACGCGTGTAGGATTGAAAGGGTACACAGAATTGGCATGCCCCCCAACATCCGCGAAAATACGCGGGACGTGATGACAGCGAGGCCTCGTCCAGTTATATTCCGGCTGTTGGACTTCAACGATAAAACGGCCATCCTGCGAGCCTACAGGAAGAGGTCTCAACCCCTGGAAGTACAGGGCATGCGCCTCATGATCTTTGAGGACTACTCTGCAGAAGTTACAAAACGGCGCAGAGCTTTCAGCAGCGTTTGTACAGCTTTATTCAAGGCGAAAAAGAAGTTTCAGCTGCAATATCCGGCCACTTTGCGCATTTTTCATAATGATGGCTCAATGTCCACCTACAAGTCACCTAAATTGGCGGAAGAAGCTTTCAGGAGAAATGAACCCTTCAGTGGCTCACAGCCGTCCAGCCAGCGATCACAGGGCCGTCCCGTCCAGAGTACAGTATGCCGGCCGGAACAGTCTTCACCCAAGGAGCAGCGCAGGCGCCTGCGACGTACCAGACGCGCCAGAAGTTACTCCAGATCTCCCTCTCCCGACTGAGATGGTCGACAGCGAGGCTGTAATCCTGCTGCACGAGGGACAGTAGCAAGTATTTCGCACACACCTGCTTAAATGGTTATGGTTATCTGTTATCTTTTCTCTTTTACCACTTTTCTTCCTGACATAAATATGGGCCTGCTGATGTTCTTGGTCCTCGGGGCGTGACTTTTTGTATACTTATGCAGTGGCGCCCCCACGGGAGCCCGCTGCATGACTGAAAAAAGAGAAGTCTCACACTCGAGGATGGAGAGGCAGTCTCATGCTATCAGACCCTCTCACGAGATGAAAAATCACTTTTGTTTGGTTATGTTTTGTTGTTGTTTTTATGTACACAGAGATTCACGCAGAAGGCAGATGGTATATGGTAGAGGGGGCGCATGGTTCTATGTTCTTGTCTCTCTTTCAGTGCAATCGGGGGGAGGGGGGAGGGGGAAACGTAAGCATGAGCCTACACAGGTCGGGGGTCGTGGGGTGCTCGCTACTGACTACACTCTATCTGAGGCGGTCCTCTTACTGCACTTTATCCTTGCATTCTATCTTTGTCTAGACTTATCATGGTTAGGCTCGTAACATGGAATGTAAAGGGGCTAAGATCACCCAATAAACGGGTGCAACTGCTCCGCTTTCTGAAGAAACACCGTCCCGACATAGTAATGATGCAGGAAACCCACCTGGAGGCGGAGGACATGGATAGAATGCAACGATTCTGGGTAGGCTGCGTCTATGGGTCCCCGTCAGTGAATGGTAAGGCGGGAGTGATCACACTGATCCACAGGTCCTTCCAATTTAAACTAGTATCGCATACCCATGATGCCGAGGGAAGGGTCTCGCATCTGATCATAGACCACCAGGGGGACCAATATAGCATCTTTAACATATACGCCCCCAATGGGGACAACATAACCTTTTTTGCAGGACTGGCAGATAGACTAAATTCAGATACCACACAATGGAAAGTAGTGGGAGGGGATTTTAACACTGTCCTCGATCCAAGGGAGGATCGGAAGGGGCCCTCAACAAACCCTAACCCTACGTCATTCCGGGCTAGAGATAAAGTGCTGCCGGGTTTCCTGGAACAGACGGGGTTAGAGGACGCATGGCGCCTCACACATCCAGCTGATAGGGACTTCACCCACTTCTCACACCCCCACCAGTCATGGTCTAGAATAGACTACATGTTGACTAACCCAATTCTCAGCCGTAGGATAGAATCGGTGAAACATGGAGACCTGGTTATCACGGACCATTCACCGGTTGTATTGTCCCTCTTCCCATCCTGCCCGGCGGGTAATGAGTTTATCTGGCGGTTTCCCTCCTATATGACGGAGGATGAAACGTTTGTTGAGCTTCTGAGGGGGTGGTGGACTGAGTTTGACTACTATAACGCGGAACACAAATCCACTCCTCAACTATTCTGGGAAACCGGTAAGGTCGTCCTTAGAGGTAAATTGATAGCTCATGTCACATCAATGAAAAAAAAAACCGCCACCCAATATAAAAAGGCGAGTGATCACCTTAGAGGCGCTTACACGGCCTACCTGGGGGACTCGTCTGACTCCAACAGGGAGGCCTGGCAGGCAGCAAAGGCTGATTATGAGTTATGGCTGGACAGGAGGGATAGGATATATCGTACCCAGGGCGAGGTGGAATTTTTCCGCCACGGTAATAAGGCGGGCAAACTATTGGCCAGACTTGCAAAAGGAAGACACCCCCCGGCTCATGTACTAGCGTTGAGAGACCAACAAGGGACCCTGCACTCTGCCCCGACCCAAATAAATAAAATTCTGGGGGATTATTACACGTCACTCTACTCTACTCCCCCTTCAGAGACGGGTACCTTGTCCACTTTCCTAGCGGATTTAACACTTCCCTCCCTCTCTGTGGAGCAACAGGAAGTGCTAAACGCAGAAATCACTGAGGAGGAAGTACGTGGGGCTATAAAGGCCTCCTCAAATGGCAAGGCTCCCGGACCTGACGGGTTTACAGGGGAATTTTTTAAAACATTGGCAGACCAGATAGTGCCTAGTCTCACTGCACACTTTAATTCCATGTTCACCACAGGCAATATCCCGGCAGGAGCAAAAATGGCGTACATAAAAGTTCTCCCTAAACCGGGTAAAGACCCCACAGACCCGGGATCATACCGCCCAATCTCGCTAATAAACTGTGACATTAAATTATTGACCAAAATATTGGCGGATAGACTAGCCAACTACATGCCTGACTTGGTGGGGGAGGCGCAGGTGGGTTTTATTAGAAATAGATCGGCAGTCACTAATATTAGAAAGGTGCTGGTGGTTTTGGACAGGATCCGACACCGCCCTCAGCCAACCGACAACCCTGCTTTATTATCGCTAGACGCGGAGAAAGCGTTTGACAATGTTCGCTGGGATTGGCTGTGGGCGGTGTTAGACAAATTCTCCATTGGAGGGCGCTTTCAGACATTTTTGGGGGGCCTGTACACTGCTCCGGTGGCGAGGGTCCATACTCCAGGGCTCTTATCAGCCCCAATTCCATTAGGAAGAGGCACCCGACAGGGATGCCCACTATCCCCTTTATTGTTCGACTTGACCATAGAGCCTCTAGCCAAATATCTAGAAACATCGAACTTGTTTGAGGGCATACAGGTGGGTGACAGAGCAGTTAAAACGACCCTCTTTGCGGATGACCTCCTAATTTTTCTTAATAACCCCCATGTCAGCCTGCCCGCACTATTTTCCTTCCTGACTGATTACGGTAAACTTTCTGGATATAAAATAAATTTTACTAAGAGCGAGCTCCTCCCTCTAGGCCCATCTCCCCCCCCTTGGGTACGGGTAAATAGGCCATCCTCTGTGCAAATAGCAAAGACACATATCACTTATCTAGGGATTAAGGTGGGGAAAACACCAGATTCTTTGTACTCCTTAAATTACCCCCCATTATTGAATAAAATTTATGCGGAACTGCGTAAGTGGGCACAGCTACCGATCACCTTTATGGGGCGCTGCCACCTGGTGAAGATGGTCAGTTTTGCACGGTTGTTGTACCCACTTCAAACTCTACCCCTGCTTATAAAGCACACTGACATAAATAAACTTCGCCAGTCTTTCACTAAATTCATATGGGCGGGTAAGCGCCCAAGAATAGCCTTCCAGAAACTAGCCCTGGGCAAATTGGATGGGGGACTCAACTTCCCAAATGTTAGGGGATATAATATAGTTTGTCTTCTCCGTCACGTTATTGACTGGTTACATGGGTCCTCATACCATTCTAACTTCCCTCTAGAGTCAGCGCTCCTTCAGCCGTGGAACCCGGTAGCACTTCTCCATACCTCCCACTCCCGAATGCCGACGCAACTTAAGAGCTTTACCATTCTGAGAGATACAGTGATGGCATGGAGGGAGATACGAAAGATATTTAAACTTCCTTTTCTCTTGTCCAAAAGGATGCCTCTCTTCGGACATCCAGAACCTCCTTGGGGAAGCTCTCCAGGATGGGCGGTGCAGTGGATGGCCAGGGGAGTCACCCAGGCGGGCCATTTGATTAACCCTGTGAATAGGCAATGGTTTACCCCATCAGAAATCTTGTCCAAATTTGATCTTCCTCGGTCTCACTTCCTCTATGTTCAGCAGGTGTATGCCTTCTGCTCTACCAGATTGCGGAACTTGGGGGAAGAGGCCCAAAACCATACTCTGGATGGTATCATGGGAGCCGCTCCTGGAACAACTTCCATCTCGGTATTGTATAATGCCCTTAGAGATTCTTTCCTAAAAATTGACAAGGCAGCCCTGTTCCCATCCTGGGTTAGGTGGACGTCTGACCAACTAATCCAGGAACAAATCTTGCAAGGGTGGCAAAAGGTCAGAAAATGTATAATAAATGAAAGATGGAGAGAAACTTATTTCAAATTGGCACATAATGCACTCTACGGTTTTAACATACTCCCCTCTCCGCAATTTCCTGATAGAATCACAGCCTGCCCAAAATGTGACCAACCCCTCACTAACCTGTGGCACGGGGTGTGGAGCTGTACGCACACCCAAACATACTGGAGGGCTATAGCTGCCTATGTCCACTCACACTGGGAGATAGAGATATCACACTCCCCCCAGGCCTTTCTTTTCCATCAGTTACGACCCCCGGAGGAAGACACTGTGGTAAAGATACCTGACATAGTACATATAGTCATACACGTAGCATTGAGGTGTTTGTTCCAGGAGTGGCTTTCAGGTAAGACTCCAGATGTCCCCGTGGTAATATCCCAGCTAAAACGACTCTTCGGCATAGATAGAGTCTATGCTGAAAGGCACAAGCATTCAGGGATTAAGGGGTTTTTTGATCGCTGGCGCTCCTTTCTGGAATCCCATCACACAGCTCAGGAGATACATGACATAATGTACCCCTTCAGACTTACTGAGTGGTATTGTCAGCATGATCTGGCAGGAACTCTGGGGTGCCTGCGTATTTAGCAGTCACTTCAGGGAAGACCTGGTCACAATGGGTCTCCTCAGATGTCCTTGTGCTTCAGGAGCAAGGTGGGTGATGGGACAGGGGAAGCAAGGGGGGAGGGGGAGGCTGTCGAACTAAGGGTGATGTGGTCAAGATTTGGAAGAGTATCGCACATAGACACGAATGTGTATTAAATTAAGTTGCTTTGTGTTATTCTGTGACATGTCGGATACCTCTGTCTCCTCACCATGTATTACTGCCTGTATCTTGAATATGTTACATTTCACTGTTGGTTCTTTCCCTCTCTCCATTTGTTTCGAGAGATGGGGTGTTTGTCAGTTTGTATGTAAATCAAAATTCTGAAAATTGAATAAAATTTATTTTAAAAAAAAAAAAATGACACTCTGGTTTGCGGAAAAAAAGTTTTATTGGCGCCGATACACGTGATACAAACAGCTGAACTTTTCTTTAAGATCAAAGGGGTCAAAGAAAAGGTGAACACAAGTAATGGTACGTTTACACAGACAGATTTATCTGACAGATTATTGAAGCCAAAACCAGGAACAGACTATAAACAGAAAACGGGTCCTTAACCTTTTCCCGCACGAGGACGTAACTCTACGTCCTTGTGCGTGTGCGATCGTTCAGAGCGGGGCCGCGTGGCGACCCTGCTCTGAACCGCCGCGATCCCGGGTGCCTCATGTAGCCCGGGATCGCGGCTATTAGCGGGCACGGTCCGATCGCCGTGCCCGCTAATTAGATAATCGGAGGCAGCTGTCAAAGATGACAGCTGCCTCCGATTACCGGATTCAGCCATTCCCTGGTGTCTAGAGGGGGAGATCGCTCCTCCGGGATGTTGTCCCGGAGGAGCGATCTCCGATACTGAAGCCGGCCGCGGACCGCTCCAAGATGGCACCGTCCCCGGCTCGGCACTCGTTTGTTTTCGGCTGCAGCAGCCGAAAGCAAACGAGTGCCTATCTCATTGATCTTTGCTGTATAACTATACAGCAAAGATCTCAATGAGAGATCAGAGTGTATATACTAGAAGTCCCCCAGGGAAAATAACCCTAACCCCAGGGAAAATAACCCTAACCCCAGGGGGCTTCTAGTATATGTGTAAAAAAAAAAAAAAAAGTGTTGTCAATAAAAAGCCCCCTCCCCTAATAAAAGTCTGAATCACCCCCCTTTTCCCAGGTTAAATAAAAGTAAATAAATAAATAAATAGACATGTTTGCTATCGCCGCGTGCGTAATCGCCCAAACTATTAATTTATCACATTCCTGATCTCGTACGGTAAACGGCGTAAGCGCCAAAATATCCCAAAGTGCAAAATTGTGCATTTTTGGTCGCATCAAATCCAGAAAAAATGTAATTAAAAGCGATCAAAAAGTCGTATATGCGCAATCAAGGTACCGATAGAAAGAACACATCATGACGCAAAAAATGACACCTCCCACAGCCCCATAGACCAAAGGATAAAAGCGCTATAAGCCTGGGAATGGAGCAATTTTAAGGAACGTATATTTGTTAACAATGGTTTAAATTTTTTACAGGCCATCATATAAAAGAAAAGTTATACATGTTGTATATCGTTTTAATCATAACGACTTGAGGAACATATAAAACATGTCAGTTTTTCCATAGGACACACGGCGTAAAAACACAATCCCCCCAAAGAAAAAGAATTGTGGTTTTTTTTTTCAATTTCACTGCGCATATAATTTTTTTCTGGTTTCGCAGCATAATTTATGCAAAAGTTCAGCCTGTCATTGCAAAGTACAATTAGTGACGCAAAAAATAAGGGCTCATGTGGGTCTGTAGGTTTAAAAATGCAAGTGCTGTGGCCTTTTAAGCACAAGGAGGAAAAAAACGAAAATGCAAAAACGAAAATTAGCCTGGTCCCGAAGGGGTTAAAGAAAGAGTGAGATTTCTCCTCTTTTCAAATCCATTCCTGGCTTTGGCTTCAAGAATCTGCCAGATAAATCTGTCTGTGTAAACGCACCATAACATGAAAGTCACACAGATGTAGCACTACAGTTGTGGAAGCTTTAATCACAGGAACAACTACCTACCACTTGATGTTAACCTCTTGAGGACCCATGACATACCGGTTCTCCAGAGGGTTCGGGGCTCTATGAAGAGGCTTCTATCAGCAGCCGGGTTCTCATCGTTAATTACGGGCTGCACATTTAAGTGTCAATGACAGGCGCGCAATGATCAGGCCTCCCGCAGTCACATCGATTGTTTTCCCTGACTGATTGTTTTCCCTGAATGTCTCTTACCTACCTCCGTTCAGTCAGCTCTACAATGTTCTTATACAGTTTCCTTAGGGGGATTTAAAAAGTTGAAGAAAAAAAAAGTTTAAAAAAATATAAAATTTTCCCTCACCAGAGACAGTACCACTCTTGTCCCCAGTTTGGGTGTAGGTTTTGCAACTCGGTTCCATTGAAGTGAATAGGGCTCAACTCCAAACCACACCTGAACTGGAGACAAGAGTGGTGCTGTCTTTCTAATGCTGGATAAACCCTTCTCGATTAGCCAAGTCCCAAAGTTTGGCAAAGCCTAAAAGTTGGTGGATTGTCAAAAATACCTTTCACGGACATGGCAGCGTCCTTTGCTCCGGGCCGCCGCCATACCCGCTCTCCCTGTCCTTCTCCAGGCCCAGCGGCTCTTGCTCTTCGGCCCACTGGGGTACTTCAACACTCCACACACTTGCTACCCGCTGTCCTGGCCGACAGGTGCGTCCCCGCCTCCTGTGCTGACATTCCTTGTTGGTGCCTCGCCATACTTCCATAGTTTGCGGTCCCAGCTCTCTGTGATTCCTGCCCATGGTTCCAGCTGCCCATTATTCTAGCTGCCTGCGATTCCAGCCATGAGTCCTGCTGTGTTCCTGCCTGATTGCCTACGTATCTGCAGCTGCATCTCGCCTGCTGCCACTAGTAAGCCAAGTCAGGGTAAGCGACCAGGGGGTCACCTGATGCAGCTAGTCTATCGCGCCTTGCAGTGGGCACTGGTGAAGAATCCACTCCCTGGTGCGGCTTTACGCCAACACTAGTGGTGGTACAGCTGATCCACGACTCCAGTCTTTACAATATCTAAATCCAGCCTCGCCTTAGCATGTGCATCCGCACTTTTTACAAGTTACACACTATACATGGGGGAAAACACAGTGTGAACCAGCCTTAGGCTACATTCACACGGTCCGTAGTGTTGTCCGTAATTGCAGCTCCGCAATTACGGACAAATTAAGGGCCCATTGATTTTAATTGGACAGGTCACACTGTCCGTATATTTACGGATCCGCAATCCTTAGGAATTACATCCGTAAAAAAAAAAATTACTAACAAGCTCTAGTACGGACCATCATTTTGGCACAGATTTTCTCATAAAAGTCTATAATTTTTTGCAAATATGTAATTTTTTTATTTTATTTTTTTTCCGAATGAAACGTCCATAACGTCCGCAAATCTGTAAAGGATGAGTACTCATTTTCAACTATTCCAACTTATTTAACTTTTCTTTTTTTTTTTTTTTTTGCTGATCCACAAAAAATACAGATTTTTTTCGTGGATTGCGGATGATTGCAGACATCCTATACGAGCCTAAAAAAATACTGAACGTGTGAATGAGGCCTAAGTGTGCGATTCCGTAATTTCTGCCAGGTGTTATCCAACCGCATATCATGTGTCTTTCTGAGGGATGTGTTGGTTACGTAGATGACAGATGAATTACAAACACAACTCGCTCTGTTTGCTGTTTGGGTATTGTTGGAGAGTTTATTTCCTGTTTAACTGGCCATGATGCGTGCTGAACTCCTTGTTACTACACGAAGATGTTGGACGTTAATGTGAATAAAAAATCCAGAAAGGTTTTACTGTCAGAGCCTGGCAAGGTACTGAGTATATAGAAATATTTCATCGCCTCTAGCATAAAACACGAATACAATAAAGAATTATCTGTGAACTATTGTGTTGTACAATATTATTCCAGAAAACTTTTCTGTAACTACAGAAGACTTTTACAAAAATTGTAGAAAAAAGAGATTGAGGGCACTCACCACTTTATTTCATCAGTGGTGAACGATTCAGCAGGTAAAAATCATATTGGGCGCGGATGCCAAACACTCGTCAGTGATCGCAGTCACAGCTGTATCTCGCGCATGCGCGCTTCATCAGATCTTAGGCTATGTTCATACATTGTATGAAACTGGCCGTTCCGTGACCCGAAAGGGTCATAGAACAGCTGGTGTCAGATAATATGATTGGATGATCGTTAGTGACGCTGAGTTCTGATGCGGGCACATCAGCGTGCGCCCGCATCAGAACTTTCCACTGCACACAATGGAGCGTGCATCCAGAGCTATTCACTGCTAGAGATCCCGGCCGGAGCGTATATTATGTGTATACGCTCCGGCCGGGATTCCATAGACGGCAACGTAACGTATATTTCCACACTTTTACGAAAATATATACGTTGTGTGAACATGGCCTTAGGCTACATTAACACATTGAGTGTTTTTCCATGTCTATGACTGTGGTTTGCTATCTGCCTCCGAGATCCGTGCAAAACCGTCCTTGTATCCGTTTTGCTTCCGTTTTGCATCCATGTCCATATTTTTAACGGATATACCAAAATATTATTTAAAATTTATTGCTAGTTAAAACATTCATGGCGACACAACGCGTTTCTAACCCGATCCGGTTTCCTTCTCAAGTGTCATCTGCCATACATAAATCTCCACCTCCATGTATACACACCTACTTTACATCATTGATGACATCAATATGCAAATTAAAAACAAAGTTGCAAAGCATTAACCCTTAGATGACTGAATATTAGTAGTAAAAAGGAGGAGAAAGGGGGAATGAAGGAACAATAAAAAGAGCAATAAAAGTCCACAAAAAATACATAAAAGATATGTATGAGATATATACAAAGCATTGTTATTAGCGGACATTCTCAATAGTTTCATTTAGGGTGCGTTCACACCTACAGGATCCGCAGCAGATTTGATGGTGCAGATTTGATGCTGTGTTCAGTTATTTAAATGAAATCTGCTGCGGATCCGGTACGTGTGAACGTACCCTTAAGCCATAAGGTGATAAAGTGCATAATTTGAAGATCCAGAAGGATTCACGATTAATAAGGTGCCTATATCTATTATGACGATAAATACATTTTAAATAATATTTTGGTATTCCCTTAGTATCCGCGCCCGAACTTACCCTGGTTGGAGGGAAGTCGTTTTGTTCATTACTAACCATCTTGTATGGTCTACCCGGGAGTGGCAGTGATCCTATTACAATAGGTTGTGAGTGTTGTGCCTTCAATTGCACAACCTTACCAGGGGAGAGTTTTTTAATTCACTTCTCTCACCAACCAACATACCCCCCTGATCTGTGCTATGGAGCGCTGTTCAAATTTCTCTTGACAATTCAGTTTTGTGCGGCCACTGTTCATTGAAAAATTCTTCCAAAAACAGCTCCACCCTTGTCCCAAGGTTGTGTGTGGTATTGCAATTCAGCTTCATTCACTTCAAGCGAACTGAGATGCAAACTACCCCAAACTGAGGATAAGAGTGGTGCTGTTTCTGGGGAAAAAAAAAAAAAAAAAAGCGGCTATGTTTGTCTAAGCCAAGACAACCCCTTTAAGCAGGGCTACATGCTAGGGCCCATGATCCCCATACTATGTGGATCCTTCTGCATTATCACTTAAAGAAGCAGTTCACTTTTTTTTTTTTTTGCCCCCCCGGGTAGCCGCTGTCATGTATACTTACATAAGATGATCGGTGTCCCGTTCCCGTCGGTCAGTTCCGTCCCGCGGTGCCGTTCACATCGGGCGCGCGCTCACTTCCGCCGGCGCTGTGACTCCTCTTCTCTGCCCAGTGATTATACGCCGGAAGTCACTCGCTTCCATGCATTCTCTATGGAAGCGCGTGACTTCCGGCGTTCAAATGACAAGGGAGAGAAGAGGAGTCACAGCGCCGGCGGAAGTGAGCGCGCGCCCGATGTGAACGGCACCGCGGGACGGAACTGACCGACGGGAACGGGACACCGATCATCTTATGTAAGTATACATGACAGCGGCTACCCGGGGGGGCAAAAAAAAAAAAAGTGAACTGCTTCTTTAAGTAATTGGAGTCTTGTTGCACTGATAGCGACCTGTTAGTTAACCTGACAGTTGTTGTTTTTTCTGGGGGGTTTTTATGTTCCTTTTTTGTTTGTTTGGTTTTTTTTGACTTGTCACATCACAACCACTTGTCGCCCTATTTATTTACCCATTATGCAACACAATTTGTGCCAACCAACAAGACCATTGGGCATGTGACCCCTGTGGCGGCCAAACTTACTATGTATCCCTACTCATAAGGGAGCCTCTCTGCACCCATGTAAGGGCCACATGTCAGGGCCCCACCACAGGTCTATGGCCCAACTTACAGCGCTATATAGGTCTATGAATCTGTTAGTTCAGGATATCATACAATGTGGTTGAAGATGGCCCTCTAGGTCTGGCGGTACTCGTGGTAGGAGTATTTCCAGGACAGCAGAAAATATGAAGGCTGTTGAACTGAAATGTGTCTGTTTTGCACCAATAAACTAAGCATTTCACTACTTGGTGAGTGCCGGTATCCATCTTTTCTACAGTTCAGGATAAGAGCCATTCAGTCCTGATAAGGGAGCCCAGATCCATCCATATGAGGCTTGTGTGAAGCTGGCCTTAGAGGGATTTACATACCAAACCCGGCAAATGAGGGAACCAGTTTTCCATCACAATGAACTCCATTAGGAGGAGCCAAAGGAAATACTTATGGCAGATCTACAAAGGCAGGACAGATTCCTACATATATATATATATATATATATATATATATATATATATTTATTTATTTATTTTTATTATGTTATTTTATTTGTTTAGCACAATTTATATTGGAGCGGGGAACATTCACCTATTTAAAAAAAAAACATCAATGTTATAGCAGGAATCTCTATAACTGACTAATTGAATTGATCTTAAAGGCAAAACCTTTGTTTGTTGGTATATAAGTGACAAAACACAATCTCCCACTGATACTGTAGGACAGACTTCCCTCAGTGTTGTGTTTGTTGTGGTTTCTTTTGTTTTGTGTTTTTTTTTGCTTCTTATGACTATTTCATTGCTCAGACCACTTGCTTTTCTATAATGATATGTAGCTTAAATCCCATCTCCATTTTCCCAGCTCTGGTTGTGTCTACTGAGTTTTTTGTTTTGCCTGAACCAGGAGCAGCTGATGGCAAAAACGCACCTGTCCGCATCCTGATGGGAAAACGCTACAAGGAGCACAAAACCAAGCAATCTCCAGGGCAATCGGCAGGGGGCGACAGAGGACAGGGGAGACTGCTTATACCTAACATTGCTATGGAAAGATAGATAGATAGATAGATAGATAGATAGATAGATAGATAGATAGATAGACAGGAGATAGATAGATAGATAGATAGATAGATAGATAGATAGATAGATAGATAGATAGATAAGAGATAGATAAGAGATATAGATAGATAGATAAGAGATAGAAGATAGATAGATAGATAGATAGATAGATAGATAGATAGATAGATAGATAGATAGGAGATAGATAGATAGATAGATAGATAGATAGATAGGAAGGAGATAGATAGGAGATAGATAGATAGATAGATAGATAGATAGATAGATAGATAGATAGATAGATAGATAAGAGATATAGATAGATAGATAGATAGATAGATAGATAGATAGATAGATAGATAGAGATAGAAGATAGATAGATAGAGATAGAAGATAGATAGACAGACAGATAGGAGATAGATAGATTTTAATTATAGATTGTATTGATATATATTACATAATAAAATACTGATTGTATTAGTATAGTGCATGCAAGCATTGAATAGATTAGAATAAACCTTTATATATCATATTTATATATACTCTAAAATATCTATGGCCAGTACTATAGATGTATATAGTGCAGCTCCTAATATAATAATATAATATAATAGCACAGTATAATACTATTAGATGTATAATGCATCCAGCCACAATATGCTCTCAGTCTTGTGGTCTTTTTCTTCCTATACCGAAGTGTTATTGTGTCTTCTATGCGGTGGATCGTTCGTTCCATAGACAATTCATTGTGTCCGGTAGTTTATTGTACGGGGATTGTGTTACCACCTATCAATAATTTACTTATTTACACTAAACAATCAATAAAAAAAAAAAAAGTTTCCGATATAGATTGAAGAAGTAGCCGTCATATCCGAAGAAATTCCCGGTTTCTCAATGTATAAACATCATTAATATATGTATATGTTCCATACAGTGACTGGTTTTTTTAACTATTATAATAATTCTTGTTATTTACATTTACAATAGTCATTAGAAAACTAAATTATACAACCTACATTGGGTGTTCTCCGATATTGTATTTGATATATATATATATATATATATATATATATATATTTCTATAGTTTTATGTTTTTTTATTTTATCCTTTTTTTTATATATATATTTGTATTTATTTATTTATTTATTCATTGTATTTATTTGTGCTGCACTGAATGCTGTTGCTTCGGCAGTTTATGTATAGATAGATATGTGATTGTTTATGCCTCATTTTCACAGTAATTATATATATATATATGTATATATATATATATATATATATAT